>NC_140589.1:1371658086-1372285973 GCF_964204655.1 Triturus cristatus
CCCCAATGTACATAAGTATCGTGAACCAGCATTATGGTCCCCGATATTCTGTTCAAGGAAAATTGGTTTACAGTAATATTTCCTTAGACCATCGTAAAAGCTGTAGAATAAAATAAAGTGCTGTGTGCTTTGTCTCGAAATGCTTTTGCATGGGCAAGAGGGCATATCCATAGACCATAGCTTCATAATAGGAAAGGCAACTAAACCTAACCGCAGCCTAATAAGAGCAAAACCGTGCTGGGTATTGTTCACCCAAAACATGTATGGTTGACATCCATCCAAAAAAATGCTTAAAATGTAGGAAACCATCTTAGATTTCTTTAATTCCACAAGAGGTCTTTTCCATATCTTGTACTTAGAAATTAGATCTTAATATAACTCTTATCAAGAACTTACATACAATGTGGGTGATGCGGTACGGGCATATCAAACAATAATTAAAATATATCATTAATGTAGGAGAGTCAGGGGATTGTAAATGCATAGTCTAATGTTAAACAATCTAAAATAATTGATTTTTTAAAAACGTGTTTCAACTTTGCCCAGATGGAATGACAGAGTAGTATATAGGCTTAAGCAAGAGTGAATCCTCCCGGTATGTAACCTCACCCTTTTTGTGGACAATAAAAGATGGTACGGAAGCCGGAGTACACAGCAAACCCCTTAGGAAAACGTTCTCCTTTACCTGATGGGGACAGTTAGGTGTATAACCCCGAAGGCCTCCACC
This sequence comes from Triturus cristatus, assembly GCF_964204655.1. NCBI lineage: Eukaryota > Metazoa > Chordata > Amphibia > Caudata > Salamandridae > Triturus > Triturus cristatus. Next base: position 1,371,658,814 of record NC_140589.1, read on the forward strand.
AAATGTGGCAGTCGACAACACTCATGCCTTTTTTATGGTAATAATTTCATTAACTGGTCAGTTGTCAAGCTTGTGGGAGACCCTAAAGACTCCTTTACATAATCGGCTCATTTTCTAATGGGCATTTTCTATATGTTGAGGCCATAATTGGAGAATGAAATTTCCAAGTAACAGAATATATTCACCCTCTCAATTGGGAAGCCCCGATATAGAAGGTCTTACACTTTTTTTTTTACTGCGTGCCATTGTATATGTTTTTGATCTATTAATCTTGGCCTCCATAAAATCTCCAAATGTGTCCATCAGTTTTTGCCGCTGACAGGGGTACTTGACCACAACACAGCTTTGTGGGCATACAACAACACAGCGACCAAACGTCCGGTGATGATGGGTGCATTGGTCCACAGAGCCTGAAGGACACCATACACCCCATTAATAAAAGGAGAAACCAGTAAAGGTGCCAAAACTCAAGCCTTTCTAATGTCCCTCTTAATTTTAAATAGAGGGGAGCATTCCCCATTTGGGCCAAAATGGACCTTAGCAAACAGGTTCTTGTACAACCGGGATGGGAAGAAAACTATATTTTCAGGGGGACCAAGAGAAAGCAAGGTAGACCAAAAAATCGAGTGTCAACTAAATCAAAAGAACCGCTGAGAACAGCGAAACATAGAAAGACCCTGACTTGGCTTTGGTGTCTTTCCCAATGAGCAGGTCAAGATTTGCGCACTGCCCAACTGTCTCCAACCCTCTCCTTAATCCATACTGGGCCTCCGACCGGATAGAGTTATCCGTTGCCTACTGCTATAGTTGCTGCAGAAGAACCCTACCCATGATCTTAGCCAAAGAACCAGGAGGGAGATGACTCGGTAATACTTTGGGTTGGATTTGTCCCCCTTCCTGAAAATAGGCACTATGATTGAATCTGCACAGCTAGAAGGGATCGTCCACTCAGCAGACGCATTAAACACTCGGGCAAAAATGGGACCCCATAGTTTTTGCTTTTTTCTAAAAGCATTGACTGGGACTCTATCAGGGCTAGGTGCCTTCTCCCTGGCACTGTGTTCTAGGGCTTGGAGAACCTCATTCAAAGTAATATCCAAAAGACAACAACATATTTGGTTTACACTCTTGCTAATTACCAGGGGAGCGCTGTCTTTCAGGGAATCAAAAATACTAGACATGATTGACCATATTCTTAATGAGAGCTAAATACAGCAAATTCAGCCACTGTGTAATTTTTTTTAAATGGATACTCCAAACAGGGTAACATCATTTATCTCAGCTGCCTGTGCCAAATTTGACCAAGCCTCATCTCCGAGCACCTTATTCCTAGAAGTTAATACCATGTTACAATTGTTTCTTAGTTTCTTAATTTTTCTTTGGTGGAAGGAGAGGGATTTCTGCAATTTGTGGATAACCTTTATCCATAAAGGAAGGTCATCAGCATCATTCACAGCAGCTCCAGCACTTGCATTGAATAGATTCTAATATGTTTTTGCAACACATATCTAATATATTTTTGATGTGTTTAATTTTGCACTAGGGATACTATTTTTATTCATGTTTGCAAATATGCTATCTTTTTCATATGAAAGAGTTACACACCAAGAATTTAAGGGGCATATTCACAAGGAGCTATCGCCGAATTAACGGCACTTTATCGCAGCCAAAGTCGTGATAAAAATACCTCCCCATTCAGAAGCTGGAGTTAACAGCCCACAGCACCAGTTTACCCATGATAGCAGCCCCAAAAAACATCGCCATAGAGGCCCACCGCAACTATTGCAGAGTGGGCGTTCCCGTGCCAAAAGCCGTGTCAACATCACACCTCAACATTCTCAACGGCCAGCCAGATCGGCGATTAGAACACAAAACTAGCGATAAGGGACGTTAGCACCAGGAAATCTACACCTGCTCTGACCTGGTGTTAAGCCGGACGGCAGCCAACACCACAAAAGGGAGACCAGCCCACAGCCACATCGGAAGGGCAACAGATGCCATGGAGCCACACATCATGTGGCCCAGACACCCAAGAGGGCCACAACACCCACTGACACCACTCCCCGGACCACCCCTCCCTGGCAACCCCCCCAACAAAGACATGCCACATCAACTACACAAAAACATGTACAAATTATTCTGCATGATGTCGCACAATCACAACACTTGAAATGCATGTGTCGTCACAGAAATGAGCATCACACATTCACTTTCGAAGCAACAAATAAAACTTTATTGAAATGAACACCAAAATTAAATGAAGACACATGGTGGCTCCACGCGGGACAGTCCATAGGTCACAGCCTGCAAGACAAAAAACATGATGAGAAGGTGTGTCCTGCGCACATCAAAGGACAGAGAGAGAGCGAAGGAGAGAGAGAGAAGAAAAAGTGAGAGGAGAGAGACAGAGAGAGAAGAAGAGAGGGAGAGAGAGAGAGATAAGAAGAGAGGGAGAGAGAGAGAGAGAAGAAAAGAGGGAGAGAGAGAAAGAGAGAGAGAAAGAGAGAGAGCCGCCCCTGCGCACCCAGGCCACACTGCTCACCTGCTGCCACCGGTGTGTCTACAACCACGTGCCGGTATGTATAGCAGCACACCAGGACACACATCTGATTCAGAGCTGTCATCTTAAACAGAGTCCAGATACATGACTGGCACAGTACACACACGCGCACAAGATAACATCACCTACCCGCCCATGCACACCCAGGCAGAGGCATCACAAAGTCACCCGCCGCCGATGGAGCATGCCCAAGCCTCACTGCTCACCTTCCGCCACCGGCATGCAGACTGGATGTCCCACCACGTGCCGCTGCGAGCCACAAGCCCCGGGCCCCTAGACATGGCACCCTCCACACCATGCAGCCACGCTCCGCAGGCCAACAGGTCTCACGTTTGGTGCTGGGTCTTGATTACTCCATGGCAGAGGACATACCAGTGCACCCGGCAACATCGCAGGCTGCACACCCGCTCAGTTTTGATTTGTTCAGCATTACGTACATCAATTGTGTGTCTTTTGCACACCCAATCAGCCCAATGGGTGCCACCAAGTCTGTGACCTGGAAGCGAGGCCACGTGGCTCTGGCCTACACTGCGGTCCAGCAGGGCACACGAAACCTGAGTTGCCCAGACCGCCGGGACGGGGCATCATCGCCGGGTGCCCAGCCACTCAGCAGTTTAAGGTGCCACTGACTCAGTGCACCCAAAGTCACCATCCTGTGGCCTGTGCCGGCCTGTGCCGGCCTGTGCCGGTCGCAATGCGCCAGGTGCGACTTAACCTGCGCAACCCCAGTCCGCGCCACGTGGTGGTTGGCCCATGCTGTACACAGGCCTGGGTTGTCACTAACCCTGTGCAACCCCAGTCAGCGCCACATGGTGGTCAGCCCGTGCCGTACGCAGGCCTGGGTTCCCACTAGCCCTGTGCACAACAAAACTCTTGTGCCCTTCATGATTGGGAACCGTGGCGTCCATCATCCAGTCACCACGGACAGAGGAGAATGTGACGTTGTCGGCCCTTTATGTTGGCAGAGTCATATGGCCTGTGACGCCTGTGCCGGATGGGTGTGGTGTGCGTGCAAACCTGCCCTCAGGGAGTGTCTGTAACATGCTGACAACTTGACCAGTGACCTCCACACCAACAGCGAGTTCGCCTGCGACAGGGAGCAATGAGGGCCCCCCCTCGAAGCATAAGCGGAGTGGTCTGGCCTACCATACGCCGGACAAGCGCAGGGCTTGCCACAATGACACGTGGGCTCTGGGCGTGGTTCAGTCCATGTCGGGACAAGGAAGTGAGTGATGTGTGTGTCCCTGTTGTAGTGTCCATGGGACCCGGTACACAAAATGCAATGTAGCACCCTCTGACTGGCATCCCACAGGATGAGCATCATTGACGCAAGGGACATCACTGCCCCTAGATTCATCCACACATGCATACATGACTGATGAAAGACATGACACAGCAGTGCGTCACTGGATGTTTATTGCACATCCAGTGCAGTTATACAGCTGGAGCAGTTCAGGGCAATGCCCAGCACACTACACAATATTTGCCCGTGGAGGGCCAGCCAGAGTCCATCCGGGGATGACAAGTCCTGCTGAAGGGAAGGGTACAGTCCGCAGCCTGGTCGCCGTGTCATTGGTCATCAATACGGGAGTGGCAGTCCATGTCGCTGTCCAAGGTGAGTGCATCGGAGTGTATCGTGGGTCAGTGGAAGGTCATGAGGCCATATGCAGGACCAAGCAGAAACAGGCCAGGTGGCAGTAATGAATGCTAGTGCCTGGACCTTCTGACCACAGTCCCCTTCACATCCCCGTCCCCGGGTGTGTGCCCTGCCCCACCTGTGGGTGTTGCAGAACCGGCTGCCGCAATGTGTGTCACTGACACATCAGGGGCCTGAGTGGATCCAGCTGTCACACTGGGTGGCACTGACACATCAGAGGGCAGGGATGTGGATGGTGTGGGGGCAGCAGCATTCATCAGCGCCACGCCTTGTGGCGGCAATGCCATGATGGAGGTCTGTAGGGCATGATAGATCCCAGCTACATTCCGATGATGTGCAGTGGTGACTGCCATCCTTTCTGCCTCCATCCGCACCATTTCCTCCATGAGCCTCCATATGTGTGCCAGCTCACGGCTGGCATCGCTGGAGCCACTCTGAACGGACAGGTGTTCTTCTCGCCGCATCAGGACTCCAGCGATGACAGTCAAGGCTCGTTGGAGACCATGGGGCGGACATAGACACCCAAGGATGGCGTCCAGTTTGGCAGCTATGATGCCGAAGCCCACCCGCACCGGCTCAGCCGGCTCCATCTGGCACTCCAGCACATGGCTTTGGAAGGCCATGTGTTGTTCCTGGTGGTGTGGGTGATAGGTGGGGTCATCATTGATGTAGCTGGGCTGCCCTGAGCCTGGAGGTGAGTGGCGGATGAGATCAATTATGTCTTGGATGGTCAGGGTGTCGATGCTGGCGTTGTCCTCCTCATCATCTGTGAAGAGTGGCTGGGACTGGTCTACAGGAGGTGTTGACGGTGCCCCTGCGATGTGAAGGGGAGATGGTGTATTACAATGTGTCCACATGTGTGTAGACGCATGGTACAGGTTGACATTCAGACAGCATGGCATTGTACATTGTGAGTCTGTAGATCTGGGCGATGACCCTGAGTCATTGTGGGTGTGCACTGTGCTCTGCTTGATTGTGCATGTGTGCCATTATGCCCATCTCCACCGGTCCCCCCAGTACCTAATGGTCACTCACCCTGTTGCGGTTGTGTTGTGTCCTGTCGAGCAGTGTCCGGTCCCCCGACTCAGGCCACAGTCTCCACATGATGACTTTTGACACCAGCTCCTCCATGTCATCCAGCTCCAGCTGTGGCGCTGGGCCCCCACCTTCAGTCTGCATTGCTGCCTTCTGGTTGGCAGTGAGTTTCACCTTGGTCTTCCGCTTGATGTCATTCCATCGCCTCTTGACCTCGTCCATTGTCCGCTTGTGCTCTCCGACGGCATTCACCTTGTCGACGATGTCCCGCCATATTGCAGTTTTGGTGTCCCGTGACACGTTGGAGGTGACAAAGAGTTGTTGATGGTGTTCCATCACCTCCGTGACTATGATCCTGTTTGCCTGCGGACTGAACTTCGTCTTCCTCATCTTCTTATCCTTGACCTTCCCTGTCCCCGAGGTCCCAGGCTGGTCGTCCGGGGTGCTTGTAGGGTTGCGCTCGTCCTCTGCACCTGCTACAACTGCCTCCATGGTGCTTGGGTGTAGGTCAGTTTGTGTATGGGTGTTTTTTCTGCTTTTATGGAAATTGTTCCCACCTGCCAGGTGTGTGTTGCAGGCCTGGTGCTGCTTATCGCTGATTTCCTCATTGCGCTTTGGCCCATCGCAGGTTTTTTGGTGTTGTGGTTTGTGTTTTTATCTCCATCGAGGTGGTTTTATCGCAGACATTGTCCGCGGTTTTGGCAGACTATCGCATGCTACCACCATGTTGTGAATCTCACATTGTTACTGGGTTATTTTCCCACGATCGACTGCAATATTGAAAGTTGCGCTATGCTACTCTTGTGGTAGTTCTTGTGAATATACCCCATGGTGTTTTGTGGGAAAAGTGATGGTGTTACCATATATTATAAGAAATAAATAATCCACATGCCATACACGATAAGGATATTGCAAGCCCCCCTATAGTTCCATACCGCCATATAGAAACTCAGCCTTCTCATTCATTCCACTATATGGTCATAGAACTCCTCAGTGACTTGCAATATCCTTATAATGAATCACAGAGGGTACTTTATCCCATATATAATGGCATGTGCTTGGCTGATAGAGGTTTTTGTAATTTTATGCATGTGTGTGGCACAGAGTTGGCTCATCCTGCTAGACCTCTCAGAGCCTGTCAACACTGTCTCTTATGGCACCCTCATAGCCAGACTCCAGGACTGAGGAATTCAAGGGCCTCCCTGAGCTGGATTGCTTCCTTCCATTGTAACAGAACTCAACATGTCAGACTCTCACCTTACACCTCCAAACACAAGAAGCTTATCTGCAGAGTCACCTAGGGCTTATCCCTCAGCCCAACCATGTTGAACGTGTACATGGCACTGCTCGCCCATATCATAAGAGCCAGTGTAATCAACATTGTCTCCTACGCCAATGACACTCAGTTCATCCTCTCCCTCACCGAAATGGACAGCACCACCAGTACCAATTTCATCTCCTGTCTGTCCAACGTGGCCAACTGGATAAGAGAGAACTGCCTTAAATTCAACATGGACAAAATGTTGATCCTGTTCTTTTGAAAACAAAAGCTGTTGGGACTCCTCCCGAATTGGGTCCCATGCCCACCCCCACAGACCACGCCAGAGACCTTGCATTATCCTAGATGACAAACCCACAATGAATAAACAGGTCAATGCCATGATCGCATCCTTCTGCCTCATTCACAGAATGCTTCACAAGATCTTAAATGGCTCCCCATGCATGCAGGACACACAGTCATCCAGGCCCTCATAACCCGTTGACTCAACTTGGCAGCACATTATACATCCGCATCTTTAACCAGCTATTGCAAGACTCCAGACCACACCAAAACATCACCACAAGGTTCATCCTAGATATCCCCAGGAGTGCCCACATCACACCCCACCTCGCTGAGCTACACTGGACATCCAACCAGAAACATTGTCAGTTCCCACTGCTCATCCATGTTTACAAATCCCTCCACAACACCTGACCAGCTTACCTCACTGACCGACTTCAACTCCACCAGCCTACCGGACAGCTATGCTCTACGTCTTTCTCCCTAGCATGAATCCCACTAATCCACAAAAGCAAGTCAGGAGGACGCACCTTCTTCTTTATCTCTGCCAGGAACTGGAATGAGCTTCCTCAATACATCAGGACAGCTATCTCACTTCTCAATTTGCACAAGAAACTGTAGACATGGCTATTCAGTTAGGAATGTCGCCCGGCCTACATTCCTGCTCCAGCACCTGGATACTCTCATTGATGATAAGCTTCCCTATACAAATCATCATAACATAACCCAGCACAACACAAAATACCATAACAGAGTTTATTCCACTTATTTTCAAAATAGTGTGCTGCTAAGCACATATTACAGCACCTTAGCTAGAAATCTTAGGGGCTTTAAGTGGGAATAAAAATATACATTCTGTAGTTATTGAATCTAGCTCTTGAGAGCCTGCTGTGATGATGTCAGGAAGTGAGGATTAGGAGAAACTGCTACAAGAAAGAAGAAACATGATGTTAGATCAACTACTCATTAGGAATTACCCAAGGAAACCTCTACCCTGTTCATTAAAGAGAGCATGGATGTGGATGAACTATAAAGTAAACTGTATTAATAATCATAATGAGCTAGAATCCTTAGAATCTGACTCTCACCACATTACATTGGTATGTACATTGCCTATCTCATGAGGTTAGGGCTGAATATACTGTTACGGGGTGTTAGAAATTAGGTTTCTGTTTGGCGGAGGGATGCACTCGGTCCAAGCAGGAACCACAGGGCAAGTCAGATACACACCATACATTAACCTGTGCTCACCCTCTGCTAGCTTGGCACAGAACATGGAGGCTTAACTTAAGAGAGAGTGTGTAAAGTATTTGTGCAGCACTTCAAACAGTAACAAAAAATAGATTATGATTGTATAAATGAAACAAGAACACAATGACAAAAATCCAATAAGTAGAAGTCAAGATATTTGTTTTTAATGATTAAAAGTAAAAATAGCAGTTAGAAGCAATAGGCGCCTATGGTGGTTATCTGTTCACACTGGACCGGGGCAAAGTCGAGAGTTCAGGCTGACCACAATAGAGGGTGGGCTGGGGACAGGAGCCACACAAGGCTCACTGATCAAAAGGGAAATAAGAGGTGGTGAGATGCACTCCTTTTTCTTTCCTTTTTTTGTCCATGTTTATACTGATTCCACTTTATTGGCATGCATACTTGTTCTGCGCTTCGCCTCTTGCACTGCATACAAAACAAATCAAAGGGGAACCATCCCTGGTTCCACCAAGTTGCACCGCCAAGTCGCAGTATGAATCCAATAAATTAAATTCAACCTTATTTTTAACTTTCTTTTATCCATATTTTTCGAAAATTCTTCATTCTTTTTTACCATTTATTCAATTTGTTTTATCCATACCACTGCTCCCACCAAGATTTTAAAACGGGCTCCAAGGCACAGATTGGTTCCACATGTCATGATGTTTTTGTTTAAATTATGTTTTAGATGCCCCTGACGAAGGAAATATTTTTCCCGAAATGCATTGGGTTCTTTTAATAAACATCATGTGAAACCAACCTTAAAATGCGTGACCACATAAACTCTATAGCTAAAACAGCCAGATTCCATCTGAGCTACCTTAGGAAATTGAAACCCTTCCTTGATGCTCCCGACCTAAAAATGGCAGTCCAAGCACTCGTCATCTCTAGACTTGAATACGGCTGCTCTACCCTCTCGGGCTTACCCAAGATTTCCCTGGCACCTCTTAAAGCCTGCCTCAACGCGGCCGCTAGACTACTTACCGGCTCAAGGAAATACGATCATATTTCCCCACACCTGAAAGCTCTCAACTGGCTTCCCCTGGAGGCAAGAATACAGCTAAAACTAGCTTGCATCACGCACAAAGCCTTACACTCTAACTCCCCTGCATACTTGACACAGAAACTCGTGATCTCCGGAGGAACCAGAAACTCCAGATCTGCCAGAGATCTCCTGCTCCAATCTGCACGATTTTGGAAAAAAAAAACTTACAATCGGGCCTTCTCAGGGGCTGCTCCTAGAATATGGAACTCTCTCCCACCAGACATCAGAAGAATTCCCTCACTGACTCGTTTCAAAAAGGATTCAAAAACCTTCCTTATGGGCAAATTTCTTGTCTAACATTGCCTTAACTACTTTTATGGCATGAACTATGGCGGCCTCCCCCCCCTCCCCTCCTTCCCCCCCTCCCCCCGCACTACCGGATCTCCTGTAACATCAGAAACTTGGGACCTGTTCAGAACAACTGAAAACGTACTCTGTAAATATGGTATCTCGCTTGTGTAATTTGATAACGTAAACTGTAAATACATGCGCCTCTTTACCCTTATACTCCGCACCATTGCTACTCGAGCTGTAATTGGTTGATTCTAAATCTGTCTGTATATCTTTTTGCTCTCCTGTAAAGCGCTCTGATACCCTAACGGGCCAAGTTTGCGCTCTATAAAACACATAAATAAAAAAAAAAAAATACCTAGTCATTACATTCCAACATCATGGTATCAGCGATTAGTCTGTACATTTTCAAGATTTTTATGGGACATTGTATTTTAACATCCAAATCTGCAAGGACAAGCGTATTATTTACAACAGGTTCCGCAACGTCAGGTAAAAACATAATGCAGCTTAGATTCTCAATACTTAGTCTAATTTCTATCGTTTGACCCCCGACAGATGCATAGCAATATTTTCCCATTATAATGTAACACTACACCATGGTCGGAGATAGTGTGTTTTAACATGCGAATGGTCAATTTTTGTTAAAGGGATGCAAAAGTTTTTCAAACCAAATGAAATACAGCAATTCGTAAAATAGCTAATTTAAAACATAGTAGTATATCTGGTGGGTTGCGAAGAGAGAATTGCTTAATCCGCTCTTCAAAAGCTGTAGGTGCATATTGAATTTAGGTAGAATTGTGGGGCATGTGTTTTGAAAAAAGGGTGCCTTTCGTGTATGAGTGCAGACTTTCATTACTTGTGCCGATGGACCACGTATAGTACAGTTGGGATTACACTATCTGCATATTCCCAGTAAAGTGTGCATCAGTTACTTGTGGGAGCAGGCTAATTTCTCTCGGAAGAGTCAAGGTTTAGCACTTATAAAGAAGGGGGCAAAGACAGGGGTACGCGCTTAATGATAGCGTATAAATGAGAACAGGGCAGGTAACTATCAGGGATTACTTAAGGCTACCGCTACTACAGCACGAGTCCGTTCGAGGTGGAAAGAAGATGAGGGGGTGCAGCAAACACTTACTTGGTGGTCGTTGAAAAAGTGGTCTCTCGTAGGGTCCCTGGATAAATCCTTGTCGCTTTGCGATGGTGATAATGTCCCCATCTTAAGTATGACGTGTGACCGAGGTGACCCGGAAGTGAACTTGCAACGTGACCGGAAGCAGAGTTGCGAGTCAAAGGCAAAACTAAAATGTTTATGTTCAGCACAGCGTTATTGCTTATGTACAATAAATGCCAAATGTGGAAGAAGTAAAATAGGGACAGTGTGTGCAAGTAACAATTCAGCACACGTAGAAAAAGGAAAAATTAGGAGAAATAAAGATATTTCTCCTCACTGAGCCTCCCTTACACATCCCCTGGGGAGGCATAAGCTTTTGGCACTGCTTCAGATTTACGATTTCTCATAAATCTGGGGCAGTGTCAAAAAGCCATGGATGTTGCTGGGAACGCCCCCAGCAACACCCATTGCACGCCCCTTTAATGTAGAACATTGCGTTAAATGGACTGATATTTATCAGGCAGAATTAAGCCAAAAAAAGTGGCTTAGTGCTGCCTGATAAATATCACGCAGGATTCTGCGCCACAAAAAGTGACGTTCCAGAGGTACAAGGAGTCTCATAAATGAGGCCTTAGTACTTATACCCAGTTGTGCCTTTGAAGTGGAGGTGACTTCAAAAAGGTGCTTTGGAGTTCACAGAGGTCCTCCCTCTCAGCTCTGGTTCCACTACAGGGGGGTTGCAGCCCTTTATGTGGGGACAGAACACTTCCTATTGAGGTGTCAGTAAAGTCCAACCGTCTCCCACTCCAGACAGGCATTTGAAACTGGCTTTCTAAAAGTACAACCACTAGAGGGGTTAGGCCCATAGGACAAGGATCAGGTAGGGCCATAATACTTATTAAACACAGGGGGGGATACCTGACCCCTTTACCGCATCTACTTTATCGCTTTATAGCATCAATCAAAACACTGCCTTTTTTTGTTTGATTGGGTCATTTATTAAACCATTCCATTTGGAATTATTTTCATATAATTTTTACACAAAACATAGAAGCAGTAAAGGAGTCATGTATCCTTTCCTGTATTTAGTAGGCTTTCTAAAATTGGCATTTTGAAATAGTAAGGATAAATTCAACTTTGCCAACAGTGAGGATTTATCATTACCATTCCAATGATTTGAAATATGACAGAGCTACTCCTTCTCAATCAGGAATTAAAGCTCATAAGTTTAATAAGGAATTACCAAACCTATGACAGGGGTAGGCCTCACAGTAGTGAAAAACACATTTGGTTGTTTTACACTATCGGGACACGCAAAACCTATCAGTACATGTCCTACAGTTTAATCATACAGCACCCTGCCCATTGAGCTACCTAGGGCTACCTTAGGGGTGACTTATCTGTAATAAAAGGGGAATTTAAGGCTTGACAAGAGTTTTTAAATGCCACATTGACATGGCAGCAAAACTGCACACACAGGCTCTACCGTGACAGGACTGAGACATGTTTAAAGTGCTATTTATTTAGCTGGCACAGTCAGTGCTGCAGGTCCACTAGTAGCATTTAGTTTACAGGCACTGGGAACATGTATTGCACTCTACCAGGGACATGTAGGTAAATTAGATATGCCAATTGTGGATAGACAATGAAACCATGTTTTAGGGAAGAGGCACATGCACTTTGCAAATTGTTGGCAGCAGTTAAGTGCTCATAGTCTTAAGGCCAACAAAAAGAAATCAGAAAAAAGGTGAGGCAAACAGGCAAACATTTGGGAAAGACTACCCTAAGGCTGTCAGGTCTAACAATGTTCTTTTTGGCTGTTTGGTGGTATTGGGTCGAACGCAATTTATTAACTTCACTAATTGGGTTCTGTGCCTCTCTTAATCTATATATCACTTTTATGGCAAATTAAAAAATGTATGATATTTCAGGTATGTACGTACATCTTGATAAGACCTATTTATGTCGACTGCACACTTTGGAGTGGGTAGCAATCTGGTGTTCTGAAATGTCATTGATTTTCGATTTTTAAATTGAGATGTAAACAATTGATTGCATATGGTTTTTAAAGGGGTTTCTCATGGAGTGATGACTTTTAAGCTGTTATTTTTTGGACACAGGGAAATTATGCATACATGTCCTTATGTGTGTATTATTATCTGCGGCCCTGAAGAAGTTTGCCTGAATGAAACGTGTTGGCTGTATGAGCTCAGTCTTTGAATGGAATGAAAAGGCTGTATGATGCTTGTTAGGTCTCGCGTAGCGTTGCTGTGCACATGCGCAGCACGCTCGGCGACATTTATTGCTTAGAAGGACTTTCAGAAGAAGGCTTTAAGCCCCGCCCCTCATTTCCATTGGCTGGTGCCACCATTTATGCTAAACGGTGGCCTGCCATTGGAAATGAGGGTTTTTGGTTGGCGCCCTTTGGCTTGTGATCTGGACTGGGTTGACTGCTTCACGGCTGTCGTGATGCGCTTTCTTATCTTTATGGAAAAAAACAAAACCGGGTTTTGGCTCAAAAACTCAGCTGAACTGAGCCCAAAATACTAGAAAAACAGAACACAAAGTTCAAGCTAAGACTCACTCAACCTAATACTTTAATAACTCCTAATAAGAAATGAAACATGAGAGGAGGGTTTTATGAATTTCCTTATTATTTGACGGAAATGATTTTAATTAATTTCACATTTCAAAATGATTTTGCGCTGAGACATTGCTTCATAGCGCTTAGATCTTATGTACAAATTCCTATCTAACAAAACATGTAGTACATCAACATATTATTAATGATCCCCTGGGTGACTGAAACAGACATGCAAACACTCATCAAGCACTCATGGCCATTATACTCATGCATACACCAAAACAAACACTCACTATAAAGAACTAGGTCCTTGTAGCGACCTTTCTTCTCTTGTAAATTGATTACATCTCAATTTTAACATCAAGAAACATTCTGTTTTTTCGTTGACACAATGAAATTGACAGATTATTTTGAAACACACAAGAAGAACAAAAATATCTTAAAAGCGGTGCGACACAAGGACCAAACTGGTCGACGCGTTTCGAACCACTGTATTTTGGGTTCTCCTCAGGACCAACCAATTTCTGCAATGAACAATAAAAAAAACGTTTTAGGATATAATACTGTGACTCAGAATTCCTACAAAGCACCATCAAGGCCTCACATCACCCACCTTGGAATTAGAAATCTATCTGCCCGAAATGTATCCAAATCGTTTCCAATGATGAGGAACCTAAACAAGAAACCATCTGCATTATAGTTTCCTACTTGTCTATAACAGGCTATACATACAGCACAGGACAAACAACAGACTTTGGATAAAACAATGGTACTAACTCAACTTACTGGATCAGGGGAACGTGTCCTCTTTTCCGGCTACCAATAATTTGATATTGGCTTTTCTAAAACGAGGGAAAACGAGCTACGATTACTAACGTCATAAACGTTCAGAAACCGAAACCAACGTCATCACTAATGTCATAAACGTTCAAAAACCGAAACCACACCAGCCTTGTGAAGTGAAAAACTTACTTGTATAAGTTCATAAGTTCATTTCAAATGGTTTGCCCGCGCCGGGATCTAAAAGTAAACAAAGCGGTATAAGTCGTCGCAAATTCTACTAAGACTTAAGTCCTCTAAGCTTCCGTGCCCTTAGTGTTCTTTTCTTTTTTCGCCTGCGAGCTTACCGGGAGTTCACCTTTCGTCGCTCCATGTACGTGTCAATCCATTAGTGAGGTACACGTTGCATGATGGGAACTAATGACGATTTGAACTAACTGAAACTACCAGAAGCCCAAAGGTTGCTGGTAGATGTAGTTCATACTTGGCAACCTTCAAGGTGTATTTTAGAAAACGTGGCCACGATTTAAAAAATGCTTGGAACACTCAAGGGGGTAGGCTTTTAAATTGGAAACACGTGGTTGTCCACAAAACACGCCAGGTGGCTGCTGGGCAGTGTGGTTCGAACTTCACTCTCCTGAAGTTATGTGTTTAAATATACGCAGAATTTATTTATTTTTTTTTTTTTTTTTTGCGTGTCAAACGGAGGAAGGCAATCCAAAAGGGGGTAAGAGTAGCTGCAAACCAATCGGCACTGTACATGAACTATAAATAACGGACTCAGTTGACAGGAAAGCCGTACATAGTTTGTAACATTGGAACAGCAGGACGAACAGGAAAGACAGTGGTGACAACTGGACGATGTTGTTCTCAAATTAAACAATTGGTCTGAATATCTCCGCTACTTCATTCAGGCCGTTAATCGCCGTGTTGAATTTCATGATGAGTAATGCCTCACGTTGGCTTAATTGGCCTTCCAAATCGCCTCCACACGGGTCTCTTTCAATCTTGGACAAAACTGTCCATTTCAAATCCTCCTCACTGTGTGTCATTGTGACCCAGTGGTTGACTAATGGGGCATTTTCCACTCGTCGTCTAATCCTAGATTTATGCTGGATGATACGTTGTCGGACCTCCTGGGTTGTCTTCCCAATATACAACTTT
This sequence comes from Triturus cristatus, assembly GCF_964204655.1. NCBI lineage: Eukaryota > Metazoa > Chordata > Amphibia > Caudata > Salamandridae > Triturus > Triturus cristatus. The sequence goes on from NC_140589.1 coordinate 1,371,673,856, forward strand.
GGGCAGGGACAAGTTATTGCATAGACCACATTTTTTGTTTTACAATTACTAAATGTGTTATGCTTCCAGTGGATGGTATTGAAAGAAAAGACATCACCCTCTATGGTCTGCTCGCAACTTATGCATGTTCCACATTTGTGGTGACCAACAACTGGCGGTAAATTCAGCATGCTCCTTAATGTCCGCTGTTCTTGTTTTGGTAGAGCAGCACGGACTATGTAGTTGGCTACACTTTTCTCCTTTTTATAAGCAAACATTGGAGGGGTGGAAAATTCTTCATGGAGGTCCTTAATCAAATGCCAATTGCCTAGGATGAGTTTCCGGAGTTGGTGGCTATTAGGGCAGAATGTTGTTACACAGACTGGTCTGTTGCCCTTATTCCTAGTTTTTTGCTCCAACAATGTCTCTCTTGGTGTCCACCAAGCTCTCTTCAAAGAGTGTTTGAGTAATATCTTGGGGTATCCCCTCTCAAGTAGGCGATCTCTTAATTTGTTGGCATGCGTGAAGTATTCCTCTTTTTTGGTACAGTTCCTGCGAATTCGCAAGAACTGACCGTAAGGTAGATTTTGTCTCAGACTGCGAGGATGGTTGCTCGTATAATGTAGTGCCTTATTCCGGTCTGTCTGTTTTCTAAAAAGTGTGGTTTCTAGCTCTCCATCCGAAGCCACTACCTTAACGTCCAGAAATGTAATTGATTCGTTTGACGAAACACTACTAAATTTGATGTCATTTGATCTTCCGTTGAGCCAACCAACAAACTCGTCCAGTGCTTGCTGTGTACCAGTCCAAATTAGAAAAATGTCGTCAATATAGCGCATATAGTTGGAAATGTTTGCAACAAATGGGTTGTTGTTGTATATGAAATTGTTTTCATATAAACCCATAAATAGCACAGCCAACTCCGGGGCGAAAGGACATCCCATCGCCACGCCTCTTGTTTGGTAAAAAAACTGTGAATCAAAAGAAAAATAATTTTTGGATAGTGCAAACTTGGCCAGAGACAGAAGAAATTCCGTTGGAACTTGTTCCGGTCGCTCTCTTTGACATAAAAACCACTCCAAAGCTTGATCCTGAGGAATTTGGGTGTAGAGTGACACCACGTCCATTGAAACCATCAGTTGTTTAGTTTTGTTGAACTGCACGGATGCTATTCTATTGAGAAAGGCAGTGGTGTCTTTCAAATGGGCCGGAACTTGATTGATGAATGGTTTCAGAAAAAAATCAATATATTGAGCCACTGGCTCAATAAGTGATTCACAACCAGATACTATAGGTCGTCCTGGGGGATCAAGTTCATTTTTGTGAAGTTTGGGCAAGGCATAAAAGACCGGTATCCTCGGATTCATATTCTTAAGAAACAGACGTTCTTTGGGGCCTACGAAACCTTGTGAAAAGCCTTCTTCGATAATATGGAAAAGTTGATCTTGTAGTTCTTTTGTTGGATCTTTCTTAATTTTCCGATAGCAGGTCACGTCTTCCAACTGGCGTAGTACTTCCTTCTTATATTTATTGACGTCCCAAAGGACAACTGCCCCACCTTTGTCCGCCTGCTTCACCACTATAGATCTATCATTTTGCAGGTCAATCAGGGCATCTTTCTCCTGTTTGGCTAAGTTAAACTTAACGAAGCTTTTTTTACTTTCCATTGCCTGAATTCCTGATAAGATGGTTCTCTCAAAAGTGGTAATTTCCTTGGGGACCTTGGAGGACGGTTGCGATATTCCCAACCATGGGAAATGAGGACACGTCGCCAATATTACAAGAGCTAGCTTCATCACCAATTTACAACCTGTCTGACAAAATCCTCACAGGTGCGGAAATTTCCATTTTACAAAAAGGACTTAGCTTTGTTCCTTCCAGAACTACAGACTTTATAAAAATGAAGCTTGAAACCATGGAGTTCTGTCGTAAAATCCGTTTGAAAACGTTCTTTTCTGAGACAACTGAAGCAGTAACGGCAGAAATAACTGGACTAAAGAGGAAATCCACCTTTTGTCCAACAGGACCCAAGGTCCCCAAGGAAATTACCACTTTTGAGAGAACCATCTTATCAGGAATTCAGGCAATGGAAAGTAAAAAAAGCTTCGTTAAGTTTAACTTAGCCAAACAGGAGAAAGATGCCCTGATTGACCTGCAAAATGATAGATCTATAGTGGTGAAGCAGGCGGACAAAGGTGGGGCAGTTGTCCTTTGGGACGTCAATAAATATAAGAAGGAAGTACTACGCCAGTTGGAAGACGTGACCTGCTATCGGAAAATTAAGAAAGATCCAACAAAAGAACTACAAGATCAACTTTTCCATATTATCGAAGAAGGCTTTTCACAAGGTTTCGTAGGCCCCAAAGAACGTCTGTTTCTTAAGAATATGAATCCGAGGATACCGGTCTTTTATGCCTTGCCCAAACTTCACAAAAATGAACTTGATCCCCCAGGACGACCTATAGTATCTGGTTGTGAATCACTTATTGAGCCAGTGGCTCAATATATTGATTTTTTTCTGAAACCATTCATCAATCAAGTTCCGGCCCATTTGAAAGACACCACTGCCTTTCTCAATAGAATAGCATCCGTGCAGTTCAACAAAACTAAACAACTGATGGTTTCAATGGACGTGGTGTCACTCTACACCCAAATTCCTCAGGATCAAGCTTTGGAGTGGTTTTTATGTCAAAGAGAGCGACCGGAACAAGTTCCAACGGAATTTCTTCTGTCTCTGGCCAAGTTTGCACTATCCAAAAATTATTTTTCTTTTGATTCACAGTTTTTTTACCAAACAAGAGGCGTGGCGATGGGATGTCCTTTCGCCCCGGAGTTGGCTGTGCTATTTATGGGTTTATATGAAAACAATTTCATATACAACAACAACCCATTTGTTGCAAACATTTCCAACTATATGCGCTATATTGACGACATTTTCCTAATTTGGACTGGTACACAGCAAGCACTGGACGAGTTTGTTGGTTGGCTCAACGGAAGATCAAATGACATCAAATTTAGTAGTGTTTCGTCAAACGAATCAATTACATTTCTGGACGTTAAGGTAGTGGCTTCGGATGGAGAGCTAGAAACCACACTTTTTAGAAAACAGACAGACCGGAATAAGGCACTACATTATACGAGCAACCATCCTCGCAGTCTGAGACAAAATCTACCTTACGGTCAGTTCTTGCGAATTCGCAGGAACTGTACCAAAAAAGAGGAATACTTCACGCATGCCAACAAATTAAGAGATCGCCTACTTGAGAGGGGAGACCCCAAGAAATTACTCAAACACTCTTTGAAGAGAGCTTGGTGGACACCAAGAGAGACATTGTTGGAGCAAAAAACTAGGAATAAGGGCAACAGACCAGTCTGTGTAACAACATTCTGCCCTAATAGCCACCAACTCCGGAAACTCATCCTAGGCAATTGGCATTTGATTAAGGACCTCCATGAAGAATTTTCCACCCCTCCAATGTTTGCTTATAAAAAGGAGAAAAGTGTAGCCAACTACATAGTCCGTGCTGCTCTACCAAAACAAGAACAGCGGACATTAAGGAGCATGCTGAATTTACCGCCAGTTGTTGGTCACCACAAATGTGGAACATGCATAAGTTGCGAGCAGACCATAGAGGGTGATGTCTTTTCTTTCAATACCATCCACTGGAAGCATAACACATTTAGTAATTGTAAAACAAAAAATGTGGTCTATGCAATAACTTGTCCCTGCCCAAAGTTGTATATTGGGAAGACAACCCAGGAGGTCCGACAACGTATCATCCAGCATAAATCTAGGATTAGACGACGAGTGGAAAATGCCCCATTAGTCAACCACTGGGTCACAATGACACAGTGAGGAGGATTTGAAATGGACAGTTTTGTCCAAGATTGAAAGAGACCCGCGTGGAGGCGATTTGGAAGGCCAATTAAGCCAACGTGAGGCATTACTCATCATGAAATTCAACACGGCGATTAACGGCCTGAATGAAGTAGCGGAGATATTCAGACCAATTGTTTAATTTGAGAACAACATCGTCCAGTTGTCACCACTGTCTTTCCTGTTCGTCCTGCTGTTCCAATGTTACAAACTATGTACGGCTTTCCTGTCAACTGAGTCCGTTATTTATAGTTCATGTACAGTGCCGATTGGTTTGCAGCTACTCTTACCCCCTTTTGGATTGCCTTCCTCCGTTTGACACGCAAAAAAAAACAAAAAAAAAAAAAAACATTTTTCTGCGTATATTTAAACACATAACTTCAGGAGAGTGAAGTTCGAACCACATTGCCCAGCAGCCACCTGGCGTGTTTTGTGGACAACCACGCGTTTCGAATTTAAAAGCCTACCCCCTTGAGTGTTCCAAGCATTTTTTAAATCGTGGCCACGTTTTCTAAAATACACCTTGAAGGTTGCCAAGTATGAACTACATCTACCAGCAACCTTTGGGCTTCTGGTAGTTTCAGTTAGTTCAAATCGTCATTAGTTCCCATCATGCAACGTGTACCTCACTAATGGATTGACACGTACATGGAGCGACGAAAGGTGAACTCCCGGTAAGCTCGCAGGCGAAAAAAGAAAAGAACACTAAGGGCACGGAAGCTTAGAGGACTTAAGTCTTAGTAGAATTTGCGACGACTTATACCGCTTTGTTTACTTTTAGATCCCGGCGCGGGCAAACCATTTGAAATGAACTTATGAACTTATACAAGTAAGTTTTTCACTTCACAAGGCTGGTGTGGTTTCGGTTTTTGAACGTTTATGACATTAGTGATGACGTTGGTTTCGGTTTCTGAACGTTTATGACGTTAGTAATCGTAGCTCATTTTCCCTCGTTTTAGAAAAGCCAATATCAAATTATTGGTAGCCGGAAAAGAGGACACGTTCCCCTGATCCAGTAAGTTGAGTTAGTACCATTGTTTTATCCAAAGTCTGTTGTTTGTCCTGTGCTGTATGTATAGCCTGTTATAGACAAGTAGGAAACTATAATGCAGATGGTTTCTTGTTTAGGTTCCTCATCATTGGAAACGATTTGGATACATTTCGGGCAGATAGATTTCTAATTCCAAGGTGGGTGATGTGAGGCCTTGATGGTGCTTTGTAGGAATTCTGAGTCACAGTATTATATCCTAAAACGTTTTTTTTATTGTTCATTGCAGAAATTGGTTGGTCCTGAGGAGAACCCAAAATACAGTGGTTCGAAACGCGTCGACCAGTTTGGTCCTTGTGTCGCACCGCTTTTAAGATATTTTTGTTCTTCTTGTGTGTTTCAAAATAATCTGTCAATTTCATTGTGTCAACGAAAAAACAGAATGTTTCTTGATGTTAAAATTGAGATGTAATCAATTTACAAGAGAAGAAAGGTCGCTACAAGGACCTAGGGGCATATGTATCAACATCACCATTTGCGATTCTCAAATAGCGATTTTTAAAGAATCGCTATTTGAGAATTGCAAAACGGGATGTATTTAAAAAATTGCAAACTTTTTGCGATTTCTTAAATTTCCTTAATTGCGATTAGCAAATTGCGAAATCGCAATTAAGGAATACCTGCCCATTCATTTCTATGGGCCAGGAGACCCATAGGAATGAATGGGCAGTAATTCTCAAATAGCGAATCGCAATTTGCTAATCGCAATTTGAGAATAATTTCAAAGGTGCAAGGGTGTCATGATGACACCCTGATGCACCCCTGAAATGAGCATGTGTGTGCATATGGCGCACATACATGCCCTAAGGGCATGTATGAGCGCCACGTGGCACTTTGTAAAATTCAAAAAAGTGCATTTTGAAAGGAAATCACAAATTACCACCAACTGGAAGTTGGTGGTAATTTGCGATTTCTTAAGGATAATTCGCACAACTTGGGTGCTTTTTACATATCATTTAAGAAATCGCAATTTGCGATTTCTTAAATGCTTACGCAAAATTAAGAAATCGCAAAATTAGCAATTCCTTAATTTTGCGATGGGATTTGGCTCATACATCCCGATTACCGATTTTTTAATCGCAAACGCTGTTATTTTGCGAATCGCAGCATTTGCGATTAAAAAATCGTTTGATACATATGCCCCCTAGTTCTTTATAGTGAGTGTTTGTTTTGGTGTATGCATGAGTATAATGGCCATGAGTGCTTGATGAGTGTTTGCATGTCTGTTTCAGTCACCCAGGGGATCATTAATAATATGTTGATGTACTACATGTTTTGTTAGATAGGAATTTGTACATAAGATCTAAGCGCTATGAAGCAATGTCTCAGCGCAAAATCATTTTGAAATGTGAAATTAATTAAAATCATTTCCGTCAAATAATAAGGAAATTCATAAAACCCTCCTCTCATGTTTCATTTCTTATTAGGAGTTATTAAAGCATTAGGTTGAGTGAGTCTTAGCTTGAACTTTTTGTTCTGTTTTTCTAGTTCTTATCTTTATGGGCCATGTGTTTAAACACATAGCCCCATAAGGACAAGAGATCCCCATGCTCCGGCGCGATCCTCTTTCGCTTTCGGGACCGCGCTTGTCTTCCTTATCTCACGAGACACCGTCAAATTCACGAGTTCAGGTGTCCGTTGTACAAACACCTCTTGCATTTGGTTAAAGACTATAATGCTGCATTATAAATAATACAAATCTATGCTACAGATAGGGTACCATGACAACTGACTCAAATCACTGGTGACATTGTCATGGTGGATGGAGGGCATCAGTGTTTCTAAGTTGATGTTAAAAAAACAGTCCGTGTTTATAAGTGCTTCTCAATGCCTTGGTATAATCTGCAGTACTAAGGTGAAATGATTCCTCGCGTTAATAAACAGACTGTTTTTGAATTCTGAACAGACTCTGGCTTTTATTTACATGACTTCGTTTGCGTGATTAATATGCCAAATATTTTCAATGTTCATTTGGTGCATTGACTCTGAGGCAAGCCCAGCTTTTCAACGCTCAGCTCTGGCTCCCTCTATTAACTTGTCGACCCAGCCACCTATGATGTTATACCGTTTACACGCCCGACCCCCTCCCCACTACCATTCCCCACTTCACCTGGGAATCCAGTGTGGTATGCACTCAAAGGAAGAATCCTGCCTGCAGCCCTCTGCCCCTCCACACCCACCCCCCAGCAGCGTGCACGTTCAGTGCCAGTCTGCAACGCTCTTCCCCCAGCGGCATGCATGTTCAGTGCCAGCCTGCAGCCCTCCTTCCCCAGTGGTGTGCACGTTCAATGCCAGCCTTCAGCCCTCTGTCCCACTGCAGCGTGGAAGCTCATTGGCAGCCTGCAGCCCTCTCCGCCCCCACCCCCAGCAGTGTGCATATTCAGTGCCAGCCTGCAGCCCTCCTTTCCCAGTGGTGTGCACGTGCAATGCCGTGGCAGCCTGCAGCCCTCTGCCCCCATCCCCCAGTGTTGTGCACGCTCAGTGCAGCCCGCAGTCCTCTGCCCCCCCTCCCCCAATGGTGTTCACGCTCAGTGGTAGCCTGCAGCCTCTGCCACCCCTCCCAGTGGTGTGCACGCTTAGTGGTAGCCTGAAGCCTCTGCCCCCACGGCATGAATGCTCAGTGGCAGCTTACAGCCTCTTCCCCCCCTCAGCGCTGTGCACGCTTAGTCGCAGCCCTCTGCCACCCTCCCCTGCCCCAGCGGTGTGCTTGCTCAGTCAAGCCCGCAGCCCTCTGTCCCCCCTCCCCCCAGTGGTGTTGTTATGTTATGTTATGTTATGTTAAAGTAATTTTGTAGAGCGCACAGCTACCCTACTAGGGTTTTCCAGCGCTAAAACTGACAGAGGACTAGATCAATCAATAAGGAAATTACAGGCAAAGATTATTGGTCAAATAACCAGGTTTTTAAAAGTTTTCGGAAAAAAAGGAATGTGGATTTATTACGGATTGCTATTGGGAGAGAGTTCCAAAGCACTGGACCAAGATAGGCAAAAGAACGACCGCCCATTCTTTTAAGTTTAACGGTAGGCACCACAAATTTACCTTGGGTAGCTGAACGAAGCATACGAGAGGGTAAATAGGGTTGAAACAAGGTTTGTAGATACTTTGGAGAAGGGCCAATTTTAATTTTGTGCATATAACACATGGCTTTTAACTTCACTCGGTTTTCAATCTTAAGCCAGTGAAGATTATGCAAAGCACTCGAAGTAGAGGAGTTTTTAGGGAGCAGGCATAACAGCCCGGCAGCCGAATTTTGCACCACTTGTAGTTTCCGTGTAATCTCCTTGTTTACACCCAAATAGAGAATGTTACCATAGTCCAGTCTCGAGGTCACAAGCGCCTGGCCTACGGTTTTCTGGGTGGACGCAGGGAGCATCCAAATGATTTTTTTCAACCATTTTAAGATGGTAAAACAAGTGGCAGCTACTTTTACAGCCTGCTGTTTCATGGATAAATTAATATTAATCAAGACTCCCAAGTTACGGACACAAGCAGACCCATCTCGCATGGCCAATGCTGAGGACCCCAAAGATCCTTATTCTTCCCTAAAATGAGGAGTTTGGTCTTATCGCCGTTGAGCTTAAGGAGATTACTTTGCATCCACGATGCAATATTCCTTAAGCCAGTCTGGAGCACCGAAGGTCCGCACAGCTGTCCCGAAGAAAGGGAGAAGATGATCTGAGTATCATCGGCGTACAAAAACAGGCTCAGTCCTGCTTCCTCTGCTATTATTGCCAGGGGTTTAATGTACAAATTAAATAGAATAGGGCTCAAAATATAGCCCTGTGGCACTCCATAAGAAGAGGGGTAAGTTTTAGATGTGGCTCTAGAAGAAAAAACTTGAAAGGTGAAAAGACGCAAGCCAGTCAAGAGCTGTGCCAGTAATGCCAGAGGACTGCAAAAGTTTTAAAAACACAGTGTGGGACACCGTATCAAATGCAGCGCTCAAATCGAGCAAGATTAGAGCTACAGTGTCCCCAGCATCCAGATGCTGTCGTAACATCTCTGAAACTCCAAGCAAAGTAGTCTCTGTAGAGAAACCTGTTCGAAAACCGGACTGAGAGGGATGTAAAAGACTGGAAGAGTCTACAAAATTAGTAAGTTGCTGATTAATATGTTTTTCCAACATTCCAACGTTCAGTGCAACCTGGAGCCTCTGCCCCCCCAGTGGTGTGCACATTCAGTGGCAGCCTGTAGCCTCTACCCCCTCCCCTTCCCAGCAGTGTGCACACACTCGTATGAACCCGCCTCACTTCCCCCCTTTGCCCCAGCGGTGTGCCGGTGTACACACAGCCCTGTACCCCCCTCCTCATCCCAGTGGTGTGCATGCTCATTGCCAGCCTGAAGGCCTCCCCCCTTCCCTGTGGTGTGCACGTTCAGTGCAGCCCGGAGCCCCTGACCCCTCCCCCGCCCAAGCGGTGTGCACGCAGAGTGCCAGCCCGCAGCCTCCACATGCCGGCAGTCGCAGACTACAGCGCATGGTGCGCACGCTTCCCGGAGCAGCCTGTCTCTCTCTACGCTCTCCCGGGTGTACAGAGATACCCGGGATGTACTGCAGGCTGCAGGCAGGTGCAGGCGCATCTCGCGCCCTGGATCTGTTTAAAGGGGCACCTACAAGAGCTCTTTACTCTGCTTCACCCAACACCATCCTACACCTCACTCTCCCAACCCACGCACCACTTCTCCGGGCTGAAGGTGACTCCGTTCCGGGTGTCACAAACCCAATAACTGAAGGATAGTTATTAACCCCTTCAGTGCCCCGCCCTTTCCCCCTCCTGTGCCGGCCGTTACATTAGCGGGCGGGGTTCATGATGAGATAGTCTCGTCATGGGCACAGCGCAACCGTGCTCCATGATGAGACTATCTCGTCATGGGCACAGAAGCGGTTAACAAGATAAATCTATCCAGCTCGGCCACTAGAGGGTTCCACCGGAAGTCTGTTTTTGCAGTATTCTTTCATGACAAAACTTTACAGATCAACGCTCGGAGGATATTCTCATTAAATAAGGAATCCGCACTCAAATTCACACATGCACGTGCATATTCAGCGTATTTAATGTCATATTATTTATATTCACACTATCTTTCGTCCTACTATGCATTGGATGCTCAGTGAGTAGGGCAGGAGACAGGGGTCATACAGTGCTCGCAGACCCCCCCGCCTTTAACAGGGAGACACGCTCCCCCATCTCTAACAAACAGCGTCTACGTCTGTGCAGGAACTGGGTTATCCCACCATCCTCGTGCCAGCTGCAGCTGCACTTATAGGGGGGCCGCCTCTCTCTCTGGGGCTGTTAGCAGTTCGCCCTAGCCTAGAGCATACGGAAAGCAAGGAGCCGGAGGCAGGTGTAAACGGTGCTCTACTGCACCTCACCACCCTGCACAGAATCCTTCGGGCAGCAGAAGACCAAGCCCCCCACCCCTGCTCTGCGGTTGGGCTTCACTCAACGAGTTACTGATAAAACTGCCAATGTCAACACCCAAACAGAGCAGAGCGAGCATCACCGCCCAAAGAAAATAACTTTCCCTCCCACAGTACAGCAAGTTTCACCACCCAGACAGACTCCACGCATTCCCGTCCACACAAGAGCAAACTTCACCACCCAGACAAACAGCACACATTACCGTCCGAATAAAATCTAATTTCACTACCCAGACAAACAGCACGTATTACCGCCCGCACAAGAGCAAACTTCACCACCCAGACAAACAGCACGTATTCCTGTCCGCACAAGAGCAAACTTCACCACCCAGACACACAGCATGTATTACCGTCTGCACAAGAGCAAACTTCACCAACCAGACAAACAGCACTTATTACCGCCCGCACAAGAGCAAACTTCACCACCCAGACAAACAGCACGCATTACCGTCCGAATAATAGCTAATTTCAGCACCCAGACAAACAGCATGTATTACTGCCCGCACAAGAGCGAACTTCACCACCCAGACAAACAGCACGCATTCCCGCCAGCACAAGAGCAAACTTCACCACCCAGACACACAGCACATATTACCGCCCGCACAAGAGCAAACTTCACCACCCAGACAAACAGCACGTATTCCCGTCTGCACATGAGCAAATTTCACCACCCAGACAAACAGCACGTATTACCGCCCACACAAGAGCAAACTTCACCACCCAGACAAACAGCACGCGTTACCCTCCAAATAATAGCTAATTTCACCACCCGGACAAACAGCACGTATTCCCGTCCGAATAATAGCTAATTTCACCACCCAGACAAACAGCACGTATTACCGCTCGCACAAGAGCAAACTTCACCACCAAGACAAACAGCACGTATTACTGCCCGCACAAGAGCAAACTTCACCACCCGGACAAACAGCACATGTTACCTTCCGCAGTATAGCCAACTTCCTCACCCTGAAAAGCTGCACACTGTACCCAACTGTCCAAAGCAGCGGAATCACCTGTGTATACAAGAGCCAAATGTGCTAGCAGGCAAAACAGAGCAAGCTGCACCACCATTGCAGAGGGCAGGTTACTGTAGAAATGAAGCATGGCAGCAAAGGAAGAAGCACCTTTTCTATAGATGTATGGCTGCTGTCACCCATTGTGCTGCTGGAATTTAGCCTGCCTAGAATGTTTTATGGACAAATTTCTAATTTACTTGTTTCTGAACCTTGTGTGTGTGTGTTTGTGTGTGTGTGTGTGTGTGTGAGAGAGAGAGAGAGAGAGACGTCTCCCACCCCGCCTTCCCAGGTTATATTTATTTATTTATTTATTTATAACATTTATTAACCTCTTCTGTGCCCATGACGAGACTATCTCGTCATGAACCCCACCCGCTAAGGAAGCGCCAAGCACAGGAGGGGGAAAAGGCCTGGCACCCAAGGGGTCAAGCACTCTATCACCTGACAGGCATCCTGGCGCTGAACCAACAGTGTAAACCATCAAACTAGTGTTCCGGGAGACGCAAGTGACCAGTTACAAACTAGGAAAGAGACACATTTTTAATCTCTTCCTGAAAGGGAGGAGATCCTCCATTTGTCTCAGCTCCAGAGGGAGCTTGTTCCACAGTCGTGCTGCTGTGGTGCAAAAAGCCCTACCACCTAATTGAATTTTTTTATATCTAGGCACCTTTACCAACCTTGCTGTAGAGGAGCGAAGGCTCCGCACTGGAATATACCACGCAAATTTCCTTCTCAGCAGAGTCGGCCCAAGTCCATGCAGGGCTTTAAAAACTACAGACAAAGATTTGAACTGGACTCTCTGACATATCAGGAGCCAGTGCAGTTCGGCCAAAGCCAAAGAGGTAGAAGACAGCCTTGATTTCCCCAGGGCGAGTTTCGCCGCTATTGCCTGAATCCTCTGAAGCCTATCCAGTAAATATCTCGGGGACTCAAGCAATAAAACGTTACAATAGTCCAATCTGCTTACGATAATGCATTGCACAATCAGTGCTTGTGCATGCATTGGCAGTAGCGGGAGAATTTTACGCAGGGCTCTAATAATGGCAAAACTACTCCCCACCATTTTATTTACCTGCGATTCGAGAGTCAGCTTACTGTTGAACATAACACCCAGGTTGCAGACCTTCTCAACCGGCAACACTGTACTCGCTGATGCTAGTGGCCAGAAGTTCAGGAGAAGCCCCATGGGGTTCTTTCCCACTGGGCAATAGAGAATCTCCGTTTTCTCAGAGTTAAACTGAAGCAAATTCTCCTTCAGCCATTGAGCAGTATCTCGAAGACATTCATGAAACACTTCCAGTATTGTAGCCTGTTCTCCCTCTAAGGAGAGAATTGGTTGAGTATCATCCGCATAATTTAGAATGTTAATATTGTGTGACCTTATGACATTAATTAGAGGTTTCATATAAACATTGAAGAGAATAGGGCTAAGCGCAGAACCCTGCGGAACGCAATGCAAAACGTCAGTAAAATCGAACTGATAAGGGGGGAGCGAGACTGCCTGTTTCCTATTGAAAAGAAAGGATTGAAACCAGCTCAAAGCCGTGCCTGCTATTCCCACCTCTTTGAGGGGCATATCAGCAACAACAGGCGATAATTATCGCTAAGCGCACTTAGCGCTAGGATAATTATCGTCGGCTAACGTGGATTTTTATCGCTGAGATAGCGTGCTATTAGCAACGCTTATCTCAAAAGTGATAAAAATCCTAGCGCTAACTGCCTAACGTGAGATTATCGCTGGAAACCCAGTGATAATCTCACGAAATGTGGCGTTAGCTTGTTGATAGGTCCTCACAAACTTAGCCATGATATCCACCTTCCATAGGATATCATGGCTAAGTCAGTCCTGAAGCAGGCGTAAGGAAAGTAGCGATAACAGGGGTTATCGCTACTTTTCTTGCCGCTATGCTTCATAGCGTGGGGCTTGATGATAGGAGAAATGTCGCTTAGCGACATTTCTCCTGTCATGTTAGGTCAGGATCGCCCACTTTGCATCTCATTAGAGATGCAAAGCTGGACGTTAAGAATTTGTGCGCTAATGCAAGGTTTCACGCATTAGCGTGACCTTGCTAATTATGCGGCCGAAAAGTGGCGATAATGTTCTATCGCCGCCTTGTAGATATGCCCCTAAGTCTCTTCAAAAGAGTGACGTGATTGACCGTGTCGAATGCGGCAGACAGGTCAAGCAGGATTAGGACCACCGCCTGACCTCTGTCTGCATGCATGCGAAGCTCGTCCATCACCGTCACTAAGGCCGTCTCCGTACCATGGACTGGATGGAACCCAAACTGTACATTCTCTAGGATTCCATTGGATTCCAGGTACTTGGAGAGCGCACCACTGACCACACATTCTACAATCTTAGCGGGATACGGTAACAGGGAGATCGGCCTGTAATTTTTAGGACATGCTGGATCCAAAGTTGTCTTTTTTAACAGCGGTGTTACCAAAGCCTGTTTCCACACTGTTGGTACCATTCCACTAAGAAGAGATTGATTACAGATACGGCGGAGAACAGGGAATAATTCCGCTCCCAGCTCCTTCCACTCCTTATGTGGTAAGGGGTCCAAAGGTGACCCCGAAGAGATACTCAAGGTCATTTTACAGAATTCCTCTTCAGAAGGTATCTCTAAGTCAATTAAGGTGGGCCACAACTCTGTCTCTTCACCTGCTACCTTATTAACATCATTCGGATTTCCCTCATTCTGCCCCTTATGATCTATACCCTCAACCTCCACCTGTATCATAGCCCCTCCAAGGCCATCAATGATAGTTTTAATTTTTTCATTTTAAAATCTTTGCCAGGCCATCATACAAAATCTGAGTAGGGAGTGTCTGATTCTTAGCACACTCAGGACTAATCAAATTATTCAAAATATTAAAAATGCTTCTGGTGCCATTCGGCGCATTTAAAATAGTCCTTGAGAAATACTCGGACTTTGCAATGATTATTTCTTTCTTATAACTAGTAATTAGAGATTTCCAGGCAATTTTATCTTTCCCTTCATACGCCCTTCTCCATCTCCTTTCAGCCTGTTTACACTCGAGTTTGAGGTTTTTCAATATATCATTAAACCAGGGTGCCGATGGTCTGCCCATTTTCTTATGGTTTTTTAACGGGGCGATCTGATCCAAAGTTGAAATAATCTCAGTGCACAAGGACCTATAATTGTCCTCCACCTGCCTATTAGTCTTAAAAGAGTCCTCAAGGGCAAACACCGAAAGGGTGTCACGTTTTTTTAGAAGGGATTTCCAATTCCTGCTAACATAATTCTTCGATTCTCTGATAGTCGGGCCATGAGATTTTAAGTTGGATACCTGAAACTTGATCAGGAAATGGTCAGACCATTCCACAGGTGCAATGTCCAAGACTCCCAACCAAATTTTATCTCCAAAAATCAGATCAAGCATGTGACCTCCTTATGTGTTGGTTCATCAAATAGCTGATATAAGTTAAAACCTTCACATGATTGGAGGAGGTTGGTAAGGCTGTAGTCAAGGGTTCCATTGTACCACAGATTAAAACCACCTAACACCAGTAGTCTGGCATGCGTAGCCGCCATATTACTAATGGTTTCAATCACAGACTGAAGTTGTTGCACACTAATAGCCCCAGGGGGTCTATAGCATACAATCCTAGTCAATACATAACCATTAAGGTCTTTTATCCCAAATCCCAACATTTCAAACCCTTCTGTCGCATCAATAACGATTCCGGTCAGGTTCCAGGTGTCTTTAAAAATTACCCCTACTCCTCCACCCCTCCTGCTTGTTCTAGGTTTATGAACAACTGGCTCTAAGTCACAATCGGGAAGTGTCCTGGTTTCTGTCATGAATAACATATCCAATTCATGGAATTCCAATAACAATTGGATCTCCGCCCAATGCTTAGGCAGTGATCTAACGTTTAGTAGACCACATATAGGGCAATATTCTTTAAAAAAATCTGATAGGGAATATGCAGATTCCTCTATATTCCACTCTCCCCACTCTGACTCGGACTCACCTATCCTCCGCAGTTCAGCACCTGAATAACTTACATGGCGATCGAACGTGCCGTTTCCCTGGGACTGCCCCAACCGGGCAGCATGGCTGGCGCTGTGTTCTGACGGTGCGCGGACGGGCGCAGACGGGCTTGCCTTTGGCGCCTGCTGCGCACGTCTGCTGCGCGTCGCTGCCTGCGTGTGCCATTATTGAAGTGAGCCCCAACAACTGAACCGCTAACCTCCAAGATGGCGGGTCTCCTCTAACGAACAGGCACCGCATGGCAGGAGTCAGCGTGATCAGTCACCCTTAGTAACCCCATTACACTCCCACCAAAGAGAACAGCAATGCCACTTTGTTTTAATAAGATTCCTAACAAATCTTGTGCAACACAATCAATTATTAGATAAGGTTTCCAAAAATGTAAAAGGTTTCCTGACTGAGCACGATTCAGTTTTACAGCTAAAAATTCCTATGCTATAAGCAATCGCGCCTCAGAAGTTTAAAAATTCAATTCAATGTAATGTGCAAAAAACGCAGTAAAGATCACAGCAGCCCCCGTTCAACACCCTTCAGTTCTACACAATTTTTCGTATCTTTCACACTATAATGTAATGTTGGGCCATGGGTCTAACACAGGGTTTGTCCTGGAAGTTTGCCCTTCCAGTACGCACTACTAGACTGCCTGCTTTATATTATAGCACCTATGCAAAGTTAAACAAGCATTTGCAATGCAATAGGTCTTGCAGTGACGCGAGTTTAAGCTATTGGCATTGTAAATTACAATGATTTTTATTTATGTTTTTAAAAAGAATTCAAAAATAAAAGGCATTGTTATTTGCAATGCCAATAGCATTGTAAGTGCTTGTTTTTTAATTGGAAGTAAAGACATATTATCTACAACATTGAGACAATTCTTCTTCAATTTATCAAAATATTTGATTACATCAATTAAATTTTTTAATAGAATGCTCCCTGGTTTCAGTGGCGTAGGAAGGGGGTGCTATGGGTGCGGGCCACACCGGGTGTCATCATTGAGGGGGGTGACAAAATGGCAAAAATATGTGTTTTAAACATATATTTTTGCCATTTTGTCAAGCCGGGGGTGACAAGAAATTTTCTGCACCGGGTACCACCTGACTTTGCTACGCCACTGCCTCGTTTGCTCTTTAGATGTTTGTTTCTGCTTTGGCAGTAGTACCGTGAGCAGCAGATACTCTTTGGGGGGGCATCTATGGGGCATATCAACAACAACCGGCGATAATTAAAGCTAAGCGCACTTAGCGCTAGGATCATTATCGCCGGCTAGCGTGGATTTTTATCGCTGAGATAGCGTGCTATTAGCAACGCTTATCTCGATAGCGATAAAAATCCTCACGCTAAGTGGCTAACGAGAGATTATCGCTGGAAACCCAGCGATAATCTCACGTTAGATTGTTGATAGGGACAGACAAACTTCGCCATGATATCCTCCTTCCATAGGATATCATGGCTAAGTCAGAAAAATACCAGACGTAAAAAAGCAGCGTTAACCGAGGTTAGCGCTGCTTTTCTTGTCTCTAACAGGGTTAGCGATATTCTTGATAATAGGAGAAATGTCGCTTAGCGACATTTCTCCTATTATTTTACTCTGGAACGCCTCCTTTGCATCTCATTAGAGATGCAAGGGGAAGCGTAGAGTAAAAGGGTGCTAACATGCCAATTTGCATGTTAGCACCCTGTTGTTGATAGGGTGCTAGTTTTATCTCTGCTTTTTTGTCTTTTAAAGCCAAAAAAGCAGAGATAAAGCCCTTGTTGATATGCCCCTATGTAAGTAAACGTGGTACTGATTTGGATGTTCTGTATTGTTTAGTGCCCTGATGCTTTGTAATATGCTTGACATAATGTCGCTGTATTTTCTACCCATATTGATATTTTTTTGTTTATGTTTTTGTGGTATTAAAAGTGCAACTTGCATATTTGACATTGAAAGCCTCCCTACAATAAAGAAATGAATCATGACATACTGAAAAAGGTCCACATGTTACAATGCAAAATAAACACAGCAACCCATGCTAAATGAGGGTCACCTATTTCCTTATCACGATGATGTTATCTAACATTGACAAAGCTAAGTTTAATGAACATTTGGATTTCATATTTTGACATCTTTTCCAATATTCAATTCTGAGCAGAGGATTGAGTCACTAAAACTAAACTTGACTCAAATCTGCAGAATCTAAAAATAAATAAAAAATAAAAATCAGTCACTTTCGCAATATTTTTCACCACAGCAAAAGAAAGAGTTCCCAATCACATACATTTTGGATTGGAGCTATTTAATGTCAATCGTGATAAGTTAAGGTGGTGCTTATTCCATGTTCCTTTTACCATTGTATTATGAAAAGAGGCTTCTGGCAGTGGTAATTTGGGCAACAGCCTTTATGCACATTCACTGTGTAGCATTTTGTCATGTTGGTGAACTGTTCTGGTTTTCTTTTTTGTGCAGCATCAGTGCAATGTGATTTTCCTATTTTGGACTATGGTTGCGTTATGTTTTGTCTGTTTTGTTGTGTTGCTCTGTTGTTTTAATTATGTTGGTGTTTTTGCTTTGTATATGCAACTGTGTTATGTTATGTTGTTTAGTTTAGATAGGTCAGTAAATGTTAAATATTCAGCCAAAAGCAGCACATACCCTGAACGTTCCTCTGATAGGTAATCATTTACCATAATCTAACGTGGTAAAATGGCGCGTCTCCAGCTCTACAACGACTTTAGGCGCTAAAGTGGCGATAAGGTGCTTGATAATATGCCCTTGTGAATTCCAATAGAAGCCCAGGTTTGATGTCCTTCACACCAGAACCTGGGCTTCTATTGGAATTCACAAGGGCATATTATCAAGCCCCTTATCGCCACTGATAATGTTATCGACATTCTTGATAATATAGCCCTCAGTGCTCACTTTGGGGCATATTATCAAGGGCAATATCGCCGCTTTTGCAGCACTTTTTGCCGAAAAAGCGGCGATATTTTTATCGCCCTATCAGCAAGCCTGCGCTAACATGCGTTTGCGCAAGCTTTCAGGCACTTTTTCCATCGCCTTGCATGTCAGCGATATATTTCGCTAATGACATGCAAGGTCGACGTTCCTTACTTAAACTCCATGAAAATTGTCGCAAACTCAACATCGCCCTATTATCAATGTGGCCCCTGACCCGCGAAGCGATAATAAAACTCGCGCTAACCGCGGTTATCGCAGAAATGTAACTCCTGTTGAAAACCTGACTTAACCATCTTTCCAATGGGAGGTGGATTTGATGGGTTAAGTCTACACTGGCGTATTAGCAATCTTTTTCATATCGCTATGGGGCATATTATCAAGAAACGGCGTTAAAATTATCGCCGCTTTAGCGGCAGAAAACTGCCGCTAAGGCGGCGATAATGAGCTTGATAATATACCCTTGAGAATTCCCATAGAAGCCCATGTTCTGGTGTCAACATGGGCTTCTATGGGAATTCTCTGCGGCATATTATCAAGCCCATTATCGCTGCTTTAGCGGCAGTTTTCTGCCGCTAAAGCGGCGATAATTTTAACGCCGTGCTTGATAATATGCCCCCAAATTTTTATGGCAGGATTTCTCCCGCTATTGCAGGTTATCACCCCTATCGCTGGATTTTACATCGCCTATTGACGGTGTGTTGGTAATACGCCGCTAACACGGCGATGTAATCCAGCGATAATAAAAACCTCGCTAAACGAGGATTGCGGTAATTATCGCAGTTCGTTGCTAATATGCCCCTTTATGTGATAGGGCCCAAGAACAGAATTTCACTTAACAGTAATAGGAAAACTTCTCTAGCAGTTATTAATATTTCATAATAAATCAGTCACCGAGGACATTTATAAACAAACTGTGGCAATATCTATCTGTTCAGGTGAAACAAGGAACTTAAAAAACCGGAACATTAAAGATAATTGACATTTACAACTGGGAAAACAGCAGCTTCAATGGAAGCTGTTTCTTGTTGATGCAGTAGATGGAGCTAGAGTTTCATTTTAAAAATCATGAGACATTTGAACAAATAACTAATGACCACGATCTGTTTGGCCTGAAATTCAAGCAAGGAGTGTCTCCAAATCCGTCTTTAAAATCTTGAAATCTCATGCCGTACGGGGTTTGATTTCCGTTTGACGGTAAAGTCCATCTCTTTTTGGAAACATTACGTTATTTGATTATTCTGATCACATTTTCCAGCTGCCATAGACGTGTTAGAATAAAAACACATACATTTTCCAGCGGTGGATAAAATGGATTTTCTTATGATCAATGGTAGCAGTAAATCACTTTTTAAGAAAAACATCTAAAACCATTTAAAAGTCAATCTTGAAAGCTTCTAAATGTTCAGTAGTTAACAATATTTCAGTCTCAGTATGTTATTCTTAGTAATATAATGATATGATATACCTAGCCAATCTATGATCAGGTAATGGATTGGTTTATTTCCTCGTTGCAACACAGAACATTATTTCCAGAACAAAAAGGGGCATATCAGCAACAACCGGCGATAATTATCGCTAAGCGCACTTAGCGCTAGGATAATTATCGCCGGCTATCGCCGAATTTTATCGCTGAGATAGCGTGCTAATAGCAACGCTTATCTCAAAAGCGAAAAAATTCCAAGCTCAAGCTGCCAATTGTGTGATTATCGCTGGAAATACAGCGATAATCGCACAACGTTTGGCGATAGCTTGCTGATAGGGCAGGGAAGACTCTTCCGTTGGATATCATGGCTAAGTCAAACTAAAAGCAGGCGTAAGGAAAGTAGCGATAGCCAAGGTTAGCGCTACTTTTCTTATCGCTATGCTTGTTAATAATTGATGATTGGAGAAATGTCATTTAGCGACATTTCTCCACTTATTTTGAGCTGGCACACGTAACGCCCATTTTGCATCTCATTAGAGATGCAAAGGTGGGCTTTACGGGAAAGGGCGCTAAGGCAAGGATTCACGCGATAGCGGGACCTTGCTGATATAGCGATAAAATTATCGCCGCTTTTCGGCCGAAATCGGCCGCAAAAGCAGCGATAATGTTTTATCGTCGCCTTGTTAATATGCCCCTAAGGCCTGAGGAACCCCTCTCAATGAGTGGTCCCCCTGCAGGACGATGCAGTGCCTCACTGCTCCAGCTGCGGGGATCCACATCCCCATGTTTAACTGAGTCTGGGTCTCCCTCTTAATTGAAACGCAGACCAGCATTTTCATTACCACTCTGGAGTACAATACAACTGAGAAGTCAAATACCAGCTTTCTTTCCTTAAGTTAGAGTTTGTCGGGAGGTAATTAATTTCCATGTTCAGGTTTAGAGACTTTTCAGGACAGGTTTTCAAGCCATTTGCGCTGGGTGTATGTTATAAAAGTGACGCAAACTGTGCAAAACGCTTTTTGTTGCTCCTCATCAGAGGGTTGTTACATGGGTGGTACATGGAGGCCCCTGTGCTACCATCCATGCTTTTTGACACCAGCCGCGGGCAGTGTAGGTAAGAATGGTGAGGCAGGGTGGGTGGGGAGTTGACATACAACGCCGAGGGAAAATAATAATAAAAAAAAACCTACATACTTTCCGCTCGCCGCATCTCTGAGTTGGCAAAGAGGTGAGCACAAGGTAAGTTGTCTTTTTTAAATTTTATTTTCCCTCGTCATCGTATGTGGATTCCCCCCACCCCACTTCCTCGCCCCAACACTCTTACCTGCATCGGCCGTGGCTATTTGACACAAAACCCTATCTACTAACAATATCAGACAGAGTTTTGAGCCAAAAAATAATGCCCCTAGGAAGCAGGCATTGACAGGAGAAAAGCTTTTATTTCTCCTTTCTTTTCCGTCTTTGCATATGTGTTGCACTGTACAGCACACTACAAAGTAGGAACAGTTGTCTAGAATCAGTAGTTTGTACTGGAAGAGAACCTTTCGGTGCAAAACCTATGCTAGATTCACGCAGTATGTATAGTGCAAAGGAGTGTACATGGCGTTCTGCAGCCTGATTGTGCACCAGCACTTGGGAGAGAGTGCCAGGTCTCCATAAATGTGGTGCTTTCCCCACTCACCCTATCATGCAGTAGCAACTTTGGGTGCTGTGCTGCATTGAGTGACAGGTTCGTAAATCTGGCCCAAGGTCAATAAATTTGAATCTCAAGTACTCTGACCAATTCAAAATGGTTTTATTGTGGTGGGTATAATTTTGTGAATATAAATTGTTGTAGGTGTTATGCTATGTGCCCCTTATTTGATTCCTTCTGAAAAGCAACTCTCTTCCGCTCCTCTATGAAAAAATCTCTTAACTCTAAATATCTAAAGAAGTTATCTCTATAACTGGCCACATACTCCTCAGGCAAAATTGCATTTGGTAATATAGGTTGTGGGCCAAGAATCTTCTTAACCTGCTTTATAACTTGGTCTTTCCCATGCGCAATCTTGTCAGGTAGCTCCTTTGGCAGTATTGGATGATTTCCAAGAGGAATGTCCAACTCCCCCCGTCGAAATCACCTTCCTTATCCACCATCCTTATGACAAAGCTTGCAAAGTTAGAAATGTATATGTTTTAATTACCTGGGTGTTTTAGGTACGTACACAACATTGTAATTTATTTCGGTTGTTTCCATCAGTATAGGTGTCTGGGTTTTAAAATCTGGGATAACCACATGCTGTATTGTCTGAAATCAGCTGTGTTGCCTGCAGGAAACAAGAAAGATAATAGTTGTCAAAATCAGACAATGTTTAGTCGCCGTCTTCTACTAGACTTTCTGTTTGGCAACTTGCCAAGCTTTCCTGCCCAAATAAACAAAGTTAGATGATTAGAAGACTATTACCGTGATTAAGAAATGTTTTCTTCAGGGGACTCACCTCAAATTTCAATGAAAGACAATATTTGCAGAACTGGTAAAGCTAGATTTGTGGTTTTAGGTATGCCCAGAGTGCATTGGTGTGTTTATTCCTTTTGTAGGCTGAATTCCTATAATTCTTAGGAACATGACCAACGGATTGTACTACAATCATGGTTTTTTAATTGGCAAACCGAATAACAAAATAATTTATAGACTAAACAAAAGAAAATAGTTGGGTTAGGCGGCTAGGTTATATAAATCATGTTGTAAAAAACAATAATTATATGCTCTTTTGTGCATACATTTAAATGTCATCTTGGTGAAATTAAGTTAAAATTATACTTAAAAACATGTTACAAGTCTTAAATTAGCCCTTACTGGTGAATTCTGTGCTTACATATATGGAATGGAATGAAAAGTATTTATATAAGCTGAACATTCACCCACAAAAGTTTATAAGTGCTAGACACAACATTAACTTGACTGAGAAGATAGAAGCAAGATAACCACAAGCAGAATAAAACACCTTTCAAAGTCCTTTTGAAATTCAAGTTGGATGTGGTAGATTAAGTCCCTTAGTGAGGACTGAGAAGAGAAAGGGAGCAGAGACCAACACTGACTCACCTGCCTCATGGCACATAAAAAAGTAATTGAGAGTGGGAACATAAGCTTCGCATTGAGTTGTAATACTTAATGCGAAGGAGATTTCTCAGTGCCATGGACAACCCTATGCATAAGGTGCAAGGCCCTTAAAGCCGCTCTTTGCTTCACCAGTAGTCACTAAAGCCCAAGGTATGCTTGAGTGGCAAGATCCCTTTTCTTTAACCGGCAGGCTCTCAAACAATAAAGGTTTGGAGTCTCTGCAACTGATCAGAGAGAAATAATGAAGACCGAGAAAAATAATGTTACATTAATGGAGAGGATATAGACCAAGATGATTTGTGCAAGAAAGTGTTTAGGCAAGAGGGGGAGCACCTTTCCTATCACTGGAGGAAATAGACAAAGATGATATAAGCAAGAAAGTGTTTAGGCAAGAGGGGGAGCACCTTTCCTATCACTGGATAATTGAATAAAACACGAGGAAGTGACTACTTTGATCTTGTATGGATGGAGGGGGATGATCAAGCTAGACGCCCAAAGGTTTAAAATGGAGCCCCGCCAGGAAAAGAGCTATACCAAAAGAGCAGGCCAAAGGGAATATTGCCACTTCTCAGTGTTATTGCCAAATAATACAATCTCAGTTTTGTTGGCATTAAGCTGAAGAAAATTGAGAGACATCCAGTGTGAGACAGTGAAAAGGCCAGAGGTCTGTTTTCGCTGTATCCTAGTAGTAAATCACGGTAAATGCTATACATTTTGTAGAGAAATCAAACATTTATGTTTGTTTTGTAAAACTATTTTAATGCTATTGGGAATACATGCTCACTCTCTCATGATAGCTGTGTACTTGAAGATATTGAAAGGAAAAATGTATTTAAGGTATTCCACGTCACAGAAAAGGGCTTCCAATGTAAATTATTTTCCATAATTTAGAGAGCTGACTTCATTTACATGAAATTTAGATATGCTAAAAAAAGAAAAATGTTAAGTGGGCGGCTAACCCAGCATTTCTTCTTTCTTTCTGTGCTGATGTTTAGCTAACTATTAGTACCTTAGGAACAACAAACTCACATGAAATCTTAACATAACATTAGGAGTTTGAGGAGGACATGCACCAATACACATAAAGTGTAAGCTCATTCCTATTCATAAACTGCACTTCTACAACTTCTGCAGCCCAAAAGGTACCAACATTTCATAAATGTACTCCAGCTCAGACCTGGATTAAGTCCAACAGCACACATACCAACCAGTGGTTCTGCAACACTATTTTGTAGAACATAAAGAAAGCAAGAACTTAAACTAGAATTACATAGGACATAATGTACATATACATACATTTATTGTATTGTTAAAAAATTAACTGTAATAAAAAACAAATATAATTTTACTGTAAGATTATTTAATCACCTTTCTAATTAAAGATAAATGTAGCATTCTTTTTTAAATAATGATTTCAATTTAAATTAATTCAACACATACCATTTGATAATGTTTTGAACGCTATAAATATATACCTTTCAATTTAGTTAGCAATTTTAATACATCTTTTAAAAATAAGTTTCATTTATTTACTATATTCAAATTAGTCACACATTTAATTCAAAACGAAGTTAATAGTGCTGTAGCATTTTAAATTTTGGTTTACACTGAAAATTTATATCTTAAAATCAAATTACGATATTATTTAACATAACTCATTTTTATAATTTTTTTAACATTTAATACACTTTTAAAAATATGCCTATATTTTAACATAGTGAGAACGCTGCCTCCTTGTGAAAAGTTTCTAGTAGTCAATTTAGACTCATAACTTCGACTCCACCCCCTGTTTCAGGGGTTGGATTAATGTAAGTTTACATTTTGTACTAAATTGACAATTAGAAATGGTATATGCTCAAAGCAGCAAAGTGTAAGAGTAAATTTACACTTGTAGATTTACTCAGATGTAAATTTACCTCCATAAAGCCCCCCTAGTGTTTGAGTATTGTCCCTGTTGGTACTAATGAACTACTGGAGGATTCTTTTAAATCTTGGACAATCGTCCATTTCTCTGATAATAGGATGATGGTTGTGCTCTTTAACAATTTTTATGCAGTCATTTATAATTGTTGTAGCACAACCAAATAAACTGTTTCAATATTATTTGGTACATTTCCAAAGGGTTCTATACTTAGTTGAGCTTTCTTTTATATGGGTACATGCATCTTAATAAAGATTGGCTTTTGTGAAGTCCTATAGATTGCTACTTGGGAATTATAGAATCTGTGAGTGATGTGAATGTGAGATTTATAATTGTAATCTTATATGATACAAATAGTGCAATAGAATACTTTATTTATAATTTACAATTCTTATAGATACATTTTCATACTTACATTCTTTTTTATATGTTAATGGTGTTTTTTTTTAGCTTTTGTTTTCTGAGATTGTAGTCTACATTGAAAATATAGAAGAAACAATGTATTTAGATTTTTTTAAAATAATGTTCGCAGTACATTTATGTTGTTTAGAAGATGTATAGCTATTTTTTGAAAATGTAATAACTTATTTTGTAACTGGCAGAGGTTAGCTTAGTTAAGCAGAGTGGTGCTCTTAAGTCCCAGAAATGCTGAACTCCTAAGAAATTGGGTTATTAGTTCAGGTGGTTAAGTACCCACCTCAAATAATAATCAGTCTTTGTCAGGGTGAGCCACTAAGGTCATTAAATAAACCTGAGCTCAGCAACCTGGCAGCCGGGTACAGTGCAGAAAGGATTAACTTAGAGGCAATGTATAAAGTATTTATGGAGTACTAGAACAAGAACAAAGTTGAAATGCAAAAAAATAATAATCCCAAAATGAATTTGAATAATAGAGTAAACGATAATGAACAAAACAACATAAAAACGACAAAAATACATTTCGGGGACCACAGATATTAGTTTTTAAAGTTTTAAGTAGAGATAGTGCCAAGAAGCACAAAATGACAATAATAGTCAATGGTTGCAGTGGAACAGGATCTAGGCACATGGGTCACAAACACTATCTACGTTCGTCGAGGTAACATATTTTACCTTCTGACTTGGGTCCTTTAATTCCCAATCCACCATAGGGTAGACATCTAAAGCTTCCAAGGCCTCAGTAGAGGCACTTAAGGGGCATATTTACAAGCCCCTATCGCCACGGGAGAATATACGATGTTACATCACATGCGCTACAACGCATGCGATTACAACGCGGTTGTTACAACAACTGCATTGGTACAAGGTAAACCATTACATTGCAAGTCATTTCTATGACTTGCTTTAGGGGGCACGCTGGACTTAGGAATAGTATAATTTACTATTCCAAATCCAGCATGTGCAACAGTAGGGAAGGTTTTGGAATAGTAAATTATACTATTCCTTAGTTTAGCGCGCGCCCTACAGCAAGTCATAGAAACAACTTGCAATGTAATGGCTTGCGTTGTAACAACGCGGTCCTTGTAACGATCACGTTGTAATCGCATGCGTTGTAGCGCATGCAATGTAAATGCAGTTTCCCCCACGGGATCATCACTTTTTATGACGTTCCTGTGACGATAGGGGCTTTGCCTTATTTACAAGGCAACATTAGGCCAATTAACGTGGCTTAACGTTGCCTTGTAAATAAGGCCCCCTTTCATGCCATGCTTAGCGTCAAAGGGGAGGGCAATGGGTGTTGCTGTGGGCGTTCCACTGCAACACCCATTGATTCTGACGCAGCCCCTATTTACAAGGGAGGCGTAAATAGGAGGCAGCGCCAGAATTAAGACCAGGGAACACCTGGTCTTACCCTGGCGAAACGAGGAGAAATGTTTCATTTCTCCTCGTTTTTGCTGTTTTCATGTGTTCTGTATTGTGCAGCACACATGAAAACAGCAAAAGGCCAATGATTGTTTATGTACAGGAAGGTCCCCCTTCCTGTACATAAACAATCCTTTTTTAAAATGCTGTTTTGCAACTTCTGTGTGTGCTGCATTGAGCAGCACACATAGAAGTTACAAAACAGCATTCAAAGATTATGTGCAGTAAGAAGGACCTTCTTGCACATAAACAATCTTCCCCTGCATGCTGACACCTTTGCACTATGGTGCAAGAGTGCCTGCATTGGTGCTAGGATGCTAAGTGTAGCATCAGAGCAAGGGAAAACGCAGGGCTGCACCATATTCTTGGAAATATGGTGAAGCCTGCATTTCTGAAGTGGCAGAGTGAGGCGTTAAGCCATCAAGGCTAACGCCTCCCTCTGCTACTTCACTTGTAAATATGCCACTTAGAGACTCACAGGGTGGCAGGCAGAGACCAATAGGGGGAGTTCAGATCAGGTGCCACTGGTCAGCTTGACAGTTACATAGAAAAGACAAGAATGATAATAGCTTGTAGTAACCCTGTAGGTTTAATAGGAGGTTAACCTTATGACCCTTGGAGTCCACTTCTTTGCCCTGGGTACAAGTGAGAGATAAGTAGTGCCAGTCATCTAGACTTTTCTCAGGTCTTAGACAGTAGGTTCAATTGTCTTCTGATCTTCCATAGGTCCAGGGGTGTTCTTCAGTGGGTTTATGGAGATGCCACATGTATGCCTTCCATGAGTTAGTGGGAGAAACTGACACCTGGGGACACCCTGACCACTGGGGTAAAGGTTCCCTGGGCTAATAATGCCAACTTTGGACCTTTTGAAAAGTTTTCAGCCACACTAAACCTGGGCTCTGCGGGCTAGGAGTGATATGGGGTGTGTAATATGGTAACCCTAGTGTCCTCCCATATCTCACAACAAAGTCCAGTTTTAGGCAGTCCCCATACTCACCTCAAGGTGAGAAAAAGACATCTGGTAAAACAAAGATGAGGTTTTTGCAACCAGACAGAGGACGTACAAGAACTGTTTTTCCTCCATTATTCGCCCTTTGAAGTACACCCTAAATGTAATATATAAATCCAGCAGACCTGTCAAACAGGCTGTGACACTGTAATGTCAAACAGAGGCCCACTGTGAGTGGGGTCAGGCTGTCTGGGGTGCAAAAGAAGGGCCTTGCCCAAGTGTCAGCTAACATTTGTGCTGTGACAGAGGAGGTCTCTTTGAAGTGCGCCCCAAGTGTCAAATTAAAATCCTCAGCAGATCTGTCAAGCAATATGTGACATTCAAGCGGGACTTTGCACTTTAATGTCAAAAAGGATTCTCCCAGGCCCCGCACATTCTGGAGGTTCAAATCTCTGCCTGTTAAAGCCTGCCTATTGTCTGCTCCTGGGAGCAAATTCACACCTCATTCACGCCTATTCAAATTATAATTCATTGCTGACCAAAGCCGGAAAACAAATTGCAGACTTAGCTTCCAGGGACTTCAGGCAGGGCAATGATAACTTCCCAAAAGTTACTTTTCCACAATGTTTAGAAACAATCTGACTTCACCATTGAATTGGATTTTTAATAATTAATAAAAAATGTTTTTTTTCTAGCTAGACCTATTGCAGAGATACCGTAGTAGTATTTGATATTGCGTCTCATTGCATCCCTATCAAACAGTCAACCCTGCTACAGGGAAAATAGCTATGAGGGCTTTTTCTCTGTAAGGACATGTTTAACATCTAACTGTTACATGTCCTACTTTAAATGCCAGTCTGTCTTATGGCCAATAAAGTCGACTTAGGGGTGACTTTTAAATATTTGAAAGGATGGTTTAGGGTTGTTAAAAGGGGATACTTTGACAGCTCAAATTTGCAGTTAACATCTGCACAGCTAGGCTAATGGTGGTAGGCCTGAAACCATGTTTACATTGTCACTGTAGTGGAGGGCACAGTGGCTGCTGTAGTTCACTTCTAACATTTAACTTCCCAGCCATAGGTACACCTTGGTACCACATACTAGGGACTTATAGGTCAGTTAAATATGCAAGTCAGGTGCATACCTATTTCATTATGTTGAAAGGAGGAGCATAAGAACTTTACCACCTTTTAGCAGGTGTAACATGCACAGAATTCTATAGCCAGAAAAAATAGGGTTCAGCAAAAGGCAAAAAACATCTGGGGTGACCCTGTGGAAAGAGTAAAATTCTGCAGAGTGACACTCTGCTTTATTATTGGGCAGCTATACAGCAATTGAATTGTCATCTCCTCTACTTATTCTCATTATAAATTAGTTGGCTTTTCATAAATGTCAATGTTTGTAGTTTTGAATTTAATTGGTTCACGTTTTAATTTGGATTTTTTTGGTATTGGCTTTAATGAAAAACCCCAATTTGGTTGCTTTGTACAGTTAAAAGTTTCTTTTTGTGAAAGATTTTGAGAGCTTGTGAGTGCAGATTTATCATTGAGTTGCATCACCATTGCACCGCGCAAGAGGGTGCAATTGCAACGCAAAAGAGTCAGATTTATTATGCCACGCAAGGCCATCTTGCATGGCACTGCGTGGCTTGATAAATCTAGAGTAGCGAAACACAGTGCAAATCGCTGCGTTGTGTTGCTCTGCTCCAGGGAGGTGCTCAATGGTGGAGCATGGGTGTCCCCACACATTCCCCCAATGGATTTTAGCATTTTCCCAGATTTACCATTACTGGTAGACCTTGGAATGTGTCAAAATGCTACGCCACCCCAGGTGAGGAGTAAGGAGGAGAAATATCATTATTTCTATAGTTTTTTTCCTCTCTCTATCTGTTACACTTTGTTAACAATTGGGTTATGGGTTGACTGGGGTTGAACCCTGGTCAAGCTGCAACCCCAATCCTAGTCTGGGTGAAGTACAAGCAAACCCAAAATTAACCTGTGCTCACCCCCTAGTACCTTAGCATAGAGCAGTCAGGCTTAACTTAGAGGCAATGTGTAAAATATTTGTGAACAACTTCAAACAGCAACACCACTCAGCACATAGCCCACACCAGATTAGAAGAATAGAGCTTAATTTAAAAAATAACACAGTGTCCAATCAGTAGAACTAGAGTTAGATTTTTTAAAGAATAAAGTGTAAATTAGTACCTAAAAGCATAAACCATGGATATCTGGTCATGCTCGACCGGGTCAAAGTCAAACGTTCAGGCAAATTGCAATGGAACACGAGTCATATACAGTACCAGAGCTGAAGTTTTACTTTCTCAAGGTTTGTGCCAAGAGTCCCTTTCGCTTTAGTAAAAGTTGCAAGGAGAAAGTCATGGGCGGCAGTCGACATGATGCGAAGAGCAGGCCGGGCATCACGGATGGGCGGGCTAGAGCTTCACTTTGGCTGCCGACAAGGGACACCTTCTGCCACAAAAACAATCCGCAGAGGCATTTTCCTCATTCTACATGTACATGTGCTGTAGCACTTGTAGAAAGAGGAAATAACAAGGAGAAATAAACATATTACTCCTTGTTACTCCCCTGTTGGGATGACATAGCAATTTGACACATTCCTAAGTTTACTATCCTTAGTAAATCATGGAATGTGCCAAATCCATAGATGGATGCATGGTAACACCCACACTCCACCCATGGAATGCCTACCCAGCTCAAAGTAACACAGGGCAATGATTTGCACTGCCTTGCATTACTATTGATTTACTAAGCCATGCAGAGCCACCCAAGTTGGTTTTTTGTGGCTTAGTAAATTTCTCTTAAGCCCTTGCATTGCATCAGTGATGCAAGTATAAGTTTAATAAATGTAGGCCAAAGTTCTGTCTACTTTTGACTATGGTATGCCTAGTGGTATGGTTGCGACTACAGACTGACACATGATATCATGATAACAGTTTTACCTTCCCAAATCAGGAGGCACTCTTTTGACCCTGAGCAGGGCCAGTAGATAGGGTCTGTATATATGGTATTTATAGGAAGTGGCTAAGTAACCTAATGCTAAATTATTTAAATAAAAAGTATATAATCTGCATATAACTACATGATTTATGCACATAACAATCTGCACTTTAGAAAAAATATGTTGTTGCTAGATATGTGTACTCGTATTCTCACTGTACTTCCTAAATTAGAGAAAAAAATGAAACAATATTAAAGGGAAAATGAAATAACCTGATGCACATTGGCTGATATCACTATTGGGCCCACTACACAACATCTTTAAAATGGTTGGTGCACACTCTTAATTTATGGGTAAGTGGAAATAGAAATCTTATCCTATTTGGCCATGGGTGCTTCTAAAGAGGATCATCAACAGTGGATCAATATGGTATACTTTGGTTTTGCCAAATAAATATCCCTAAAATGAAGGGGTCACTTTGTTTTCATTTTGGTCGCTTTTGTTCACAGTAGGTAATAGTCAATATAAATATAGACCACGGTGTTCTGCAGTTAATTGTACACGAACATAAAAGTAATCTGACCAAAGTAATGCATGCCACAAACAGTTTTCAACATTGAAAATGGAAACTATTACTGTGTTTTAACAGAAATGCACTTTTATGCATGAGCATGCAACATTTTTGGATAGGACAATGTTATTTCAATCTCCTCCCCAGGTTGTGGACTAGAGGTGCCTCAATTAACCTGCGTGGGGAGGTGATGTTCTACATGATACCTTGTGGTATTTATGCCAGAAGACATGCCATATGTGTAATAACATACAAAACAAAATTAGTGATGCTCAAAAGCATGGTAAGATTGCAAATGGCTTTGGTTTTGCTAATGTTTAGAATTATAGATATAAGAAGGGAGCAGATTTATCAAGACTTTGCACCACCACAAAGTCACGCCCAACAACGCCAAGGGTTGAAAAGGTAGGCTGGTGAAGTGAGCAGCAACAGCTCATATTTAATAACTAGGGTTCTGCACTGCTCTTTCCCCCTTTTGCAACACAGTTATACAACTTTGGATGTGGCGCTGTACTCCGCTATAGTTTAGTAAATCTGCCCCTCAGTCTGTTTTTTTTTTACATTGATTTGTTCAACAAATCTTCTTCTGAAAGGACATCCTAGTATCAAGAACACACATGCATTAATATTGTAAGTTTAGGTCTGTCCTTTGAAGTGAGCAGAGTGGCAGCACTTTAATACCTATAGAGAATGCAAATATATCTTTTAGAAGCCTGGCCATTATAGTGCAAAAATGACTTTATTTTGGAAGTCCTTTTGGATGACTGCAAACTAAATTGTGGCGTGAAATGCTAGAAGGCAGAAGTCATTCATGATGAGTGGTCCTGACAGAGATAAGAGTCAAAGATTTTTTTATATATATATTTGATCAAGCACCATTATATTTCAGTAATTGGTTATAATTGATCCTTGGTGACTGATGATTGGAGACATATTTATAAAGTGTTCTTTACTTAGGGGCAAATCACTCAGGTTCTACATGCCAAGTGTGGCACATGAAATAAATGTGTATTGAGATTGAGAATAAACAGATATAAGGTGGTTTGGTACTACTTTCATGTGGAAAATGTACACTGTTTAAACGTGATACACTATGTATAAATGCGGCTCTTCTAAATTATTAAAATTATTTTTTGTTTTTCATGTGGTCATTGTTTATGAAGCAATATTACTATCAAAAAAATTAAAATAAAAAACCTCTCTTTTGGGTAAGGCAAAACAATGTGTTCATGTTTAGTCAGAAATTTGTAAGAAGAACAATGGAGAAATATGGAATTTTACTTAGCACACTGTATAGATCATGTTTACAAGCATAAGGTGTGGATAGTAAATACATTATTCTATAATAAATCTTAACTAAAAGGTAAATAGAAAAAGATAGTTTTCTACCCAATAAATGTTTATTGTGTATGGGGTTTACCATTTATTAAAATAATTTCACCAAGAAAACTATTTGAAAACCAGTTCAATGTCATGTAAGGAGATGACATTATTGACAAAAAAAATGAGAGAAGCAGCAATTTTTTTTAAATATTCAATCAGTAACTGTTTTGAAGGGTCAGACTAGCCATATACCCGACCGGTAGCGGTGCCCGTCCGTGCGAGTGGGCCCGTCTCAAGGCGGAAAGCATTCTAGACTTTTTGCCACCAACGCATAAAATCGCATGCTGGCGCGAGCGCTAAAGGCAAGCCCGTCTGTGCCCGTCAGTGCCCGGAACGTGCCTGTGGCCAGGACCCCTGCTCCGGTGGTGTCAGTCCACAACACTCCTCAGTCGCTCCATAAGCTCCGGCCACCACCTTGTGGGGCCTGTGTTATGCTTAATCTTCAGGATGATGTTGGTTTGCGCCGTTGCACTCATTGTAACTTTGCGACGCTCACTAACACTAACAGTAATATGCTGAGTCAGGCTGATGCCGCATGCCGCACCACTTTTGGCGGTAAGGATGTTTTCCTTACTCCGGCTGTCCTACGCACCGGCTCAATACCTGCTTTGAGTAGGACAGCGGAGCAGGCTTCACTGAAGACGTTTAAGGGCATTCTTTTAAATGTGCGGCCAAGCACAAACTTGAGCTCGAAATCTTTTTATGTGCACATAACCCTGATATGGTTTTTTTAACCGAGACTTGGGTTGAGGCTGCCTCCGCCCCTGATTGGAATGTCGCTCTGCCCCCAAGTTATGCTGTCCTGTCGCTGGACCGCTTGGGCAGTAGAGGTGGGGGTATCGCCATTGTTTATAAGGAAACTCTCCTTGTCCAGACCAGGACTGTGATAGATCTTCATGCTGAAGCACTCCATATTGCCATCAAGCTGAAGGAAGTTACGATCTTTCAGGGCCTGCTGATCTATCGACCCCCTGGCCCCAGGGCCGCCTTCTCTTTGGCCCTTATGACATATATGGAATCCTGTACGGACTCAAACTCGTATTCCATTTTGGGCGATTTTAATTTCCATTTGGAATCCACCACTAGTTCGGATACGAATAGACTCCGAGATGTTATGGCAGCCTTTGGCCTACATCAGCTACTGACCGCACCAACACACGAAGGTGGCCATACGCTTGATGGGCTGTTCTCTAACCATCCAGATATTATTTATTGCAGGGCCGATGCGCTTCCCTGGTCTGACCACAAAGCAGTTTTCTTCGAAGTCTCGGCCAGGCTTGCTAGTATGACCGCCCCTCACAAACCGGTTAAGGTAGTGTTTCGGCGGTGGTCTAAAATCACCAGCACTGACCTAGCGGCTGCCCTTGATCATTTTCCCCCTATTTTAGACTCAGATAATGACGTGGCAGAGGCATAGTTTAACGACTGGAATATGGCAGCAATCAACCGTGTTGCCCCCACACAGACAGCCACTCTTAATAGGCGTCCGGCTGGTGCCCCATGGTACAGCCCTGATCTCAAACACTTAAAAGTTCAATGCAGACGGTTCGAGCGCCGGTGGAAACAGGACTATACCAGGGCCAGTAAAGATCTCTATAACATCGCCCTTCATAAATATAAAGAGGCCATTCGTGCAGCAAAGACAACTTATTTTACGGGGAAAATTTTGGCCGCTGGCAATTCCACCAAATAACTTTTTAAATCCGTACCTTATCTGGCCAAACCTCAGCAGGGCAGCCTGTTTCGCCCCGACCAGGGTTTCTGCAATCAGCTGGCCTCCTTTTTCTATGATAAAGTTCAAACTATATATGATTATCTGTTGAACCTTACAATCCCAGCTCCTGGTCAAGTTACTCCCCAACTTTTTCCGCCACTCGAGACTAGGCAGGGTGGTTTTTCTAGTTTTGGAATCCTTTCTGTTGAGGCTGTAACATATTTGTTAAAAATTACTAAGTCAGGGTCTGTCTCTGACCCCTGTCCCCCGTCGGTCTTACATCCGGTTGCGGACAAGATTGGTTCCATTCTTACACTTCTAATTAACCAAGTTCTGGTCTCAGGGACCTATCCCATCGTGTGGAAGACGGCGAGTGTCAGACCAATTTTGAAGAAGGCTTCGCTTGATCCCACTGAGCTTAAAAATTACCGACCAATCTCGGATCTGCCTTTCGTTGCCAAGATCATGGAAAAGCATATGAATACCTTGTTCTCCGACTGCAACAGCTTACTTGATCCGTCTAAGCATGGTTTTCGCTCTAATCATTTTACCGAGTCTGCTCTTATTGCTGCAGCGGAGGGGATCCGGATGGCAGTCGATGGAGGTGGGAGAGCTATTTTAGGCCTCCTCGGTCTGTCGGCTGCTTTTGATACCGTTAATCACACGGTCTTAGTGCAGCGACTAAAGGAGGCAGGCATTAGTCATCGAGCCTTGGTCCTTCTTTCTTCTTTTTTTCAGGACAGACAGCAATATCTCAATTGGGAGGGCCTAAAATCAGATAATTTTAATCTGACCTGTGGCGTGCCGCAAGGTTCTGCTTTATCCCCTACCCTGTTTAATCTCTACGTGAGACCTCTGGCCGCCGTTGTGAGGAAGCATGGTTTTTCTTTCGTTTTGCGTACGATTCGCAACTGGTCATTTCGATATCAGTCACACCAGAGTTAATAGCGGGGTGGTTCCATACATGTCTTAAGGACATCATGGCATGTATGTCGCAGAGTTTTTTAAAGATTAATACGGAGAAGACTGAAGTTATGGAATTCGGGAATGGACCTCCAATCTGGAACAACCTTTGGTGGCCATCGGAGGCAGGACTCTGCCCTCTCCCTGTGGGAAAGGTTAGAAATCTTGGCGTCATCTTTGACAGTAAAATGAATATGTCAGCGCAGGTTAACAGCATAACCTCTGCCTGTTTTTTCCTGCTCAAATCTCTCCATAAAATCTTTCCTTTTATTCCCGTCGCTCTCCAGAAGACGGTGATGGCTGCTCTTTTCATGTCAAGACTAGACTATTGCAACGCCATGTTTTTGGGCATTGCTAAGTTCCAGATCAGCAAAATTCAATCCCTCCAGAATGCCGCTGTTCGTGTTCTGTTACAAATTCCTAAGGGCCACTCCATCTCCTCCGCTAGGAGATCATTGCACTGGCTCCCGGTCCAACAGAGAGTTGAGTTTAAGGCACTATGTCTGGTCCATAAGGCACAATCTGGTGGTGGCTCCACCTACTGTCACAATCTGTTCAGACCCTACGTCCCCCGATGAGATCTACGTTCGCCCAATCTTGGCTTTATGTGTACCACTAGATACAGACGTGTTACATGGGGTGGCCGCACATTCTTCATCTGTGCCTCTCAATTATGGAATAATCTTCCAGCCTCTCTTCGCCTTGAGCCAGACCTTCTTTCCTTTAGGAAAGCCCTGAAGTCTAGGCTGTTTAATGTCCTTTAGTTCTTTTGTTCCTTTGTCTCCGTTGTTCTTCTCACACCACAGCGCCAAGACGCCGTTTGGCATTAGAGCGCTTAATAAGCCTCTTTATACTTATACTTATACTTATATAGGCAAAACACTATTCATTTTAAATTGAAGATCTGTCTGCAGATACCTTTTTGTCCCCCTAAAAAGCCAAGCTCATGCATTTAAATCGAGTGCTAAAAACCCTTCCAGTCTATTAAAAGTACTTTTTAAAATGTATGAAGTAATCAATAAGAAAGAGAGGATGATTAGTCTGAGAAAAAAAGACGTGGAAAGAAATGCTGGAAGTAGGTGTGGACCTCTCTCATTCAATATTTTAGTCCTTTAAATTATTAGATGGCATACATATTAAAAATCCATATTAACCTTGCATTTTTGGAAACAGCTGCTACCATAGCTAATCAACCTATCAGTACTCATTTATGGCAGACTGCTCCACATGAAACGCTTTCAATTCAGTAGCTCCTACTCTAGCAACATGGTGTGCAGTTGTGCCTCACTTTTGTCATAAATATAGAACATCAGCAGTCTGGCTGTTCATTAGAACACTGTTCTGAAGCTGCCATAGAGCACTTGGGAATCAACTGACAGATTGCTGCAGCTGGAAGTACATGTTTTACTTAGCATGCAAAACTTTTGTCTCACATGAATGAAGGAGAAATTTGTGAATTCACTGACAATGTGTTCAAAATGTAGCTTTCTGAAGCATTTTTCACATTGTGAAATAACCTTAGAATGCAAAACAATTGCTAATATTTATGTGGTGCTACCAATAGATGATTTATATTGTGACTAAAACCCATTATCACTGTTTTTATATGCTTATTTTTGTGAACGTTAAAAATGCATTAAATTCCAAGCATTTCAGTTGGAACAACGGTGGAGCCTTATCATAAAAAATAATGCAACAGTTAAACTTGATGTTAATTTCTACCTAAATTCCACCTAAATAGTGCTCTGAAAAACACTTATGTACTAAATAAATAGAGGTTTCACCTATTTCATCGAGTGTGCCTTCACTGGGAAACATGCTGCTGGAGAAGACATAAAAATGATTGTCATCTATACTGCTGCAAGTTGCACTCTACGTCACTCTATTCTACTCTGAACTACTCTCCTCCATGACACTCTATGCCACTCTACTCCACTGTTCTTTACTCCACTCTACACCACTCCACATCTCCACTGTACCCCACTAGTAGCATTTAATTTACATGCCCTGCGCACATATAACACACTTTACTAGGGATGTATAATTAAATAAAATATGCCAATTGTGAATAAGCCAATGTTAACATGTTTAAAGTACAGAGCATAGGCACTTTAGCACTGGTTCGCAGCGATAAAGGTCCTAGAATCCTAAAGCCAGCAAAAATAAAGTCAGCCAAAACAGAAAGTCAGAAGGCACAAATTCAGGGGAAACCACACCAAGGATCCCAGGTCTAACAATCCCTTTCTATAGAACCAGCAAGAGTAGAAGGTCGGTGGTAGGTCAGATGGTATTTCAGCAGGGCATGACACTTAGGGCCAGATGTATGAAGCCATTTAGCATTCTTTAACAGACCGAATCGCTTTTTCAGGCCATTAAAGAAAGATAAATGGGCATTTCATAAGTACAAAGTCCTTTAAGCAATCGCAAATTGAGATTTCTACCCAATAGAAATTGCAATTTGCGATCTCCTAAATAGGAAATTGCAAATGGGTATTACCTATTTGTGATTCCTATGTACATGTACAAAGCATTTCCTAAATGCGAACTGGGCATTTAGGAAATGCAATTACCATCAACTCCAAGTTGATGGTAACCATGTGCAATTTAGAAAATGCACCCGAAGATGCTTTTTAGGTCGACCCCAGAGCGACAGCGCCCATGCGCTGCTCGCTCTGCGAGGCATGCCGTAATGGAGTATGCAGTGGAAGCTCCGCCCACTCTGCGACCATGTTTTTAATTGCCTTGTGTCATTGTCTTTCGTAAATACTGCCTTCTGATTGATTATGAGGCTTTTTAGTCCCTCCTTATTATGGCCATGTCATCATTTGTACACACCCATGTCTACTGGCCCCTTTACTTTGAGTGTTACATGGTACGGTCATGTTATTTAGACTGTGAGCACTACTTTGTCTATGCCTTCTTGACCCCTTCTCCCCCCTCCCCCACCCACACTCTCGTTGTCCGTGCTTCTCCCTTCCATTGTCCGTGACGCAATGCAATAGGTCTCGCGTAAATGTGAGTCCAATTGCATTGCAAATGCTTGTTTTATTAAACAACCTGCTGCTGAAGGATAGGATGTTAAGTTTCCTCCGGGCGCATGTATCGCAGTGTCTGCACTAGTCTTGCGACTCGCTGAGGCAGGCTACTTATGAAATCAAAGACAGAAGTCCCATCATGTAGGATACAACCACAACAAACCCCATAAGTACATTTTAGAAGAGCGACCAATGCTGCAGTCTTGCAACCCGTCATGTTTGTATTACTAGAGTGTCCATGTTTGCCTCATGTGTACCCTTTATGTTGTGACTGACTGCTCTGCCAAGTTTAGGACCTGTGCCCTTACGGGTTACACACATACCTCTGTGTTGTCGCTGGGACCTTAGTCAACCAGGCTATCCCACGACAATCAACACTCACACGATCATGTGTGACAGATGCAGCAGTGGTGTGCCTACCTGGCAGCTTCAGAGCTCCTTCTCCCGAGCCTCAACGGTTGGGGTCCAGTCCCGGGGCCATGCTGTGAGCGTCTACTCTTGAGGCCACCACCATGTCTGGGTGGCGTGAACTTTAAATCCGATGGGGCGGGGTGAAGGCGCTGCTCCCACGGTGGAACTTTCCGAAAGTTCTGAGAGTGCCGGCCCATTCCCCAACGGCCCCGCGCCAGGTAGGACTCACTGCGACCCCCGAGGAAGCCGGGAGGGAGACGCTGGCCAGGTCCCAGCTCGGGCCCCTCTCCACCGGCAAGGGAGT
The DNA here is from genome assembly GCF_964204655.1 of Triturus cristatus. Lineage (NCBI taxonomy): Eukaryota > Metazoa > Chordata > Amphibia > Caudata > Salamandridae > Triturus > Triturus cristatus. Next base: position 1,371,712,737 of record NC_140589.1, read on the forward strand.
CAGGCTGAGAGGGCTTGTCAGGGGGGAGACCGGCTCACGGTTTTCCTCTCGGATTGCTGCAGGAGGAGTGGGTGGGGGATGGGCAGTCGCATCTGTCGCTCCCCTCCTCCCTACTGGAATTTGCATGCAGTTTTCCAGCTTCACTTGTGGCCTCCCTAGCCTCCACCTCCCGGTTCCATGGAATGAGGGTGGGGGAGGGTCGATGGTGGTAGCTCCCAAGTTTGCTGCCTACTGCTACAGACAAGGGGAGCTCTGCCCCTGCTGTCGCCCGTTGTTCCCCTGCAGAATGTGTCTACAGACCCATGTGTTTATCTTATGCCAGCCCCCCCCCCGGAGCCTCCACCTGCCCCCTCATTAGCTTCAAAATGGATGGAAGACCCAAGAAAGGCAGTGCGCAGATTTCAACTGGGCATGTAACATGCTTTGTTACTGTCCCCCACCGGCATCACGCAGGCATGCAAATCCCTGCAACGCCATCGACTCAATGAAGAAGGATTGGGGACCTCACCCTGGAGGATGGAATAGAGGGGGTACTTGTGCCACTCTAGGAGAACCTTGACTGGGTCAGAGAGGAAAGTGAAAGCGCAGCCCCTTTTATCTATGGCCCCACCAGCAGGAAGCGCCTTGAAACAATTACGTTTGCGGTGCTATACAAATACTCGATTCATTCATGCACGCATTCATTCATTTCTTTTTCTGACCAACCGTACCCTCAACCCCAAATTGTATATTGCGTCTCCTGAGCTGAAGGAATCCTATTCAGATAAAGCAACAGTAACTCTTTAATTGCAGTAGTACTTTGAGTGTAAACTTGGTAATTTCTATTACAAGCAGTGGAAGCAGTGGGCCTAGGATGCAGCACTAGAGGCAGGTTTCAAGGTGTGCTGCTGGGGTGTTGTGGGCCACCTTACTGAGTTGCCGCATCCCCAGAGTTGAGATGTAAGTGCTGAACAGCACCGTACTGGGGGAATGCAACTCCATTCTGTGGAAAGGCAGCTCTCTGTCAATGGGCATTTTTTTTATTATAGACATTTTTCTTGGAGGTGAAACACCTTCACCTAAAATCCCATTACGTTTGGCGGGCTTCTGTTCCCATCCCACTCTTGAAAAGAGTCGACTCCAGCACTTTATTTTTGCAGTTTTATATAGCGCGACCTCGACCCAAAGGTATCAGAGTGCTGTACCTTGCATTACAGACGGACACATTCATTTTTTGACACAGGGAGATTAAGTGGTTTATAGAACCACAGGATGTTTAAGCCTTCCGCCAAACTCGACCCGGGCTCCTCTGCTTCAAAGTCGGCCGCTCTAGCCGTTAAGCCGCTAGAGAACCGCTATTCATTTCCTGGGAGGTTGGACAGAAGTGTGTAGTGTGTGATGCTCTCAAACTTGCAGGATTGCAGGTGTTCACAAGCTCTCCTTGAAAAGCACGCTTTGTTACGCCCATTCGAAGGTGTTTGCGACTTATAATTTGTAAACTATTGTGGCACACAATTACGTAGTAGTAAAATCATTTACGCTTGCTAAGTAGTCTTTGGTTAAAAACAGAGGGCCATATTATCAAGGACAGCGTTAAAATTATTGCCGCTTTGGCGGCAGGAGATTGCCGCTAAAGCGGCGATAATGGACTTGATAATATGCCCTTGTGAATTTCCATAGAAGCTCATGTTCACACCGGAACATGGGCTTCAATGGGAATTCACAAGGGCATATTATCAAGCCCATTATTGCTGCTTTAGCGGCAGTTTCCTGCCGCTAAAGCGGTGATAATTTTAATGCCGTCCTTGATAATAGGGCCCAGAATGCCAAAACGCAGTCATTTGGGGCAGTAAAAGTATGCTTACCAACGAAAATGCCTTTGTGAATTGATCCCCAAGTTGTCTTAGAACCCCTTACCCCCAGAAAGTGAACATTCAGCATTTGCACCACTTTGGATCTTTGAGAGAGTGCGGAGACGGATCCGGAGCACGTCGGCGCTGTGGCACAGCTCCCATCCTCCCAGGAAGGTGTATAGTCTGTGGGCCAGGCCTTTTTAGGCTACCTCCTGTCTGTATCTGAGCACAAATCTCTTCCTTTGGTTTCATGCTCTGTGAGACGAAGAAACGCGGACTACCTGCATGTTATTAAAGCTTTGGTGCTCAATTGCTACCATACTCACACTTTAATGAAATATTTTTGACTCAAAGTGTAGTCGCAACATTGTTTACTTGTCCTAGCTTAACCTGGGTAGCCTGCCACCATGTGCATCCTTATTTTGCTGACCTAAAGCCGATTCGAACTTTAGATTGGGAGAGGGTGTGGATTAATGGGTAGGGGGTGGAGTGGTCATGCACTTCCTGCTGTAATCTGTATATAATCTGCAAGTCACATGCTCCAATCCAAGTGTCTAATTAGTCACTTATTGCCTTTCATTTTATAGCACTTTATACCGTGGTCTGTGTTTCAAAGAACTTTGAATAATAACATTGGTTATTATCTATTGACACAGTACTCTTTTTATTCGCCTCAGAAGGATGAGAGGTGGCGATGTGACTCCACTTGGCTTTTGGAAGGGATCCCCCCACCCACATCCTCGTTCGTTATATCCAAGGGAGGTTTTCCCCCAGCTTTAATGTAATAGCTTAGTCGGTCAATGCGCTTGTTGTATCTGTGTGTTGCAAGTTGCAGGACAGCCTTTCATCCTTTAGCTGTCGAGACATTAAGTACCATCCATTTGGTAATAGTATTTTTCATCAAATGTTTATGAGGCAATTCATCCTGGGACAACTGATATGAATGCTACGTAATATCAAGGTCCATGTGAACACAGCAGAGAGGCAGCCCCTCTGTTTAGGTCGAACCTGGGCAGCGCATGCGCTGCTCTGCGAGGCTTGCTGTATTCAGGTATGGACTTGAAGCTCCGCCCACTCTCCGTCCATATTTTCATTGGCTTGTGTCATTGTCCTTTGTAATTTGTGGCTTTTCATTGGTCAATAGGCTTAGTAGTCCCTCCTTAGTACCACCTTGTCTTATTTTGTAACCTCCCATGAGGACACCCCCTGTTACGTGTGCTGTTACTTGTAGGCTTCATTTGCAACCTCCAAGCACTATTTTCTCAACTCGCTTTGTCCTGCCTGCTGTTACAGGCAGGACACGCTCTCTCCTATCTCTCCTGACGCTTTAAAAAAAAATCTTTATAGCACAGGCGCCAAACGCATTTGCAATGCAATAGGTCTCGCATTTGCGAGAGTTTAAGTTATTGCCATTGTAAATTACAATGCCTTTTATTTATCTGTCAATAGCTCAAACTCTGGTAAATGCTAGACCTTTTGCATTGCAAAGGCTTGTTTTGAAGTGCAATAGAGCGCACACATGCCTGTATGTGCACCAATATTTTTGGGGTGCATCATGGGGGTCCTTATGCCCATAGCCATCCTTGGTTTAGCATTTCCAAAACAGGAAATCGCTATTTTGGAAATGTTAAACCTGCCCATTGGAATGAATGGCATGGGATTTCCTATTTGTGATTTTCTAATAGCGATTCCTACTCTGTAGGAATTGCTATTAGGAAATTGAATATTTCATACATATCATTTTGCATTTTCTTAATAGCGATTTCTAAGGAGAGAGGGCCCGATTCACAGAACTAACTTAACACAAAATCCTAAATTTACTACCATTTTGGTATTCACATAATGCACTTACTACTTTTGGTATTCACAGAATGGATTTACGACTACTAACTTTACGCTTCCGGCCCAGAGGTGGAGATTTTGGCCATGGCTAAATCTCCGCCACTGGCCGGAATCCCCACCTCCAGCCCGGAAGCTCCGCCTCCGGCCCTGAAGCCCCGCCTCTGGGCCGGAAGCTCCGCCTCCGGCCCGGAATCTCAGGCCCGAGTGCGGACGTAAAGTTAGTAGTCGTAAATCCATTCTGTGAATACCAAAAGTAGTAAGTGCATTCTGTGAATACAAAAAGTAGTAAGTTTGGGATTTTGTCTTAAGTTAATTCTGTGAATCGGGCCCTTACTCTTTAGGAAATGTAAAATTGCAGTTTCGTACATCTGGCCCTTAGACCTTCTACTCAGGCCCAAATTCCAAGTAATCTTTAATTCCATGCAAGAAAGTTCAAGCAGCCAGAATCATTAATACCAGATGGAACCTCAACATGGTATTCTTTCACGTATGAGTCAGAGAACACGAACTGAGAAATAACTCTGTGGACCTGGATTTTCTGGTCCATTTCCCACATGGAATGCCATTTCTGTGGGGCTTATGCAGACATTTACCACCTGCTCTGAGTCAGCTGGTAAATATCTGGCAGCAGTGGCGTAGCAAGGTCAGGTGGAAACCGGTGCGGAATATTTTGTCACCCCCGGCTTGACAAAATGGCAAAATATGTGTTTAAAACATACCAAAATTGAGCCCTCATTCAAGACAAATATTTGTATTTACAGAACCCGTAAGCTGATATTTGGATACAAACGGATGAATTTCCAAAATAAATATTTAAATTTGATATTTAAGTGATAAATCTTGTGGCATTCGGAGACTTATTAGTAATATTATTAGCTTGTCGCAAGTGGCACTGCAGCTGTGCCATTCATGTATTACCCATATAGAGGTATTTCTAGTTGACAAAGCCTTTTTACCCTACTTCTGGCAATTCTGCTGGAGTACTGAGTTGTTCACTGCTAGTAATCCTGTATATGGGGGTTACTATGATCATTTTGGCTGATGTGGTGACTGCTACAACACTAACAATGTTAGTAGCTCAGGATGGTTTCCATTGAACACATGTAGCTCTTATTACAGAAAAGGTTGGAGGGACCTGCTTTAGGCCACATTCCAGTTACACTTCATCAAGTAATTTAAATTGTTAGCCATACTTCTGTGCCTCAGAGAAGCTACCCCCAAGTAGTTCCATGTTTTGAAACCTTCAAGGGCAATAACTAGTGGAAGTTTGTTTCCACACCATAAGGAAGTTTTTCCCTTTAAGATCTTGTCTCATTTAATATGCTTAAGTGTGGCTTTCCATATAGTCAAATCTGTTTTAGTTTCAGCGGGATCCCAAGTGGAAATCTTCTGCAATATAAATATTGGATGGGTGGGTCTTTTCCCTTTTGCATATTTCTAGTCTATATGCCGGATCCACAGTTGATCCATACATCCAGTCATTAGCCACGAATAAATGGACAGATCTTTAAAATGAACAACCATGCCTAATCTTCCATCATATGTTGATGTGAAGCACTTATAGAAGGCTACCCAAGGAGGACCACTTCTCGATATAAATGCTTTTAGAAGTCTTATAAAGAAGGTGAGAGTGGCACTGGGGATATAGAATGGGTAGTTGCGAAGTGTATATATTATCTTGTGCAGAAAAATCATCTTGACCATGACTATTCCTTCTATTAATGATATTGAAAGAGGCAACCCGTGTAGAGTATCCCTACCTATGGGTTGTAGCAGGGTTGTAAAATTCTCTATTCTTGCCTGTCGATCGGATTCCACCTGTCGAGGCAACAAAGCAAAGGGTTCGACTACCAAGGCAAAGAGCAAAGACAACAGCTGATTTCCCTGTATGCCTCCTCTCTGTTCACATGGATCCAAGAGGAATCCCTGCAGCTATACCTATGTCAGTGTTGTGGTACAGAACAATTTAGTGCAGGACAGAAAACTAGGGCAATCTCTAGGGTTTAACTGCCAAGGCAAACAGCAACTGCAGCAAATGGTTTGTCTTTCTCATGCCACTTATCAAGTCAAATGACTATGAACGTAATCCTTACAGCTTTACCACTGCCAGTGGTAAGCTATATAACAATGAAGTGTAGGCCAAAATATTAGGGCAAAGTCCCTGACCCTCCAGCAAAGAAAAAAGGTATTGCCATCAAAGGATATCAAAGGCCTTTACAAAATGGATGAGCATTGAGATCAACGGCCTCTGTAGTCTGTATCATCATAATGACATTATATAAATGTTAAGCCTGGTTGAGTGATGTGGCATAAAGTCACTCTGATCAATCTGTATCAAATCAGTGACTATTTTCAATAGTCACGTGAATAATACCTTGGCTAAAATCTTGGTCTCCCCATTTATTAAAGAAATCCAACTGTAGGGGGCTCATAGGTGAGTAGCCATCAGGTTTTGGGATGACCATTATGTGTGCCTCTTTAAGGTCTCTTGGGAGGTCACATACATCTCAGGTAGTGGAGGATAAATTAAGGAATGTATGACGTTACAACTCATAAATTTACAATGCATGGCTTTACAACGCAGTTTTTACATCGCAACATCCTTTACAACGCATTCTTTTACATCGCATGCAATTATATCGCATTTTTAGAAACTACCTTTACAACGCATTCCATTACAGCGCATTAAACTTTTACAACGCATACCATTACAATGTATACCATTACATCGCATTTAAGGTAAATGTTGGATAGTCTAGGGGTAATAATTACTATTCTAACTCCAGTGAGTGCAACAGTAGGGTAAGTGTTGGATAGTGTAGGGGTAAAAATTACTATTCTAACTCCTGTGAGTGCAACAGTAGGGTAAGTGTTGGATAGCGTAAGGGTACTATGCGTTGTAATGGTATGCATTGTAATGACTTGCGTTGTAATGCCTGCATTGTAGTGATATGCGTTGTAATGACATGCGCTGTAGTGACATGCAATGCAATCGCTGTGTTGTAATGACATGTGATGTAAAGGATGTTGCGATGTAATGACTGCTATGTAAAGGTTGTGCGATGTAATGACTGTGTTGTAAAGTTGTCTCCCTAAATTAAGCAATGGTCGAGACCAATATATCCAACAGCCATTTAAAGAACTCTATCAGGATCCTGTTTGAGTCAAGTGATTTGACTGTTGACATTTGAGAGACTAAATTGGCTAGCTCTTCAGTAGCACGTGGTTCATTTAGCATGCTTTTCTGGTCAGCTATAAATTGCAGGACACAGGTATCGGCCAGGAATTTGTTTAAGCTCTCTGGTGGTGAGGATTGTGAGTCTTCATAAAAAGATTTGTAGTACTGTGCAAAACCACTGGCCATGTTTCAGAGTACTATATGCAGAGCCATCTGCATCTTCAAAGCTTGTTACCTATGCACTTGATTTCTCCTTCCGACTCAGCCAGTGTAGGAACTTACCAGATTTAATACAATGCTTTGGGAGACCAGCCAGAAATGTTGCTGGCTTTGTCTAGCTCTGTTTGCTGGAATTATTGTTTAGTCTTTTTGAGTGCATGTACATTTGCCTTTGAAGCATCATACTTAAACTTCTGTGGTGCTGTCTGTATCGCCTGCTCAAGATCTGTAGATCTACACTGTTGTTCTTTCTTAAGGTGAATTGTTGTGGATATATTTCTACCTCTGCTGACCTTTTTATGGATCCAATCTTTTTATTAACATTATAAAGAGTCCTCGGACAAGAACACAGCTTCATGTCTACATTCACCGTCCGGCAAAGTGTTTATTATGCATAAGTACACAGCTTTATACATACAACCCTGGGGCCGGCAGCGTCGTATCAGGTATGTTAAATTAACACATGCTCAGACTTTATGGCTCTTAAGAAAAGATAAGAATGAAGACAAGGGAACTTACAAAAACACTTCCTCACCGCCCCCATCCCCTCTGCACCAGTCTACCCACCCTTCCCATTCCCAGCACCGGGGTAGGAGGCCTCGGAGACGCACCTTCCGATGACAGCTATGGCCTTGCTGTAGGAGAAGTTTGTGGCAGCAGGTGAAGAATTTGGAGGTAGTTGAGACATGTAACCTCCTGTAGTAGTTCTTTGGATAGTATGTGCAGAAAAGAGGCCCATAGATCAGCATATGATTCTCCCTTATGATCTGCCACCAACGACAGCCGTTCCATAGCTAGCACTATCCAGAGTCTATGAAGCCAGGCAGTGACTACAGGAATTGTCATAGTCCCCCAGTGAACTAAAATTGCCTGACGTGCTGCTAAGAGTGCCAGTGTGATTTGGCTGCCCCTCAGAGAACAAAGGAGAAAGGTTAGTGGGTTCGAGAGCCCTAGTATGGTGTAAGCCGGAAATCGAGGTATAGATGTATCAAATGCCTCATCGACATTATCCAGAACCTCGTTCCAGGCCCGCTGCAATTTGGGACAGTGCCACAGCAAATGCACCAAGGAACCTGTCATCCCGCACCCCCTCCAGCATTGTTCGGATTGGCTAGGTTCCCATTTGTGTATTCGTGCCGGTGTGTAGTACCAATATGAAAAGACCTTAAAAGCAGACTCCGCACCCGTCGGGTTATTTGCTGTATGCGATAAATTATATTATCCCATTGTTTATCCAAGAGTTGCCTCTCTAGTTCTGTTTCCCATCGGGTTTGTGCCTTTTTACATCTTCTTGCGTGGTGGGCAGTAAGCATGACATATAACTCAGAAATAGGGCGCGATCATCTTTCTTGCAAAGCAACCATTTTTCGAATGCCGTGAGTGGTCGGGACATTGCATCGTGGTGGGAGGGCGAAGTAACCCAATGCAGCAGTTGCCGATAAGCGAACTCGTCGGACGGCAGGAGGCCATAGTCGCGTTTCAACTGGTCGAACAGGATCAATCCACATGTGTCAAAGAGAGATCTAAGTCGCTTGCAACCCTCTTTTCTCCATTGTTGAAACCTTACAGAATCCTGACCCGGTGGAAAGTCCGGGTTATCTACTATCGGGGTCATTGGCGAAGGAAAAGTGCTCCAGCCACTTTTGTAAGCCACAGCATCCCAGACCTTCATCGTTGGGGATGTAACTGGAGAGGAGTAGAGACCCCAAGCTCTGTGTTCATAAGGTAGTCATACCTCGCACCAAATGTTAACCCCGGCGACTGTTTGGTCCATAAAATTCCAATGCTTGCCTGACAGCGGCCTATTCCATTCTATGATGTACCAGAGGGATGATGCCTGATAGTACCGGTAGATCAGGGGGAGCCCAGTTCCTCCATCTTATTTTGGGAGTGCCATTTGGGCTAATGATATACGCGGTTGCTTACTTCCACAGATAAATTCATTAATTATTGTCTGCAGTTGGTCTTATATTTTCAGTGGTGGTGCAATCAGTATAGTTTGAAATGCGTAGAGAATGCGGGGAAGAATCCTCATTTTGGCTGCTGCAATCCTCCCAAACCAGGCCAGCCGCAGCCGTGTCCAGCTGTCCAATGCCTTTGCAGTGTGTTCGAGTAAAGTCACGTAATTTAGGGCCACAGTCTGGGATATGGTTGGGGCAAGTCTAATGCCCAGGTACGATATGTCCTGCTGGGTCCAATGAAATGGGAACTGAGTCTGAGTACTTTCTACTACAGATTGAGGGATCGGTAAATTCGGGATCTGTGATTTTGTCAGATTAACTTTGAACCCTGCTGCATCCCCGAATTTTTTCAGTTCGATAAGCAAAGCAGTGAGGGTGGTCAGCGGGTTAGTAAGCGATAGGATCACATCGTCAGCGTATAAACTAACCTTGTGAATATCTTTTCTGAACTTCAGGCCTTCAACTTGTGAATTATCCCTCAGGCGTTGTGCAAAAGGCTCCATGTACAGAGCGAATAAAAGGGGGGACATGGGACAACCTTGTCTCGTCCCCCTGGAGATCAGAAAGGTTGCAGACTTAGTTCCGTTCACTCGTACAAACGCCCTCGGGGCCCTGTAGATGCAACTAACCCACTTAATGTATTTCTCCCTGAATCCAAAATATCTCAGCGTATCAAACAAATAGGTCCAGCTCACCCTATCAAAGGCATTTTCTGCGTCGATGAACAGGAACAGTGCCTGCCTGCGGGGTCACTGCACGCTGTCCATGAGGTGGAAAAAGGGCTTTGTATTATCTCCCCTTGTCTGATATGGATAAAACCCGCTTGGTTGGGATCAATGAGGTCTGCCATTAGGGGATTAAGTCTCGCTGCTAAGATACTAGCGAATATTTTCGCTTCAATTTTGAGTAAGGAGATGGGTCTATAAGACCCACATTACAATGGATCCTTGGAGGGTTTTAAAATATCAGAGATGGCCGCCTCTGACATGGACTCAGTCACCGTCCCTGACTCTAGGAAAGCATTAAATAGTTTTGTCAGGAAGGGAGCCGGCTCCTGTAAAAGATTTATAAAATAGGGCTGAGAAGCCCTCTGGACCTGGTGACTTCCCCATTTTAAGGCGAGAGATTGCTGAGATAACCTCTTCAATGCGTATGGGCCGGTCAAGCTGTTCCGCTGTGGCTTTTGGCAGGGGGGAAATGGTGCAATTTTCTAAACAGGAGAGTGGGGCTAATACCGGTGGGTCTTGTCCTGTGTAGAGAGTCTGATAAAAAGCTCTTAAGGCATCTACTATCTGTGAGTCCGCGCTAACCTCTTCCTCTGCAGGCCCTCTAATGACTGGATCAAGGATGTCTGTGTTTTAGCCCATAGCCTTTGTGCCAGCAACTTGCCACATTTATCAACACTAAGATAGAATTTATGGCACAGCCTGAGGAGCGCATGCTCAGCTCTATCTATGTCTAATCGCTTCAGTAGAAATCGTTTCTTTTCTAGCTCCCTCCAAACCCTCGGTTCCCCAGTTCGTTTATGTATGGATTCCATCTCTGCTACCCCCTGCTCCAGTTCTTGTTGCTTTTCTTTCCGTGCTCTGTTCTCCACTGCCAAGAGGGCTATGAATTCTCCCCTTGCAACTAACTGTAAAGCTTCCCAGACTGCTGACGGGGACGCGGACCCTACATCATTGAGCTGCAGATATTCCACTAGTATACTTTTGATATTTGTTACAGTCTCTGGCGAGTGAAAGAGGCCTTCTCTTAAGTGCCATCCCAGAGGGACTGCCAGGGCTAGCTATGAACGTATGCTAACCGTTATGAGTGCGTGATCAGATAGAGACCTTGGCTTGATAGAGGCGTCCATGAGCCGATGGGTCAATGTGTTAGAAGCAAGAAAGTGGTCTTTTCGCGCAAACAATTTGTGAGCTGCAGAGTAGTAAGTGTAATCTTTGACTCCAGGGTGCTGAACGCGCCAAACGTCCTGCAAGCCATTATCTGCCAGCCATCCCAATACCTGAGATGAGAAGGCCCCAGTCTGCCCTGATCTCTGCCCCGATCTATCAAGAGATGTATCCATCACCAAGTTCAAGCCCCCCACCCCCACCAATACCGCTGCATCCGGGGACATCAGTACTTCTGTAAGGGCTTTGATAATGAACGGTTCTTGTTGAGTATTCGGCGTGTAGATAGAGGCCAAAGTAAGGTAAGTACCCTCCCACTGAACCCGAATAGCTAACAGGTGCCCCCACAGTTCCGAGTGAGTTGCTACCACCTTGCCAGGAAAGTGCGCTCATATCAGGATTGCCACCGCATTTTTCTTGAGCGGACCTGAGGACCACAATTGCTGCGGGAAGCGCCGCATGCTCATTCGCGGCATATCTTTTGAAAGGAGATGCGTCTCCTGTAGGAGACATATATCCCCCCTGTATTCTTTAGCAGGGAGAGGCTGACGACCTTTAAGTGTTTACCCATAATGGGGTGATAACTGCACATTTTTGGCTAGTTGGCCGTTCTTCCCTTCTATGCTCCCGGGAGGCTGTAGACAGGTGTCATCAGGCGAGGTTAGGGCTTAAAATTGGAAGGGACTGGGGCGCAGACCCAAAAAACAGAAAAATAACCACATTGGAAAGCAACAAGACCCCCCCTAAACCCCAAACAAGTGTGACATAGCAGGACAAAGTTTGTCTGTGATAGAAAAACCTTGGAGGTCATGGCTCACCTGCAGTGTCAAATGACGAAATACCTGAAGCTTGCAGTTCAGCAATAGTATTTCTTTATCTAGGAACATGGGCTGATCTCACCTGTCCCCCCGGCTGCACATCAAGAACCCCATCCCAGAACTTCATTGTCACTCAGGTCAAGGGGAGAGCGGGCATTCCAAGGGCTGAGACAGTGAGGAGAGTACTCCCTCTCTTTCTTTGGCCATCGTCTCTGGATCCGGTCTAAGCTTAGATGCAGGCCTGCCAACCTGCTGCCAGCGTGCGGGCCTTCGCACTGAGGTTTCGCGAGGACCCTTTTCTTTCTCTGCCAGGGAAGGGCTGTCCAGCTCCAGAACTTCAAGCGCCTCTTTGAGGGAGTGAAGCTGTCTCAATCGCCCCTGATATTTAAAGATGATGCGGAAGGGGTAACGACAGGAGTACGGAATGCCTTTCTCTCGTAGGTGGGAGGTCACCACTCGGAATTGTTGCCGCTTCAACTAAGTGGACGCTGCTAGGTCTTGAAAGAGAGTGGGCGTGGGCCCTCTGAATTGTATGGGTTGGGTTTCTCGGGGCTTGCGAATTATCAGCTCCTTCAGTTAGAAATCGTGGACTCATACGAGAATGTCCGGTGGCGGTGCCTTATTTCCTCTGGGTAGGCCCACTCTGTGCACCTGATCCATCTGAATGTCTTTCGTGTCTTCCTCTCCCAGTTCCATTTCGGAAGATGGCCAAGACATAGAACCTAAGATCATCTTCTTCTGCTTTCCAAGGCACTCCCCGAATCCGTACGTTGTTTCTTCGAGAACGGTTCTTGAGATCTTCGGCGTGCACCTGTAGGTCAAGGTGCAGCTCTTGCAAACGGAGAGGGTCTTGTTGCAGCATATGGATCTCCACATTCCTGTTCATGTCGTGGTCCTCCAGGGTGGCCACCCGGTCTCCTACCTCCTCTAAATTGCGTCGACTCTCCTTCAAGTCCATGGTGAGTTGGCCCTTCAACTCCTGAATGTCATCTTTTAGGGAGGAGAACAGCTCCGACATAAAGGCCTTGTTGGCCAGCCCATCACCACCCTCAGCCGCTTCCGATGGGCCATCTTCTGCGTGTGTGGTGCCTGTCATGCTTGAGGCTCCCGTCTGCTCTAGGAGCATCTCTTTCACGTTCCTGTCCTTTTTCATGTGCGCCGATGCCATGACTCCGGCTCAGCGCACCTAGTGGTTAGCAAGGGGGCCGCTTGGTATCTGGTTTAGCCGCAGGACAGGACCGTCGTGCAATCCACCTTTAGGCCCTTCTTCGGGGACCACCAGGCAAGCGGTGTGTTGTCTTGGGCCCCTTTACTGTACTTCTGTGCTGCAGCTTATCAGAAAGCACCACTCGTGTCCCTGAGGTAATTAAAGGGCTGTAGCACTGCAGTGATCAAACCTCGCAGGTTTGGGTTGGCACACATAGTGCACTCTCTAGTTCAAAACACCCAGAGTTAGAAATAAGCCTCTAGGTCACTCTGATGGGTACCCATAGGTTGCAGGAGTCCCCAGAGCCTCCCGATGCAGACTTGTGGGCAATCGTTGCACTGGCTGCCTTCAGGCTAGTGGGAGTCTATTGGTGAGGAGGCGCGTTATGCCGCTAGGCCTCGCGGTCAAACTTACTGATGCCGGCTGAAGACGGAGAGCGAGCGTTCCTCACTGAATTCTTGTAGCCCTACTGCTCTGCAGATCGAGCACCGCTCAGCTCAAAGTCCTCAGACTGGGGACACACAGCATGCAGTGTGTGCTCCCGCCGTTCCAGGTTTCCCCATTGTTTCAGCGGCTCCGCTGGGTCCAGTGAGGGGCCCACAGTCAGCAGTTTCAAAATAGCCTCTCACCTCCTCCGTGACTTTCTGCTGGTCCTGATGTCGAGGCCACCGGCCGTGCTGCACTCGCTAGGCTGTGGTGCGTTTGGTGCACTGCTTACTCGGCTGTATCAGGGGCCCAGGTTTAGTCTTCCACTGCACTAAGGTGGCCCCGGTCCTCGCAGCCAGAGACGCAACAGCTCCTCTGCAGACAAGCAAAATGGCGGGTGCTGCTCTGAGGCCGCACCTGGCGGCCGCCGTATGTCTCACTCACCCTCTTCTGAGGCCACCGCCAGGCAAACGTGGTATGCGGAGGAGTCAGCACACTCAACTCCATCAGCGCGTAGTAGGCAAATACTTCTCTGCAACTCTGGAGGCCATGGCACCTCATCTAGCTGATTCGCAAGTTGGGCTATGTGGGTCGACCTGACCACAAAAGAGGCTCGTATCTGGTACTCCGCTACTCCCCACCAGCACCTGGGTCTCCCTGGCTGCATTAGAGAATGGGCAGTAGGCCGCAGTACAAAGCTAGAGAATGGCTATGCCGGAGGGACATGATCGTGCGTCCTATCCAGCCGCCATCTTGGCCACCTATCCAGCCTCCATCTTGCCCACCCTGCTGACCTTTTCAAAGGTCTCAGGGAGGACCCTTGTGGAGTCCACAACTGTGTATTGAGTGGGAAGTATTATGTAAATTCTTCTTTGAGGATATTCTGAAACTCCTATTAAGTCAGCCACCAAGAGCTCAATCTACCCAGAGGGCGAGCCCTTGGCCTCTATCAGAGTAATTGGATCTGAAGTGACCTGTGGACTGAAAGTTCATGTGCAAAGATGTGCATGTCAGCTATTGATGCAGAAAAACAGAAGGAACAAAAATGTTGTCAATGAGAGGGATTCTGAAAAGAAAGCGTATCCCCCTGCCTCTGGGTAGTAGTAATACCAGATAACTCTTACCTCCATGGTTGTCTCAAAGTTGTGAGGTGATACGTGGATGGTGGAGCTGCCTGTTGGGATTCTGTTTGATCTAGGTCTATAGTCATGAGGTTGTTAATGTCTCCTCCTATAACTGGAAGGCCCACTGGGACATTTACTATGATATTACTGCAGATGGTCAGGAAAGCCTGGGAGAGTGGAAGCGGTTGATACAAAAACAATTGTGTTGGGAGAGACATACAGAGGCAGTGCTAGAAAACTGTAGTGTCCTACTTTATCTGCCCAGTCACAGTCAATCACCATGGGCAAATGGTGACTTATCAAAATTTCTACCAATCTAGCATTGTAAGCTTTGGAGAAGCCCTGATTCTGAGTTGCTCCATAAAATCTGACCTTGGTTTAATTTACTGCTTCTGTTAATTATAGGATGCGTTAAGGCACTCAACAATAGTTCAACTTTGGCAGGTCAAACCTGCTTAAATGAAACAGGAAAAACATATGGTATTCACTGTATCATGCAAATTGTTGTACGTTAAACACTAAAATCTGCATGTATTCCCCAGAAACTCGTGATTGGTGCTATTTATCACACCTGCCACATAATGAACCCTGTGGTATCGTTATTTACCAGTTGTGATAAATAGCATCTCTACCTGTAATCAAGTCTTAAGTATTTACAGCCATTACCCATAAGGAGAGTTTCCTGGAAGATTAGACTATTCACTCCATAGTATTTGGTTTTCTTTGGAACAGCCCCCTTTGTAATCTTGTTACTAAAACAATTAACATTCCACAAGACATTTTAGTGGCTCTGTGAAATAATCTCCATAGGTGGTAGTGGTCATGTAGCTGATAATGATAGTGTAAGACATGTCTGGACCATTATAAACCCCAACCCCCACACCCACACACTTTGTCTATGAAAAGGAGAACTGGGACATGTCCACTATGCTAGAAGGAAAACGTAGGACTATGTTCACTAGACCACCAACTTAACACCTACTTATTTCTGAATAAACAATAACGCAAACAACACAAGTCCATAGCGCCTTGTGTCTCACCATATAGAATATGTCTTGATTTATCCCCTTTCAGTGTGGGTATTGATCCGGCGCAAAAACCCTAGCAACAGGGAAACAACCCACACCGATATCCTCCCTGCGTCACAGACACAACGTCACACTAACTCATTCACACATGCAGGCATTGGTGGGGCCCATAACACCAACACTCACACGTTACTTCCACACTGGTCTGCACACACAGGAGGGATGAATGATTCAAGCACCGGACATGTGGGGGAAACACCTTACAACCTATAGGGAAGAAAAAATAATTGACAAAATATACATTAACGCCCTTTCACCTACAGATCCTTAATCCTAAACATCAAGGTACTCCTCCCACTTCGGTCAAATGGACCAAATTAGTTGGATTGGTTGATGGTGATTTAGAACCAGCTAAAACACATTTTAAGACCTCAGAATCTATCTCTTGAATGAAACTCACAACTCCTGAATTCTTGTTTATCAATAATTGTTTATCTAAAATTTCATAATGATCTAAATTCGCATTTGTCTCGTAAAAATTTTAGAAAGTTCATATAAAAATTTTAGTAAATCGCAGAACATCATATTTACCTAATCTTGCTATTTGGAGTCCTCTAATTCATTGGCTCTGCATAATTTTGTCATAAATCGTCCGAAAGCAAGCCAAAGCTCAAAGTTCTTTGCTCAGCACGCTACAGTCCCAAAGATCGGCAAAGGACCAGAGATGTGCAAGCATCTTTCATTGCCCATAGATTTAGTAAACGTTCGCAGTCATCAGATGATCGGGCAGCATCCGGACCTTCAAGGCTTCGGAAAAAAATGCGCAAAACGAAGCAAGGCAACGTAAGCGACGTGACCCAAAGGTAAAAGCGAAACGAGCCAAACGAGACTACCCTCTCTATTCTACTACTTCTTTTATAACACAATGAAGTCAAGAAGATACAATATAATATTTTAGAACAGTTGTGATTGGCTGGTTGAGATCGTCCGATGTCAGTTTTAAGTTTTCAGTTCAGTTCGAGGGGTGATGTCATGAGTTTGTCCAAAAGTCGGCTTGTTCCGGTTTATTGTAAGGTCGATTGTTCTCTGGTTTTTGGCTGATGTCCCACTCTGTCCTTGTTTGGGTACATGGTGAACAAAGGTTATGACAAGGTTTAGGAGAATTCTTGCGCATGTGCATCTCACTCCGCGCCTCGTGGGACAGTGGCCACTTCGTCGTGTGGTGTCAGCGGCCATCTTGGATTTAGGCCCAAATGCTAATTTAAGCGAAACAAATACAAAAGTGTAATTAATACATAGAAATAATGAATCTAATGTTAACCCCTTACTAATCCCTCTATGTGCTTGTATTTTACCAGCGTATAGCAACATTTAAAGCCATTATATTCACCTTTTTGGTCCTCCTCTTGGGCAACATTACAAAAACAACATATATCATGCAGTATGCTATTTACCACATATACTACTGTTAATATGCGTACAGATTTTAGTCATAAAGGTTATTTTAGCCATGCAAATGCAAACCCCACGTGTAATTTCGATATTAATAATGTTGGTTAATAAACATGCAAACTCGTTTAATAATACTATAGTTAATACATTATTCAATTAGTATTTTCATGCAGAATAGAGGAGGTATACAACATTTTGCACTACCCGCTCTATCAGTATATAGGCTGTGTATTACAATGCCCTCATATGGCCCACCCAACCACCAGCACATCAGCCAGGCTTTGCTTTTGTCGTTGCATGGTGTGCTCATCATGTTGGGTTCAATGTTCAACCCTCAGGATTGTTTCCATATCTGAGTTAGATTGGACAGAGCCTCTTCCATCTCGATCCACTCTCTCATCAGGCCTCTCTTGTGATTTCTCTTGATTGTGTAGACTCTCCCATTGCAGGAACACCAGGACCCAAGGACCCTGGTCCTCGCAAACTTCCTCTGTGTCACCACTGGGGGGGCCTTGATCTGTAACCATGGACAGTTCTCTGTATTTTATGGTTAGTGACGGGTGCCTGAGCTAGTTGCTGGTCTCTTTTTGAAAGTGAAGATCTTTCCTCTGCCCACATCCATGCTTATACTGAAAAATCGAAAAAGAATAGTTGGACTCATATAAAATCAATTTTAAACAATTTTAGGGTGAAGAATTCCATACCTCTGACCTTTTCGCTCCATTATCCAGTGATCCAATTTTCAAGATGTTTTTACTTTAATTAATGTATTTGCCCCAAATTGCGTCAAGAAAGATTAATACCTTTAAAACTAATATTCAGTGAACAAGGGGTGAGAATGTGTCGCCAAGCAATAATACTGTGCCTTCAAGGGCGTATCATCAATTTAACAGTTAACTTTGTCAAATTCATCCTTATAGCTGAGAAAAAACTGGCTGAGGTCGATGTTGTGGTCATACAATAAGAATAGAAAGCGGATATGATACCAACTATATTGCTTTTTCCTATACTGGCAATGCAACTGGATAAATTCCATAAGGTTCAAGGTAATCTTAAGAAGCACAGAAGCACTTTATATTTTAAGCATTAAGATCCTAACTGGACCAAATATGTGTTACATTATGCATTGCTTCTTTAAAGGGGCTGTTTAAATGCCAGCGATTGGACTTGAAGATTATCTGTATGGAAGGTTTTTACTAATATGTATGATGATTAATAATGAAATGTAATGTTTATATTAGGTTATGAATGAAATGTTTTTCTATGATATTTTATGTATTTCCAACGGTTATAAAGGTATGTTAACACTTCCTCATTATCTTTAAGGAATGTAAGAAATTGCCCTGTTTTATGAATTGTGTTGTTTTATTGTAATGATTTTAATTAATCGGACAATAAAGAATTGTGTGCATACTTCAATTAGGGATTTCTTTTTATTTTTTCGCAGTTTTTAGTAGCACAATCCTGGCCCAAGGACATTGGAGTGCTTTCCATCCGAATCAGCGTATACTACACGTTCTTCCTTTTTTGTTATGCACATGGACATTAGAGCCCAGATTTACTAAACCTTTGTGTTGTCCTTGCATCGTGCAAGGCAACTCAGGGGCAACATAAAGGCTTCAGTAAAATTGACAAAGCCAGGCAAGGGACGATTTGTACCACCCTCCTTGTCTCTTCAAAGAAATGTAATGCAATGCAGGGGCTTGCACTGCATTATGTTACATTTAGAACTGTCAGGCCTTCCATGGATGCAGCATCAGCGTTCGTGTGCATCCACCTGAGGATCTGTCACAGATTTTCAAAGGTTTGTTAACCTGGCATTGAGTCAAATCGGTAGGGCTCCCAGATGACAGCGTAAAGAGGGGAAAAGTATTTTTTTCTCCTCGTTATTTCCTCTTCCTAACCATGATGCATTCTGCATCACACAGAGAAGGGGGAAAAGGCATATTTGGATTATTTTGTGCAGGAAGATAGCCGTTCCTGCACAAAAACAATCCTGCCTGTAACGCAGGCACCCATGCGCTATGGTGCAAGGGTGGCTTGATTGGCAATAGGCAGCATACATGTGCCAGCACAAGAGGAGAGAAGACATGCTCCATATCTTTCTAAATATGGAGCATATCAGAACTCTCCCTTTGACGCAAGTATCCTTGCTGTGCTGCATTGCATGAAATAAAAGTAAATATGCCCCTAAGTGATTTGACCAGAATCACATGATGTTCAGACAAGTCAAGGATGCAAACCAGGCTCCCTACGTTCCAAAGTCGGCAGCTCTAACCTCTAGGCCACATCTTCTCCCCTTGGTGTACAGAAACGAGTACTGGGCTTCCCCTCATTTAAAAATGTCATCATGGCAAAAAGAGGGTTCGGGCGGGAAAATACTGCATCTGAAATATCTAAAATTAATTCTGCTCCTTGCAGCCTAACTGAATATTCATTATATGCATGTTCATATTCATTTATAATTCTAATGATGCAATATTTACATCTGCAGGCCATACAGAAAAGAAATCAGTGCTTAACCGTTACATGAAACCACATTAGTGAAACGAATTTAGTACTTTGTGTATAGATCATAAGCCTTCTAGTGAAAGCATTATGCTATCCCACCACGTAGCTACATTTGATCAATTGCTTAACACTGTTTCATCCTTTTTCCAAATCAAAAATTAGACTCGAGTAATTAGGAATTTATTCATAATCTGCTTTCCTTAGGTCATTTTAATTAAGTAAAATAACCAGAAATGCCACAATAATTGATCCAAACTCACTCAGGTAATTGTGATGACTAATTAGAAAATATTACGAAACCATTCTCCAGATGTTGCTAATAGAATAATAATCATGTGTACATTGTGCATAGAAGTGTTTTTCTGTGTACACTTTGCTGCAGTTGTGCTCAGCAAACCTACTCACTCTCAAACATTAAGTATGGGCAGAGATACACAATTTCTTCAGAATTTTGATATCTCTATTTTGGTCTATATTCGTGTTTTTTATCTATGCTTCCTGCTTTTTTATATAGAAACTAATAGGTAGCACATTATATTAGAGGTCTTGATTCACAAACTTATTTGTGCTTTATATGAAAAACAATAGCTTCATTTATGAGTGTTAAATCATCACAAAACCTTATTTGCACTCAAATGGACTGCCCAGATAACTTGAAGTGGGGCTGTAGGGGAATGCATTTATCCATGGGATTATATTGTGGAGAAACGTAAGAAACAATGTGAGTATATTTCTGACTTCCTTTGTGGATTGAGCTGAGAGAGTACTTTGTGATTCATGTCCTTAATTTGTTGGGACTGTAATTACATGTGCCAATGTAGTGAAGAAAAGCATTGGGAATATCCAAAGGCACAACGTCACATTGCTACTGTGTGTTTCCTTCCAAGTGTTCAAGGACCTGTGGTACAATAGTTTAATGAATTGCAAACCATATTCAAAATAGCTTTCTACCATTAAAGATACACTACGTGATGTACCATTTGTCCGTAAATGTAAGTTTTCTAAAATAGCATAGCTAACTAAATAATTAGAAATTTCTTATTTATTAAATGTTTTGAGCAATTTAAAAATATAAATCGCAAATAATGAATTGCCTGTTGAATGTACACAGCAGTTGCAAATTGTGTATAGTTCTTCTCAACCACTCCCAATCTGCCTTTCATAGGAGTCATGGTTCGGAGGCAGCACTCATCGCATCACTGATGAGATCCACACCCTTCTAGACCATGTAGAAACCACTGCCCTCACATGCTAAGCCCCTTGGCAGCATTTGACACCATGTCACACTCCAGACTCATCAAAAAATTACAGCTAATCAGACTCCCCTCCTACACATCAAAGCCCAAGGACCTGATCTGCATAACTCATCAAGGATTATCCCTTAGCTCCACACTGTTCAACATTTACAGGATACCACTCATTGATGTCATCAGATCTCACAGCATTTACATCTTCTCCGATGCCGATGGCACCCAGCTCATCCTCTCAATGTCGGACAAGTCCCTCACGAACAGATCCATCTTCACCAAATGCATGATCCGCATAGCAGAATGGATGAGATGAGAGCCAACAGCCTGGAACTCAACACAGACAAGCCAGAAGTGCTGTTATTCGGGAACAAACACAACCCCTGGGACTCCACCTCATGGCCATTAGAGCTCGGTACACCACCATCTCCCTCTAATCATGCATGTAACCTGGGTATCTTCTTAGATGACAAACTCAACATGGCCTGACAGGTAGACATAGTCAGCTTCTTGTGCATCCACATGCTCCGCATCCTCAAAAACATCTTCAGATGGATTCCCAAGAGCAGTACAGTCACTCAAGTCCTAGTCACCAGCAGACTTGACTACAGCAACGCACTCCATGCCAGAATTTCCAACCACCGACTCCACTGTATTCAACCCATCCAGAACACCGCTGCGAGACTCATCCTAGATCTCCCTCGGTGCACCCACATCATGCCTCCCCTCAGAGATCTACACTGGCTGCAGATACACAGAAGCTGCCAATTCAAACTCCTCACGCATGCATACAATGCATTCTGTGAACATAAGATAACATAAAATAATTTGTGCACATTAACACCAACATGAACCAGATAGTCAGCTTGGCAATGTCCGATCAGCTTCAACAAAGTAGCGAAGGCGCAGCCACACTCTGGGATACTTATATCCTAAAGCTGTTTGATAAATTACATGCCACCCCCTCTGAATCAAATTCATTCAAATTTGCTATCGGACATGCCCAACAAAGCCCCCTTGCAACTTTCTCTGACCCCCCACGTTCCTTTGAGATCATTGATCTTGCATTCTCTGCTCCCCCTCCTTGCTCTCCCTCCCACTCAAGAACCTCCAGTCGTAAGCTACGATAGATGTGACCAACGTTTTTTTCTCTTGTGTATTTATGCACTATTGGTTGTTATTCACTTAACTATATGTGAAACCCTGTATGATAGTGTTACTTACATTTCTTACTACCCTGTAAGGTCCTATACACCAAGCCTGGTATATTGCTTGTATATATCATGTACCAACACCACACTTATGGTTGTTATGTCTCTTAACACTCAGAACTTGTTCTCAGGGATGTACGTTTTTCTGTTCAATATATCTAGTATGACTCTATTTTAAAAATGGCAATAAAAAATGTTTTACAAAGGAGGGATCAGTAAGAAGATAACCGCTTAAATTATCCTCCAAAGTCCTTAATAGTGAGTTTTACCCTTACCGATATTAAAAACAAAACTGGATGTCTTGGGAATAGTAAGTGATCCCTACCTCTAGAGGTCCACACACTAAAAACGTCCTTAAATGCTTCCTGACTCTATTTTCCGCTCGGACAGTAGTACTCCCATGCTTCATTAGCTCCTCTTATCCTTTCCAAAAGATACTCCTTTTGAGCCTTACTATCTCATTCACACAATGTGCCTTTCCTTGAGCATGAGCTCATTTAACTGCACCTGCAGAGGAGAGAAAAACATTGCATTCTGAGCAAGCACTCATAATAAAAATTAAACATTCAAACATCCAAAAGCTTATGACCTTTGGTCAACTTTAGTGCGAAAAGCATCTCAGTACATATTTGAACGCATAATTACAAATACATATGCAGTTACAATATAGATGTAGAGCACTATTCGAATGGGTACATTTTCAGTTATGAAATAAATAGAAAGTAATGGAGAGTATAATTTAAAGAAATAGGTCAACATGTGAGAAATACAATGTCATTCAAACCACACAGATATAGATATATATGAAAACTGTTGCTTGTTGTTACTGTAAAGAAAATGTTACTATACATACTAATATAAATGTCACGATTACACAGTAGATGCACTTTCTGTCTCTGTTCAAGAGCACTACATTCCCTTAATAAGGTTACATCCCACAAGTAGGCCATATGTACACATATAGGTGGCCTAATTACACATGAAAGGGTGGAGCCAAAATTATGCTGCTCCAGAGTGTACAGAGTAACATGTTGAAACCACAATAAAGACATGTTAGTCCCAAAAGGAGGAGGCAGTAAGACACTTGAAGGAGTCTAGCACCTGGGATCTTCAGTACAGATCGCTGTGTCACCATGAGCCAGCAGGACAGCCATTGTAATTGTTCTGCCAAATAAAAGTGCTCAAAATAAGGAGTTCCTAAACCTCCCTTTTCCGCTAGACGTATGAGCTTAGCCAAGACAACACTGTATCTCCCTGTATGCCACACTAGATCACCAAGAAAATTATCTATGTCCCTGAAAAATGTACGAGGGAGCAACAGCAAGGTGCTGGTAAAGTAATATAGGAGGTGCAACTACATCCTCATTTTAGAGAGCGCAAGGGACCCAACAACTGAAAAAGGGAGAGATCTCTAGAAGGACACTCACCTGTGACTTAAGAGCAGTAAACACATGGGCTAGGTGGCCCTCACAGAGGTCCTGGTTCAAAAGGCAAATGCGAGTTATCAAGTATCGGAAAGAGGTGCTTTCCCAATGGATGGGGCTGGCGCTTAGGTTGATGCAAGATTTATGGCAGTTAACATATCGGTATGTAAGATGTTTGAAATGCACAAAAGGGTATCATTGACATAATATTGTGATGATTGATATCAAGATACAAAATATAGTGTCAAAAATATTGTTATCAAAAACATTGTGATGCTATAATCACAATGTAAAATAGAAAAATATTTTCTCAAAATAATCGTTGATAAGAATATCGTCTGAAAATAAGCAGAAATATAATTATTTTAATAAATATTGACTTCAATGCAATGCATTTAAAGTAGTGTAAGATAATAGTAATATAATTGATATATTTAGTGTTTTTTAATAATATGTACATATATATACACATATATATATAAATACACAAGATGTATATCTTATTAAAAAAATTCTCAACAAGAAATAATTTTTTAAACATATTCAAAAGAAATTAAAAACAAACAAACATATGTGCACCAACAAAAATATTTAACCATTACAATTTTAAAATAAATATATTAAATGTAGGTTTTTAATTTATACTATTAACTAAATATAAAAATGTTTTTAAAGATAGATTAATATTTTGCAAAATTTACAAATGTTTCAAAACAATAATGTGAGCAACAAAAATATCAACTAAAACCTAAATATATTCAATACATGATTACCTAAACTAAGATAGTAAATATAAACAAATTACAAAACCTTTACACAAATAAACATTTCTATCCATACAAAAAACATAAATATATAACAATTAAAATCCACCTTAAGCAACAGCAGGAAAAGCGTTCGGTTTTGGAGAGGTTAAATGTGCTATTCTTACTCCAGTCTAAACAACAGTAAGGAAAGTGATGGACTTCAGAGGGGATAGATTTACTATTCCCACTGCAGTCTAAGCAACAGTAGAGAAAGTGTTGGACTTCAGAGGAGCTAGATTGACTATCTCCACTCCAGTGTATGCAATAGTAGGGAAAAAAATTGGACTTTGAAAGGGTTAGATTTACCATTTCCACTTCAGTTTAAACAACAGTTGGGGAAGTTTTGACTTCAAAGGGGTTAGATTTATTATTTCCACTTTGGTATAATCAACAATAGGGAAAGCAATGGACTACAGAAGGGTTAAATTAACTGTTCCCAATCCAGTCGAAGCAGCAGTAGGAAAAGTGATAGACTTTGGAAGGGTTGCAAATAATAAAACATGTCCTAATAATTTGCTTAAATACATCAATAAGTCTAAAAGTTATAATAAATTATAGTACACTTAAAAGATAAATACAAATATTATATAATAATTTTTTTTTTAAAATAAAATATAAAGTAAATATTTAAAAAACAAAAAGACTTACAATAACATTCACTTGCCTAACTGCAAACAAATTTCCAAATTTTTATATAAATACAAAGTTATTTTATTTAAATTACAAGCAAAAATAATTTAAAAATCGTTCCACACACAATTTCAACAAGACCTACCATTAAAATAACTAATATAAAAAAAATCATTAACATAAAAATGTACAAAAGTAAAAGTAAACATAGTCAAAATAAATAATTCCATTACATTAATAATAATTATGACTTAATCTTCCCATCCTATACCACTACCAAAAATGACACAGAAGAAAAATACATTTGTAACAAACGTATAAACATTAAAATACACGTGACAAAAGATTTCAGAAATTAAACCTTAAACATATTTATTTATTTACATCATTATTTAATTGTAAATTTAATTACAAATAAATTAACATTAATATTTATTTTAATTGTATTTATCTTCCAAGCCAACACTGCTCTAGTCTAAACCCAAAAATGCACTAATTAAAGATAACTTACCATTAATAACAACCCATACAAACCAGAAACCCACTACTCAAATATATCTTGCTATTTATAAAAATTCAATTAAAATATACATTAAAATTGCGCCACTTCGGAATACATAAATCACTGCGAATAGTTGTAAACCAATTGTGCGCGACTTGAAGTATTTTCTTCTTTATTGTTTCTTTCTTTACAAAACAGCCAATTCATTTCGTCCTGTTGCACAGGACTTCTTCAGGGCTGAAAGTTTAAAAAACATTTAAAACGAAATTTACAAAAAATGAACAATACATCATGCACTACATAAATATTTACATATACATTATAAAAATTAGGTATTTAAAAGCAGTACATAAACTTATCTATGTACGTCTACCACACATTTTTAAGAGAAACACACGTATATACCATTATTAATGTTTGATCATGCCCTAATCATGAAAAGAATCTTAAACGTAAACCTCTAGGTATGCACACATGAACAATGATGCAAAAACCTATATTCCAAATTCCATGTTAATTTTTCATTTTATCATCATTAGTATATATCCTTTTCAATTTTCATGCAGAAAGGGAGAGGGTAAACAGAAATAAAAAGGCAAAGAGGAAAGAAGGAGTATATACTTTTCAAGCAGTTATGTGACCCTGCAAAACAGCTAAAACGGACACCCAAATAGAACCCCCCAAAAAAGGGGATAGCAAACTTAAATGAGAATAATGTGCAAAGAGAAAAGAGAGGCATGAGCCTCCTAGCTCCGTTCATATTCCCACTATCAAGCCATTTGGAATCTGGCAACCCCCAAGGGGCATAGCGAAACTCTTCAAGCTTCACAGTCTACACATGAAATCACTAATCATTTGAATATTCAACAAATGACTTAAGAAGTAAGAGACAATAATTGTAAGGCCCAAGTGAGATGTTACACACTTTCGTCTCAATATTCACCCAACAGAAAACACACCTACCATTCTTCATATAGGTAAGAGTAGATGAAAAAATCCAAATAATGCTAGGCTACTTAGCCAATCCTGTATCCACAGAGATAATAATCTAAAAGAAGACCAAAACAGGCAAATGAATACAGGAACATGCACGAGCAATTAGAAATAATGATTTGAAGTATACTATGACCTATCACATGAAGGAACATCATGGTGATGATTGTAAAGTGTGGTTATATGGAATTGACCACATCCCCATGCACCCACGGGGTGGGGATCGAAAATTGACTTTACGCCGTAGGGAGGCTATTTGGATATTTCATCTGAAATGTCTACAAATGGGACACAATACAGATGACGCAATGCATTATCATCTCTAAACTGATTGACTCAACAACATATGTGCCCAATGTATCCTGTTGTTAATATGAATATTTTGGACTTTTTAATGTACATTATTTTATTACTGAACTACAATTGTACATCTATGTCTGGATCTAACCTCTAATTTCCCCTGGCTTTGCTATCACTTATACTTTTGTTGGTGATTGAAATGAGATCTTGTAATCTGTTGGTAGGATTGCCACCCATCTGTGACCATTTTTGTGAAGTGCTTGGATGTACATTTTGGTCCCCCCCTATTTTTGGCTATCTTAAACCTATGTGTTTTCCTTGAGTTATAACCCTGATATTACTGAGCATTACCGAGGAGTGAAACAACACACGACCCATGGGCTACTGCCGCATTCTGCACATTCGTTGTATTTTTTGTTATTTCTTGTTTGAAATCGGTAATTGTATGGCCCTTTGCATATTCAATATCCAATATTCTGAACCTAGAAACAGACTGACCATAAAGTGAAGTAACGATTTTTCATTCCTTATATTCAAAGGAACATCGGTTTAATATGGTGATTTTCCTTTTGAAATAAAAGAATGTGTGTGAAGGTCAGTTGTTTTTGGCCCTAGCTATGTTTGCGTGCGCCTTATATTGACGTCACACACTCTATTGTTAGGACCAAGGAGCTTAATGGCCGTGAGAACACCGGGCGTTAGAATTATGCTAAATTTCAAGCGGGCGGTAGTGTGTTTTTGTAGTGCCACTAGAAGTGTACCGCTTACTATCAGTATGGATCTCATTCGACTAAGTGAGGTTTTCCATTTCTCACGGGGTAAAGATCATCCATTTCTCACATCAAACAACACCATTTCAATACGGCAGTTTTTAACATTTATTAGCCCGTTTTCCATATCTAGTCCTGGGTGCACGCGTTGCGTAATGACGTTATGCACTCCATTATCAAGATGCCGGGACTTTACTGTCATTTGAACGACGGGCGGGAGTATCATGTCCCATTTCGGGCTGGGCGTATTCGCTTTGTTTCAAGTAAGTGCTATCCACATATGGCAGTCCCTGGACTATCTAGAGTTGTTGCTGTTGCCTGGACTGTGATTATTACGTAGGACTATTGTCACATTGGGGTTTATAACCGAGTGCACTTGTACTTTCCCTTTTCAACAGAATGGCATTTTCGTTATTGAGTCACTAGAGGGGAAGAATTTACTTGTGCTCTCTCTTTCTATAAGGCTGTTGACTCTAAAAGGTTACGGAGTGCGGGGTTAGTGTACATAGACCCAAGTTGAGGGCTTATATTTGCTTTCTTTACTTGCGCTCGCTTTTCCATTACCAATGCTTTTTATCTTATTGACGTACGGGACGCTGTGATGGTACACGTGTACCCATGTTAAGGGCGCTTATATATATCATTTGGCCCTTATACATGTGAAGTTGGGTGAAGTAGTTATATGTTAAGACACTGAGTTATATTTAAGGGCTTGTTTAATATTAATAAGACTGGTATTCAATTACATTACAAATGTGGTTTATATTGGGAAATTTTGAAGGACTAAGATTTGAATACTCATTTGGGAATGTTGATTGGGTTTACAAATATATAGTGAATTTGTGCCTTTCATTCCTCATATCGGTCACAGGTGCTGTCCTAAACATTAGGAGCCGTCAGGAATAAACCAAACAGGCTGAAATACACTAATGTGTGGCCTATTTGTTTGTGGTTACTATGTCACATTAAATCAATGAATACATCGAGAATATCGTCATCTGAAGACTTGCTGAGATAAGCTTCACCCTTATATTATACTTTACTTCGTTATCATAATCCGAGGTACGCGCGTTTTTGAACAATTTACATTACACTGTACACCCTATAATAGATGGGCTACTACAATCATTTGCCTGTTTTGGTCTTTTTTTAGATTATTATGTCTGTGGATACAGGATTGGCTTACTAGCCTAGCATTATTTGTATTTCTTCGTCTACTCTAACCTAGATTGAAGAATGGCAGGTGTGTTTTCTGTTGGGTGAATATTGACACAAAGGTGTGTAACATCTCACTTGGGCCTTACAATTATTGTCTCTTACTTCTTAAGTCATTTGTTGAATATTCAAGTGATTAGTGATTTCTTGTGTAGACTGGGAAGCTTGAAGAGTTTCGCTATGCCCCATGGGGGCTAGCCAGATTCCAAATGACTTGATAGTGGGAATATGAACAGAGCTGAGAAGCTCATGCCTCTCTTTTCTCTTTGCACATGATTCACATTTAAGTTTGCTTTCCCCTTTTTTGGAGTTCTATTCGGGTGTCTGTTTTGC
The DNA here is from genome assembly GCF_964204655.1 of Triturus cristatus. Taxonomy (NCBI): domain Eukaryota; kingdom Metazoa; phylum Chordata; class Amphibia; order Caudata; family Salamandridae; genus Triturus; species Triturus cristatus. The sequence goes on from NC_140589.1 coordinate 1,371,741,658, forward strand.
AAGGTCACATCACTGCTTGCAAAGTATATACTCCGTCTTTCCTCTTTGCTTTTTCAATTTCCGTTTACCCTCTCCCTTTCTGCATGAAAATTAAAAAGGATATATACTTCTGATCATAAAATGAAAAATTAACATGGAATTTAGGTTTTTGCATCATTGTTCAAGTGTGTATACCTAGAGGTTTACGCTTAAGATTCTTTCCATGATTAGGGTATGATCAAACATTAATAATGGTATATACGTGAGTTTATCTTACACATGCGTGGTAGACGTACATAGATAAGTTTATGTACTGCTTTTAAATACCTCATTTTTATAATGTATATGTAAATCTTTATGTAGTGCATGATGTATTGTTCATGCTTTGTAAATGTCGTTTTAAATGTGTTTTAAACTTTCAGCCCTGAAGAAGTCCTGTGCAACAGGACGAAACGGGTTGGCTGTTTTGTAAAGAAAGAAACAATAAAGAAGAAAATACTTCAAGTCACGTACAATTGATTTACAACTATTCACAGTGATTTATGAATTCGGAAGTGGTGCAGCTTTGATTTAGCGTTGTGTTAATTTTTCCCCTAGGAAAGAGGGGGGTGCCTTGGGACAGAGGGCACTTTCAGAAGCATGCACACAAGATAATCTTAATTTTTGAATTTCTTGGCTAGATTTTTTGTTTTGTGATTGGTGCCGCAAGCGTTTATTGTTGTCCCACTGTCCAATTTGTGTATTCTATACATTAAAATTATCAAACTAAAATAGAAAAATAGTGTAACAACTAAGCAAATTACATGATTAATAATCAATTAATTAAAAAAAATTATCAATACATGTACATTATTTATATTTCAATTAGCTCCCCACCCTAATTTCCTAGAATCCCAACAACCTGCTGGTAAAATAAAATTAACCAATTAAAGTAAAAAAGTAACAATTAAACAATTAGCATAGTTAACAATCAATCAAATAATTAATTTAGAATTATAGTTATATTTAAATTATTTATATTTTAATTACCTCCCACCATATTCCACTACAATGCCAATAACCTGCCTGTTCACTATAAATAACTAAATTTGAAATAACTGATTATAACATATATATTGTAAACTATATATTAAAAAATAATTACAATTATGCTGTCAATACTGACAATACTAATACCTAAAATTAATATATCAGCTAAAATATATTACTTGAATGACAAATTAATATTTCTTCAAACTATATTACAGAAAACAATATTACAAACAACATCATTCTTGGAAACAATACTATTTACCCCCCAAAGATTTTCTTGACAACGATATTCAGTACTATGATATTTTTTATTAACGATATCTTTTAGATTATACATATGTAGCACAATATTTAAAACTTTGCTCAAATACCCATGACAGCTCAACGTTCAGGTTATGTAAGCAGAGAAGGATGTCATCTGCATATTATGAGATGCCATGAGTTCTATCTCATAGCGAGGTTCCCTATCTCTCCTCACTAATCTGCATTCGGATCACCAGTGGCTCTATGGACATTGCACAGAGAAGGGGGAAAAGAGTCACACTTGGCAGGTCCGCCGTTTCATCTGCCCTGGAGCCGAGCTGATTTGCCCAAAATTTGGCTGTTGGGCCTGGTGAAAGGAGCCTTATAATATGATGATGACAGGCCAAAAGCTTATAGAACTTGGAGTAGGTAGTCCGATTGCAAGGTGTCAAATGCCTTCGCCAAGTATAGGATTAGTAAGGCTGCTTTGGGCAGTGACATGGGGCTGCCTCCATTACGCTAATGTTGTGGAAAGTGATATGGCCAGATATGAACCCATTTTGATCCGCATACACTAATTGAGGAAGTGCTTGTTGCAGGCGGTGAGTGAGGATTTAACTAAGGATTTTGTGTTTAGAGTTTAAGTTAAATATTGGTCTACATAAGGCTTGATCAAGTGGGTCCCTTCCTGCCTTTAGTATAGAAACCTGAGACACATAACGCAAGTTGGATGGACGCTTCCCCGTATTGATTGAATCCACACACAATAATTCCAATTTGGGGTCTAAAGTTGAGGCAAAGGTTTTATAAAAGTTGATTGGGAGGCCATAGGTACCTGGAGTTTTGCCTGACGTTAAATCAGAAATGGCTTTTTTATTTCCTGAACAGCCACTATAGGATCATCTATTTCATCATGGAGGGCGATAGGGATTTTTGGTAAGGGGATGACATCAACGAAGAGCACAACAGTCTCATCTTGCACCATTAAGCTCACCCTAAAAAGTCCAGTGGATGTCCACCTAAGAATAGAGGATGTCAACCCGGGGAGCTCGAGTTGATGCAACCGGAACCATCCTGTTCTCTTTATTGACTAGCCATACTAGAAATTTCCTGGATTTATCAACCTAAGAGTGGGCATGAGCCATGTAGGCTGAATAATCCAAACAGCTCAACCACTCTAGGATGTTTGATTCTTTCATTAGGAGCTTGCAGAGGGAGTCTTTAAGCTATGGATTGTCTACTATTTGATACTGAGTAGCTAAGTATGCTTCCTCAGTCTGTGAGTCTCTTTCAAGTGGTTTCTGCCCTCCTACAGTGGCTAAAAAGGTATGGTCCCATATCACAACTTCTCCAATTCCAAGGATGCTAATATACTTAGCCAGAGCATCTCTGAAAACAGGGTCTTCCAGAGTTGCCAGTTGGAGGCACTTGTAGGAAATAGGTACCCCATTCAAAATGAACTGTTGAGTGGTTGTGGTCAGTTCTCTACCTAAATAGTTGGAGGATATCATAAGTGGACAGAATGTGTCAGTGCACAGATTTAGATCAAGTCGCACACATTAGTTAAGGAGCAGCCGGATAGAATGAGTGAGGCCAGTCAATATCTTCATTTCAGCCTAAAAGGCCATAAAAGAACAAAATAAATATATAAATACAAAATATATCAAAACTAATAAAAATAGAGAGCATATAAAAGAGAGAAAGAAGATCCAACTAAATATATTATAGTGAAACCACAATAAAATATGTTAAACATTAAGTACACAGCAACATTAGGGGGTCACCTTTTTCTGTCTTAACCTCCACATAGACATCAGATACCTTGAGACTGCAAAGACAATGGACTAACTTGTATTACTTCTGAGTATTCTGAGGGCAATGCTGCAATTCCTCCAATCCAAATTATGACAGAGTTGTGAAATCCACTTTTTCCTTGGACCATGATAGGCTGGAAAATAAAATTATATGTTCAACCACTTTGATCACTCCAGGACAGAAAGGGCATGATTTGTCTGACTCAGAGTTCCCAGACCTCCATGCAGTGGTAAAGGCTCGAATTGGGAGGATTCCTAAATGGAACTGTAAATAAGGGTTCTTCCATTCATTACGGGATTCACCTCATCCCAAAAATATTCAAAGCAGAAGTCAATTTTGAACTCCAAGAAATAGTCAGTGAGGGAGCCCACCCTAGAGGTATTTCCAGTATTTTGGTCCACATATTGCCATTAGGCTCATTTCAATGCCTGTTTGGAGACCAGTGCAGCATCAGTTGGTGTTTTGCCTAGAAATTGCCAAAACCAATCTGTCACAACTGATCCCGACCACCCTAAACCAGGAAATCTAACTGGACCGCAACTGCCACATTACTTCTTCCAAGGCTCCTCGGAGAAATATCAGTTCCGGGGCTGACCACAGTCTTAGTCAATACATTAAAGGTTTCAGCCCCACTACACCAGTAACTCTCTTTAATTCATGATATAGTTGTAAAGGATAAAGGGGGGTACTTGCTGGGAGTTTGTTCAAGCCCTTCAGAAAACGATTTTCTGCTACTTCAAGGGGCCTAGCGTCGCAAACACCCCCCTAATTCAGCACAGTACATTGCTGCCCCCAGTGAGGCTGGGGTAATTGGCTGGTATGTAGATGTGCTCTGGGCCCTCAAAATAACCCCACAGTATTGCTCAAGGTTAATTTTTTGCTTCTGAACATGGAATGACCAGTCAACGTGATCCGATACGGTCACCCCCAAGTAATCAAACACACAAACACACTCCAAACTTTCACCATTGAGGGTAGGATTCAAGTGGGTTGTCGGGCAGGGATTAAAAACAATGTACTTAAGCTTGCCAAGGTTGATCTTCAGATCCCGCTGCTTGCAGAAGACCCAAAAGCCGTCCAAGAGCTTTTGAATGCCCATAGGAGATTTGGATAGCAATAGGGTGTCATTTGCCAACACTAGGGCAGAGACCTTCACCCTGGCACAAGATGAAACATCACCCTCACATTTCTCGAGATGTGAAACTAAACTTTCGGGTTAAGGATAAACTACATATCAGAGTATTTTGTAAGCTGTTTGAGGAGTGGTGTTTGGAGTATAGTTTGAGTCTGACATGATATACAGTGAGGAAAAATCTCCCTGAAAGGATTCTTGGAATGTTGCAGATGCCTGTAGTGCAGCTCATCTTCCATCTCATACCTGAACATGTGAAGGGGCCATAGGAGAGGCTGCACTGGTGTTACGTCGCACTTTAGGATGTTGTTGCCTCCGTCTTAGTAGTCCATTTGTCTTTTTGTTCTGGGCTACAGTCGGTGGTAAGGCATTATGTCTATCAACCCATTCCCATGCCTCCTCTGGTTCAAGGAAAAAGTAGGAATTCTATCCCAAGTTGGCTTTGAGTTCATCAGGGGACAGTAGTGTTTATTCAATACCATTTCCTGCAGTCTTTTATATAGACATAGGAAGGAAGCACTCTAATGCTGCACTGCCGATGAATAATTGGTGAAAAGGAAAAATCAGTGGTTATCGCTTTTGAGTTGGCCTTTGGGGCATGCAGTTTATAATATTGCATTCCAGTCTTTAAAATGGAGGAGTTTAGCAACAATGGGCCTTTGCAGGGCCCCCAGAGGAGGTCATCAGGCCAGGCCCCTGTATGTTCTTTCAATTTAAAAATTCCGCCATATTTCAATTCTCTGATCCTTTTGGGAGACCTGTTAATAGAAGATTCATACTTCTCAAGCGGCCCTTTACATCACCTGCATTATCCTCTAGAAAGCACACTTGCTCCATTAGGTCCAACACCTGGTGCTGAAGATTTCCAGATTGAGGCTGGAGTTCCAGGATAATATTTTCAGATTAGGTGATATGGTCAGATAGTTTCCTGTGGTCATCTCATAAATCTTCGCTTCCAGAGACACTCTGGTTAGCTCCATCACTTTGAAGATTGTCTCACATTTGTGTGGTCCCACTGTGGGTAACTGGATGGATTCACCTGTGTCAGATAAAACCTGAGAGCTTTGTTTAGTTGATTTTATACAGCCCATTTGGAGTCTGGTTGGAGTATAACATCGAAGAGGTATGATGCGATCTGGTGATCTAGAGCATGGTTTCCTACTGCCCAGGAAGATGGTTCAACTGTAAAAAAAAGCCAATGGACCACTTGTTACTTACTTTATGGTTCAAGTGCAGCACTGCATGAGAAGTCAAGGCTAGTAACTTCCTAGGAAGATGCTGCATTGTGTCTTGTGTCCTCTATTTAGAGCACGGAGTCAACCTCAAGGTAATGGATTGGATCGTCTTTGAATTCTGACAGAAATCATGGCCCTGGATAAAAAAAAGCCTTCACAGGGGATTCCGTGGCTTCTCTCCTCGAGTGAGAAATGTGCTTATAAACAATGTGATAATGGATTTAGAGGGTGCACTCCACTTCTTAGGCCAATCTGAATTGGAGAAGGGGCTCATAAATGGTAACAATTCTGGGGAAACCCCAGAATGTTGTTCTTGCTATGACACACTATATATGTAACAGAATCAAAAATTTTGGTAGAAGAATGAAATCTTTTCTATTAAGGATTTGGCAAAAACCTTGCCAACTAAGTTATGCTGGCGGGTCCCTTAACTCATGAAATTGATTTATTTGCATAAGATGTTCTGCTGTGCCCCATAAATCCAGAACTTTGTCATTGTCGTCTTCTGGATGAAGTCTTTACTTAATAACTTTGCAACTGAAATACAAGTGAGTGCATTGAAGCTAAATTGAGGAAGTACAGGTTGGGCTGTCTAATCTTGCCAGACACTTCTGACTCTGGACAGCGTCTCATTTTCTTCATGAGTTTTCTTGGGTAGCCAAAGCTTAAAGCTCCTGGTTTAATACTGGTACATTGCTCATTGCAACAGGGGGGGTCTTTCAAATGTCTTGCCCATGACTCCTCTCTGACCCAATCCCTCACACTGGTTTTGTAGAGTCCTAATGTATCTACTGAGGCAGATGGAGGTACTGATCATGCAGGCATAGGAGCCAAGTGGAGTGCACACTGAATATCAAAACCACGCATCCACCCATGGAATTTGGCACATTCCCAGATTTCCAGACAAAAATTATTTTTGTCTAGACTTCCCTTGGGGCCTTTATGCTGGACCTGCCCAAAAGCCCTTTGTCCCCTCTTTGAATACTCGCATTCCCAGATTTACCATTACTAGTAGAACGAGGAATGTGTCAACATGTTATGCCTCCCCAGGTGAGGCGTACCAAGAAGAAACATCTTCATTTCTCCTCTTTACATTTGCGCTGCATTCTGCAGCACACATAGAAAGAGGAAAATGCCTCTGAGGATTGCTTTGGTGGTGCAGGAAGGTTCCCCTTCCTATACAAAACAACCCTGCTTACAATGCATACACCCTTGCACCATGGTGCAAGGGTGCCTGCATTGTCACCAGGCAGAACATTGTGTGCCAGCACACAGAAAAGACAAGAATGCACCGTATAATGTTATATACAGTGAACTCCTGCCCTTTCCCTATCATGCAGTGCAGAAAGGTGGCTGGATGCTCTAGTCTGTGTGAAAATGTGATAAATCAGCCCCCTTCTGTGTAATGGTTGGTAACAGGAGATGGTAGCCTGATATATCGAATATATAAGGCATATTTTCATCCTTTCATACACAACACCCTCATTAAGGGATACGAGGCAGTGTTGACAGTCCCAGGGGATATTTGAGTCATGGTATGTTGCCCACTCCTCTATTGCCTCTATTAATATGGAATCCTACTTTGAATTACCGCAATGGTGGTACACCACCACATCATGACTTGCATCCACCTGTGCTGATGCATAAAAGTTTTACTAAAGAAAGTGTAGGAAAAGAAACACCTTCATACATGTATGGTTGTCTCCAGTTCAGAAGTTTTGGCGAGAGGTTATAAACTGAATACAGGTCCTTTCTAATGTTCACCTTCATGATTCCATTTTAGTGTTATTGAGTTTGCCCACCTCTAACCAGAGCATCCAGGTCCAGTTGTGTGTGGTTACCTATCTCTTAAAGAGTGTTTCGAGGACTCACAACGCTATTGATTTGGATGTCTGGTGGTAATCTAGTCATCTCCAGGTCACAGTTGTTGAATAAGGTTTGTTCAGTTTAGGTGATGGTGCTACATACTGAATTTGGGCGTATTAAGGTGCAAAATATACTCAAGAGATTGACACCCACTATATATTGTATTAAGCAAATATGGTCTGTTCTGATCCAACAGAGTAAAATAAGTTGCAACACTGATTTAAACACTATTCAATTAGCCAAGGTTGCTTCTGGTTTTCCCAAGTTCATTAAACTGGCTTCAGACATGTTGTGTGTTGAAAATTGTTTATTGATGGTATAAAAACATATTCACATCAACGGAGCCCGTACATACAATATACAGTGGGTGCTGATCTCCTGTGTATACAAGTGTGTGGATTTTTATCCGTTTATAGGGAGCCAGGAGGCTGTCTTCCCCTGATCTGTGCACCACTTTCCTGGATTATATCCCATATTTTGAGTATTGAAAGTCTAGGCCTCTTTTTGTAAATCGTTTCCTGCAAAATGTGAATGTTCATGGATCACATTCATGGCCCACAATAATCCTGTTAGAAATTGGGTTTTTGGTTAAGGTGTGTGTGAATCTTTGGTTAAGGGGTGTGTGAACCCTTCTCAAACAACAATCACAATCTTTGTCATAGAGAATTACAAAAGTCACTAAATTAACCTGGGCTTAACCCTCAAGTAGCTGGGCACTAAAGCAGTAAGTCTTAAATTAGAAGCAATGTGTTTAAACTATTTATGCAGCATACAAACAGTAACAAAGTGAGAACACAACACAAGAACAATCCCATACAATTTAGAATAGAGAAAATTGTAATAAATAAATGGCACCAAAATGAATTAAATGTCATTAGTAGAATCAGAGCTATTAATTTAAATTTTTCTTAGTAAAATCCAGCACCTAAAGGATCAAAGCCCCAACTGCGGATATAAACTCGTGCAAGACCAAAGCAAAGTCAAAAGTCATTTCTGACGTCGATGGAGCACAGTTCGGATACAAGAAGTGGATTGGGCCCAGTCTAGGGTTACCTTCGAAATTCTGAAGAAAAATGTCTGAAAAGAAAACTTTCAGCAGGGCAAGGCAGCCAGTGGTTTCCAAGGAGGAGAATTTGTCGTCAGGGAGCTGCTGAACGAAGTTGCAGTGAAGATTTCTACATTTGGACTGTGTCACTTTTTGGGATGTCAAAAATCTCAAACGAGATGAAGCCATAGGCTGTAATCTATGAGGGCTGTACGAGACCAAATACACTTCCAGGGAGGAGCCACCAAATAGGATTTGCTGTTGTGGAGAACAACATAGCAGTTGCTACTGTGAAGTCAAGATGACCAGTGAATACACCTTGGGAGGATCAGGGAGCAGGTCTCCTGTCAGTTCTCAGATCACTTTTTAGTGGAAGAATTTTTTGAGTCCTAAGTTTTTGATTGGGGCTGTTTGGGCACCTTTAGCACCACTTCCAAGGGTCCAAGACTGGGTTGACACCACATGGAAGGAAAGACTTCCTTTAGTCAGGATCCCGGTGCAGGTTCAAGGTTCAAGGTTATCGGAGCTTTTTGTGTCCCTTTAGCTTGCAACAGGAGACCAACCAGCTAGCCCTTAGCCCTTATAGTCAATATGGTAGTCCTGGGTTCAAGAAGCAAGGCAGGGCTTAAGCAGCAAGAAAGTCTTCTGAGGCTACAAGGCAGGCTTCAAGCAGCAGCGCAGGCCGCTGGTAGCAGCAGGATAGGCTCTGGGGAACACAGCAGACCTCAAGCAGCACGGAAGTCCTCTGAAATGCAAGGTAGTCCTTCTGAGTGTCCTCCACAGATTCAAGATTGAACTGAAGCGTTGGTCTGAAAGTCCAAAATCTATACCTGATTCCAGCCTTTGAAGTGGGAGAAACGTCTAGGCCCTGCTACATATGGTTCTGACATTTTCCATCCTTCCCATGCCCAGGTTCCAAGAGGTCTAGGGTGACAAAAGTCTGGTGTCATGTTCTTTGTGACTGTGCCGGAGGCAGCCCTTTTGAAATGTAAGTGAGACAGGGAACAGCTGCGCCCCTCCCATCCAGGCAGGATGGGCCATCCTTGCAAAATGTAGTCCTTCTTTTTCTTACTATGTGGGAGTAATCCTCAAAGGCCAACTGCCACTCACTTCATGTGACCCAGGACACAGACTGAAGGCACCAATTGGTTAGGACAAGAAAAGCTAACTTTCTAAAAGTGGGATTTTCTGAATTGTGACTAACAAATCTGACTTTACCATTAAAGAGGATTTTAAATTGCAATTCTTTTGAGACCAATTATGACATTTTTACCTGTTTCCAATCACACATACGCATGTATCAAATGTGATAAAGTACAGTAACAATAATAACAGTGTTATCCTATGAGAGATATAGACATAAACAATAGTGAGAAAAGTAATTTAGGAGTTCTCCACTACCGGGACATGCAAAACGTAGCCACACCTGCCCTACATTTTAAATACAATGCATCCTGCCCTAGGAGCTGGTTAGGGCCTGCTTTAGTGGTGACATATATGTATTAAAAAGGGAGGTTCAGGCCTGGCAAAAGATGTATTTTGTCAGGTTTAATTTACAGTTTAAAACTGCAAACAGGTTGCAATGGCAGACCGGAGACATCTTTTAAATGGCTACATAAATGGGTGGTGCAAAAAGAGCTGCAGGACCACTATTAGCATTTATTTTATAGGCCCTTGGGACATGTATTACCACTTTGCTAGAAACGTACTGGTAAATTAAATGTGCCAATAAATGTTAGCCAATTTTACTATGTTTAAAGGAGTGAGCACAAGCACTGGTTATCAGTGGTAAAGTTCACAGAGTCCTAGGTCTAACAAAAATGAACTGCAGCAAACAGGAGAGGAAGAGACAAAACGTTTGAGGTAAGACCACAGCAAAAGTTGTCAGGTCTCACAAAATATTTTATGTGTCACTTGAAGTCTTTCTCTTTGAATATATATTTCCAGCTGCTCATTTACATAGATGGTTTTGAACACATTTTCAGCGCATGCTAACTGGTTATCGTCTTTGCTATTTTCAGGCACATGTGCATGATGTACTGTGTGCTATTCCTCCATTTGAGTCCCACCTGAATTGTGTTTTGATGTGTTTGGACTTTATTTTTTTCTATGCTAAGGTGTGGAGATTCTTTATTTTTTTAACTGCGGTTCATTGCTGAATTCTGAATGTACATATGAGGTGACAGACACCAACTGCTCTTTCACCTATCAAGGCACTCACAAGTCTTTATTCTACAATTAAAACTATGGAACTGATTTTATGTTGCTGCAGGTGTGGTAAAGGAATCTCCTCCCTCATATCATAGTGCACTGTCTGCTGTAATTTAAATTGTCTGCTTCCTTTTCCACAAAAGTCACTACAGCCACTCGCTCACCATTTCCAGTGGAGTTAGGGGCGCCAGAGTATTGTACCCTCCATCCACCTCGACGTGAGGTATGGAGAAGACAAAGAAGATACACACCATGGGGCAGATTTACAAGCCCCTTGCGCCACTTTTGCATCACTTTTAAAATGGGAAAAGTGACGCAAAAGTGGCGTAAGGGGCTTGTAAATCTGCCCCCATGTCTGTATTTTTGGGTGAATGCCAAAGTGAACCCTCCTATAAAACAGACTATGATTGGGAAAACCCATTTTTCACTCAGTGCCAATTTCTTCCACATGGTGGCGTGGTCGCTTCCAAGTCTAGCTTTGCCCCAGTGGATCACTAATGAAAGCTTCTTGTCTAAACCTTAGCTGTCATTGAGAATAGTCAGTAAAATAGTAAAGCGATAAAAGCAATCTATCGTCATGCTACTGAACATTCTTACCTCTCTTGTGTATTTAAAAAATGTCAGTAATAATACTCAGCAAGGCTCAACCCTAGTAAAAGGCTAATGTTAAAGTACACAGAAAAGATGCAGATTTTAAAAGCAATAAATTCGTTATTGCAGGCTAGACTTCATTTTTTGCTTGAAAATCTATCAAAACTGTGGTAATGAATTGTGGTGATGGAACTACTGATGCTGAACATTACACTGAGATTTATCAGCAACGACTGCATGAAAAATGTAGACTTTTACTTGAATGTTTCATAAAGGCCACCGATTTTAACAGATTTGTAAAGTGAAAGCTTTGTATGAGACTCTATTAATAAAAATATGGCATTGTTGAAAATATTCTAACTGTGGTATTATTGTGTTATGCCAATTAGAAGTTTCAGTGATTTCTAGATAATATTTTGTTGCTAACTTAACAGTAGCTCCTGGGCTTTGAATACTTTAATGATAAAGGGCCTGATTTAGAGTTTGGCGGACAGGGTACCTTTTCCATCACAAACATGACAGAGTGGCCTGTCCTACAACTCCTCGGTCTGTGCACTATATTTTGAGTCAGGCAGACTGTCATGTTTGCAACAGAGATGTCTTGGCTGGTTCTGATGTTGGAAAACTTACCCCTATGACTTGACCGAGTACGAGCCATCGGAGTACGGGCATCAGACCACTCACCTTCTTTAGAATGGGCTACATTATGTCCTTTTTTCCGTACATCACAAACAAAACAAAATGAGCCCCACACAGTCGGAGAAAACTTCCAGAGTGTGGGGGCCATTAGTTCTTTGTTTTTAAGAAACAAACACCAAAGGGGGCAGCTCCTGTGAATACACATATATCACTGCTGGACTGGTGGTAAACTCAAAATATGGTGTGGCGGCCCTCTGCCTTTCAGTGTGGTGGACATATTGACCTCTACCACCATAACAGACAGAGTAAAAACTGCCAATATTTCCTGTTTTCCTCAACTCATTTTTCAGGGTCAATTCTTGAGCTTGCCCAAACTACCAACCCGACAGGTTGGGATATGTAAGAACGCATTTGGGCCATTTATCTTTGTGAATTGGGAAGTTTGAGTGCTGTGGTTAAATGCATAGCAGATTTTAATTTCTCTTACAACTAGTAAGCTACCTAAAATATATTTGCATACATTTATATATGTTCATCAGTAAAATAAACAACTTCAGTAAAGGCAAAGTTGTGCAGCAGTGTTCTAGTGCTATATGGATTTTCTCAATCCGTAGGGAAATAATTAGATCTCAGAAAATTAGACTGCACTTTACAAGGCTGTTACTTCTAATTTAAGGTTGGATAGGATAGATATAGATTTTGTTTTCTATACTCTCTAAATGGACTGCTTTAGGGAAGAAAGATAGCGCCTTAGCCTTTAAGTAGGTTGTTTTCTTCTGGAGTCACCTAAAAATGTCAATAAAATCATGCCTTATTTGATGAAATACATTAAAGAGTTGGGAATCATTAGCTAAATGCCCTTTACAGTACAATAGCTGTCCACTGATAGCATACTGTGATTGAATTAGCACCATCCAGGATTAAATAACAGCGAGCCAAAGAAGGTGCAGGGCTCCTAAAACAAGGAATGATGCAGTTTTATCAAAATTAATTTGAACAGATTACACTGGAACTCTAAATTATTTATGGAGGAGTTTAAAATTAAGACAACGCCTTTTCCATCTTCCCGTGGGTGAGTCTCAGCTTCTACAAACAAGGCACAAAAATAGGGTTAGGCAATCCCTCAAGAAAGGCCTCTAAAGAAAAGTCTGTAACAGAGTGACTAACTTTTATTTATTTTATCTTTCTTCCATCAAAAATTAATCTTTATTATTAATGTGGCAACCTTACAATAAACAGAATCCATAAAGCAGTCATTATCTCACGAAGATATATTTTAAAAGAGATAATTAAAGGCAATGCTATAAGAAAATATGTTGATAGGTAATTGGCATCAGCGTTGTTATTTCAGATGTTTAGAGGGAGAGAAAGTCAATGTGAGCGTGGGCAGAGTGTGCTGCAATGAAAACTGATTTTATTTGTGTTTAGGGGCAGCAAAAAACTTAGCCAAAAACAATTCAAGCAATATTTGCTTCTTTAGTTCATTAAAATTGGGTTAAAAAATGTACCAAAATATCTTATCCACTCAACTTAAAGAAATGCAAGATGTCTTGCCAGAACACAGGAAACCACTCGTGTTTGGTATGACTGCAGACCTGTATCTCAAAACACAGTACCGGGATATGTGAGATATGCCTGCAGCTATTAAGAGCCAATCAGTGTAGCACTTAACCTAGGGCATTTTTTGATTGGTTTAAATAGTGACTTATCAAAAAGGGACCACTCTCACCACTGTTGTAGGCTACTGTTAGCCAGTCAGAAGAACAGTTACACAATCGTTAGTTACAAAATGCCTGCAACCTACTTTCAGGTAAATAATTTCACAGTGAATCGTGGACTGCTGCAAAACTGTCCACCTGCAGTTTTCCTTCTTTTTAGCCCATTATGAAACTCATGAAAATAGCGAATGTGTTCCTTGATTCACCTCTTTCTCCTGTGGGGTTTAATAGAACATTTTGCAAAGCCCTGGTTGTGATGTTGTCATGTTAAAGTAGTAAGAAAAGCCAGACTGATTTATTACCCAGACCCTCTGAGGTTGGGAGCAAAATTGTACCCCAAAATTGAGACATCCCAAAATTTAGAGTTATACCTCAATTTCATGACACAACATGTCCCGCGTTAAGGCACCCCACAAAGCATTAAAATCAGAAAAGCAATTCATTATTTAAAGAAGATGGATTAAATGGGCCTAATTAGTGGTATGGAGTTGATGACATGAAGGCCATCAAATGTAGAGTTTTACAAAGAATGCAAAAATCTGGAATTATTCTAAGTACCAATTGGCTGGCAAAATCAGAAGAAAAATGGACAACAGCTCTAAAAGCATTTAGGAAAGCTCTACCCACCCCCACAACTTAGAATCTTTATACATTATTTTCATATATAAAATTACAGGAATCATAGCCTTACTGTGGTGTGAGCAATCATTTCATCAACAAATCAGAGCACATGGAAAACAAATAATAAATGGTCTTAACACCCAAGCACCAATCCACTACATGAATAATTATTCAGCACCCTCTATGCTCCTGTCAACCAAAGTTGCTAGAATACAAATAGATCAATTACTTGGCATATGAATGAACAGAGCACAACAAGATGGATGCATGTGCTGGCAACTTGCCACAGGCACACATCAAAAGCTCAATAAAAAATCCTCCAGATCCTCCATGGCCAATCGTTGGTTGAACTTTGCAAACCTATATTCACCAGCAGTCTAAAATATGCAATATAAACTAACATGATGGCTTTGACCCTGTCACCAGGCAGGTCGCTCCCCCCATCGGCCACGCAGCCCCCTGTGGGTTGAACCTCCGTTGCCGCTTTTGCCGCCTGACTGCTCGCTCCCTTTTTTATTCTTTACCCCTGCGCTTGGCTTTCTGTGCCACTTTGTTTTTTCATTCTGTGCCCCTGTGTTTTGCTTTCTGTACCCCTGTGCTCTGTTGTCCCTCTCCCGCCGTCTTTTCCTGCCGTTTTTTTCCCTGGGTTTTCCCTGGGTTTTCCCCAGCCGCTGAGCCCCTGTGTCCCGCCCCCTTCTCTCCCATTGGCCGCCCCGCTCCCACCTCCCAGCTGCTCCTCCCTCCCTCTGCCCTCATATCGAGGCCGCGAAGCGGTGGTAGAGAGCGACCTTTGACCCTGTCACCAGGCAGGTCGCTCCCCACATCCGCCACGCAGCCCCCTGTGGGTTGAACCACGTTGCCGCTTTTGCCGCCTGACTGCTCGCTCCCTTTTTCATTCTGTACCCCTGCGCTTGGCTTTCTGTGCCACTTTGTTTTTTTCATTCTGTGCCCCTGTGTTTTGCTTTCTGTACCCCTGTGCTCTGTTGTCCCTCTCCCGCCGTCTTTTCCTGCCGTTTTTTTCCCTGGGTTTTGCCTGGGTTTTCCCCAGCCGCTGAGCCCCTGTGGCCCGCCCCCTTCTCTCCCATTGGCCGCCCCGCTCCCACCTCCCAGCTGCTCCTCCCTCCCTCTGCCCTCATATGGAGGCCGCGAAGCGGTGGTAGAGAGCGACCTTTGACCCTGTCACCAGGCAGGTCGCTCCCCACATCCGCCACGCAGCCCCCTGTGGGTTGAACCACGTTGCCGCTTTTGCCGCCTGACTGCTCGCTCCCTTTTTCATTCTGTACCCCTGCGCTTGGCTTTCTGTGCCACTTTGTTTTTTTCATTCTGTGCCCCTGTGTTTTGCTTTCTGTACCCCTGTGCTCTGTTGTCCCTCTCTCGCCGTCTTTTCCCGCAGTTTTTTCCCCGGGTTTTCCCCCGCCGCTGAGCCCCTGCAGCCCCGCCCCCTTCTCTCCCATTGGCCGCCCCGCTCCCACCTCCCAGCTGCTCCTCCCTCCCTCTGCCTTCATATGGAGGCCGCGAAGCGGCCGAGCAGCGGCCGCGCGCAGCGGCTGCGCCTAAGGGAAGCCCGTCTGCGCCCGTCCGCACCTGGACCGCACCCAGCGCCAGAACCCCTGGACCCCGCACCCCCCGCAATGCCAGACTGCACTACGACGCAAGCACCGTCCACGCACTCAACACCAGACGAAACCCCCCCTGCTACCGGGCCACCCCGAAACACACCCAGGGGCCTTTCACCTGCCGGAACTGCACATTCACCAGCATCCAACCCTCCACACCACCAGCCAGAGAACCCGACCACCTCCGCTGCATCCTCCTCAACACCCGCTCCGCTCGCAAGCACGCCATCGAACTCTGGGACCTCCTAGACTCCACCGCCCCCGACGTCGCCTTCCTGACGGAGACCTGGCTGAACGCCACCTCAGCACCAGACATCGCCATAGCCATCCCACAGGGCTACAAGATCTCCCACAGAGACCGCACCAATGGAGTGGGAGGAGGAATCGCCATCATCCACAAAGACTCCATCAAAATTTCAACGAACACCGATGACACCCTCACCACCGCCGAGCACATGCACTTCCAGATCCACACCGACCCCAACACCACCCTCAGAGGAACTCTCATCTACAGACCTCCCGGACCCCGCCCACAGTTCAGTAACACCATCGCCGACCTCATCAGTACCCACGCCCTCGCTTCCACGGACTACATCCTCCTCGGGGACCTGAACTTCCACCTCGAGAACAACAATGACGCCAACTCCACCGCCCTGATCGCCAACCTCGCCAACCTCGGACTCAAACAGCTCGTAACGACACCTAGTCACGCCGCTGGACACACGCTCGACCCCATCTTCTCTGCAAGCCCCCACGTCTCCTTCAACCACACCACCGAACCACACTGGTACGACCACAGATGCGTCCACTTCACCTTCAGAAAACCCACCACACACCACCGCACCCAACAGCTACCACGCCGCTGCTGGGGCAAGGTCACCGAGGACCAACTGACTACCGCCCTCGCCCTGAGACCACCCACCGACCCCACCAACCCAGACACCGCCGCGACCAACCTCATACAGTGGATCAACGACTGCGCCAACACCCTCGCCCCTCTCAAGACCTCTACAACCAACCACACCAACAAGAAAGCCGCCTGGTTCACCGAGGACCTCCGGATCTCCAAGCACACCTGTTGGAAGCTGGAGAAGAAATGGCTCCACGACTGAACACCAGACAACCACACAGCCCTCAAGAGCGCCACCCGCAGACACCACCAACTCATCAGGACCGCCAAGAAGACCGCCTTCAAGGACCGCCTAGACAACAACGCACACAACACCAAAGAGCTCTTCAGCATCATGAAAGAACTCTCCAACCCCAGCTCCAACACCAACAACATCCCGCCATCTCAAGACCTGTGCGACTCCCTGGCCACCTTCTTCCACCGCAAGATCACCGACATCCACAACAGCTTCAACTCCGATCCCCCCGCACCCACCACCGAGTGCACCACCCCTGCGACTACCACTCGCACCAGTCACCTGACAGTCTGGTCCAGCATCAGCGACGAAGACACCATCAAAACCATGAACTCCATCCACTCCGGATCCCCATCGGACCCCTGCCCTCACCACGTCTTCAACAAAGCCAGCGCAACCATCGCGCCCCACCTCCGGAAAACAATCAACTGTTCCTTCGAGACAGCAACCTTCCCAGAAAGCTGGAAGCACGCCGAGATCAACGCCCTTCTGAAGAAGCCCAAGGCGGACCCCAAGGACCTCAAGAACTTCCAGCCCATCTCCCTGCTCCCTTTCCCGGCAAAAGTGATCGAGAAGATTGTCAACAAACAGCTGACCCGCTACCTCGAAGTTAACAACATCCTGGACCCTTCCCAATCCGGTTTTCGCAGCAACCACAGCACCGAGACCGCCCTCATCGCCGCCACTGACGACATCCGGACCCTGATGGACAAAGGAGAAACAGCCGCCCTCATCCTCCTGGACCTATCAGCAGCCTTTGACACGGTCTGCCACCGCACCCTATCAGCACGCCTCCATGAGGCCGGTATCCAAGAGAAGACCCTGGCCTGGACCACATCCTTCCTCTCCGGCAGAACCCAGAGCGTCCGCCTCCCACCCTTCCGCTCCAAAACCACCGAGATCATCTGCGGCGTCCCACAGGGATCCTCCCTCAGCCCGACGCTGTTCAATATCTACATGGCCCCCCTCGCCCACGTCGCACGACAACACAACCTCAACATCATCTTCTACGCCGACGACACCCAGCTGATCATATCCCTCACCGAAGATCTCCACACCGCCAAAGCTAACCTCCACAGAGGAATGAAGGCCGTAGCCGACTGGATGAAGGACAGCAGACTGAAGCTGAACTCAGACAAGACGGAGGTCCTCATTCTCGGACTCACCCCATCAGCCTGGGACGACTCTTGGTGGCCCACATCACTAGGCACAGCCCCGGAACCCACGGACCACGCACGCAACCTGGGGGTCATCCTCGACTCCACTCTCTCCATGACCAGGCACGTCAACGCCGTCTCCGCGTCCTGCTTCAACACCCTCCATATGCTCTGCAGGATCTTCAAATGGATCCCCCTCGACACAAGAAAAACCGTTACCCAGGCCCTCATCACCAACAGACTCGACTACGGGAACGCCCTCTACTCAGGAACTACAAACAAGCTCCTGAGACGACTCTAACGCATCCAGAACGCCTCGGCCCGACACATCCTCGACGTCCCCCGCCGCAGCCACATCACACTCCACCTGAGAGGCCTGCACTGGCTCCACGTCAACAAAAGGATCACCTTCAAGCTCCTGATCCACGCACACAAAGCACTGCACAACACCGGACCCACCTACCTCAACAACCGACTCAGCTTCCACACCCCCACCCGAAGCCTCCGCTCAGCCAACCTCGCCCTCGCCACAGTCCCCGCATCCGAAAAACCACTGCCGGCGGCAGATCCTTCTCCTACCTCGCTGCCAAGACCTGGAACACTCTCCCCACCATCCTACGACAGACCCAGGACTTTCTGGCCTTCAGAAGACTCCTCAAGACCTGGCTCTTCGACCAGTAGCACCCCCCCTCCCCAGCGCCTTGAGTGAGACCCTCTTGGGTATGTAGCGCGCTTTACAAATGCAGTGATTGATTGATTGATTGATAATCACTGAAGTTCCCTATGCTGGATATGTACTTGCAAATTGTGTAAGTTTTATTTGCCAGGATGTGCAAGATTGGTCGACTTAGTGAAAGAAAAGAGTAATTTATCTGTTCTAGCTCAGGAAGCAATTTTCGGCCCAAGGAGGAAGGTAGGTATCAGAGGGTGAGAAGTAATGCATTTTTTTGTACCAGACATCAAGGTCATACATATGGAACTGGTCTCTTTGTGGGGTCAAAGAACACTATCCTTTATGGTCTGTTCATTGTGCATAACCATTTACCACCCTTTTTCATTTTAATATGTTGGAAATGGCACGTAAAGTCTTTGAGGATATTCTGTAGATCATTTTCATTCTGCGATTTGCAAAAGGGACCAACTTGATTGACTCTGCTGGGTTATAGCTATAGATTCCCTGTTCCATAAATCTTGTGATGAGGAAAAGGCCTTTCCTTTAAGCTTTTGTGTGGCAGCTCAGAAACATGAATATGACACTGTGTCGCCTATGCATGTATCTTCTAGTCAGCAATGTTTTTGCCTTCTCGGGACTCAAATGAAGAGGATGGAGGCCTCGAGTAAGAAAAAACAATGTTCCAGATGTATTTGTAGAAAACACAGCATGTGACAGGTATAATTTTTTGTTTTTCAAAGATAAATTCACTATGATGCCATGGCAAGGTGGACAGTCAACCACATGTTGGTCGCAGCACTTTTGGTACAAATTCTCAATTTTTCGGGCTATATGCTCTAAGATTTTTAAGTACACTTCTGAGAACTAATGTCCCTTAGGTTCTCATAGAAAATTCACTGCTATACGGATGATGAACTGATGCAATCTTGCATCGCCACGAAACAACCACCATTAATGTACAGTACTCTGTGGGTCGGCAACAAGGCTTGTGCTATCTGAACACCACCACAAGTGCAGGTGTCAACATGTGCCTCAGTGCTCGTGGCATTGATATTACTTACCTCGCCCATCTTCCTCATCACAGGCCTCACAAATTGAGCTATCCATAGCTCATGCACAGCGTTTCACCCAGATCAGAAAAAAAAAAGCTAAGCCCCACCCAACATGACCCACAGGAAGGAGAATACCACCTGCCCATAAAGGTGGGGCTTAGTCACCAGGACCGTTTTTTCTTCTGTGGTGCTTGGCCGTGCACCCAACGTTAGATACATTATTCTGTTATCGTTTTGTAATTTTTTTAATCATTTTTCATATTTCAGGGACTACTGCCTGTTTTAGCGGTGGTACATTGAGAGCTCCATTTGGAGCGTGTATAGTATGCTGACCCAGGGCCGGCTTTCGCACTGGTGGTGCCCAGTGTGACAATGTTTTTTGGCGCCCCCTCCCCCAATGACCACCTCTGCCACGAATTCCCTCCCTACCACCCTTTAACAGTCTCCATAACCACTCTCTCACTGATGCATTTAATACATTTTATAGCGTCACTCATAAAAGTGAAGGGTGTCAGAGTACTGTACATAACGCACACATTACACAGAGACTATCAATCATAGGTGTGTAAATCAGTGTATTGGACATGTTACATAAGACAAAGGACAACAAGGGGGGAATTCACATGTCACTCATACAGGTACGCAGTATAGTTGAAGAGTACTTGGTCTGGAGAAGCACAAACACTGAATTTAAAAATGTAACACAATGGATTAGGGATCTCTTTAATAACAAGAACTGAGTTGTACCCAAGTGAACCCTTATCGCAACATTAGAATAATGAAAGTCTGGGGAAAAAATCCATACACTCTAATCTATACCTTGAAGTCTGCACGCAGTTCTTTAATGACAGTTAATAGTTCACTGTAAATTGCAACTAACTAAAGGAAGTCTCTGACAAACGCAGTAACCCACTGACCTGTTTACATTACATTCACTTTGTTTTATGCATGGTACATGTTCTTGCAGCAAACATATTAACCCTCTGCGCTACCTTACCATGAATCAAAACTTCCATGAGTCAAAACGTCTATTAGACAAAACTCCGATCTCGCCTCGAAGAACATTAATCACTGGAGTTTTCTTGACATTTTAATTACTGCCTTAACATGGTGAGAGGCCGGGAACACAGCAGCAGGTGCTTTTAAGCACAATATAAACTTGCAAACACCAAACAGGTGCCCCCGTGCGAAGTCAGCACCCAGTGCGGTGGCACCAGTCTCACCGCCCTAGAGCTGGCCCTGTGCCGACCACTCTGTGAAACGATTAGGGGTCGCTGCTGTCTAAACTGCAGCGGCGGTTTCCTAATTAAGGCTTGGGGGCATTGCCCCCCTGCCCCCGGGCCCCATGTTAAGTAATTATTTTTTCTGATCACCAGCTGATACCAGCCAATTCTTTAACAGCCTCAGCTGCACGTCACTAGCAAAGTTTTCCGTTACGCAGTTGTTAGGTCAGGGCCGGCAGAGTCAGATGTGGGTGGAGGGTGGAGCTTGAATGGCTGAGTCACTGTGACACAGCAGGGCCTCCTTGGGGTACGCATGTTGGGTTGGATGGGTGCCTTGCTCTGCCCAGCCCGACATGCGCACATGAACCCTCAACTATTCGCAATGCTAGGAGCCCTGGGGGCTGCATGCACAGCCTGCAAGTCTCCAAAGGAGCGTTGGAAGCCCCTGACCCAGCCAATCCTTGAGCTGCTCTTGTGCTGGAGAGCAGTGTCAATATTGGCTCAGGAGTTGCCGGAGGAGGGGTTGTGTTGTGCGTGATGTGAATGTGTTGATCAATGACAATCCCATTATTCAGGAGCAATTGTGGAATGAAGAAATGGAGAAGGATCAGGAACTTAAAGAAGTGAAGAAGTTCATACTAGAAGGTTGGCCGGAAGAGAGGAAGCTTATAAGAAGTTTAGTTAGTTATTCCAAGGTTCGTGATGAATTGGCCATAGAGAATGATATAATTCTGAGGGGGGATAAATTCATTCCACCTTTTGGTCTCAGGAAGATGTTTGTTGACATCGCTCATGAAGAGCATTTTGGCATTTCTATCACCAGGAGAGGCTTGAAGGATAGCTTTTGGTGGCCAGGCATAGATTCATATGTTGAACATCATGTGAGGTTTTGTAATTTGTGTGCCAATAGTGATAAATCAGCTAAAGCTTTAACTGCTACCCCACAACCCGTGGATTTACCTGCCGCACCTTGGAGCAAGTTAGGCATTGACATAATTGGTCCGTTTAGTATTTTACCGCATCAACAATCTTTTGGTATTGTGCTAATGGATTATTTTGCAAAATGGCCTGAGATTAAGATTGTCAGAGAGGTTACTTCTGAAGCCATTATACTATTTTTAGATTATATTTTCTGTAGGGAAGGGATTCCTTAGGAACTTGTTACTGAAAACGGACCACAGTTCGTTAGTAAACAGATGGAAGATTATTTGTTATCTTATAGAACATCACCCAATGCAGTTATGTTGTTAAGTCCATTTGAGTTATTGAGAGGTCCCAAACCTAGTACAAAACTTGTTCCATGGTGGCTGAAAAATAAGAACAAAACACAAGCAGATTTGGCTGAGATAGACTTCAAGGAGATTTGTCGTAAAATGGAAGCTTACAAAATCAAAATGAAAGATAATCTGTTAAAGAACAGAACTGTCAGGAATGTTTTTGTTCAGGTTGCGGAGTTGGTACGGTTAAAGAAAGGTTGCTCTGTACGTAAGGGATTATCCAACTGGTCGGATCCTGTGCATGTAGTGGAAGTGTTTAAGAATGCTGTACGAGTGGAAGATGGAAGTGTTTGGAATTTTAATAGAGTCTCACCTTATAAAGGTAAAAAAGATTTTCGTGATAACACTTCTTCCAATGTATTTCTGGATGTGAAGGAAAGTTCTGTGAGCAATTCAGGTTCAGAATTACCTATTGAAGAACAAGGTGTCCTACCAGAAGCTCAAGAATTCACACACTACCTACTAAATTTAAAGATTTTGTGCTTTCTTAATTCTCCCTAAATTTACTTATTCACTTCCTTATTCAATTATTGATTTATTGTATTTTTTTTTTGCCTTTGTTAAATAAAAGGGGGAGGTGAACAGTATAATGGAAGCCGTAGACACCAGGGAATCCAGAAGAAAGAAGAGAAAACACCAATCCAGTGCAGGGCGTCGTTTTAATGAATAAAACACAGGCAGGCACAGTTACGAATGATCGCTCAACCACCACCCGCCATGTCTATATCCTCCTTGCTGATTTGAAACAATACATCACACGCGAGATGACATTTGAAGTAGACACGAGCGCAAGGGCACTCGTGCCAACTTCAAATGACAACACACAACAGGTTGGATTGTGGGCTGGGCTGGAATAGTGAACCGAGTCAAAGTCACGAGAGTTCTGTTCTCTGTTGCTGCGAAGGAAGGGACAGGATTGAACGGTGAGTACCTTCTCAATTTTGTTTATAAAACTAAAAAAGTGCCTTTCTGATTTTAGAGTACAGCCTTTTCATTTTTAACTGCCGGACTGTAATGTTAATTCCAGTTCACTGCCTGTCCAAACTTGTCTCATGGTGTCTTGTTTTTAGTTAAGTAAACCAATGCCACTTTGCTAACTTGAAAATTGAAATTATTTTGTTTCTATCAAGTTGCTATTTTTTCAGTTTAAATATGGAGGTCTGGGTGCAGGGCTAAGGTTGATTGCCATGAATCAAGCCATAGTCCAAGATGACCGCCATAAGAAATGACGTGGATGCCGGTGCCGATCATGCTAGTCCGTTTTCTGTTTCCATGGCGCCTGTTCTGACACTCGGCACAGTTTGGTTATTATTATTGTCACTGCAAGGAGCAGAGAGGAGCCTCCTGGAGGAGAGGGGAGAACCTTAGTAGTTCTAGAGCCCCTTTGTCACACTGCCACCATGGTAAGTCTGTCATGGGGGGAGACTCTAAGCTACGACACAACTTGGGGATCTGTGACTTAAACCTGGGGCATCTGATGGCATATAATGGATACTAGACGACAGGGGCGGCTGGTGACATTTGAAAGTGGTGGGCGTAAAATGATTGGTATACTTGACCGTTGCGGGCGAGCGTAGCGAGCGAGCCTGAGCCCCTATAAGGAGGGTTCGGGAGTGTTCTCCCCCCGAGAAAATTTTGAAAAAAGAGAAGAGAAATGGTGCGTTTTCAAGCAAATTTGAGACAGCAGGAAGGTTAATAAAGCAATTGTGAATGTGCAGTTATAACATTAATAAAGAGATGTCATATAACATAGGTAGCTGCTTATTCAGTATAACCACAGAGCTTCATAACAGACTTCGAGATACAATGCATTTCTGAGTACCTCACTCACAGATGTTTTTTATTTAACAAACTAAACTGGTTGCAGGAGATGTCTCACCAAGGAAAAATGTGAAAAGAATGGTTTGAACTACTGAATTTTGAAGCACAAATTCCACATACAATTTCTGAAATACAGTAAGTGCATAAAGGGCGTTCATTGAATATTCATATTCTTTCATGGCGTAAGGAGCCAATGAAATCTGACTATCCCTGGAGTTGCTCCCGTTTTGTTCGAATTGTGTTATGGGGTGTCCCAATATGTTGAAAATCACCTCCATGGTGCCAGGGCCAGCGTTTTATGAGGCCTGTCCTCATATGCTATGGGTGCCGCCTTATATCAGAAATGACATAAAACATGCCAATGCCAGGAGTTTGAATTGTATGCCGTTCATTAACCATAGGCAACCGTTATGCCAAAATTTAAATCATCAGTGTCTCAGGGCCTGCATTTGTCTTGTTTTCCACCTTCGTATGTATCAGGTTTTCCACATTTATACCCAGAATGTGGCAGTGCCGGTATTTTATCACCGGCGTGTCATGCGAAGAAGTGCTTCATGTCAGTGCCACTGTGCCAGAATTTATCTGTGGGTGTCTATAAGACAGTAATTTGCTCCAACATGCTACTTGTGCTCACATTCACTCACACTCATTCTCTCACTCGCTCTTTCATTATCGCACTCTCTCTTACATCCCTTAGAAATATTCTCATTCATTCTCACTCACATAATGTGAAATTAATTGCACCCCCTGACGCAGGGATGGATGGCATATTCATTACGGAGCCCCCTGACACAGACAGCAAATTATTTAGCTTTCAGATTGTGTGTTTTGTGCGCACTGCTCATGTTCCATAATCCCTGAAAACAGCAACACAAATATTGAAGTTAAACATTATCTCCTCCGCCGGGCCTTCCTGCTTTCATGTCGCCGTCGATCATACTCAAATTTGCAGGTTGAGAGGGAGACATACACAGTACTCACCAATGGACAACCGCAGACCTAGACCGACGTAGTCATGGAATAATGTCAATAGCGCCCAGTTTCGTGGCTGCAAAAGGGGTGTGGGCCTCCTTATAAGGGCCAAAGGGGTGTTCCAGGGAGGGTGAAGATCATATATCAAGAGGGTACTGTCTGGCCAGTGACAGTCTGCGAAGCCTAGCGCTGTATATGCAAAGGTGCAAAACAAAGGCGCCAAACAGGAAGGTTCCGGTAGTCTGTTCAGAGGACTGTCTCTTACCGCGATTTAAAACAGAAACCCTGCAACTGCACGGATGCAATGCGGCGATAAGCATGACCTGTGCCTACAGTGGTGCGCCACCGGAAATAGTGCTGAAGGAACATGTGAGAGTCAATGATCCCCACGTGAAGAAGGCGTGGCATTACGGGCAGTGTGTAATACATCAAAGTCCACCCTCCGTGACAGATTATAAACAGTAGAGACACATTCAAAATGATGGATTAGGTCATACAACTAAATTTCGACATCACCACCGTGCTGGCGGTGTCACCAACCATGAAAACGCAACAGGGCAACCCTAATCCCATTAGATCTGACTTAACCCTCAGGCAGAGGGTCTAAAACCTGACATAATAAAAATCAACATCAAAATCCGGGCTAACCAATGCCCTTCGCTATGAGAATGGGGCGAGTTATTGCAGTGAAAGAAATGATCGCTAAAGCGCGGCTATTAAAAAACCCTCGTTCTGGCCTTATGAATTAAAAAGCACTGAGCGAACGGGGAACACAGGCTGAGTCAGGAGCACAGCATCCTCCAGGGGAGATATAGTGGCACCAAAGTCGTAAAGTGCCAATGCGCTTACCTGTAGTATCAATAACGGTGCTACGGCTCAGTCAGGGACAACGGACAAGTCACTACCACACTAGTCGACGACACGAGTCACACGACGCTGACACACACTGTATGTACACCGCCGCCACGAGGTGTGTATGCAGACAGTGTGGCACTGTGTGTGATGACGCAACGGACTGCAGAGAGTGCGCTGCGCACCTCATGGCCAATCACTGTCACTGTTCAGACATAAGCCACAGTGATTGGCCATAGTTGCGCGGCACCCAATGCAGTTTCTTCGAAGGCTGCCTCAGGTTCTCAGCCAATCCAGAGACGCTGCATTAGCAGCACCTGCCCTGGATTGGCTAAAGAGCACGGATATGGCTCGCCCATACCTGGAGACGGGGCTGCTGCATGAGGCAACCATCGGCCTCTCGCCCCCCTCCCTCTCAGTCCATAGTAGTGCCTGGCTGGCTGGCAGACAGTGCGGCGAATGCGCATGCTCGTGCTTGTCGAGAGCCAAACTCGAGCATGCGCAAATAAATTGCGAGCCGCTGTCAGGCAGTGTCCGTGCATGGCAGGGTGAAACTGAAACAACTGTAACTGAGAAGTCACTGGCCCCACCCCCCTTCATGTTCCGACTCCCAGCCGGCGGCCACTACACAAGAATAAATAAAGATTCATATTTGCTGGATTTGCTGCAGTGCAAGTACACCGCATGCGTTAAGTGGGGCTCCGGCCCTGCGCCCCAATGGACGCAACACCGCTGCTAGACGATCTAAAGACATGTGGAGGGGCCATCTAAGGGGTGGGTCAATTACAAGGGGAAGGGTTTTTAGGATCAAGGGAGAGACATCATTGGGCCAAATAGACGACATGGGGAATCATCTAAGAGACACGTTTGGTAAGGAGCACTTGGGGGCCCAATAAGAGAGCAATTGGTGAGAAAAAGTGCCTACCATTTTCATCATTCACTGAGGCCCCTCAAAACGTTCCTTACCCATCAGGTTTACAGTGGCTGACCCATATTTTGGTCCATTGTGGGCTATTTGCGGTCCTGCCAATGAACACACTGTCCTGGGAGTCTGATAGGACAGTGGAGCTGGGGCAATGTCAGTAGATTTACTGGTGGCCTGGGTGTCTGAAAGGACAGTGGAGCTGGGGCAGTGTTGGTAAACTTACAGGCAGGCCTGGAAGTCTGAAGGGACAATGGAGCTGAGGCAGTGACGGTAGACTTACTGGTGGACCTGGGAGTATGAAAGGGCGGACTGCAAGTCTGAAAGAACAGTTGAGCTGGGGCTATGACAGTCAGGCTCACTCGCTACATTCGCTTGCCAGAGGGCACTCACCCCTAACTTTTGCACCTCGCCATCTTCAAATGTCACCAACCGCCACTGCTAGACTGATTCTCTGAAAGCATCCCAGCATGTTTAAGTGCGGCTCCTGTGTCTTCGTTGCTTGGCAACAATGCAATGTAGTTCAGCTTACTCATTCTCGCCACTCTGCCATTGTTGGAGAGGTGTCAGGGTTTGCTCCCCAGCTTCTCTGATAGGCTCATTGCTACCTCACCTCGATGCAGGGAGAGGGCGGGATTTAGCGCAATTCAGTGCGCTCCCATTGGAGAATTTCCCCTGGCAATGGTAGACGTGGGAACTGCTACTTTCCTTACTTAAGGATGTGCAATTCCCAATATGTTTTGGGTGTCAACCATGGACTGAAAGCGTGAGTCCAAGTGGAGACAGGTGGAGGTGTCTTCATCTGATGAAGAAAATGTTAGGGTGGCCACTTCTGGGGAGAGTTTGTCCCATGATCTAGCAGTCCTTCAGAAGCTCATTAACCAAACAATGGAATCAGCTTTTGCAGCTCGAGGTGCATCTTCCTCAAAGGCCCCCCTACCCGACTGTCACCTGTGGGTCCTGTTCTGACCTATCAGGAGATGAGGAGATCAGAGGCAGATACCTTCAATGGGCAGATTTAAAGGATCGCTTGAGTATTTTTGGGAGAACCTTTCATTCCTGGACGACTATTTTTTTCTCCCAATATAGAAAAAATGATCCTGATTCCCTTTCCATTTATAAGGCCATTGAGGAGCTTTTGGTTTGAGAATAGTCTGGTGTGTAGAAGTCAGGGTTTTCCCGCTTCCCTGGCTAAACGTTACCCTCCGCAGGATTTTGCAGAAGAATTTCCAGCCTCTGTAAAGGCTGACCTCCGGATGGCGGGACTGGCTTTCAATGGTTCCATTATTTCAGAGGAGGCTTCTTCACCTGACCAGGTGGGCAAAAAGTTTGAGGGGGCAGT
The DNA here is from genome assembly GCF_964204655.1 of Triturus cristatus. Taxonomy (NCBI): domain Eukaryota; kingdom Metazoa; phylum Chordata; class Amphibia; order Caudata; family Salamandridae; genus Triturus; species Triturus cristatus. Next base: position 1,371,769,837 of record NC_140589.1, read on the forward strand.
AATAAGGCATACTCAGCCATGAACTTTGCTTTTTGGGCAGGGGCTTATGCTACTTATTTTGTTCAATGCTAAACTCACCATCATTGCACACATATCCGTATCTCTCCAACATACTCTACCTTTCATGGCCTTAGCGATGCAAACAAAAACACCCTTGGCACTAGGTTTAGGACAATGCTGCTAAAAATTGCTCTATTACTACAACTGCACACATGTCTCTCTAGCACTTTAGTTTGAATGATTTTAATGAATCGCAATATTGCTAAACTGCATCTGTAAAATCTGCCGGTGCCAGAACTTAAGAAACCAGCTTAAGCCTTTATGAATGTACTTGAACCTGAATGCATCATTTTCCATCGCACTAAGACCAATATTAAGGTGATGCCAGGTTTAGGACAATGCCGCTAAAACCGTCATTATTTCACGAATACCTTTATCTTTTTAATGCATCTCACACTGTATGGCCGCAATGATTTAAATAATGTAGACTTACATTTGTAGCACTAGGCTCAAGACAATTCTGCTAAAAATAGTTCTTTCTCACTTGAGTTTGAATGATTTTAATGAGTCATGATTTTGCTAAACTGCATGTGTAAATCTTTCAGTTCCAGGACCACAAACATCGCTCTAACCCCCACGAATGGACTTTAACTCCACCGCTTCTTTTTATTGCACTTAGGGGGATATTCACAAGGAGCTATCGCCGAGTTAACGGCAATTTACCGCAGCCAAAGTTGCGATGAATTTATCGCCCCATTCACAAGCTGGTGTTAACAGCCCACAGCACCAGTTTACCCGCGATAGCAGCAGCAAAAAACATAGCCATAGAAGACCCCCGCAAATATCGCTATTGAGATGCAGAGTAGGCGTACCCGTGCCAAAAGCCGCGACAACACCACTCCACAACATTCACAACGATAAGCCAGATCGGCTATAAGAACACAAAATAGGTGATAAGGCGCGTTAGCAGCAGGGAAATAACACCTGCTCTGACCTGGTGCAAAGTCGGACCACAGCCTGCACCACAAAAGGGAGAACAGCCCACAGCCACATCGGAAGGGCAACAGATGCCATGGAGCCACTGGTAATGCGCCCAGACACTCAAGAGGGCCACAACACCCACCCCCACCATCCCAGGACCCCAACCCCCACCCGGAACACCCCCCCGGACCACCACAGAGGCAGCGCAGACAAAGACAGCAAACCCCCAGGAAACACACCAGCCTCACAGACCCAACACCTGACAATGTCATTGCCCACTACATGCTCAAAAGGACAACCATCCTACGCATCCTGACAACCAACAACACCCAACAGGCCGATGACACTAACACAGCGGACAACCAACATCCCACACCACACAAAGCTGCTGGCTGTGCTGCACCTGTTGGCCCCTGGTACACCCCAACCAACACCCGCCAGAGTCAGAGGAGTCACACAGCCAGCTACATTCAAGTTCCTCACACCTGTCCTGGACATCACCATCAGCCTGGTACCCCAGTTCCTATACGTCCAACACAATGCACAGGATCCGCTGGACACCAAGCAAGGACCATGTGCCATAGCTGGATGCACGCACGTGTTGGGGGCAATCCACAGCACATATGTCATACCTGTGCCCCCTACCGACACAGCACACAATCACCGCAACAGAAAGCACACGTGTCACATCAATGTCGCCTCCAAATACCCAGCCAGTGTGCATGATTCCTCCATCCTCCGACAGTTCATCAGCAACCAGCGTTCCCAGGATGGCACCAAGGGAAATGCACAGCCCCTTGGCAAGTTCCAAATGAACACCCCACTCACCTCAACTTCAAAACCATGCAATGCACACATCACACAATCAAAACCAACATGCAAAGCAACATGCCCACCCACCAGACATGACAGAACAACTCACAATGGTAACCTGGGCAAGCCTTGAACATGAGCCATCAACGGCACCTCAGCCACACACTATTATAATGTGGGAGAGGTGGGAACCAGGCATGTGTGAAGGAGACAGGAGAACCATGATTGGGAAATTACACAATGCCAAGAGTGGCAGAGATGTGCTGAACAGACCGTAGTATGCAAAACACACCCATATCCATGGCGACATACACCTCTGGTGTATGGAGTGTAGTGGACAGTGGACACAACCATGTCACCCCGGCCAGTGAGGTAGTTCACGGAAATGCTGCCTGTTACGTCCCCCAGTAAGCGTGCGCATAGTGGGATGGCCCGGCGTGCACCAGGCCAGCGTAGGGGTGTGAATAAAAAGCACATAGCCCTGGGCATGGTCCTCTTTCGGAAAGCCCAACGTCTCTGCCAGGGTGGCGTCTCTCACCATGCCACGAGGCCGACGCCGTCCTCGGGAGCAGAATTGCCTGAGATCCTGTGCACCTGCCGTCCTCGGCCCGCTGGACCCTGAACCCGTCAGGCCCGCCCCTGTGCAGCCAGGCCACACTGATCACCTGCTGACACTGGCATGTCTCACGGAGGGCCCACCACGTGCAGGCGCAAGCTCCAAGCCCGAGGGCCGCAACCCTGGCAGCCTCTCAGACCATCGCTGGCCCCCCAAAGCCGGCCCACATTACTCCTTCCTCATTCACATACAACACCGGCGTCATCCTCGGCCCAGTAGGTCCCATATGTGAAACTGTTTCCAGAGTCCTAAATGGCAGTGACCCCAAAGTCAGGGCAGCGGCAACAGCACCAGACCCCCCTCGATCAGTGAGGCATAGTTGCATATGGGCATTTTGCGACACGTGGTGCCACTAACTCTGTTCAATGCCAGCCTGTGAAATGTGGTGCCACTAACCCTGTTAAACTCCAGCCGGTGACATGTGGTGCCACTAACCCTGTTCAACACCAGCCGGAAACACATGGATGAGGGACCAGGACCACCCTGCAGACCAGAAGGTCCCACATCCAGCACCTAGTCGCGAGTCATGAATGGTAGAGTCCACACCAGTGGTCGCACAGAGAGGAGTAAGAGGAAGATGTGGCTCAGTCTGGATGAAAGCCAGGTCACAGTCACGGAAGTAACCGAACACTATCAACAACTGACCTGGTGCCATCAACCCTGTTCATCGCAAGCCTGCGTCCCGTGGTGCCACTGAAGCTGAACTACCCAGGCCGGTGGGGCCATCCAACCTATGCCGGCGACACTCAGTGAATAGCCCGTGCTGACTGCTGCCTCAAGCCTTCACTGCGGTCCAGTAGGTTACACATGTGGAACTGTGTCTTGGGTAAGATGTGGAGAAATCCACACCATTGGACATGCCTCATCGCAGGCGGCATCCCCTAACAGAGCTGGTGCCACTAACTCGTGCGTAATGAGTCATGTGCACCATCTGGTTGGACCTTGGTGGCGTCAGAGCCCATGGCCTGGTGGTTTTCTGCATCTTCTCCTGGCTGGACCGGACTTGGTGTCTGATAAGTGTCGGCTCCATTTATCTCCACCATAGTGACAGTATCAGCGTGGGCCTGCCCTCTGCATCTTGCCCTGGGTACACCTTCCACTGTCCATCAAGACACTCCGCGACAAGCCCCCTTGTCATCCCATGAACCTACTCTGCACCCCTGCTCCTGCCCCAGTGCACCGCAAGTCAACGTCCCATGAGTCCAGGCCCGTGCAGGACGCAGTGCATCTAGGGCTGCTATGTGCAGCACAACTCATGGGGCCTTTATGGTTGAATGGTTGTGTCCTTGACGATGTACACTGTTGTCGATTTCTGACTGCACCAGGCAGTACTTGCCAGCTGGTGTGCACACACCCCACACACATTCAACACAGGTGTCATTCGGTAAGTGTGCCTAATAATAAATGTGGCCGTGCACACGTGCCTGTAGCCATTTACACCATCTGAACAAGTGTGTCAGTGTGTTCATTGTGTCAGCATGATGGGCACGGGCCCTGCAACATCACAGTGTGCTGTCTTCTGCAGACATTGCCAGGTCACCTCATCATTGGCAGTGACCCTGGACATGTAGCCCCGCACCTACCCCCTTGCATGCACAGGCTGCGTATGCTGGTTCGGCAGGGGGGCAGGGCGTGGTCCGGGTCTGGCCCAGTGCAGGAAGTACAGTAAGTGTGTCTCTGTTTTGGGGTGTTGTCACCACCAGGGCCATAGTACACAATGTTGCAATGTGGCATGTACCAGGAGGGCAGGCCCGCAGGTACTGGGACATGTATGAGTGCAAGAACGCTCGGGGTCTTGGCACATGCATGACAGGTGTTATGTGTATCAGTCTTGCAGATCCATGAGTCTGTTGCCTGGCCTCATTCGCAGCGCGATCCCAGCCAGCCATGGGCTGAACACCTGTGTCCGCCCTGTCTGGAACATTGGCCTACACTAAGGCTGGGCAAAGCACTACGCTACGCTCGCGTAGTTTGCGAAGTTCGCGCTACTTCGCACTACGCGAACTGCACGTAGCACAGTATGAACACGCGTAGCGTAGTGTTGCGTATTGCTGCGGTCATTTTTTGCTTGCTCGCGGTCCTCAACGTCAAGTTGGCGACCGCGAGCAAGCAAAATGACATCCCAGCGAGACTTTTTCCTTGTTCGCGATCAGCAACTTCAAGTTGGCGATCGCGAGCATGGAAAATAAACCTCCCGGCGAGATTCCCAACGCGAGGAGGTCAGGTTTCTCATTGCGAGTGGTCGCGTAAGCTCGCGACCGCTCGCGATGAGAAACTACCAGTTCGCGTTGAGAAAGCTGAAGCTCGAGTAAAAATCTACTCAAGCAGCAGAAGACTACAGCTCGCACTGTGCAAGATGCCATTTTCAATGATTGCACAGTGCCGGTTGCTTGTCCGCACTGTGCAATCATTGAAAACGACATCTGGCACAGTGCGAACAAGGTACTACGCAGTTCGCGAAGTGCTACGCGTAGCTCGCGTAGTGCGAACTTCACTTTGCGTAGCTTCGTGAAGTGCTACTTCGCGAATTACGCCCAGGCCTGGACTACACCCAAGTGGACGCACACCTTCGAAGGCCAGTGTCGCAGTGTTGTTGGCATGGCGCTGGACATGCACGGACAGGAATTAGAATGGTGTCCCGTAGGAGTGCTCGTGATGCAACCGTGCAGCGCACACAAGTGTGGGTGCCCGTGGCAGGGAGGAGCAGCTGTGTGGCAACGTGACACACAGTGAGTCCGCTCATGGGCATCCTGCTGGACATATCACCCATGATTCCCAGGGTCGCAGACGTCCTACCACACCCACGACCGGCCTCTGTACGTCTCCTGTATGCATGCAGCTGGTGAAGTTACTGTAAGGATGAAAGGTCCTTTGTCTCTACTATCAGGCAGCAGCACATCTGCAGCTCCGAGCAGGAACTTGCATGTGCCCAGCACCCCCTGACAGATACAATAGCATTTGCTTGCGACTCACACACTATGTACTGCCCGCCGTGAGACCAATGTGTACACAGCCCACACGCAGTAGTCCTTGGTCATAGTTGGCGTGCGTGAAATGGCCTTCACACGTACTCCCACCCAATCCAAGGCCTGCACCCGTTGCACACAGACACTGCTCATTGCACCGAGCTGTGCCATTTCATCCACCGGACTGTCTCAGGGCAAGCCAGAACCCCTTCAAGCAGAGCCACTGACGCAATGGCAGACCATTCCGGACACATGCTCGACTCCAGTCACGTGGGGTTGTACCGTGCCCGTCTGCTACATGTACTGGGGGCACTGCCGTTGGCAGTGCTGCGGATCAGTTACCGGCTGAGCTTCCACTGTGTGCACGTCACCTGCGTGCAGCCTGTGTTGCATTGTCACTCGTGCATATTCAAGTGGTCCATGGATGTCTGCCTCTCCAACGTAACGGCAGCTGACCAGGATTATGACGTGTGTGTGTGTTCCAGCGCTGAATACCAAATCCCTCTCTACGTCATAGACCACAGATCTCTACGTCCACATTTCATTCACTCATTCACTGGTGGGGCCCATAACACCATTCATTCACTTTACTTCAGATCTATTAGTCCTTGAGAAGGGATCCTTTTTATTCCATACGCTGGAAATGGGAGGAAAATGCACCAATCCCTAATGAGTAATAAGTTCAACTATTCTTCTCTACCTCACCAGGATCTAATACTTTAACCTAGCAATTCCTCCCATGGATTGGCCATGGATCAGCTGAGTTGCTGGGTAGAGCGACTCTTAATTCTTCTAAACAGTATATATATCAATACATTTCTAAAATAATAACCGACACAGTTCCTATAGTGAATTGAAATATTTATCTAAAATAAAGCATAAGAAAATCATAAAGCATTCAATATTTTGATTCGCATATTTACCTAATCTGGCTAAATGACGTCCTCTAGGTCAAATTCAGATCTTTCGTCTCTATGCCCATAAATCGATTAATCAGTTCGTAAATTAATTGGGCATTTGATCAGTCCGTCAGAGTCTCTGGTAACAAAATGTTACAATACATGTTTTTAAACAATTTTGATTGGTGGAACCAGGATCATTCTTCCTGATTCCCAAGCGCTAGATGTATCTTTAGATGTAATTCTCATTTTAATAATAATTTGCAACAGTTACTTGTCCATTCAGGGCATTTTGGTTCTCATACGGGTTTGTGTCCATGGTGTCATCAATTATAACAGTTTTTAGTTTAAGGAAGTCCATTGTCTGAAGATTGGCACCCATCCCGGTGCGACCTTCACGGGTACAGTCTGCCTGGGGTCAGGACGAGGTTATTGTTGCTCATCTTTTAGCGCAGGCGCACTTCACCCAGTTACTTCTGTATATCGTCTGTCCATCAAATAGGGATGGCAGCCATTTTGTGGCCACTCCAGAAAGGTCAACTTAAGCAAAGAAACACAAAACGTAATTAATTCATGGAAATGACTATTAAAATGTAATTTCCTCACTAAACCCTTTATGTGTGTGTATTTATCTAGCAAAAGCAACACGCATTGCGGTTTATACTCACATTTTAAAGCACAATTCACAAATCACATCACAAACCAACGTATAACATACAAATTCTAAATATCTAACAGTAGTATGCATACGAAAATTAGTTTACGTATTAATTAGGCCATGCAAATGCAATTCCCACGTGTATTTATTAATTAGTAATGTTGATTATTCAATCACAGCAAACCATTAATACTATAAATATTAATCAGTTATTCGTTTTAATTCACAATGACAAAATGGAGGAGGTATACGAATTTTAAGGAAAATCTCACTCCAGCATGTGCGCCCCCTGTTGGCCCATGACCAGGAGTGTCACCAGGATGACCACTTATGGGATGCATGGTTGTTTGGCATGCAGGCTGGAAACTGGACCTGGGAGATTGCACGAGTCGTCATGTGCATTGAGCACATTGAGCCACTACCTGATTGGGCTGTGGTGCACATTGGGTCCCGTGGTTGGAGTCAGCACATCTGTCCGGGTCAGCTGATGGATTACGTCGATGACATGTCAGATGTGGTGGATGATGATCGCTCATTGGAGATGTTGGCCTACGCAGCTGCACTCGCGTTCATGGACGAGTAACAAGGTGCCTGCAGCCACAACTGGATGTGAGCCATTGCACGTGTCCCGACACATGGTTGCATGTTGTGGATATGGTCACATGTCCCAAGATGACAGAGGACATGGCTCATTGGCCAGGATTCATGTTCCAGGCGCGGATAACCAACGCGGGTTGGTACTGACTTATGTTGGTGAGGGACTCCCCCGAGGTGGACATGGGCGCTTTCTGCGTTCCTCATTCAGACATGCTGCTGCATTTGTCTGCATTTCGTGGCACTTCTCTTGGCCGTACTGACTCGCACTTGTTGATAAAGTTTCTGCACTTTCACTTGTCTCCAACTATGTTGTGTCTTGATTTGCATGCCAATGTGTGTGTCACATACTCTCTGCTCTGGCTCCCTGCCATACGTGCATTGCTACCCCATCAGGACTCTGTGTTTGTACTTGTGCATTATCATGTCCCTGTTTCATGCTTTGCCAGTTGCATATGGCTGTTTACCGGCCACAGGCAGGTGCACTTGTGTCCTCTGTTTGGTTGTGCACAAGTTGGTGTTTGTACCACATTGTGTTCGATGTTGGGGTGCTCTGCTTCCTATGTGTGTGTGCTGCATTGTGTGTGAGATGTCCCTTCAGCTGAGATTTGGCTCATCCTTCTCCCTTTCATGCGGTGTTGTCTTCACTTCTGTGCTTGTTCAGTGGTGTAACATTGCCGGGTTGTGTGACTTGTACTCCTGGTTGGTGTTGTTACTCTTGGGCATGGTTTGTCTGCAGTTGTGCTGTGCTTAGTTGTGCATGTGTGCCATTGTGCCCATCTCCCCCTGTCCCTCAGTCGTTCCTCTCCCTGTTGCTGTTGTGTCTGTTGTTTGGTGCAGTTTGTGGCTCCCGAGTCCTGCCATCATCTCCAGACGGATGTGGTGGACACAATTTCCTCCATGTCATCCAGCTCCTGGTGTGGCGCTGGACTGCCACCTGCAGTGTGCATTGCTGCCTTCTTGTTGGCGTGTTACTGCTTGTTTGTGCCTATCGCATCATTGCTGGAGGTCTGGTGTTTTTCTGCCATTGTCCTCCTCCGCTCTCAGGCTGCATTCATCTTGTCCAAGATGGCCTGCCATGTACAATGTTTTGTTGCCGATGGGTGTGGTGGGGTTGTCTGCTGGCTCGGGTTGCCTCCATTGTGGTTAGCTTTTGTTTTCTGTTTGGTCTGTCTTACTTTTTCAGGCTTTTGTTGTGCTTATTCCCGTCTGCCGTGTGTTTCGCGGTCCTGAAGATGCTTAGTCCTGCTTTCCTCATCGCGAATGGGTCATCGCACATTTTCTGGTGTTGTGGTTTGTGTTTTTATCTCTGTCGGGGTGGTTGTATCAGGGACATTGGCCGCCCTTTCGGCGGACTATCACATGCTACCGCCGTTTTGTGAATTCCACGTTAACACAGGGTTATTTTCCCGTGATGGGCTGCGATGTGTAAAGTTGCGTTTGTATTCTTTGGTGATGTTTAGCACACGTTCTTGTGAATATACCCCTTAGACTAATAGTGAGGTTGCCGCATGTATGATGTAGCTAAGGTTTTTTACAGTATAGGATAGATCAAAAGAAGATGTTTTAGTAAGCTTCTGTCACCATGTTTGCACAAACAATTCTTAAATCTTTGAATGTACTCTATTTTGTATGGTTTTAATGACCACAAACATTTGAACTTGCTCTTATGATCTCAAGGCTAAGAGAATACAGTATTTTAGTCTGCTTTGTTTTTAATGAGTACGTTTGCTACCTATGAAATGCTATTTTTCATTTTTTTATTGAATGTTTGATGTGAACATATCGGGAAGATTTTAATAAATCAGACAAAAATGTTTTTGTTTTTTTTACTTATATGGTTCAGTCCCTTTTACATGAATTTCAGGATCTGGCGGAGGATCTCCAAGATGGTGGTGATGGCACCCCTAAGTTGTCTGTAGTGGAACAGAAGGTGAGGTTTCACTCAGAGTTGACATTTGATGCCTTGTCTGCAGCGGCAACAGCTTCAGGCGCCGCTATTTCCGCACACCGTCATATTTCGATGCGTACCTGGAAGGTCGACAATGCCCAGAAATCTCTGTTGTGGAGGACCTTCATTCTTTGTGTGTTTTAGTCATTTCCTACCTGGATAATTGGCGAATCTGTGGTATTTCTGTTTTGAAGGCTCTACATGATGTCTGTCTCATCTGTGAATGCCTCAACACCCACGAGTTATTTCTAAACATGGAAAAGGCACAACTGGCTCCCTCACAGCAGCTCCAGGTCATAGGTGCGCTCTACAACATAAGGATCAGCAAGGCCTTCCTTCCTCAAGCCCAACAACAGAAGCTGGTGTCTCATCTCTTGTCCTTCAAGCAGGCTCCTACATGAGAACGGCTAAGAGTTCAGGAGGATATAGCGGCTTCTATCTTCCTAGTACCCTGGGCTCGCTTGCCCTTGTATCATCTGGTCTCGCATCTCCTGTATCTGTGGCTTCCCAGTTCTTAGGACTACGACACTCCAGTCCTGGTGTCTCCCGCAGTTTATGTCAAACGTCAGTGGAGTATGGAACCTTCACACTTGAACAAGGGGTTCTCCACTCCTCTCCTCCACCTCGGACAATTACAACAGATGCAAGAAGCCTCAACTGGGGTATGGGACACTGGGGAACTCCACAGCTCAGGGACTATGGACCAAAGGCAGAATCCAGCAAGTCTTCCAACTGGAGGGAAATGTTGGTGATCTAGAGCTTTGCTCTTCTTGTCTCCTCAGATTCAGGATTGTCCTGTTCAGATCAGTACAGACAATCAGGTTGTAAGAGTCAATTTGAACCATCTAGGAGGTACGAGGTCAGCAGAGCTAGTTTTGCTAGCAGAGGATATTAGTGTCTGGCCCAAAGAGAACTTGATGTTTCTGGAGGCGATCTATCTTCTGGAGAGGAACAATGGGCTTGCTGACATCCTGAGCCGACCATTTCCCTCCTATGTCAACATGTGTCTCTCTCTTCCGATATTTCAGGAGATCACTGATTGGTTGGGGTCTCCAGGGCTGAACCTATTCACCTCTCCTGCAGATGCCCTCTACCCAACTTATACTCTTTACTTACTTGTTGGGAGGCCTGGGGGTGAATGGGATGAGTTTTCCTTGGCCACAGAGCCTTCTTTACTCCTTTACCCCCTTGTCCTTGAGCACCAAGATCCTGGCAAATATTCAGAGGGAGAATGTGGAGATTCTGTTGGTAGTTTGTTTCTAAAAAAGACAGCCCTGGTTTCTCTTTCGTTTTCACCTAGCTGTCCAGCCTCCCTCAATCTTCCTTCTTGTTCCTTCTCCTCAGAATCTCATCTCTTTCAGGGACCTTGCTACATTGTCTGTCTCAGTGGATTTGGAGATTGAAAGGAAGGTGGAGGCCTTAGGCTGGTCATCTAGCATTGCTTCCTTTATTGAGACCTCCAGGAACTCTAGCAGTTTGAAGGTATACGAGTGCCATTGGGATAATTTTTCTAAATGGAGCTCTTTCAGAAATATTCTGCCACCCACTTGTGATTCCCTGGCTTCCGGATTGTTGCCCAGTTTACATTTGCTGAGGCCAGTGGCCCATGCCCCTGTTCCCCCTTGGGACCTTCCACCAGGGAGCTGCTTTTGAACCTCTTTCTTCAGTTTCTTTCAAATTCAAGTCTTTTTAGGTCTTGCGCCTAGCGTTGTAGTGTGTAGCGCTGCTCGCGCAGCGAGAGACCTCTTGTCGGGGGTTTGAAAACTGACCTAGGAATCGCACACGCTTGTGCGTGTGCTTTTCCTTTTGGGCCACGCTATTGGCCTTTGCGTGTGTCTTTTTAACAAAGACAGCACGCAATTGGCCAAAGGCGGGCGCATTACTCCGCCCATGGCCTATTGGTGTCGGTTACCTGCACGGCCGCCATGTGGTTTCAATTATCGTGCCCAGACACGGGCGTGCTAATTGAAACCACTTGTCTCGCTGTGGCACGTGCGCGCGCACCACTCGCGTGCTTGTTCGTATTTTTGTAAAATGAATACGCAGTGTTAAAAATTCGCAAGGGATTTTCCTGCTGGTACCAAAGTTGTAAATCTGACGGATTGTTCGAAAGTGTTTACAAAGACCAGGGACACGGAATAACCTTTGTCTGATAAGATCGACTCATAAACTATGCCACGTGTTTCATCTACAGTCCTTGAAATGTGGCTCTTCTGTGGACAAAACATGTGGTGGTGATAATACATCCCACGTCTGGTAAGTAAATCTAAGGTCGCGTTTTGTACAAGGTGGGGCAGAGGGTTGTTGTGCCCCAACTATTTTTGTTTGTGAACGAGGAAAGTAGGGCAGTCAGGCCTGTGGGTCATTTCTTGGGAAAGTCAGGCCTGTGGGTCAGTTCTTTCGAGCCCACAGCGCGTGCTCAGAATGTCTGTATACATATGACCCCCACCTAACCACTGCAGAATTACGTAGGTTCGTGTAGTTTAGACGGTGCTGCTGCAGGCCAGGCTGGAGTTGAGGCCCTGCAAGTCTGTTAGTTTGCAGTACAACAGAGCGCACTTATTCCCCGAACATATTCAGCGCTCGGACTCAAGGGAGCTGATTACAGGAAAATAGCTTTTGTTCAGGCTGTCGGTGAAAGGTGCAGAAAATTACTGGGGGTCGCCGCTCGAAAAAAAAGAAAAATATTTTTAATTAGCAGTCTATGCTGTAATGTATTTTTGTAGTTATTCGCCATCAGTAATATGTATCTTTTACGTTTTGGACGACAATTTCACAAGATCAATGCGCCTGTTCTAAGTCACTTTGACTTTCTGATACAACAGGGCTAAAAGGAAGTTATTCTAAACTAATGCGATGCTTAATGATGTAGGGCTCCCGCTGTGCAGGGATGGGGGATTAACTAATGATGAGTACACATTTAAAAATGTAAGCAGATTAAAAGCAGGAGCGAAGTTTGCTGAATACTAAATAGCAGGCGATTATGTACAGGGAGCAGAATTAGGCATTCATTTTATGGACAGTTCAAAAAATAATTTTCTTTTATCGTCCCAATATGTTAGCTTTACGGATCTGCATTGGGGCCTAAGTCGAGGTACCCGCAGATAGAATGTTCATATTGTTCATGGAGGCTTTTGCAGATAAAACATTCCGAGTTAAAAAAATTCTGGTTAAAATTGATGTGCGCGGGCTTGCCGCGTTTGTCACCTGCTCGACAAAATCCTGCCTTGCCCCAGCTCCAGTGGTCACTATATATGACAAAAGAAATACAATTTTTGCCTTTTTGGGGAGGTGACATCTATTGGTGTTTGGGGGACAGATCACAAGTTGTTTATTGTTAATTCTGGTAATAGATATGTTTGCTATGTTAGAGTAATTCAAGCCTGCCTTTAGACAGAAACGACAACGGTTGATGTTTCTAAAAATTGACCTTGTGGCATCTGAGGAACAGAGAAGTTGGAAATGGGATTGGAAGTTCTTCTGTGAGAGAAAAGAAAGAGGACACACAAGAATGATACTCAAAGTGTAATTGGTCATCTAACGATGTCTCTCTACTAGATGGCTACCAGCCTCATTAAATGTACCCAGCAGTGCCCTATGGGATCGGTAACCACTGGAGCTTACAATGTCCATGGATATAATGTGGACCTGTCAGGCTTCCCCATCCAAAACTTTGGCCAAACTGCAGGGGAGATGAAGAATTATTCAGGGGATTCCCAAGGTACAACCTACAAGCTCCATTAATTCGCACCTCTGGAGATAACACACAGTATTGTTAATTCTGGGGAGTGGAACGAACACTTCGCCCCATCCAGCAGCACCTGTAAAAAGATCCCAAGTCTGATGAGAGAACTACAGAAAGAACAAGCATTTGCAATGCAATAGGTCTCGCATTTGCGAGAGTTTAAGCTATTGGCATTGTAAATGACAATACCTTTTATTTATGTGTTTTGAAAACCTGAAAGCGGTGCGTAAATAAGCACTTTGTACTTGTAGTCCTTGCTTACGACAAGCAAGTCTGGCAGTAAACGAGGCGCAGGTACTGCCAGCCTTGGTTCTCGTAAGCAACGACTATAAGTAGAAAAGTGCGTGTTTACGACCGCTTGCAAGTTTTTAAAACACATACATAAAAGGCATTGTCATTTTCAATGCCAATAGCTCAAACTCTCACAAATGCGAGACCTATTGCATTGCAAATGCTTGTTTCTGATAGCTGTGTTCTTAGGGTGAAGATTCAGGGAAATAGGGGCATTTTTATGCCACAAGCCCTTTTTGAAGATATTTCCAGATAAATACCCCCGTTTCCTTCCCAAGATCTCTTGTTTTCATGATACTCAGGACCTTATTCAACCATCTTTCTATCCTTTTCCTTCATCAGAATAGGAAGTTCTCTGTCTACAGGTGGATTTTCTGTTTATTTACTTTGGGATGGGCAATAGAGGTCAACGTTCTACAGTGTCCTCCTTGAGTAGTTGGGTTAAAACTGTAATTTCTTTAGCCTATCAGGTTGCAGGTATAAGTCTGCTGGTAGTCCAGCAGGGGCATTCTACTATGGAGTTTTTCCTCTGGGCCGCTTTTAATGGGGCTCATTGAAGGACATATGTGCTTCTGCAACATGGTCCAGGCACATACCTTTAGTTCCCATTATAAGCTTCAGATAGGCGAATTACTTTCAAAAACGTTTGGGTCTACTGTGATGTTGGCATTGAAATGATTGTGAATTAATCTTCTTTGTGATTGAAAAAATCTCTTAATGTTGCAGATTTTTTTCTTGGTCAATTTCCTTCAGTGTGTTTTTGGCTTTGTATATGATCAATTTGTGAGGACTTTGGCGAGGAAGATTGACGGGGTAGGTAATGACTCAGTTTCTTACCGGTAATCTTCATTACTCCGATTCATAGTCTGCCTCACCCTAGTCCTGCTTTCCCTCGGTATACTCCCGTCTGTGGCAGGTGAGAGGAAATTGATGTATTCAGTTTTTATGTTAAGCTTAATGGCTTCTGCACAGCAGGGAGGTGAGAATGAGGAAGCTGAACTGCATTGCATCATTGCCGAGCAACGAAGATGCAGGTGCCTCACTGCAACATGTTGGGGTGCTTTCCCAGCTCCATGCATGGAGCGGGGAGAAGCAGTTGAGGCAGTAGCTGCCCCCTTCACATGATCCAAATGGAGCACTCAATCAATCAATCAAAGGAACTTTATTCGTTTTTGTAAAAGAAAACCATAAAAGTCAGAAATACATCACAGCACACATAAAAACTAAGCCTGGGCAAAGCACTACGCTACTCTCGCGTAGTTTGAGAAGTTTGCGCTACTTCGCACTATGCAAATTGCACGTAGCACAGTGCGAACACGCGTAGCGTAGAGTTGCGTAGTGCAGCGGTAATTTTTTGCTTGCTCGCGGTCCTCAATGTCAAGTTGGCGACCGCGAGCAAGCAAATTGACATTCCGGCGAGACTTTTTCCTCGTTCGCGATCAGCAACATCAAGTTGGCGATCGCGAGCGTGGAAAATAAACCTCCCGGCGAGATTCTCAACGAGAAGAGGTCAGGTTTCTCATTGCGAGTGGTCGCGTATGCTCGCGACCGCTCGCGATGAGAAACTACCAGTCCGCGTTGAGAAAGCTGCCGCTCGAGTAAAAATCTACTCGAGCGGCAGAAAACTACACTCGCACTGTGCAAGATGCCGTTTTCAATGATTGCACAGTGCCGGTTGCTTGTCCGCACTGTGCAATCATTGAAAACGACATCTTGCACAGTGCGAACAGGGTACTACGCAGTTCGCGAAGTGCTACGCGTAGCTAGCGTAGTGCGAAGGGCACTTTGCGTAGCTTCACGTAGTGCTACTTCGCGAACTATGCCCACAGTTAATAAAAACTACAAATTAGTTTCGTTAAAAAGTTTAAAAGGGTACAAATCGCTCCAAATCCAATTTTTCGCGCACCCCCTCTAGTTAGTCGCAGGTCGCTCTGAACAATAAAGCAGCTTTTAAAAAGCTGAGAACATGCCATACCGTGCTCCCCAAAAGCATTAATAAAAAGGTAAAAGCAGGTCGCACTTGATTAAAATTGGCTTGTTTTAAGATAGGGAGCAAGAAGGTCTTTCTGGGCACCTCGTAATTGCTGCAAAACAGTTTAAAATGCAGCATGTTCTGTGGAGATATACCGTCGCAGCCACAGGGCAGCAAACTCTCACCTTTCTTACTCCCTCTAGGATGTGGAAGGAGAAGATAAAATAAGTCCAGTCAAAATCTAGTCAATAAAAAAACGGTCATGTGGACTGGGAATCCCTAAAAGATAAGGTTCCGTAGAGGGGACTGTTTTCAAAAGGCTATGTCTACTTACACTGGGCTTTCTTAACTCACATTCTTCCCTTTCCATCACCCGTAATCTAAAAAAAGGACTCTTTTACCCAAGGTAGGTCTTTCTTACAGGCACTATCTGGGGTGCAAAAAAGGGCTGGTCTATCTAGTTTCATTAATCCTTCTGTATATACTTAAGCCAGGGAATACGATGAATACCGTCAAGGCCTAGGCAGTCCCTTAATATCTCTTTGTTACGAGTAGTCCCGTCGCTTGACCAGATTATAAGTCAATAATATAAAGGGCGAAAAGACAACAAATCTGTCAGATAGGGTACGCCCAATTCGCCTTGAACAATATAAGTCGCGGTAGCCTGCGGGACACATAATAGGCGTCTCATAAACCTGTTTTCCACTATTTGGAGCTCCCAGTACGGAGCATAGCCCCACATCTCACTGCCTGAGAGACACACCTAGATTTATAAATCTGCAACAGAGCTTCAATAGGTTCATTACCCAGATGGGCGGCAAAATTAAAAATGGCTGCGCTGGCACGTATGAGGGCCCCCTGTTTGCTTTTTTAAAAATTGCCACAGTTTAAATTGGCATCCAACATAGTTCCTAAATAGGAGAAGACACTGGTCTTAGGGACAGGGATGGTCCCTACCTTGCAATTGAAGGATTTTGCTGGCCTTTGACCTATCTGCATCACGTACGACTTGGAGTTATTTACTAACAGGTCCCGGTCTTCCATAAGGGAAACAAATGAGTTAAGAAGTGATTGCCACCCCCTCGCAGTCTGGGCCATGAGAACCGCTTAATCGGCATACAATAGTACCGGCAGGCCCCGCCGGCCCACCTGGGGTACATCCGTGTGGATGGATAACAAGTCCTTCTCTAGATTATTAATATATAAATTAAATAAAAAGGGAGCTAATATACTTCTCTGACGTACCCCTCTCTGAATTGGAAACTGACTGGTCACTTTGCCGCCGTTGGTATAGAGAACCACCGATTTGGTGTTACTGTTGAGCTCCTGTAAAAAGAGGACAATGTTATTATCTACTATCATATACCTAAGTGTCTCCCATAATTTGCTTCTGTTAACCCTATCGAAGGCTGACAACAGGTCCATGAAGGCAAAGTAAATCGTACCTTGTTGCGCGACCGTATATTTATTTAAGATCATGTACAGATTAAGGCATTGGTCCACTGTTGACCTCCCCTGCCGAAAGCCAAATTGAATATCTGATAGTATGTTATTTTCATCTGCCCATGTGGTTAAACTATCCAATAAAATATGGCCCAACATCACTGTTGAATCCAACAGTGATATTGCCCTATAACAAAAAGTACTATCCCTGTTGCCTTTCTAAAAAATGGTACGATGATGGATGTGGCCCAGGAGGTGGGTGGAGCTTCTCTAATAGCTGCGTTAATGAAGGAAGTAAGGACTGGCACTGACAACTGGGGGTTAGATAAAAAAAGGTCAGGGGTGTACCATCAGGACCAGTGGCCTTATTTCTAGACAGTCCCTCAATGCCTTTTCTGCACTCGTCAGCCTGCCGTCCAGTAACCTAGTTTCTATTTGACAAGCAAACATTTCCTGAAAATAACCAACCCATTCCTCCTCCGTTATATGTGCGTCAAGTGGCTGGCCAACATCTCCTACCAAAAATGGGCTGTTATCTATGCTTTAGAACATTTCACTAGTTTTAAGGGTGCTGGCATCACTGAGTTTTGTCCAAGCCTCATCCCTCAAGACAGCCTTGCGGCTTGCTAGTACAGACTTGTATTGACTTAGACAGGCTTTCACTGAAGCTAGGTCCCTAGGTTTAGTATGTAACATTGCCCTCAGTTCCCTTGCTGCTCTTAAACATGAACGATCAAACCATCTCGGGCCACGCTCTTTTTGGCCCCTGGCTGGCGCCTTTAAGAGTCCCCAATGGCACAAGAGATAAACATGAATACATCAAGGATAGTCCCAGGTGCTTCGTGCTCTTTGGCACAAATATCCAGTTCCCCTTTGCACCTTGCAGCGAGGGATTCATAGAAACATTCCAGAGTGATCTGGGCCCACCTTAGCCTTCTGCACTGATCTACAACCTTGAGGGGCCCTATAACACATATCTTCCTATGGTCCCCTGGCTGAAACCAGCTAACTGTAGTACAAATCGTGTTATGATCACTGTAAATACTCTCCTCAATTGAAAACTCCATCAGGAAGGGGAGAATAGGATTAGACACATAAATAAAGTCAATATAGGATACACACACCCTCCCTGAGAAGGTTGGAACAGGAGGCCTCCTTGTCCGATCCGCTCTACACATTGCCATAGTCAAGTCAAATTCTTCCACTAAAGTGTTGAGTGATTCTCCCTGCTTGGTGTGCTCAACATGCATTCCCACCCACCGTGGACATCCTTAACAAGGCAGATTTGACACAGAAGGGTCCCCGCATAAGTGAAGGTTAAAGTCCCCGGCAATCATAAGAAACCCGTTATAATTAAAATGTAATGTCATGCTGTTTAAAAACGAACCTAGCCTGACAATATTACAGGCACCTGGGGCAACAACAATGGCATTAAAAAAATTCACTAACAATAACTTATCAGACCCCTGAGAAATATACAAAGACTGCAAACAAGGATTTTCCATTGGGAGCACCTTTATTCGAAAATTGACGGCCAGGGAAACAAGGATGATCAAACCACCCTTGTTTTTTCCCACCCTTAAGGGGGTTGGCAGGCACAAAAAACATGTTGTAGCCCTAAAGGTAGGCACTTTTAGTATCGACCCATGTCTCCGGGAGGCATATTAACTCAAAACCTTTGGTAAAAGCACACCACATGGGATCATCACTAGTCTTGCTTGTTAACCCGGCAATGTTCCACAACAAGAGTTTACAAGCCTTTCCTTCTCTGTTCCCAGTGGGACCTGGCAAAGTCACGGTGTTGAGTGAGGATGATGACTGTACCGGTACATTGTCTATAAGTCAATCACAGGTGTCCAGGGTGACCTGGGGAGCAAATCGATTAGTGAGGGGGATATCTTGAGCTGTCGGCTGACTAAAAACCTGCTGGTGCAAAATAGAAGCCGGGTGAGACCAGACATTCCCTTCCCCAAGGGGTCTTACTCTGATAGCAGTATCATAGAAGTGGACCAAGGGAAGGGCTACTATGGATGAGGCGGGGTCGCGGGAGTCATTCTTGGCAACTGCGTGCAAGACCCTACCTGCCATGTGTAGCCTATTGAAATTGATAACAATAGAGTCTCCTCCCATATGCTTGCTGGATCTGCCGATCCACAAGACTCTTCGTATCATATAGATAAAGCCCTCCAGTCTTAAGCCCAGGATGGTATTACGAGGCAACCAATGTAAACTTTGTTTTTTAGTTGATCAACGGCTACAGTACCACCTCAGGGTAATACCGGAACATTACCAGGAAAGAGGTGTGGCACAACTGCCAGGGCGACTGACTCCGGAATCTGGGGGTCACGGTTCGATCCCTGGCGCCAGCAGCATATAAGCCCAGCACCATGTGACTCTGGGCAATAGCTTGCTTAATCTTCCCGACGGCCCCCAGTACCTAGAGACCCTTACGGGTGATTGTTTGCGCTTTACAAATGTGGATTATTATTACCAAGAACTACTACATATGGGTTTGACTCCAGGGGTAGGTCTAGGGCCAGTAACCTCTGCGTCTGGTTTGTCCCCATATGCATTGATGCCCGTGTCTCTTGGCAAGCCCCTTCCCCACTCGAAGGTTCTCCCATGCAATGTATGCTGGCCTGGGACAGGTCTGAGCATTGGAGCAGGGGTTTTCCGTATCTGCTATTACACCCGAGGTGTCCTCCTTCGTGGGATTTGATTCTGTCGGCGGCCGGGGGGGGAGGAGCTCTCCGCCGTGCAAGTCTCTCTGGTGTGGTAAAGTCCTCTGCCCTATGGGCTCATGGTAATATGCTCTTGTGCTATCTACTCGAGGGCCAGGCTCTCCTCCTGGCCTGCTCAGGGTTGGTCGTGCCTCTACTAACGTATCCTGTCATGGCTTTAGGAGCTACAATTATATGACAGCTAAGCGGTGCAAAATGGGGTGTAATTTACAGTCCATGTTTTACAGAAGTAACTAAAGCCAGCCTTCCATTATTACCACCAGGTCATCCTTGGATAGCATATTATTTACCCCTTGCGCCAAACGCTCTGCCCTTCGGTGTTTTGCTATACTTGCCGACAACAGGCCTTTCCTTTTAATTGCCTTCCCTAGCTCAGGTACAGGGACTGTCCCTGCCCCAGTGCTCCTTAATGTGGGAGTGTGATCCACACCCTTGTCACGGGTTTCCTGCATGACGAGAGGAGGCACTAGGTCCGGACCTATGGTTCTGGCCACCTCTCCACCCAGGCCAGATCCTACATCCACCCCTGTCCTAATGATGCTTAATCCAGGGAGGAGAGATCTTGGATCTAGCTCTGAAGGCTCTGCTGGGCTAACAGTCTGGGCTATACTGTCCCTTCCATTGATAACTCGGCTGGATCGAAAACAGGGTACTGGGGAATGAGACAACTGGCTTGTGACAAGCTCAATCTCCTTGTTGATGATCCCTGCACCTCTGACAAGGATCGCTTCCATGGTGGTACATTGTGACGCCAGTGGCCCTGCCAGCCCCGTTCGTTTTCCCATTTTTGTCAGCTGGAGGGAGGTAGCAACAGGATTGCAGTTAACAGGGATTGAGCAAGTTGACTCACAGAATCCCTATAAAAATATATCACTTTATCACATATGATCAAGCAGGTCCAACTGACTTAATCCAAATCAGCAATGCTCAACCTTCTACCTGTTTTAGTGATGATTGGTGAAGATAATGAGGTCCAAGGAACTGGAACGCACGGGGCACTTGCTTGTTATCCACACCTTGAAGTAGAATGCTGCACTACAATACTCTCAGCATTCTGAGTCATCGGCTATGCCAGCCAAGAGGGGTGGCCCAGCCCAGCATCCTCCAATCTCTGACGGGCGCAGATGGGCCCGCTCTTGGCCCGGGCGCAGCCTGCATGCGACCCGCATTGCATGAAGGCTGCTGCACTTATCAGTGCACGTAGGGCAGGGGAATCCGCCTCCTCCTCTCCTGCTTTGCCTACTGGGACTGCGAGTCCCTGCTTCCTGAATCTCAGCAGAAAACTGGTCAACAACAGCCACAAAAGATATTCACTTTCCATGCCTCGGGAGGGCAGCTGCGCTTATCAACACGTGTGGCGCGGGGGAATCTGCCTCCTCCTCTCCTGCTTTGCCTGGTGGGACTGTGAGTCCCAGCTTCCTGAATCTTGGCAGACAACCAGTCAGCAATAGCCACAAATGGTATTCACTTCTCGTGCCATGGGAGGGCAGCTGCGCTTATCAGCGCGTGTGGTGCAGGGTTATCCGCCTCCTCCTCCTCCTCTCCTGCTTTGCCTGCTGGGTCTGCGAGTCCCCTCTTCCTGTATCTTAGCAGACAACCAGTCAACAATTGCCACAAAATGTATTCACTTCCAACGCCGCGGGAGGGCAGCTGCGCTTATCAGCACACGCGCGTGGGAGAATCTTCCTCCTCCTCTCCTGCTTTGCCTGCTGAGACTGCGAGTCTCCTCTTCCTGAATCTCGGCAGACAACCAGTCAACAACAGCCACAAAAGGTATTCACTTCCCCTGGAGCACTCAATGTACCACTGTTAAAGCAAGCAGTACTCCATGAAATATAAAAACACAATAAATAAGATAAAAGAATAACTTATATGACGAAGGGTGCCTGTCCATGTGCCACAGAAGAAAAAACAGGAAGTCCTGGTGACTAAGCCCCACCTTGATGGACAGGTAGCATTACACTTTCTGTGGGTCATGATGGGCGGGGCTTTTTTTTTTCTTTCTGATCTGGATGAAATGCTTTGTACAAGTGATGGATAGCTCAAATTTTGAGGATTGAGGCAAGGAAGACCCATCACTCGGGGTAATGAAGTAATCAAGTCATTATCTTCTGGTATATTTGAGGATCGTAGCATTGTGGATGCAGACCCCCCCTCTTTGCTAGTTCCCATATCTAACTTTCTAAGGAAATCCTCTAACATTTAAACAATGTATTCAAACTGAAGAGAAAGACAGACTTCATTGATCTCGTCCCAGTTGCAGTGAACCAAGATTATTATTAGAGGGAGTTATATCTTCATGTCTGCCTCGTCTAGGTATGTATGCAAGCAATAGCGGCTGCTGCGCAGGTGTAGTATCGGGCGGGGTGGGAGCTTTGGGGACGAGGGATGAGGGGCGATGGGCAGGGGGTTGGGGGAAAGGATGACAAACATTGAAAAAGAAAAAGAAAACAAACTCACCTTCTGCCTGACACCAGATGCTCTTCTCCTTGTCCTCTTCTCACTGCAGCACAGGCTGCCAGCCTCCCCTATGGCCAATCCTGATGCTGCTTTCAAGTTAGAAAGCAGCATCAGTATTGGCATGAGCGCTGGGACTTTGCGCTCCCAGAGGAGACTGGGAGCCTGTGCTTTGCTGTCTCTAACTCAGCAATACAGCTGGGTTGGAGACAGCTCAGTGCGAATATGGGTTTGGCTACCCTGAGGCAGCTGTTGTTGGAAAGTGGAATATTAGTAGTGGCAAATGTATATCTGCCACTGGCAATAAGGCCACTAACAGAGTATAGGTCTCAGAAAATTATTTACATGCTCAACCCTTGGTAGCTTGGCTGTGAGCAGACAGGCTTAACTTCAAAGACTGGTATGTAAAGCATTTAAAAACACCAATTCAGTAAATAATTAAGCCACAATGCACAATAAAAATCCAACACCAATTTATGAAAATAGGAAATATTTATATCTTTAAAATGACCCGAAAACGACAAAAATCCAATGTAGGGAACCAATGAAATGATTTTAGATTTAGCATTATATAGCACATAGAAACCTATAGCACCTTACCAGGACATCTGGTCGCGATATATTGGGCCAAAGTCAAAGTTTCAGGCCGCCCGCGATGGAGCCCTGAGCAGCTACCCCTCGCAGTAGTTCTCAGTCAAAGTACCTTCTGACTTAGAAATTTTTCTGGCGCTTTTCTTCCTGGGGTCTCTCGAAGCTCTAGGCCAGTCCGGATTTGATGAGGGTTCACCGGATTGCCTTGCGACGAGCTCCCAATCACAATTATGGAAGTCCAACCTCCGGAGCGTTCCAGCGGGACGAACCACAGATCCAGGCCGACTCGTGGTTGAAGGCAGGTGGCTTGGCTCTCGCGGTTGTTCCCGGTCACCCCTTTCTTCGCTCGGACTTAGAAACTTAGAGAGCTTTTTCATGCGGGGTCCCTCGATGCTTTTCACCAAGCTCGATTCAGTGAGGGTTCACTGGCCTCAGATTTTCCCTACTCCCGTTAAAACTCTGGAAGTCGGACCTACGGAGCTTTTCAGCGGGAGGAACCTGGATGGCATGCTGACTTGCGGTTGAAGGCAGACGGCTTGGCTGACCAGGTTGAGTGGGTCCACTTATGGAGCTTTTTCTCAAAGTAGCTTCGAACGAATCCAAATTTCTGGAACTTCTTCCTGAAGTTCCCCAAAGGGTACCAAAGTCTTTCAAAATTACAACCAAGATGGTTCTTGAAAGTTGAGTTCCCACAATCCACTTGGACACAACCCTTACAAATGTACTGATAATAGTCCAGGTTGTGGATTCTTGGTGGTTATGTTCCAGGTGAGCTCTGTTAACCTGCTGCTTGCAGGGAGTCCACTCTTTAGTCCTTTTCCGGCAAGGTATTCCACAGAGCTGTAGTTCCAGATGGCGTAGAAGGTGCATTCTTCAGAGTGCTGGCTTTAGTGATTGCACTTCAAACTTCTCAGCATGGCCTTTCTTGCTCTCTTAGGTTTCAAGCAGCAGATCTGAGAGGTTCTGCCACTCTCAGATTATTATTATTAAGGGTAGCTTATAAAAGCGCTTGGTTACGCCAAAGCGTGTCCCCGCGCTGCAACTGAAGAACTCTGAGCGAGGTGGAGACCAGTGATCCGTTATCTGGAGAACAGGTGTGTTTTTAGGTTCTTGCGGAAGCTGGATTCGGATGGATCCAGACGGAGATGGAGAGGGAGGGAATTCCAGCTTTTCGCTGCCAGATAGCGGAAGGAGCGTCCACCCATACGGGCTCTTTTGACCCTAGGAACCTTAAGTAGGCCCTCATATGAGGAGCGCAGCTCGCGCGCAGGTGTAGATCTTGTCACTAAGTTCTGGAGTGGAATAGGAGATTTCTTAGCCAGGATGCGGTGGCATGTACAGAGGGCTTTGAATTCCACTCTGCTTTTTACTGGCAACCAGTGGAGGGTTTTGAGAGCGGCTTTGGTGTCTGATCGTTTAGGGATTTTTAGGATGAGACGGGCTGCCGCGTTCTGTATTACCTGAAGGTGATTCATGGCTTTGCAGGTGGTACCCAGGTAAAGTAGGTTGCCGTAGTCTAGGCGTGATGTCACAAGGGCATGTACCAGTGTTTTCCGTGCTGACATAGGAAGGAGGTCAAGGACCTTCCTTATGGTTTTTAGGACACCAAAACAGACGCCTGCAACTAGGTCTATTTGGGGTCCAAAAGATAGGTCATCGTCGAGCCATACGCCTAGGTTTTTTACTCCCTGGCGGGGTATGGGAGCTTCATCCAGACATGGAGGCCACCACGCCGATGACCAAACAGATGGGTTCCCCCCCATAACGAGCACCTCGGTCTTGTTGCCGTTTAACTTAAGGCAGTTGGTGGACATTCAGGCTGCAAGTTCTTGCAGATACTTATTCCAAGTTCTCTGGGTCAAGCAGGAGGGCACTCCTGTCCAATGGGGGCATGGTAATGCCCCAAGATATGACCACACCCTTCACAGTGTGGCACTATTTTGTCCCAGAGTGCACCAATTCTTCCAAATTCATCATGGCTGATTTTCCAGCAGGGAGAGAAGAGCTGGCTAAACACACCTCTAGGATGACTAATCTCCACAGTCTCTCCACCTCGTATCTGCTCATTCCTTCCTTAAGCCTAGCATCTGGCTGGGGTCAAAAGAGTAGAGTTGTAAATGACACTGGTGTCTTCCCCCTCCCTTGAAGTCCCCCTGCTCTGGCATTCCTGTGTAACAGAACACTGCGGTCCCAGCAGAGCTGGTTAACCCCAAGAGCTCTGTATCATCTCTTCAAAGGAGCCTGGCTAATCCATTTAACTCTGACCAATCAGGACAGACCACTGGAAGGCTGAATCTGGGCTTACAGAGAAGAAAGTCTTATAAATTCTTGTCTGTACATTTTAGGAGACATTGGATTGGTGTGGGTGGGGTGGATGGATTGGAATGGGTGGATTTGATTGGAATGGGGCAGATTAGATTAGGGTGAGATGGATTGGATTGGGTGAGGTGGATTGGATTGGAGTGGGGTGGATTGGAGGAGGGCAGATTCTTTTGGATTGGAGTGGGCAGATTGCTTTGCATTGGAGTGGGGCTGATTGGAGTGGGGTACATTGCTGTGGATTAGAGTGGGGCAGATTGTTTGGTTTGGAGTGGGGCAGATTGTTTTTGATTGGAATAGGGCAGATTGTTTGTGATTGGAGTGGGAAAGAGTGTGAGGGGAAGATTAGAGTGGGGTAGATTATTTTGGATTTGAGTGGGGTGGGTTGTGGTGGATTGGATTGGAAGTGGGTAGATTGGGGAGAGAGTGGGGTAGATTGGGGTGATGTGGATAGGATTGGAGTTGGATGGATTGGAGCGGGGCAGATTGGCTTGATTTGGAGTGGGTGGATTGGAGTGGGCAGATAGGTTTGCATTGGAGTGGGGCAGATTGAAGTAGGGTTGATTAGAGTGGGGCAGGCTGATTTGGAGTGGAGTGGGGTAGATTGGAGTGGGGCAGATTGCTTTGGATTGGAGTGGGTCAGATTGCTTTGCATTTGAGTTGGTCAGATTGCTTTTCATTTGAGTGTGTCAGATTGGAGTGGGGCAGATTATTTTGGATTGGAGTGGAGTGGATTCAGATTGGAGTGGAACAGACTGTTTTGGATTGGAGTTGGGCAGATTGTTTTAGATTGGAATGGGGCAGATTGGTTTGGATTGGAATGGGGCAGATTGTTTTAGATTGGAGTGGGGCAGATTGGAGTGGGGTAGAATCGTTTGGATTGGAATGGGGCAGATTGTTTTGGACTGGAAAAGGGGCCGATTTGTTTGGACTGAAGTGGTGCGAATTGGAGTGAGGCAGATTGGTGTGGGGTGAGTGATTTGGATTTGAGTGGGGCGGATTGGATTGGACTAGAGTGGGAGGTACTGCACGATTATGTGTTAAAACATCATTTCAGAAATGACACGTAAGAAAGAAACAATGTCACTTTGCAATAACATAATCCTCATCTCTTGGGAACAGAGCCCATGATCAAAAACAAAGGAAAGCATGAGTACAAAGTGAGAAAGGAAGACATGGCAAAATAAAAGAAAATTATCTATAGAAAGCTTTATTTGCAATTTTGTTCGTCCTACTGGGCATATTTGTGCTAGTCACACGACTTCTGTTTGCAGAGCACTAAAAGTTAAGAAGAACAAAATAGTACCTCAATCATTTTGGGAACAGCCAAACATCATTAACAAAGCCCTGTGTTGCAGGACTGCTTTTAAAAAGTAAATTGTGCCCAATGGTCTGCCCTGCTGTCCTTGAGTTGCCGATTTATAAAAATGTAGATAGCCGAAATGATATGTTGGATCTATGGACCATGTTTTTTTAAATAAACAGATGTCCTGGGCATCAATTACACCAGACCAATCCGAGGAGTCTATTCTTTACCTCAGGCCTGCAATATTCCATGAAAGGTATGAGATCTGGGCTATCTCCAGAGGGTGAGGTAGCTCTGTGAATCCATTTAATTCTTGGGGGTTGCTAATAGTACTGCCTATATTCGAGAGGGCAGTTGTATGCTTAAGTTTGCTTGAAGTAGGTGAAGTTGGTTGCCGGCCGGTACCCTCTCCATTGAACTCAAATACTTGGTCGTGCTGTAACGGATGGAGATGTCTCTATAACCTTCAATCAATTTCACATAGAGGAGACCCATCTGTGCGGAGTAGGGCAGGTTTATGGATAACATGTTTCATTAGGTGATCTGGAGGATTGTATTTCATTCTAATTTTTGTGGTGATTAAATGAGAGGTCCGGATATCAAAAGCAACTAGGTTTTCTACCAAATCAGGACTAGCTAGTGTCAAGCCTATATACTCCAGATCAGTACCAGCCTGAGAAAATCTTTTAGCAAAGAGTATGTCTTCCCTAATGATCTGCATCCCCTAACATGTCTGATCCATTGAGTACATTTGTTTATTAGTGCGTCTTTGTACTCTTTAATCAGGCTAGGTTTTGATCAAGGGACATTGGTTAAAAAGATTTGACATTTGCACTCTGGCCCCTGTGGCTAGGCTTGGGGGGAATATGCTCCCTGTGTCTGTCTGTTCTGTCAATATTGTACACTTGAATGGTGGCTATAAGTATTGGCAGGTTCGGGTAGCTGTTGCCTCATTCCACGAGGACTATCTCTTTTTTGGTTTAGGGGTACTAAATGCTGTGCTGTGCCCTTATGAAAATGGGTATGGTCCGCTCTTGTTGCCTGTTGTAGAGGGTCATATGATTTACTATATATACCCCTAGTGTGTGAGGCCAACCTACTGGAGTGCTGTTCTTTTTGCGTATCCTTTTGGGAGCTAAACAGGTGATCCTTCATGCATGTTGTATCCGCTACTACTAATTTAAAAGATTCAGATAGTGTACTCACTATTGCTTTAAGGACTCTAACTTCCTTGGTTAAATCCTTGATCTGCAGTTTTACGTCATTATTGTAGCCTTCTTCTATATTTGATGCAGATTTGGTGGATATATTAGGCAGGGATGCTGGCACTTCGAGCTCTTCTGGGCACGGGTCTAATCTCATGGCAAGGTCTATCAACCTACCATTTTGATCATTCAAAGGGGAGGAGGCTAGTGCTATAAAGTTACAACAATTACTGATGTTTTGATTTTCTCGTGGCTTATCCCCTAGTGAGGAGTGTGTTGTCATGTAGCTTTTAATGGAGGTGCACCTTTGCCCCGCTGTTGTTTTCTTCCCAGTTGCGCCTTCCCCTGTTAATTTTGCCTTTACCCCTTTGCCTACTGTATGTACTTGATTAGGGATCCTTTACTTAGGGGTCATCTTTTGTTGGATATGATCAGGGTATATTAATGTTTCCACTTCCTCAATCAAATTGTTAATTTCCTCCATGGTTCTACTTCACTTACCTCCAACATTCTTTTTGGAATTTGAAGTTCTGTGGGCTTGGTCTATTGCCTTGTGTTTCCCCATTACTATATACCCAAACTAAGTGGCTAGGTCAAGTGAGGTATCTAAGAATGATATCCCATAGCGTTGTCAGGTGCTCATCAAACTGATTAAGTTAAATTATAAATGGTACCTCCCTTAATTTATCTCAAGCAGTATAGTCACTAAGAAGTCGCTTGGTGGTGAAAAGAGCTACAAGAACAGTACCTTGAGTTTGAAGATGGAACCAAGAGAGGGGGCCCTGTCCGGCCTCTTGTTGACTGCAAAGACAGGTCCACTCTTGGCCCAGTCTTGGCCCAGGCCATTCCTGGGCACATCCCACTTGCATCCTGGGCAGCGGAACTGCTCAGCATTCTTTATGCTGCTCCAGCATCAAGGAAGTGATGTGACAGTTAGCCTACTAGCCCTCGCGGATGAACTGGGAGATGTGGTTCCTCCCTTTTTGTCAGGCTCCACTGCGTCAGTTTCAAATTCCCGCACAGCAGAATTGCTCGGCGTTCTTCATGCTGCTCCAGCAGCAAGGAAGTAATATGATGGTTGGACTCCTGGCCTTTGCGGGTGAACTGGATGATGTGGTTCCTCCCCTCATATCAGGCTCCGCTGTGTCAGTTTCAGATTCCCGCGCAGCTGGACTGCTTCTGTTCTTCGTGCTGCTCCAGCAGCAAGGAAGTGACGGTTGACCTTCTGGCCCTCACGGGTGAACTGGGAGATGTGGTTCCTCCCCTCCAGTCAGGCTCCGCTGTGTCAGTTTCAGATTCTCAATTAATGTTCAATCACATGGTTGAACATTCATAACCACTTAGAGTTGAATAATTCTGCAAACTCAAACATAAGGGGATTAGACAAAAAATGAGACAAAGGGAATAACTAATATCCCAGTGTCTCATAAGCAAAAATTACCAGGGAACAGCCGTTCCCAAATCAACCTTTGCATACAGAATCACACCACTTTAAGGAATGGCTGGATACAAGCTCTTTAAAATGCATGACATCAGCTACGTGCCGGTTCACATTTTACAATTGCCTAAGGTGGATAGATGTAAAAACTCATCAGTAAAAGCAAATTATAAATGATGCAGTCCCTTAAACAAATGAATGAGTACACCACTTTCAGAACTCAACGGGTGAAAGTAACATCAGTCCACCAAACACAAATGAGCTGCAAGAAAGTGAATTTAAAAAAAACATGAATTCAATTAAAGCAAATTATAAATACAACCTAAGATGAACTTAAAATTAAAGGAAAAACAGAAATACAAAAATATAAATATATTTCCCTCTGCATCGCAAATGTGTGACAGCGGGACACCAATTCTGGTCCAACCCGGGATAACCATACCGCAACCCTAAAGAATGAACATCAGTTGCATGGCAAATCGTTAATATAGGCACACACAGCAGTCCATACTTCAATAGCTAAAAGGGTTGCCCAATATTGCTTAAGACTCTAACATTAATACTTCTCCAAGTATCCAAAATACTGTGCATAGATATGTGCACAACAACTACTACAGTAGTGTGCAGTATTCATCTTTAGCAAATAGCTGATCATAAGCACATTTATTACACGCACACTCAATTATCCTTACTTCAAGTATTCAAATATTGGAGAAAGTTCCAAGTGTTTCCACAGTGCACATGAAATGAACACCGTCCATCAGAAACAAAAGTGTTAGTAGCAGAATCAAACTCATTATTGCACGCGCGCAAGGTGGTCCATATGTCAGATATCCACTATCTAGAGCATGACCATAATGTAGGCTGTAGCATAAGACCAACTGCCAATAATATACAATATCAGCTCCAGCAAACCAATACAAGGCCTGGCCAATGGTCACAGTGACATGAGGCAACCCCATTATTAATCAATGAAAGAGATAGGACTTACAACAGTGAAAAGTGACTTTATAGTTATACCTGATACCAGCTGAGAAGTAAAAGAAAGTTCTAGAGTTTCACCAATCCCCCCCAAGCCCGCCAGAGATGATACTGGAATTTCCTTCTACCTGGCCTAAGCTCCCATCCTGTCACAATGGTATCTCCTGCCCACACCTAGTCCCCCTTTGTGTTACTGCCTGGGAGAAATACACAAAGGCCAACTGCCACCTACAATTATTCATCTAGTCATATGACCAAGGATATGACCGCGGTTATAGGCTGCGGGCAGCAAACGGTTAGAACAAGAAAATGCCAACTTTCTAAAAGTATATCTAAACAAAAAAACAAGAGCAACCCTTGTGTGTATGTGAACAGGGGTATCAAGTAATCCTTGAAAAGTGTGTTCACATGGAACTCATTAACAAGAAAATGTAAATGTCACAGATATTACTGTGCTGACTGAATCTAACAAACAATTAATGAAATATTATAAGCAACATCAATATTTAGAATAAGCAATGCCAAAATAGCCGGTATTCAACACGAATTCAGTCAAACTGAGTTTTATTAAAGCCCACAAAGTTAATATAAAAATTAATGACAGAGGGTGTAGTGAGAAGATAAAGAACCCCAGTTGGGGTCTGGTTTGATTACACAACTGGGGTTCTTTATCTTCTCACTGCACCCTCTGTCTTGTATTTTTATATTAACTTTTTGGGCTTTAAGAAAACTAGGTTCGGCTGAACCATGTTGAATATTGACTTTTTTGGCATTGCTTGTTCTAAATTTTGATGTTGCTTAATATTTTTTCAATTTTTTGTTAGATTCAGTTGGCACAGTAATATCTCTGACATTTACATTTTCTTGTTGTTAATGAGTTCCATGAGAATACACTTTTCAAGGATAACTTTCTAAAAGTGGGATTTTCAGAATTGTGACTTAAAATCCAACTTTACCATTAACCAAGAATTTAAATTACAATTCCATAGAAACCAAACATATTTCTTCCTTCTATCAACCAAACGTTATCGCTTATTGAATGTAATAAGGTAACTCAATGTTATCCTCTGTAAGAGGTAGGTCTCACAGTAGTGAAAAATGAATTTGTGAGTATTCCACTACCAGGACGTATAAAATGTAAGTAAACAAATCCTACTTTTTAAATGCAATGCATCCTTCCCTATGAGCCTTTAGGTTCTACCTCATGGGTGATTTATGTATATTAAAAAGGAAAGTTTAGGCTTGGTAAGAGATTTATTTTGCCAGGTGGAAATTTGTTAAAACTGCACTATAGGCCACAGTGGCAGGCCTGAAACATGTTTTAAAAGGCTACTTTATTGAGTGGCAGAATGGTTGCTGCTGGCCCACTAGTAACATTCTATTTACAGGCCCTGTCAGGGGCAGCTCCTCTGTTGGAGTGCAGGAGTGTCGCCCCACTTAAATCACTCCCAAAGCCCCAGAGATGAAAAATAAAATGGTAATTCATTACCATTTTATTTTTCATTCCCCTTCCCAAACAAAGTGTCAGGATGGGAGCGGGGCTTCTGCTGAGTGACAGCAGCAGGAAGGTGGGTCACTAAGCAGCGGCAAATGCACTGTTTAAAGTGCGCATGCATTTTTGACTAGGCTTCTTGCAACGGCCAGCCACACATTCACACTTAAGACAGATGGGTTGAGAGTAAGTGCAGGCCTCCAGAGTGCCACGTGAGGCTGCACCCTCCAATCAGGGTGCTGCTCTCATGGCATGAGAGAAGCTCCAGTATTTGTCAAGAGAGTTTCCTAGTGGCCCGGCTGCAGAGCAAGAAAAAGAGGAAGTAATAGGTCCGGTGCGTCTCAGGTAAGTGCTTAATTTTTGATATTTTATTTTATTTTATTTGCACTTGCTCATGTGCAACCCAGTATATGCTAGCTGCCACTGGGCACTAGGTACATGTAGTACCATTTACTAGGGACTTACAAGTAAATTAAATGTGTCACCTAGCTGTAGGACAATTTTACTAAGCTTGAAGGAGAGCTAGCAGTGGTAAAGTGCAAAGAGTCCTAAAGTCAACAAAAACAAATTCTGCTCAGGCTAAAGCTAAGGTCCTGGCAAAGGTACTTGCCTCTCATTTGCTGAGGGTCATTGCCCGCCTGCTCCATCTGGACCGGTTGGGATTTATGCCCGCTAGGGATACCTCCCTTAATCTGTGCAGACTCCACGGTGTGCTGTGCCGTGCTGCTACCATTCCCGAAGATGCAGTAATGGTTTCACTTGACACGGCGGCGGCGTTTGACACCATCTAGTGGTCCTACATGTTCGCGGTGCTCCATAAGTTAGGTCTGGGACCTGAATATATCAAATAGGTTTGTCTCCTCTACCAACAGCCATTAGTCCAAATAGTGGTCGATAACAGGAACTCTTCCACTTTTGTACTCGGCAGGGGCACCAGGCATGGTTTCCCCTTGTCCCCGCTTCTCTTTGCCCTGACTCTTGAACCGCTGGCGATGTGGGTCCACAGGGACCCTATTGTCAGGGGGCTCAAGTGGACCTCTGTATGGGAAGACCACATATCCCTATACGTGGAAGACATCTTGCTTTATCTTGCATCACCAACTGCATCCCTAAACAGGGTCCTGAATATATTTCGGGTGTTCAGCAGTTTCCCTGGTTACAAAATTAATTGGACAAAGTCTGTGCTTTATGTCCTCAGTGGGTCAATGCCTCAACTTCCCCGTGGGTTCCAACTGGTGGAGGCCACAGACGGCTTCAAGTACCTGGGGAATTGGGTCTCTAGGGACCCATCTAGGTTCTATGAGCACAATCTCCTACGGCCCCTGCAGCATCTTAGATCTGACGTCCGACATTGGAAAGCACTCCCTCTCTCTCTCTTGGGGCGAGCGTCCTTTTTTGAGATGATGTCCCTCCCTCAATTCCTATATGCTTTGCAAAACACTCCCCACTACGTTAACTGCTTGTATTTCAGGGAAAAAGACGGTCTGCTACGAGACCTCCTCTGGGAGGGGGGTAAACCCCCCAGAGTGCCAACCACAAGCTCACGCTGGGGTGATTCGATGGGGGCATTGTACTGCCAGACATTAAGAAATATTACTGGGCATCCCATCTTACCGCAATTAACTAGTGCATGTACAAACCACAGGGCGATCCTGGCTTCCAGAACGATAGGTGGCTTCTACCGGGAGGGAGTTTTGAAGGGGCCCTGTACATGCGCTCGTTGAAGCCAGCCCTGACTGGCCCCACCGGCCATGAGGTGCAAGTGTGGAAATCAGTCACGAAGAGTTTGGGGTGGGAGGGCAGGATTACGCAGGCCACACCACTCTGGCACAACGAGCAACTGGGTAGGCTGATCCACTCAAAGGGTTTCGATCGCTGGGAACTTATTGGTATATCCAAGGTGGGAGATATGTGGAAGTCTGGAGATATCATTCCCTTTACGCAGTTGCAGCAGGAATTCGGACTGGCGCGTTCTGAGTACTTTCGGTTTCTACAAATTAGAAATGCCTTACTCGCTGTGCTCCCCTAGGTAGTGTCACTCCCTGAGTCCTCCCCACTCGAGGATAGAGTGCTAGATGGCAATTTGCCAGAGAGGGCCATATCACTGATCTACAAGAAACTAATCAATAACATGTCGGATCCCCTTGTTCCTCTAAGGGCAAAATTGGACCATGATGTTGCAGGCTTGGATGATGAGGAGTGGTTGGCACCAGTGGCCTCTCCTCAGGAGGTAACCATTTCCTCAAGGCTCCGATTAATTCAGCTAAAGATCCTGCATAGGTCCTACCTGTCTGGT
Source organism: Triturus cristatus (assembly GCF_964204655.1). Classification (NCBI taxonomy): domain Eukaryota; kingdom Metazoa; phylum Chordata; class Amphibia; order Caudata; family Salamandridae; genus Triturus; species Triturus cristatus. The sequence continues at coordinate 1,371,803,592 of NC_140589.1, forward strand.
CCACTATTGGCTCGAATAGGGTACAGTATAGATGGTGGTTGCTCCAGACAGTGTGGGCAGGAGGGTAACTTTGTTCACGCAATCTGGGTATGCACTACTATTCAAAGGTATTGGGCGGCAGTATTGGGACTCATGGAGGGGTTGTTGGGGCAGAAGATTGACTGTAACATTAAGCTTGCTATCCTTAATGCCTGGGGCCCAACTGACCTAAACTCCTAAGAGCGTATGTGGGTAACTTTGGGATTGATGGTGGCAAAGCGCAACATCGCAAGATTGTGGAAGGCCCCGACCCCGCCAAATATAGGAGACTGGAGTAGGGATATGGATTGGTGCATGGTCACAGAAAAAACCATATATGAAGCTAGGGGGTGCCCCGCCAAGTGGACTCAGGTATGGGACAAGTGGATCATCCACAGGGGAGGTATATGTTTGCCCCCGAGGACGAGGGAAGAATCTGTTATATGAGATATCAACACGCTCTAATTGCAATTTTTGTGCAGTTGTTTTGTTATTATTCTGTCATGTGACACCCCTGTACCATAACCTGTTGCCACTGTATGTGTAATGTGCCTTTCTCAAATGTCATACCTTGATTTCAATAAAAAGAATTGTTAAAAACAAAAACAAAAAATTCTGCAAAACAGGCGGGGGAAGGTATAACTTTGAGGGAAATACCACGCCAAGAATATGAGGTCTGAATATGAGGTCTAACAGGCCCTATTCATTGGCCAATAATGCTCCATATAAGGTGTGGCCAGTAGCAGCTGCTAGCGGACTCGGTGGTGGGTGGGTAGGGGGGATATGGGGTCTGGGGAGCGAAACTAAAAAGATAAAATAAAATAAAACACTTACCTGGCTACGGCCGGTGTTGCCGCCGACTCTCCTCCAATCCTCTTCATCTTCTTGTCTTCTTCATGTCTGGAGTCCGGCAGCAGGAAGCACTCGGGCTCCCAAGCTCTCCTGATCAATTGTAATGCTGCAATGCAGCGTTGTGATTGGTCTGAGCACCGTATTTTGGCACTCAGACCAAGCTTGGGAGCCTGGGGCATGGCAAGTGTGCAGGACTGTTTTGGGCGGCCCGAGAGGGCTGGGCAAAATGTCATACACACTTGGAGTGCCACCACTCCTCCCCCTACAGTGTTCTGGCATCACGGGGCCCAGGCCCGTACCCAGGAAAGAATGGAGCCACTGCAGTCAGAAAAAAAATGATAATAACGTTATGTTATTATAATTTTGTTTCCCTTTTTTCACTGCTCAGAGAGCAGTGGGGCAATGCTCCTCCGCCTCAGTGGAGGAGCCGTCACTGCGAATGGCTAAGAATTCTGCCTTTTCTATCTCAGCTAATACACTTCGGACTTGAAATCCCTCAATCGGTTGACTTTGGGAACATGTATAAAAATTAATGTGGTGAGGTTAGCGGAAGAATGCATCGGTAGTATTTCAAACAGGTGGTCATTCGACGTAAAGAAAGCAATACAAAGAAACTATATTCTCTCATGCCTCCTCCCAGCTCTTATTTATTTAGAAAAATTCTGATTTTTATTTCCACTACAAATGCTGATATTTCACTACTTTGTGTAAATATGAAACATTTTTGAAAAGCTGCATTCGAGTCTAATACAATTCAGTCAGTACTGGATCTAATCAAAGGGTGTTCTTTATGGGATACAAAGGGTAAGAGCAGTTACCACTTGCTTGCCCCTTGACCTAGCCTGTCAACTGAAAATGTAAAGATGATGAATAGAAAAGATTGGGAGAAGGGAAGAACCATATGATGCCTTCAGTAGTCATCTAATGTATGTTGTCACTTCTGATACCCTCTATAAGTCTACGCTCATGATTTAATAGACTAACCTTTTTAGCTATCGATTTGAAATTTTACACCATAATAATACAATAACATAATTGATAAAGTACCCCTGCCATACATTATAAGGATATTGCAAGTCACTGAGGAGTTCCATATCCATATAGAGAAACAAGGCACAAGGCCAATTTCCTTTCTAAGGTTATGGAACTCTGATGTGACTTGCAATATCCTTATCATGTATGCCAGCTACTTTATCCATTGTAAAACATGGTCACACCATCACCTTTCCCACAAATCACTTAAAACCTGGGTGCATAGCTCTTTCAAATGAAAAAGCAAGCATGTTTGCAAACATGTAGAATAAAAATAAAACCTCTAGTGCAAATTAAACACATCAAAATCATAGATATTTGTTGCCAAAAGATAGAAACAGTTCAATACAATTTAGCTTTAAAAAAAAAAGCTGCAGCAGCTCAGAACATATGGAAACATGTAAAGATTCTAGCTTTCCTTAATCTAAGGAGTGCAAAAAATAAACATATTCTTTATGTTTGTCATTGTAAGCTATTAAAATTGGACAGAAGAATAAAAAGGAATGTTCCGTTTGTGTTACTTTAAATTGCTACTTTAATTATGCTCTATGGCCTAACTTGCCTTTCACCTTAGCTGCTGGCTCTGGCAGCTGGCATTGTGATGTCCAAATTCGACTGTAATACCATTTTAATAGTCGAATTCTGAAGTCTCTTCTTTATACAGGAATTAGACACTGGCTTTTATACATGGATTACAGAACCCCATTTATTATAACAAGAGTTCTATCAGTGTTATGTTTTAAGTATGGCTGAAGACAGTCAGCACACAAAAATACATAGATGGAGGTTTTGCAGCAGACCTTTTCAGTCACTGATCACTTTGGGTCAGCTTCTTTCAGGTGTTACTTATTCGAAGTCTGTTTCACATTTTGAGTCAGCCCACAGAAGTATTGGGCAGGTTTACATTTGCAAAGATGACTGGCAAAGAAGTCTGTATTAGGGCCAAAGATATGCACTGGAAGCAGTGTTTAATTTGAACCGGTGTTTTCCAGTGCTCGGCACTGGCACTCAATTGTCAACACCGGCATTTGTGATAGTCTCCCACAAGGTGGCACTGTCTGGCTAATTTAGACATGACTACACCAGCAGTTAATTATTAATTAAATACACATTAAAACTGACTATTATCTGCTGCCCAAGCCATTCTTATATCTTTGGGAGCCTGAAATAGTCTGAATTTCCGCACTTGTAGGAGTATGATGGTTAGTAGTTGCTTTGTTACTATCATTGGCAGCATAGCAGGGGTAATGTGTGGTGCAAGCTTCAGTGGCCTGATGATGAGAGCCCTAGCACTTATGTTTTTACAAATTTAGCACTGACTGGAAGAGACTATTCCACGAAACATGCAGACATTGTTTTGCTCAACCACACAGGAACTAGCACCCAACACTGCACGCACAAAGTCTCTGCACATGAATATTAGCATTTTGCAGTTATAGTTGGCAAGACCAGTGAGCAGTTCAGTGCTGCCATAGAAAATATTTCATCTTTGCTTCGCACTGCCGTTCATCTCTACTGGTCCAGCAATACCTCCTCTACTGTTGAATTCTGCTTTCAACAAGAAAAGGTAGAGCTCCTTATATATATATCAATAAAACCTTCTAAGCAAACAGGTAAAAAGGTTTTCAAACTAAGTACAAGTGACTGGTAATACCTATATCTATTTGAGTGCCTTTATCTGCTTCTTCGAGAACTGAAGCATGAAAACACCATGTGTGCATGCCTGCGTTTGCATTCTTTAGCACATTAAAGTTAATCCTATGTAAATTGCTATTGCCTGATAGAAATTGCTTTTTTAGTGCAAAAGGGGAGGATTCTCATTGAGATGGTATATAATATCTGCAGAGGTGTGGGAGTACTCTCTTTCCTATTGCTTTAGAGGCCATTCTCATACTTCAGGAATAAATGCTTTTTTTTTCGTAACTTTATTACAACAGTTTTCATCAATTTGGCACTAATTTAAATAAACTAGGGTATCCAATGCTCAGAGAAGCTAGATCAGAGTTTTGCATATTAAACAACCAGCCTTAATCCTTGAAAAACAATGGTTTCTCAAATCCCTCACAGCACAAAGGACCTCATTTATGAGGAATTGGCGGAGGGCAGCACCATAAGTCTTCTTGCAGTGCTCCCCTACACCAATGTGAAAGGGTAGGAATGCATCGTATCTATGTAATACATAGCACCAATATAGGCACCCTTGCAGGCAGAATTATTTTTTTATAGGAAGGGGCACCTTCCTACACAAAAACAATCCAGAGAGGTGTGTTCCTCTTTCCCGTGTCCTGCAGAATACAGCACACGTGCAAACGAGAAATACAAATATTTCTCCTCGTTACGTCTGCTCTGGGGAGGCATAAGGTTTTGGCACTATCCCAGGTGTACGTGATTAAGTAAGTCTGGCTGCGACAAAATCCATAGGTGCTGCATGGGAAAACCCACAGCAACACCCATGGAATGCCTCCTTGATGCAGAGTATGAAGCCATGCAAAGCCACGCAGATACGTAGACACATAGATATTATTGAGAGCCTTACACCGCTGTAGTGTTAAAAAAGTGATGCGGCGCCAGCCTCTCATAAATAGGCCCCAAAGTGTTTTTAACTATGAGTGTCAAACAGTCTGCATCATCATTATGACTGGTATGGGAATCAGGTTAGGAATCTTTGCAAAATGTGGTGACTGGTAGGACGGGAACCATTATGGGACAGCAGATCGCCATTCCAGTATTTGCAACGTGTTGGCATTGCAAACACTGTCCCTTAAAGTTTCAGGGCTCACATGCCAAAAGCAATGACACATTGTGAATTTAATGTAGAGGAGGGCATGCACACCCCAAAACCCACAGCCTGCACAAGCAAGGTGTAAGCTGTGAAACATCCATAGATTACACTTTGCGAAGTGTTACCCCCTGCCCTAAGCAGTCATTAATCCCATGCTTGAGGCCACGGTCATAGGCCAGTAGTGCATGTCATTGTGTCAAAAGATTGAAGCAGATTCCCTTGGTTGGCCCCTTTCCATGGACTCACATGTGTGCGGGATGTGTGCACTGTGATTTATAATGGCAGTTACACATTTTAATACATTTATGCACATTGCAAATAGTGACTTTGCATTTACCAATTTGGTTTTGCAGTGGTAAGGACTTTTGTGCATTAAGCCTGATCTTTACACACAAATCATTCAAGTCAGCTGGTGCACTGCCTGATGTCTTCAATGCCTATTCAACGACGCTCATGTATCTTTCTATTTGCATTTACAATGATGTATTGCAGAAAAGCCCTTGTTTGTTTTAATGCATTCCTTTTCCATTTATGTGCAGAGCTATAAACTGACCAAGGCCATGTAGAATGCATTAAGGCAGGTCTTTTTTCAGCCATTGGAACTTTGCATTCTGTGATTTGTAGTGTTGCTTTTGCCATTAGATGCATATGCTGAAAAAGGTCAACATGCACAGATGTTGCTGGCCAATAACACGCAGAACTGGCTAAACATTGGCACTCACAAAATGGAGCACATCAACTTGTTTCCAAAATGTTACGTCAACTTTTACCCCTTGTTTCACATCACCGAGTGCCTGAAATATACACCACAGTGTCCCCCCAAGCAAGCATCCAGTGCTCTTCTAATGCACAGCATTAAATGCGCTTCTCTTAACAATCACCCTGTGCTCCCCTGAGGTCCATCACTTGCACTGCCCTGGTGCACACCACCCTGTTCTCATGTTATGTACTTCATCTTGTGTCCCTTGCAGCACATTGTGATGTAGGGTTATAGTATGTGTGCATTAATTCTTGCATATTTGGTGGTTTGTGTGGATGTGTCCTTGTTTGTCCTTTGCAGTGAAGACGAGTGTCCATAGGTCTGTTGATTTGTGTGCAAGAGTGTACACACACTAGTCACAATCCAACCCTGTTGACTAAATCAATGTTTGTTTAGGGCTCTGGCTAAATGTGTATTTGTAATAAATGCTTGGCAACATGAAAATACGGTAAACTTTTTTATTGAGTAGGAATGGTTTACTTCTGACAATATACATAAATTATGCAAAAATATTCTCACACACAAATAGCACACACGTATTTGCACCATCAAGTGTTTGCTCCTAAATAATCAATGATTTAATGTTTAAGAGTGACTTAGCTCTGTTCTGTTCCATGTATAGATTTTTGGTGGGAGCTCTTTTCGTATGGTCTTCACTGCCTACATTTTTAAAACCTTATTTTTCTGAAGTCTATGGGGCATATTATCAAGGTTTGGCGTTAAAATTATCGCTTAAGCGGCGATAATGGGCTTGATAATATGCTCTTGAGAATTCCCATAGAAGCCCATGTTCTGGTGTCAACATGGGCTTCTATGGGAATTCTCCAGGGTATTATCAAGCCCATTATCGCCGCTTTAGCGGCAGTTTTCTGCCGATAAAGCGGCGATCATTTTAATGCCGGACCTTGATAATATGCCCCTTTATTTTTTCTTGGAACTCATGTAAGTACTTTTCCATGAGCTATTTCAAGAGACGAAGAAGCTTAACTTCTGCAAGTTGCAATAGCTTGACATGGAGGCCAACGTGTTCTGAGCGATCTTAGGGGCATATTATCAAGCACTGCATTAAAATGATCGCCAGTTTAGCGGCAGAAAACTGCCACTAAAGCGGCGATAATGGGCTTGATAATATGCCGCAGAGAATTCCCATAGATGCCCATGTTGACACCAGAACATGGGCTTCTATGGGAATTCTCTACGGCATATTATCAAGCCCATTATCGCCGCTTTAGCGGCAGTTTTCTGCCGCTAAAGTGGCGATAATTTTAACGCCGTTTGTTGATAATATGCCCCTAAATCTTATATTGGGGCTTATTCACAATGTTTTTGGGCAAAAATTGATCTGCAGTGCAGGTGCAAACGCCTTTATTGTGATGCTCAGAACAAGGATCTGCGACATTTATGCTGTTACAACATATTAAATCTAGCAGACAATTAGAAAGATTTGAGCAAATCTCTGAGCACAGGTTGCTTTGGAGCATTCCAACCACATAATGGCGTGAACATGTATTAAAAGGAATATAATAACTCCTGATTACTGCATGAAAGGGATTTTGTATTTCACTTTGATTTCTATGACCTCATAAAGGAAATCCACCTATGGTCCTCTTACACTTTTTTGTCACAGAATTCCTCAATGGCTTGAAATATCTTTGGGAAATTGCATGGCAATAATCTCAAAGCTATTAACTTATGCATATATCTTGGGAGCAGTGACAGAGGATAACGGACCAAATCTACCACTTACCAATTTAAAATTTTCTCTCTCCTTGTATTTTATTCAGTGCTATAAAGTAACCTTAAGAAGACGCATAGCCCTTTACAAAATATCTAGATAAATAAACAATGCTGCATTGTTTATACACTATAAAACAGTGAAATCACAGATCAACGCCGTCTCCTCCGCCTGCTTCATCACTCTGTGCATGCTACATAAGATCTTCAAGTGGCAACCCCTACACACGAGACGCACCATGATACAAGCCCTCATCACCAGCTGACTGGACTATGGCAATTCCCCCTAAGTAGGAATCACACCTTCTACTGTGACTTCAGACCATACAGAACGCCGCAGCCAGACTCATCCTCGGTCTTCCCCAATGAACCAACATCACACCCCACCTCAGGAAACTCCACTGGCTCATTGTACAGAAGAGATACCATTTCACGCTGCTGACCCACGTACCAACAACCAAGCACCCGCCTACATTTTCCACCGCCTGAACTTCCACCAACCATCGAGAACAGTACGCTCCGCCTCCCTTTCATGTGCCCATCCTCCCCGCATCTACCGAAGCAGAAGTGGAGGACACCCCTTCTCCCACATTACAGCAAAGACCTGGAACAGCCTCCCCATGCACCTCCAGACCATCACCTCACTTCCGGAATTCCGAGTGGCCCTCAACACATAGCAATTTGAATAATCCTCTGGGGCCTGAAAGTGCCTGGATACCCTATTGGGTAAATAGCTGCGCTTAATAAATCCTGACTGACTGATTAATTGATTGATTGATGCTATGGGACTGAAGTTCACTGACACTTGCCACACACCTCTTTGGTCCAAGCTTGTCCTCCAGCTACGATACACCAACATTTCTGGTGTTCTTTTCATATACCTTGTTTAAAAAGTGCTGTTCCTGCAAGTGTTTCAAACTGAGCGCACTTGCCTTTTTATAACACATCCATCTCCAAACCTAAAGACAATGCTCTTTCCTTGCTTCTCATACTTCATCTTTAAAACATATTTAAACCAGAGTATCTTCAGTGCAATATTAAGGGTAAAATTCTGTGTGCGTGTTTCAGAAAAAGAAATCAATAATGCATGGACAACCTGAAGGTGCTGAAAACCAGCTCTAATATTTTAGTCAGATTCATCAATTCTAGCTGTGCTGGAACCATCCATCCAATTAGGCTCCACTTGTTAACAAATCCCTCCGGGTGGAGAGTCAGCTGCTGCTCAGCCGCCTGCACAAGATGCCACCGTTGTTTAGCGCGACTGTCATTTGATTGGTGATCACTATCCTGAATGCATGCCCGCGGCAGTACTTATTTCTGACCCGCATGATGGCGAGAGGAGGAAGGCAATGTGATCCTGACATTCATTTTCACTCAATCTTCTATTATTTTCAACCCTGCCATTTTTCCTGTTGTTTGCAAAATCACAATGCTATATCATTCACAAAAAAATGCATCAGGAAGCTTTCCATACATTAAATCACTGTATACCTGCTTGATACGATATCAGGGGGCATGATTTAATTAGGCCTTATACCATATCAGGAGTTAGGATTTAATTAGGCCTTATACCATATCGGGAGGAATGATTTAATTGGCCTTATACCATATCAGGAGATATGATTTAATTAGGCCTTATTGTACTCTGCACAGGGCATTAACAGCGCCTAATTGATAGGCCCTTAGGTTATGGGCAGAACTGAAGGGGAGAGGGCAAATTGACTCGACAAACGAGACTAAATGACAGATTGTCTGGAGCACACCACAGAAGTATCCATAGACAATATTAACAAGGTAAGTATAAGGCGAACGATACCAAATTGTGATACAGACCACAGGGACCTGTATATTGTAATAATAAATGGGGAGTTTATTCCTTGTTGTATTTTCAGATATTGGAGTGTCGTGTTATTATATACAAGGGTGTTAATCTCATCGATAATATTTGAGATGTCCAGTTATTATATCCAAGGCCACTGGAATTTCCTAATTCGGCAGAAGTGGCTTTTTTGGCATAATTATTAATTTAACCGCACTTGCCACATATTCCATCACCCGCTGCATAATCTGCAGATTTTAATCCCTAAAAATGTTTCTAGTTTAAATGAATCAAATGTTACAAAAAACTTGGCGACGTGTGTTTGCGTGCATTGGAGGGTCCTTCTCAAAGGTTAACTGGTCATCTTTCAGTTGCTTATTTCTGTATTTGATTGTTAAACTGGTACTAATGAGGTAAAATCTTATTCCATACAGTATTTCCATGAGTAAAATGACAGAGTAATCAAGTAATACTGCCAAAAGATGTGCCGCATTATGCCACATAATTCTTCTCTTATTGCATAATTTAGACGACCCTGCCGCATAATTTGCTGTTCCCCTGCCGCATAATTCCATTGGGCCTGATTATCCCCACTGCTACTTTTGTAAAGATAAAATCGCCATTAACATGTGGTCCCACGCAACATCATGTGTGCAGTGAAGTTGCTAACACCTGTCCACCAATCAAAGGCAGATACAAATGTCTACGTTCCCTGTCTACTTTATAGCCAATCTTCTTCATTATAACAGAGAACTTTGAAACATGATACAAAAAAGACAACCTTTGACGCACCATTATATGATTGGATTAACCATTCTCAGCACTCTCCAAGTAGGATGTTAAATATGGTCATCAGATATACTTCATGGCACTTATTCCCAGAAAATGTCACATCAAGTGAGCCAGTAGTCCGCCTATTCTAGGCAGTACTCGCCGGTTTTGAAAGTTCCATGGATACATCACTCTTTGCTGATATCCAGCACAAAATTTGGAATTGAGCCTGCCTTTCGTATTACCTGGTTTCTTTAGAAAAGTGCATTGAAATGATATCAGAGAGCAAGGAATTACGATAGGACCAGATGACGGTATTTTATTTCTTTCTCAAAATCCAGAAAATTCCGATTTGCACGTGAAAGATACTTTACATAATTTCCTAAACTTAGGAATACTTGAACAATATGGAGAACCCTAAGGGCTTATCATTGCGGTCACATTCTAAAATTTAGAGAGAGGAAAGAAGGGGTTGTTTCAAACTTCTTCGGGATATGCCCGAAGTTGCAAGTTGGTTGCAGGGAAGATTTTAAATCAAGATTTAAAGTATTGTCACATGCATCACATCATGTGTGTTTTTTTTTTACTTAGCAGTTTTGAAATGCCCAAAAACCTTGTTTTCTCCAAGAAATGCTCGCCTGTACTACACTTTAGGATCCCGAAAAAGGATTTATTCTGACCATGACGAAAATAACTAAAGGACTTGCGAAACATTGGTCAATTCCCACAAGCGTTTACGATTGTAGGTGCCCACCGACATTTTGTTGGACAACCCTTAGATTGTCTGCAGGAGTAAATGTTGCAAGTAAACTGAAATGTCCACTCATCTGTAAATTAGAGAAAGGTTTTTCACTTTTCTTTAACCACCTTTTAAGTTTTCAAAAGAGTGCATTGGATTGCAGAGATGCAGAACAAAGAAAGATATGCATCTGGTAATTTGTTGCCCACACATATTTTAAACCGTTCAATGCAATTCACTATAAAATCGTTCTTTTGTAAATCAGAATGTGTGGTAACAAGCATAGATATTTCTGCATAATTGGCAATAACGCCAACTCTGCCATGAACAGAAATATCTCCTAATCAGAAAAATAACATGATTTTCTTAAAAAACATTGTGTGCAGAAAAAAATCAATTGAAAAACTAATAAAGTTAGTCATAATATTTTTGTAAGCCTCATGAACAGTTTTATTCAAGGACTTACATCTTCCCAGTGTAGTATTTCAAATCTCCTCTGTTTTTGTCCTTCTGTTAGTTTCATCCTCATATCTGCAGTACACATTGCTTTCAATCTGCCATTTTGGGCTCGGAATTCAACTTACTTTGCCTCTTTCCTCAGGCTAATGAGAAGTTGCATAGCTGCATGGCATACAACTCCATCTAATTTTCTTTAAAACTATGGGAGCTATGAAAAGTTTATAACTACCATAGATAACAAAACACATCCTCTCTATGCCCTCCATTGTTGTCTGACAGTCTTGTACTGAAAACGGTGGCTGCCAACCCAACCACAACCCTGGCAGCCCTCTTCCTACGGGATGTCTGGAGGCTGATAGACATTTTCTGATTGAACCAGACTCCTGGCTGTATCTTGCAAGATGGAAGGACAGATGGATAATGAGACAAATAAAAAACACTTACCTGCCGCATCGTACTCCTGTCCACTGCAGGCACAGGATCCCAGAGTCAACTGCGGCCAATCCTGAAACTGCTTTTATGCTGCTGAAAGCATCATCAGGGTTGACCTGAGCGCTGATGACCGCACTCCCAGTTATACTGAAAGCCTGTGCCTGCTTTCTCCAACCCAGCAACGCAGCTCGGGTTGGAGAGAGCTTCAGTATGCATGACAGTTTGGCCGTCCAGAGGCAGCCGGCCAGACCGTCATGCGCACTGAAGAGCAGTACAACCACTCCTCCACCAGCCTGTCATCCCCCAGGCCATGCCCCAAAAGCCTCGGTTCTGAGAGCAAAAATTAAACGATAATAAACAAGGGTTTATTATCATTTTATTTTTAATTTTTTTGGCTGCTGGAAGGTGGGGTGACGCTCCTCTGCCATGGAGGAGGAGCCGCCACAGATCTCCACTCCCCTGTAGTGTGTGTGGAGCCAAGACAGGGCAAGGCATGAACTTTGCACAACAAGTCTACCCTTTGAGGTATGCCTACTTCAATAGCGAAATGGGGGTATAAATATTAGATCTGTAACTATACATTTTGAGAACACATCTGGATTGAGGACAATGCCAAGAAGAAGAGCTGATGAGCTCTCAGGAGGAGTACTGCCCATTTGCTCTGTTGCTTTGCTGGGGTGGCCTACAGTTGCTGCTTCTGTATTTGAGCAGTGAAAGAGCTGGACTTTGCTTTCTGGAATCCTACTTTCCACGTTTTTCAAGGGCTTGTGTGTGCTTATCTCCTGTTGGAAATCTCAGGGCCATCAAAGACTTCATCTGCAGCTCCCCTGAACTTCTCTGCTGTGAGTTCTGGCCTGCCAAGTGGTGCCAACTCCAGTTCTGGGCCATTGGAACTGGTTTTGCTGCTCCAAGACCTAAAAATCCACGCATCGCCCTCCAGCGATGTTTTCCTGTAGCAAGCTTGCTGAACAGTTGAAAAACCAATGCATCGCCACGATGAGGCAGAAAAATCAACGCAGCACCTCTTCACAGCTAGATAAACCACTGCAGCCTGAGTCCAGAGCACTGTGTCACCGACGTCTGAGATGCGTGCTCCGACTTAATAGGAGGCCCTGCTGTGCAGCTGAAGGAATCGACTTATCACCTACCTGCAGTTGGAAGAATTATCGCAGCACCTGTTTCTCAGCTGGATAGACCCAGCGCATCTGGATTTTCCACGCATTGCACCGCAGTAAGGAGCCACTTTCCAAATTCGACGGATCGCTTCTCCTTACAATAAGAAATTGACGCAGTACTTTTCCTGCGTCCTGGGACTCAATAATTGATGCATCTATGTCTTTTCTGATGCTTCCTTCCTTTGCAGCTGTTTTTCGACTTGGATTTTGACGCATCAAAGGTACTTTGTGATAGAATCAACGCATCCATAGAGTTCTATGGACTGAATTGCTTAAACATTTAAAACGTGATATCTTGAGTTGTGCATGTTGGATTTTTGTCGATTTTGTCTTGCTTTGTTTAGGTAAAGATTGGTTATTTTTCTAAACTGGTGTGGTCCATTTGTAATGTTTCACTGTTACTATGTGTTTTATGTAGAAATGCTTTCCACATTGCCTCTGAGATAGGCCTGACTGTGAGTGCCAAGCTACCAAGGAGTTGAGCAGGAGTTATCTTGGGTGTGTGACACGCTTACCCTGACTAGAAGGAAGGGTCCCTATTTCAACAGGGTGCATAGCACTGCCAACTAGAGACCCACATTTCTACCAGTCTTCTTATTGGCATTGTTGCTTCACTACCTTCCCTAGTTTTAATGGCCTAATGGGGACCCAGCAACTCTGGAAAGTCGCTGAGTCCATTTTAGAAGCTCTTCCATCCAATTTTACAAATCTTGATACCCGACAGAATGTTGCATTTGGGCCTTCAGTCTTTATCATGTTCAACATGCATGTTTTATGATGGTCAATCATTTCTAAGTATTACATGGAGAAAACCCTCACTCTCTCCTATGCCAGTGTCCAAATGAACATTGTTAGCTTTGGTATTAATATTTATTGATATGGACAGGCTGAAGCTGATGTATTTAACTGTTAGCTTACTGAGAAAGGGCTGGTCAGGTGAAACAAGTAATTGATTCTTTTTTCTACAGGCAATCCTTGATTGTTTTCAGAGGGAGGTGGTGGAAAGTGGTTCCCAAGAAAGAAAAAGAGTATATCCATCTGAATTGTGTCTTCTCTATTTAAAAATGGTTTTCTATCTAAGTTATGAAGCATTGAACTATATATTATAGGTAGACTACAGACACTAAAGTTTGGAATCTGGCAGTAATAGGTCTCTCCTCTCATATTTTTTTTCAATTGGATGGCAAAACCCTATCCCTACTATGAACACAGACAACCAGGGCCATTTGATTATTTGTTGATGAGCAATGTTTTAACACTATGCATATTTTCAAAGGATAGTTCTCTGAACGCTGCCTCGTGTGCATTTCAGCCCTTTCCTGTATCTCAATTCTACCCATGTTTTATTTGAAGATGCTTAACACTACTTTTGCCCATATCTGAAAAAAATTATAATTTTTTATTTGTCTTTCAGGTAGTTGTCAATTACTGTGTCATCACGGTTAGGTCTTTAGAAAATGTTTCTGTTACAAACCCATCAGCCCAATTTGGCAAGGAGTGTTTTACCTGTTTTTTTAATACCCTGTGTGAGAAAGTGTCATCTTTCTTGCATGGTATGCCCCCACTTTTTGCTGAATTGCTGAATGTACTTTGACTGAGTGTGCCCTGGACTACTGCCAATAAGGTGCCCAGGGCCTATGTTCCTTCCCTAAAACAAACCAAACCCAAATTGGCAAACCCTGGCCACATGTCAGCCCCTGGTAAATGGTACCCTAGGTACCCAGGGCCTTGTGACCAAGGAAGGCCTCTAAGAGCTGCAGCACTCCTTGTGCCACCCTTAGAGGCCCTGTACCCTTACACACACACACTGCCTTTGCAGGCTGAGTGTTTGGGTGCAAGACAAAAACAAAGTCGACATGGCACACATCCCTCTGTGCCTTGCCCATCACCTACACTGCCATGGCATACATCTGTCACCCCTCTAGCTGGGTGCCTTATGCCAATGGTGTGGGCACAGGAGCAGGAGCCCTGTGCCCCTGCAGTGCCCAGGTCCATTCTTGAGCACTGTAAGTGCAGTGCTGCTATTTAAGAGTACATGGTGCTGAGAGCTTGTCAAACACGAGCTCCACAGCACCATAATGGCAACACTAAAGACTGAGAAGTTTGGTATCAAACTTCTCAGCACATTAAACCCACACTGATGCCAGTGTGGGATTTAATGTACCCAGCACCCCAGAGGGCATCTTAGAGGTGCCCCCTTAAACCTAACCTACAATCCACGTCTGCTCTGAGGCTGCCTAGGCTGCCACCCAGCAGACATGTTGCTGGACCCCTGGGTAGGAGAGCCCCTGCTCTCCTGGGCCTGCAACAATGCACATCTTGGGCGAGGTGCTAAATCTCCTCCCCCAGGATGGGCAGGGGGAAGCTTCCCCAGGCCCCTGCAACCCCCCACTCTGGCGGGAAGCTTTGGCCGGGAACCCCAAATAAGGACAGGGGATGTGCCAGCCTGCCAACCTCACCCCTCAGGTGGGGGAGGCGAGGTGAAGCACATCTCCGGGCTCTCACCATCTTGAAGATGGGGAGCCCTACCCTATCAGGACTAGGCTACTGCCCCCCTCCCACAGGAGAGAGGCAGGATAGGGGGTATACCCACCCCAGGACAGGGATCCATTGGTCCCTGCCCTTCACCTACCTGTAACGCCCCTAAATCTAGTATTTAGGGGCACTCTGAACCTTCCTTCCCCAGATTCCAGATTCAAAACTACGAAGAGGAAGAAGAAAGAAGACCTGCCCTGCAGCTGCTGAAAAGAGGAAGACACCAACTGCTTTGGCCCCAGCCCTACCGGCCTGTCGACCCTCGAACCTGCTCCTGCTCCAACCCGGCATCTCTTGTGGCCAGCAACCTCACCAACCCCGGAGGACCTGGCTACCTTTCTTTTGGCTCTAAGCCCCTGGGACTCCCATGAGTAGAGGCTCTACTCAAAACCTATCTCTAATCCCTGGCAGCAGCCCGGAACCGCGAACCCAGCACACTCTGCACCAGCTAAGCCTAGCCAGTGCCGGAGTGAACAAAGACCCTGAGGACGACCCCACGGTGACTGTGACCCCGAGTCCGGCACCCAAGGACCTCCCTCGACACTCCTGAAAAAGCCTGCAGCCTCAGAACAAGGGGGCAGATTTATGACGACTGGCGCATCCCTGCATATCAGCAGGGATGCGCCAGTTATTATGCGCCACAGCTGCGCCACCATGGATGCGCCGCATTTATAATGCGGTGCACCATGGGGCAAAAACGGCACAGATGCGTGACGCATCTGTGCCGAAAAGTGGCGCATTGCTGGAGTTGCGTCGCAAGCGCGACGCAGCTCCAGCAATGATCTGGGGGGCCCTATCTGTACAATGCTGCGTCAATCCTTACGCCTGCTTCAAGCAGGCGCAGGGTTTTGACGCAGCATGGGCCTAAAAGTGACTGAGTGAAATCTTGTAGATTTCACTCAGCCACTTTTAGGAGGCGTTCCTGCGCCGGAACGCCCCCACCTGCCCTGGAACGCCTACATGTGGCGCAGGGCTTTACAACGTGACGCATCTGGGAGATGCGTCACGTTTGTAAATACCCCGCACCATGGCGCAGGATTTGCGCCGCTGCTGCGTCACAAAAGTGACGCAACGGCGGCGTAAATGAGGCGCAAGTGCAACATAAATCTGCCCCAAGGTGCCCCCCCAACCGCGATCAACAGAGGGTAAGATTTCCCGACACCAAAAGGCACCCCTGCATGCGGCGCCCCACGGCCCCCTGTGCCCAATCCCGGGGTACCTACCTATCCTCCAACTACCCAACTTACCTCTCGAAGTGGTGGTGGCACCTGAAGAGTCCTCGTCCCCGAGCTTGCAGTCTTTTTCTAAACCGGAGATTTCCCATTGAAATCAATTGAGTGCCCGAAGGCTCAAAAGCACTCTGCACCCAGCCGCCCGAGTGGCCCTGGCAGTAAAAACTCTACACCTACCTACTTCCCCACTTGCCCTGAGTAAGTGACCAGGAGCCCAGCTCCCACAGCCGCGTGGCTTGCCAGTCAGCAGCCACCAACCAAGGCCCCCCTTTCCCTCATAGGATAACATTGGGCCTAACTCTCTCTGCACCCGGCCGCCCTAGAGCCGCTGAGGGTGAACCAACCGTACCTACCTGACCCTGGGGGACCCCTGAGTCTATGCCCAGAACCTCAACTCTGCCAGTCGAGCACTTACCCTTAAACCGCAAACTCTATTTTCCTCATAGGGTAACATTGACTGGCTTTTTCCTGAAATTTCTTCTAAGTGTGGACTTTTCAAATCTTAAAATATTCACCAAAAATCAGCCGAGTAACGAAAACAAAATTACTCACCTGCTCCTAGGTGAGCTCCCAGTGCTGGATCTTGGTGCCCAGCACTGACTCTGAAAAATACTTACAACTGTACTTACCCTTAACTCAATTTTCTTCCATAGGAAACCATTGACTGTTTTTCTGTGAAATTTCTTCTGTGTCGATTTCTGCAAACTTTAAATAGTCTTCAAAAATCGTATAATATCTGAAAACGTAATTACTTACCTGTTTTGGATAAAGGTCCCAGTACTGAGTCTAGGCACCCAGTACTGGATTACAAAAGTAACAAGAACATACTGTACCTGTAACCTGAATTTTCTTCCATAGGGAATCATTGACTGTTTTCTTTGAAATATTTTCTAAGTGTCAACTTTTAAAATAGCTAAATATTGTTTAAAAATCATTACAGTAATTAAGTCGACTTTCATCACTTGATTCTGAGAACTGACCCAGGACTGAATCTAGGATCCAGTCCTGGAATTCCAAAAGTAATCTAAAAAGTAATCTGTTGCAAATAACTTGAATTTACCATTGAGCTCAATGCATTGTTGTGTTTAAAAATAGAGTTGCCTACTGCAACCACTTGTAACTGTTTACAAAAGTCTATTGCATATTGCAAAAGTATTTATATGAAACATCTCCTGCTGAGAAAGTATATTTTAAATCCAAGTGTTGGTTCTAAAATAAAACAAGCATATATTTTTTATATATAAACCATTGGCCTAGAGTTCAGTTATTGAGTGTGTGGGACCATTTGCTGACTGAGTGTGTACAACAAATGCTTTACACTGTCCTCTGATACTGCCTTACTGCTCGACCAAGCTACCACTTTAGAGAGTAAGGTTATATCTAACTTTAACCTCTGTCAAACCCTGGGGGACTGTGGACTCTGTACACCCTGTACCTATTAAGGAACAGTATATACAGAACCACTTTCTCACACCCTGCAGTTCAGGTGAAGAACCAATTGGGTTCAGAGATATATGAAGTGTGTACAATCATATTATGTGAATTCATAAAATTCAGAGGTGTGTATCTGAATTTCATAGTCAGTGTATCTTGTGACATAAACATTATGTCCTAAATATTATTTACAATAATATCATCACATTAGAATTAATAATAGAATATATTCAGTTTCAGTTTATCTCGGATCCTTAAAACATACAGCAGTTTAAAACATGAGATCTTATAAAATAATAAAATTCAACATACAAAAACCGATGAAGTTCAGATGTAATAAAAGTATGGTTAACTCTACATACTACTGTGGAAATTAGCAAATGCATTAGTTCCTTCCAATAAAAACAGAGCGCGATTTCATAAAACATAAGGTAAGGTAAAATAGAGTTCAAATTATGTCAAATCGCACTCAAGATAAGATTAGAAATTTACGGAAGTAAAGGACATAATAGCATATCTAAACGCTATGGGTGATAATAATTAATATTTTGGTAATTTTATTTTGGACACAATATTTATGTCTAGCAATAGTTCTGTATATCATTTTTTATGCCAATTTCATCATTTATTTGTGGTTTTAGTAGAAATCACTATCCCTGCCGTTGAGGTCAAAATGGCATAGTCGTAGTCATAATCCGTAGTTGAGATAATTTAAAACCATCTCAAAATGACATTGAATTAAGAAACTTAATGAAATAGAAAGTGAAATTTGACTCGACTAACAGAAGAAGTAATTTTGCTACACCACTCACATTTTGAATAAAAACAAAAATGATATCCTATATGTGCATTAACAGAATGTATAAATGCATAGGTCCTCATTTCGAGCAGGAGAGAACAGAAATGGGGGGGAGGGGTACCATGACATTCTGAGAAGCTTGGCTTTACTGGCCCTGAGGTTATCTCGTCCGATGATACCAGACCCGGTAATATCTAGCCCAGAGACACTGGACCCGGGGATGTGTGAGGTGCCCGAGAGTCTGAAGGTATCTCCTGTGCGCAGCCCCTCATGTCCTTCTACTGCTCAATGTGTGGAGCAACAAAGTTCCTGCCCAGCTCTCTCCCATCCACTTTTTCCTACACCCACACCCATCAGCCCCGCCAAGGCCCTGAAAAGAGTCCCAAACAGCAAAATGGGGTTGTTTAACCTAGAAGAGCAAAATACATGCATAATTGGACCTTTTCAGCTGTTTAACGGACAGCTTGGCAGTTGGGGGGCCACTGTTCTATGGGGCCCCACTTGGAGAAAAGGAAACCCTTTAAATAAACAAACCCGCACCTTTGCACCACCGAAACATCACATTTTTTAAGTTCCCGTGATGCAATGTGCCACTGGCATATTTATAAGGCCACGTAAAGCCACAGTATGTGGCTTTTCATGGCCTTATAAATATGTGCCCCTTTTATGCAGGAAACTGCTTGAAACGGGCATTCCATGGGTGTTGCTGGGGGTATGGGAGGGAGGGAGTAAGGGAGCACAATGAGGAGAAATATCTTTATTTCTCCTTGTTTTTCTGCAGCACACATCAAAAGAGGAAAAAGCATCTTGTGATAGTTTTTGTGCAGGAAGGTGTCCCTTCCCGCACAAAAATAATCCTCTCCACAACGCAGGCACCCTTGCACCATGGTGCAAAGGTGCCTGTGTTGGCACACAGCAGCCCATTGTGCGCCGGGGAAAAGGACAGGAATGTGCCATACCTAATGGATACCGTGCATTCCTGCACTTTTCTTTTGCCATAGGGCAACGCAGCAAGACCTGCTGCGCTGCCCTACCGCAAAAAAACCCATAGATGAGGCACAAAATCTTTATAAATGATTTTGAAGGCATCTACCTGGATGGGCCCCTTGACACTGAGATAAAACCCTCGCGGGACAGCATGGTGTCCATGCAAGATGAGGCCCTTTGATGTGGGGCCCTTCCAAGGGAAGGCATAGGAGGCCATCTATAAGCTGAAAGTGAGCATCGTCCAGTCCTCACACGGAGCAGCAGCAGAGTTTCACTTTCTTTGCTGCTGTATTCCATGGGCTATGCAGGGCTGTGGAACAGCACATAGTTTCAAACATCTGTCTCGTTTGCAGCCTGTCTTGGGCACTGGGAGAGACACGCACCTGCCTGAGAACCCTGGCAGGCCTCTTGCTACAGTCCTATTTAATTGCAAGTTATTTTTAAGCTTTAATTAATTTAAATGACCCCGTGCCAGGGTGTATCAGAGATAGAAAACAGACTGGGCATCAAATTAAAAGTGGCCCACATTAGGGAATCAGATAATTCAAAATGTGGCCCATATGTACAAACTGAGGCAGGTTTTAGCTTGTAAATTAGTGCTTTCTACAATGTCTGAGAGACTATAGACATTTAAGCTTCCTGCAGGCATTGTTTTATTATCAGGGAAATCACCAGTAAATACAAGCCCACCACATCTTATAACAGGCCCACAAACAGTGAAAAAAATACCCCATACACTGATCTGTGAGTTCAGCCCTTGGGGCACTGCCATATTGCCCTGTAGACAAGTCAAACAGTGCCTCCTGCCAAGGCTAGAAACACTAGATCAATTTTGCTGGTTTGACAGCCACTTCTACCATTACAACACCGAAAAGCAGTAGCAAGCGGTGACCCTCAACACTGCAGGGGCATTGCGGGAACCAAGAGCCAAACCCAGTGGGGGCCAAAACGATTTTTGTTTTAATAGACTTACCCGTGCTCCACTCTCCTCCGTCTTTTTCTTCTTTCCGCTTCTTTCTCAGCAGGGCAGCACCTCGTGGAGCCTCAGGCAAACCCCTTCTGCAAATCCCGATGCTGCTCTCATGCTGCAGATGAGCAGCATGAAAGCAGAGCCAAGATTGACTGGAGCGGGCTGCCCCGTTTTATTTTTCACTTATGCTGCACTGGCAGCAGGAAGGTGATGCTCCTCTGACCTAATGAGGGGGCTGCAGCTGCTGAAAAGATCGAAAATACATATATGATAATTAATATGTTCATATTTAATCTTTCAGATTCCTATGAACAATCTGTGTTCAAACTGGCAGAGTTTTGTTGTTAGGCTCAAAACACCCATTTTCGAAATTAAAATTGAACTGCACTGGATGGCATTGTCAGAAAGTGTGTTTGCAGCTGTAGTTTATTTGAAACATTTAACAAAGAATGCCAGGCATGTTTTTTAGAGTGCTTGAAGAAAAAGAAAGCTTCAAAAAGGCCCTGTGTGGTATGTGATGCTTTCAAACAATCTTAGCCTCTGATGGAGCAGAGGAAACACAAACATTTTTGTACCCCCTTCGAAGTTAATGACGTCATAAACTTAAAAATACTAAAAATACTAACTGTTTGAATGCATGAACTAATCAACAAAATGCACCTTAATTAGAAACTGCACGCGGGAAACTAACTGGCATTTGCAATAAATCTAATTTATTTACAAATGTGAAATTAAATTAACATAGGTTTGTGATTCGTGTAGAAAGTAGAAGAAAATTGTATGTATTTCCTTTGTAGTAAAATATATTGTGGCAAAGAATGCAGATGGTAAGTAAAATGGCTTTAAATGTCGCTTATGCTAGGTAAAACCTAACCTGGGTCATTAGAATGGTGGGTGGTAAACAGAAGGGCTTATTTTCTATGTCTAATTTCTGCTATGTTGTTTTCATATTAGTTCCGTTCAGGCCTGCTAGGCCTCACTGGGAAAATGGCCGCTGTCGAGAGATGTGATTGCGTGCGCAGAATAAAGATGGCCCCGCACATGAGCAGAATGGAAGTGCCAGTCACGAGTGTGTAACCTATGCCCGGAGTGAGAGATGTCAAGGCCAGCCTGGCCTAAGAAGAGAGTTGTGCCAAATTTCTGCATGAATGCCTGGGAACGGATGGGAGACTTGAACTCCAGAAGATGAACAACGCATAACCATCGGAAAATGTTGCAAATATGTTAACAAAGTAAAAAATAACTTTTGGGACTTGATGAATCACGAGATTCTGTATGAATGGATTATTTGCAGAACCGGTTCAGGCAAGGAGGACAATGAGGTGACCATCACCACCCTTCCAATGTACCAATCAGAATGAATGTAGCCCCTAAAAGGTTTCAATTTTGGGTATAGCAATTAGTGAAAGGGTATAAAAGAGGTGTGCTTTCAATGACGTCGTCGCATTCGCTTATTCTACATCGATCTATTCAACACGACACGCTGTCTGTTGAGACGATTTCTCTTCTGATGCTGAAAAGACTTTGAAAATATTTTGGACTTCGAAAGTTGATGGGGAAAAGGAACGAGACCGTCGCGGGATTCTATCCTGGGAGGGAATACGTCCGAGGAGGTTAGAGGAACAGTCAGTCAGCTTTGGGAACCTATCCTGTGATCTTCGATTCATATTCTGGTGAATCATTCTCGTCATCGCCCTCAGGCCAAGGGTAATGAGTATTTTCCGTTTTTCTATTCAATCTTTACTTAAATGCTTCTGAAAATAATGTCTAGAATGTTTGCTTAGTAAAATTTTACTTATTCAATTTATTCAATGAATCTAGATAAAATTTCATGCTAACTTAAAACTGAGTCTTTGGTTATTAAAATTAAAGTTATGATCAATAATTGTTAAAAAGGTTTTAATTGTGATTGAGCTGGACTTAATCGCCATCAACTGATTCCTACTAGTTGCTCCATCGACCCAAATAGCGGAGTACCTTGATGTTTTAGAACCGACAATTCCAAAGTCAAGTGTATATAATGTATATAGCTATTATTTAGGTGAGAAATTAACAAGGTACACCGTATGTCTTGCAGCTCGTCTACTTATCACTTACCCAGAAAACTGAGTGGATGTGTGTGTTTAGGTTTATGGGTCACACCGATGAACAAGTGGTGTAAGGGTTTTTCTGGGTTGGTGTCATAAGGAAAGGTTTTTATAATAGCCGCGCTGCATCATCTGCTATCCAACAACTAGATGCATTTTGGGACCCAAATTTCTATTTTGTATCATTACCAGAAAGGCCTTAACATCACAGCTTGCAAACTGTTTTGTATAAAAATTAAAGGATTTGCTGAAGTGACTGAAGGTGTCAGATAGGCAGGTGCAGTGGCAACAGAAACCAGGGGGAAAGGGCCACATTGCACCCAAATTATTACCAAGCCAAAGGATCGAGGCACATTTTCCTTGCTTGCATTAAGGCCTGTGGCAATCTTGCTTCACCACTGATTTAGATTTATGCCTGGTGTATCTTCTTTATTGGTAAGCTCGATCTACTGCCAGTACTGCACATGTTTTCTGCAAAGGATGCTTGTACTTCATATGCTTTTCATGTTATGTGCAAAGGAGGCTTACATGGCTTCTGCCCTAGCTATACTTGCTGAAGCTACTGATTTAGGCAGTGTGCTACCACTTTACCAACACCACTATTGACCACGGGCTTGCTTTTGTGTGGCTTTCAAGAAACGTAAATGAACATGACTTTGCTTGATAGATCCAGACAAACTGCCAGAGTCACTGGGTTTCTACTGGCTGTTCTTCGTCATGTGCTGAGACTTGACCAGACTATGGGGCCTTTGGGTATTGTTGTGATTTGTACCTTGGTGTTCGCTATGAGACACCGTAGTTTTTGTTCCTTTGTCATGTCATTGGCTGTGCATTCTGGAATGTTGACAGATGACAGCTGATGAATTACTTGAGCAGCCACTGTGCGACCTTCTCCCGGCTTGGCACTCACATAAGTGTGTTGGAAGAATATAATAAAGAATGTACAACTTCAGTTGGTGTATGGAATTGTCTTAACAATGTGGCGCCGATTTCCAACACACTGAATCCAAAGGCATGCACATTTGACCGGCTGCCTCAGTTTTCTCTATCGACTTCAATCCACATACGAATTTCCATGGTATAGTTTGCTTTTGCTTGTGGTGTGAGGGTCAGGCCAGTTCCTGTGCTGTGGACTTATGTTATACTTTAAGCGCATATGTGAGAGGGTCTTCACTTGGCACTTCAACTGCAGTCTCCGTGCAACAGCAGCTCTGTGTGATGTCAGCATGCTGTTTTGTGTTGCAGTGGCAGCGGATGATCAGCCATTGATACGTCATCACATTGCACGTCCACCACCATTTTGGATTTATTAGTCTTCTACATGACATGAGACAACTACTTAAAGTTAAGAACAAATTTGTTTGGGCAGACACCTGCCACAGTGCATTTTGTTCTCTGAAAGATTAATTGTTGCGTTGCTCCCCCATTGCAAGGTTTCAACCCTACTCTATCCAATATTGTCACCACTGATGCTAGTAGTGAAGGTCTTGAAGTTGTCCTCACCCAGTAGGATCTACAGGGTAAGGAGTATACAATTGCATTTGCTTCCCGCTCTTTGACACCGGCTGAAAAGAAATATTCAGTCATAGAGCGGGTAGTATTGGCATGCATGTGGGGGTTAGAATATATCTGACAATTTGTTTGGGTTAACAAAGTCACTTTCTTAGTGATCACAAGCTGTTGATGAAAGTTTTGACCACTAAAGGGCTTTACGCTGCATCTCCAAGACTTGTCTGAATGTCTGTTCGGTTATTCGGCTTCAATTACAAGGTACAATATGTGCCTGGTGTAAAAAATATGGTTGCAGACATTCTTAGTCACATGTCTGTGCTTTTAAATGATATGAACGACATCATTAAGGAGGATTTCTGAGTGGCAAATATACATGAAGAGTTGGATGGGATATCTATGGATGAGTGGAAATTGGAGCAGAAGAATGATGCTTTATTAAGTAGGGTTTGTGGAATGGTTTCTGGTGTTTGGCCAGGTAATAGGTTCGTTCCTGAGGAGTTATCACCTTTTTAGGTGGTGAAACACGAATTGACTGAGGAAGGTGGTTTGTTGTTGAGGAGTGATAGAGTCATTCCCCCTTTCAAGTTAAGGGCTAGGATACTGGAGATCTACCATGAAGGACATTTGGCTATCAGTAAGACCAAACATAGGGTGAAGAATTGTTACTGGTGGCCTGGGGTGAACATTGAGATAGAAAAGAATATTAGAGACTGATTGCTATGTGAGAATTCTGACAAAACTCAAGTCATGCTCAGACCTCCCTTTAGCTCATCGCTTGTCCCAGTATGCCTTGGGAAAGTGTGGGTGTGGTTATATTTGGCCCCATCCAGGAAATCAATGAACAAGTGTTTATCTTATTCCTCATAGATCATTTTCCAAAGTGGCCAGAAATAGGTCTTGTGCAAAAAGCTGATTCTGGTAGTATTGTTAAGTTCTTAGATGACATCTACATCAAAGAGGGTTTGCCCATGTGCGTTGTGGGCATATAGGATCTCGCCGTGTAATAGCACCAGTCTTAGTCCCTTTGATCTTATGAGGGGTAGGACCCCCTATTCCAAGGACATTTTAGAATATTTGACAGCAGCCAGAAGAGTGAATTGGTCTGCAGAGGTTTTTAAGGATAATTTGGAAGAAGCCCAGAGATTGTGTAAAAAGTATTACGACAAGAAACACAACAGCAAGTTAGTTCAATTGAAGGTGGGTGATGTAGTGAGAGTTAAGAAAAGTGGTTATATTGGCAAAGGCCAAAACAGGTTTCGCCAACCTCTTAAGGTATTTTGTACTTCAGCTTTGCTGAGTGATGTCCGAGTGTGGCACTTCTCTGTGATGGCTTTGTACAAGTGTAATGTGGGTGCTGATTCTTCTGTTAGTGCTAATGGTGTTAGAACTATTGCTCGGAAGGATGGTTGGTGGTTGTAGGATAAAGGCTAGCATTCTCATGAACATGATCTTACTGTTCAACTGGAAACTCATCAAGATACTTGCTTTGGGTTAGCCCAAGTCGCATAATGAGGTGGTTTGTGGGAGCGCACTGGGGAACAAACCACAGCCCTATTTAACTTGGAACCTACCTCATGGGATTAGAAGGTTGATGCTCTTACTGAGACTCCATTTGTTGCCCCTAAGAGAAATTACTGGCATTTGGGATAAAATACTGAAAGAGAAGAGAATCTGCAAAATGTGTTGTTTACATTTTCAAGATTACAATCATGTGTTATTTGTGTGTCTGGAGTTGCGAAAGGCTAGGCGTATTTTTTTAAGACCTTCAGACATCAAATTGAATATTCGTTCCGCCCATGAGGCCCGTCTATTTGTCTTGTCCCCACCAAATGAAATGGTCTGTCTTAGGATTTAATAATTTTTAAAACTTTCTTGGCTGTTTATTAGGTAATTTTAATGCTATTTCTTATGCTGTAATATTTTGATGGTTGTTTATTTGGTTGTATATGCATCCTAATATTTATTCTCCAGCTCTATAGGATGCTTTGTTCTATTTCGCTCCTTGTATGTGGTACTTTGCACTTTGTTGTTTTATATGACTGTTTTATCATCCCCTGCATTCCGTACAGTATGTATGATTATAGATTTTAAGGCGGCCTCCTCGTACAAAGGAAGGACTATTTATTGAATGAAATGCATTAATTGTTTTATCTGTAGTGTGTAATTTTGTGGACCTCCGTAGGAGTTCCATATCATAATAAACTTGATACTCATCAAGGTTCAGACACATTTACTCCAGTTGAGGAACAGGTTGCCACCAGTACTAAAAGTAGCTGAGTTGGTCGCCCTGTGGTGAAACCAAAGAAATTATCAGACTATGTCTGTGAGTAGTTACATTATAAAAAAGGCCTGGTTTATTTCAGTATCAGTGGAAAACATTTGTTGTTCACACAAACGATGTGACCTTATTTAGGTTTCTGAATTTGTTTGTATCCTCTCCTAGGTTCTCTACGTTTTGTTGAAAAAACAACCTTTTGCTGTATAATGTCTTATGAAGTGTCATGCATTGTAATAATTGCCCTGTACCATGCATGTTACCACTGTTCAGTATTTTGTAACATCCTTTTGTTTGGTTTCGTGAGGGGGAAGATGTGTTGTGATTTGTACCTTGGTGTCCACTCTGAGACACCGTAGTCTTTGTTCCTTGTCAAGTCATCAGCTGTGCATTCTGGAATGTTGACGAATGACAGCTGATGACTGGCTTGAACCGCCGCTGCGCGACCTCCTCCTTGCTTGGCCCTCACGCAAGTGTGTTGGAAGAATATAATAAAAAATATACAATTTTAGTTGGTGTATGGAATCCTATTTACATGTATGGGGCTGAGTATCAATCATTCACTGGTGAGTAATTTTTCTGTTCTGTCATGCCTGAGCTGTGATACAGTTGCATGTGTACATGCAGTGCACATGCCTTGGGGTCTTTGTGCCGATTGAGGGAACTACGCAAGACCACCCACAGCCTTGGAGTCTTTCAGCAGTTGAGCATTTTGGCGGGGAAGGATAGGACCCCTTGACAGATGTTTGCACCCCTTACATCATAAAGTGTTAGAGCCCTGGATCTTCATTCCCAAGATACTGAGATTGGTGAAAACCTGTGGCTTGGTCAGCTGTGCATACCTTGGATCTTTCCCTCGGAGACTCTGCCTTTGCCTTACTGCGCTCTACTTATTTTTGCTCAGCCTGGGCTGGGTGGAGAAGAAGCAATTTAGGTTTGAGGTAGTATCTGGTATTTGATACTTGGCACGGTGCTTAAAGTGTTCCAAATGAAGCCAGACAACTATGGGCAAAAATAGATTTTAAAACAGCAGGCAAAATTAAACATTTTTGAGAGAAAGAGCAAAAGTTTGAATGGTTGTAATGAGCATTTGTTAACAAAACTTTTTCCCTGGCAGTGCAATGGGAAAATTGTGCAAACTACCATTGGCTTATGTTTCCAAAAAACGAAGAGAAACTGACGTTGTTCTTCTTATTTGAATTACTGCCATTTTACCCTAATGTCCCTATGGGGAGCTGGTTACGAAAAAGAGTTATAACAGTCTCTGCTCTGAGGATAAGGTCATACCTGTCTTGTGACAACCATGTGTGAGACCCAGTGGTGGAAAACTTGTCAGAATTTGGGATTTCGGTGCCCTTGTGGAAGAATTGGTATTGCTGTTACCTGCAAAGCAGACAGTTGTTCACATCTCAAATAAGGTACATTTTGGCAAAGCGGTGTGTTGATTACAGTTTTACAATATCAAGGGATGAAACAGGTTAGATTAAGGATGTTAGAAATGGGGGTCTCTAGTTGGCAATGGCTGGCCACTGTCCAAGTAGGGACCCTTCT
The DNA here is from genome assembly GCF_964204655.1 of Triturus cristatus. Taxonomy (NCBI): domain Eukaryota; kingdom Metazoa; phylum Chordata; class Amphibia; order Caudata; family Salamandridae; genus Triturus; species Triturus cristatus. Next base: position 1,371,831,547 of record NC_140589.1, read on the forward strand.
TCCTAAGTCAGAGTAAGCAGCCTACACCCTTTGATAACTCCTGCTCAACCCTGTGGTAACGTAGCACGAGCAGCTAGGCTTATCTCAGAGGCAGTGTGTGAAGCATTTATGACCATACACAGTAATATATTGAGGAACACTACAAAGGGACACCACTCAAGTAGTTATAAAAAATAGGTATATTTATATAGACTTAATCACAAGACCAATAACAGTGAAAATCCACAATACTAGACAAATATAGTTACTTTAGAAATGCTGCAAAAATTGTTCATGATGCACAAAATGATGTTCAGTTCAATGCAGTGGTTTCTGCGACCCTTTTACTCACAAAGTATCTGGATTCTGTAGCAAAGCAACAAAAATGTTGCAAGGAGTTGTAGCGATAAATGTCCTCCGCTAACCAGCAATGCGTTGAATCCTTACTGCAAGGGAGGATGATGCGCTGGATTGCGGTCAGAACAAAGCGACAAACTTCTTCACGCTAAGCCGGTGATGCAATAAAATCCTTGCCACTAAGGGAGGATGATGCACCGAGCCTGTTGCGTGTGCGATCTTGCTGCGATGAAAGAAAATGGCGCTCCGCGAAGGAGCGACGAACCTGATGCGATGCGGGGAAAATGGCGAACGCTCGGCGTCCGCAGTCGATGAGCTTGATGCGTTTTCAGGCCTGCTGACGGGTGATGCGACGATCTTCGGGATAGCGGGCGTTTTTCTGAGCTAAAGTGTCTGGTGCATCGCGCATCGGTGTTGACTCTAATTTTAGCCGAAAGGGCCGAATGTAGGTCAGCTAAAAAATATACAAGGGATGCTTCAATGCCCATATCCAAAAGGATATTCCAGAGCTTTGATCTACTTACAAGATCAAAAGCAGAGGAAAGATCCATGAACCCCATATATAGAGACCCCTCCTTGGCCACTGTATATTTGCTTATTAAAAGATGCAAATTCAGGCACTGATCGATAGTGCTCCGCTTTGATCTAAAACCATATTGGGCATTGGACAATGTCCCACTCTCCTCCAACCAATCACTCAGTCTATGCAGGACCACCCTACCTAATATTTTTACAGTTGAATCAATTAAAGAAATAGGTCTATAACAAGAGGGATCCTGTCTGTCACCTTTTTTGAATACCGGGATAATAGTTGAGGTTGCCCATGAAGCTGGAAAACTATTTTGCCCGATCATGTTAAATACATTAGTTAAAATTTTTGACCAAATATATGGGTCAACTCTGAACAGGTCCGCAGGGACCCCATCCGGTCCGGGGGCTTTATTTTTTTACATTTCCCCTATAGCCGTTTCCACTTCAGAAACCTGAAAATTCAGAGGGGGTAGAATGCTTTTGGGCAAATTTAATAGGGCACATTTGCCATCTGCAGGAAGACTGTATATCTTTTCGAAATGGGCTATCCAGGCCTCATCCGTGATATTACAGTCCAATGCGTGATTTTCATCGTCATTAATAAACAGTGGCTGGTTTATAGTTGCCCAGAATTTCCCACTGTCTTTCAATACCTCAGTAGACAATAGTTTTGTCCCTGCTTCATACCTCAGCTCCTGTTTTCTTTCGGTTAGGACCTGTTTATATGCTAGCCTACAGGAGGCTTTGAGTTCCCTATCCCTAGGGATAATCTTCAGGGCCTTCAAAAGGGCAGCATGGGACTGGGAAATTTTTTTATTAAACCATCTTTTACCAATCTGGGGTTTTGGTTACCTTTAACCAGTAGACTATGGTTTATTTTATACAGATAGTATTAAAAGCATTAATAATATCCAGACCTTGAGCCTCAGCATCTAAACAAATATTAAACTCTGCTTCGGCTTTGGATCGGATTTCAGCTAAAAAAGTCTCTGGGACCACTTTTGTCCATTTCAGTTTCCTGCCCTGGTCCGTTAGGGTAACCTCTTTCACTGCCCTTTGTGAGATATGCCTAAAAGCTAATAATCGATCACCCGGGGTCAATTCCAAGATCACCGGGTTGTGATCGCTAAAAATAGAGACCTCCGTAAAATATCGTACAACTTGGGCTAACATTAAAGAACTCAAAAAGACATAATCAATGATTGTACCTTTGTCTTTCCCCTTAAAAGTTGGGATCCTGTTTTCAACCTCCCTGCAAGCTGACTCATAAAGGTTCCATTCTGCAAGGAGGAGTTCCAATTTCTCACCCTGTCTAGTGTGTTCAAAATGAGGAAATGCCGAAAATGGTGGACCCTCATGGTCATTTCCCCTGCACAGTTTCTCACAGGGATGAATATTTAGATCCCCCATCAAGAGAATCTCAAAAGAATTTGACCTTAAACTATAGGTTAAAAGAAACTGTTCTAATAAATCCAGGTTATTGTCTGTATCCATCGAATTATAAAAATTAATGAATAATACTTTATTCGTATCAGGCACCGAAAGTTCCACAATTAAGCAGTTATGACATCCTGCTTCAAGCTGCGTAAGAGAGCCCTTTATCTCTAAGGAGAACAAAGTAATTAGTCCTCCTTTCGCTCTCCCTGCAGCACCTTGTTTGGCAGGGATGTGGAAATGACAATAACCATCCAGAGAAAAACAGTTTTGGGTATCCCAGGTCTCTTGTAGGGATATTATATCAAATGTATTTAAAACCCCTGCCAACTAGCGTCGGCTATTTTTGCCCTTATTCCCGCTACATTCCAGCTCATAATTTTACAGGAAGGGGCTGGGGAGCCTTCTGGGCACTCTTTCTCCCCAGAATCACGTTCCAGACGCATAGGATTCCCCTGTACCGGTTCAACCATTGTAGCGTAAGGAACTGGCACTGGGTCAGAAGGCATGTGATGGGAGTAAGTTTTTCCCTGTGAATACACAGAGAGAGCAGAGTCCAATGAAGACAAACAAAAATCATTTTTACAGTCTGCTGATGGTGAGAAAGTAACCAAATTTTGACGTTCACTGCCAGTTTCTATAAGGCCCCCCAACGGACAGCTACCGGGAGTATTCCCCCTCTTAATAATACTATCTTGGCCATTTTTATCAATGCAATCAAAACCTATACTGTTTTGGGCCAGTCAATCCACCCCTTCCATGCTGCTCAGGGGTCCAAAGCGATTATACAAAGGGAGATTAAAATCTGGTCTAGATGGGCCTGAGTATCCCCTATAAACCCTTTCCCACCGTGCTGGCTGGGTATTAGGAGTAAGAGGGTAAAAGTACCGCAAATCAAGAGTGAGTATTCCACTAAGCCACTGGGTATTAAAGTGGTAACATATATGCCTCACTACTCTAGGGTCCCTCAAATTTATAATGATACTGTTACCCTCCACACCCTTGGGTTTGGTACCCAGCCAACTCACCCTTCGTACAAACAAACAGTATTTCGGCTTGCAGGTTGGGGGGAGAGGCCTATTTCCGTTGAGCCAATGTATGACCTTATTCTTCAACTCTCTAAAAGACTCTGTCTTATCATGTGAAAACCCTGGGACACCTGCCAAAATTACCGTGTAAGGAAGTGACTCTGGGGGTAAATTTATACATGGGGGTTTCGGGAGCGAACCAGCATTCAAGGGGACAGAGGTTGTACCGAAGATATGCTCCTGGTTAGAATCTACATTTGCTAACTTATTTTCGCCAACTCTTTTTTCATTATGTGCATATTCCTTTGCGGGATCCGAAACAGGAATATTAACCCTCACTATAGGTGCAGAACGTGTGGGACAATCGGATGGTTTGCTATGCAATATGGAATGATTTGTATCATTTGGGGTATCCTTTTGTTGTGTCACATTTTCAGCTGGTAATGAACACCCAGAACCAGGATGGTGCTCTAAGGTTCTTTCCAGAACAGCCGTGTTCGCGAGCATGAGGTTTTCAAGGTTCTCTACCTTTGTGCATAGTTGTTTCACTCTCTCTAGGATAGGGCACAACAAAGATCTTAACAATTTTTCAAGGGTATCCAAAATACCAGTAGGGGATGGGGTTGCACAGGACTGGCCAGGTAAGATTTTGGTGACCATGGAACTTGAATTATCTGGGGGTGAATCAGTACGGCCTGGAGGGTTAGTTGAATTTGGAAGTTTGTGGGATTTTGCCACTTTGGCTCGTTTTCCCTTATTCATCCCTCCCGCCCGTTTCCTTTTAGTAGGTTTAGACTGAGTCACACTCCCCTTTTCCTTAGTGACTCCTAGTGGCAGTTCAGCATTAGACGCTGAAGGGATGGAGCTATATTCTCCCAAGGGGGGTCTGTTTTCTAGAATAGATATACTATCTATACTATGGACACTATTGGTGCTTATATTTGTAATGTCCGACCCAAGAGCCTCAATACTAAGTGCCACATTAGGATTAATATCAGTTGGGAAATGCTCAGGGGACTCTACCGACATTATTTTCCCCCAGTGAAGATCTCTTAGCTGATAAGTCCAGAGACAATCTCTTTTCTGTGAGGATAATTTCATGTTCCAGAACGCGGGTAGATCTGGAAATAAAGTCATCCAAAGTGCCGGACACTGAACCCCCAATAAGATCCTGAACGATTTTTCGCCCAGACCTTAAGGAGGTTGCCATGATTTAGAAAAACAAATGAGTTTCCCACGTATGTAGCAAGTACAATACCTTAGCTGACAACAAGAGTTTAATTATAGCGTCCTGGTATGTTTATCAGGGTGAAAATAGTGTCTTACAGCCTGCATATACAACCTGATTTCGCGTTTAATGGAGGGTGGCCCGGCCCGGCCTCCTCTGGCCCCTGATGGCCACAGACGGCCCGCCCTTTGTCCGGGCTTCATCCGGCGCGTCCCGCGCGCGTCCCGCGAAGCGGGCCTCAGCGTCACTTATGCGCGCCTCCTGGCGCTTGCGCTACGTCCGGGGCCCGCGCCGCCGCTGGGACAGCGGCGACGCTGTTGATTGCACTTGGTGTTGTCCCCCTTGACTCTTGGCGGTGGCGGCGTAGAGTAAGGATCAGGTAAGCTGTGCAAATGCTGGTCACAGGTGCCCCCTTGATTCTTGGCGATGGCGGCGTGAAATAATGAACAGGTAGGTCTGTTTCCCCCCGCTCCGCCGGCCTCAGCGTCACTTATGCGCGCCTCCTGGCGCTTGCGCTACGTCCGGGGCCCGCGCCGCCGCTGGGACAGTCGGGAGTTGTAGTCCCGGGGCGGCGACGCTGTTGATTGCACTCGGTGTTGTCCCCCTTGACTCTTGGCGGTGGCGGCGTAGAGTAAGGATCAGGTAAGCTGTGCAAATGCTGGTCACAGGTGCCCCCTTGATTCTTGGCGATGGCGGCGTGAAATAATGAACAGGTAGGTCTGTATACCCCCAAAGTCTTTGTTCTTAGGGGTCACAAGCCTCTGTACCCAGCCAGAACAAGTTCTGCCCAGCCCTGGAGCACTTTGTTTACCAGACTGCATCCTTCCTTTCAGAAACAGGGGGTCTGCCTTCAGACGCACAGTGGGAGGTGGAGCCAGCATTCACCTTGTCAGGCACAGCCCTATTCAAGTGCAGGAGCTACCCCTCCCCTCACTCCAAGGCAGATCTCTCTATTCAACCCAGGTCTGACTCAGCCTGCCCTGTCCCTCCAAAACCAGACAGCCAATAAAACATAATAGCAGAGCAAACTGGAAGGCTTAGGCAAGAAAGTACCTATACTCTAAAAGTGGTAGTACACAGAATATAAAAATAACCTTCACTAAAAGATGTATTTTAATATTCTGAGCTAAGGCATACTAAATTCGTTTTTCTACCATGTTCTGTGGGTCAGTTAGGACTATAGAATGTAATAGCCCAGACCTCCTCCCATTCTGGCCTATGGAGAACAGGTAGCCTTACAGTAGTGAAAAACGAAATTGGGTGTAATTCACTACTTGGACATGCTACACACATCAGAGCATGTCCTGCCTTACACATACAATGCACCCTAACATAAGGGTGGCCTACAGGATGCCAAGGGAAGGTTTAGGGGCTGGGAAGCGGGTGCACTTCACAGCCAAGATGGCAGTTCTGGACTGCACGCAGACACTGCAGTGGCAGGTCTGAGACACACTTTACAAGCTGCCTCTGTGGGTGGCACAAACCAGTGCTGCAGGCCCACCAGCGGCATTCGGTTTACCAGCCCTGGGCACACATGGGCCACGCTACTAGGGACTAACAGGTAAACCAAATAAGCCAATCATGGATGTACCAATTCACATGTCATCTTTACAAAGGGAGCATTCGCGCTGTGGCACTGAATGGCAGTGGCACAGCGCCCAGAGCATCTATAACCAGCAAAAAAACAGAGGAGACATAGCAAAAAATGTCAGAACAGTCTATCAGGCCCATCTCTGGAGTGCTTTGTCAGACCTGGGTTGGGAATATTCCAGTTCATTGACTAGCAGCATGTACAGGTAAGGAAAGAGGTGCAGGAAGGAAGCGCATTATACATGTTATTTGTGAGAACTGTAGTATTATGGTTGCTGCACATCATGGTTCTAGTTACCTGTCTGAGTACCTGTTCAACAGAGATCTGTGGAAAATTAGTATTGGAAAAGCAGAGGTGTTTTCAGCTTATTACTGGTTAGGAATGAGATGCTTTGGCAGAGCAAGATCATGTATGAGGTGCAGCGAACACTATCCGAGTGCCAGTGATGGATAGAATTGAGGTGCATAATGATACAGAATCTGTGCCTGCACCATTTAGCTGTACAGAGCCTCTGGACAACCACATTCTTGACAAAGTTACTGATTTATCAATTACCTCCTAAGTTTTTGGCAGTGCAAGATTTCTTTACTATGCATTTAGGAATGTTGTTAATTAAACTTGGCTAAGGCCAGCTTCATGAGCAGGACATGAATAACCAGCAGCAGAAGACCGCACAGTGTTTTGAAACACATGCCTGACAACTGCTGCTGGAAATGTGGACACATAATGAGTTAGGAACTTAAAGCAGGCAGTCATCAGTATCAGTTGTATCTCATGATGTCATCAGTGTCAGAAGCCACACAATCGTGTCCTCTGGTTGGAAGCCCATTTCATGTTATTTCCTGTAATGATAATGTCTGCCTAAAGAGCATGTACTATACTTTCAGCTGATGCCTTCAATTTGCTAATTAGTGCAGTATGTGCTCTGTATGAATAAAACTTCAGTTTCTTGTGGAGTTCAAGAAAAGCCTAGGAGGTTCTGATGTGTAGTGGGAGGTTTCTTCCATGAATTAAGAGCAATGTAAGGGAACACCCATCCTCCTGATCTGGTTCTGTGTGTGCATGGCATGTGTGTGAGTACAGGTCCTGTGGATCAGAGGTGCCTGGGTAGCTGCTGAAGGGATGCAACTGTTCAGATAGGCAGGGCTTAAGTTGTGTAGTGCCTAAAATATTTGTGTGAGGAGTTTGAGTTGAGTGTATTTGTGTATCTGGACCCAGTGAGGTTCCTTGTGGTGTGGTTTCTGTTCTGTGTGGGAGGTTGAGGATGAGTCTGGCTGCTGTGCTATGGATGGCTTATAGTCTTCTAGTAAGTTGCTTGAAGATCCTGGCATAGGCGGTGTTCCCATAGTCCAACTTGCTGGTGACTATGGTATGAGTGGCAGTTTTTCTAGTGTTGCTTGGGAGTCATTTAAAGATCTTCCTCAGCATCTTCAGGGTGTGGAAGTACAATACAATGTTTGCATTGACTTGTGCGGTCATGTCCAGTTTGCTGTTGATTATTCTGAGGTTTCTGTTGTGGGTGTGGGTCTGAGTTCAGCCGGGCACCTGTTGGAGTCCCAGGGTGAGGTGTTCTTGCCAAAGATCACTACTTCTATCTTGTCGGTGTTGAACTTGGGACAATTGGCTTTAATCCAATTAGCAACTTCAGTTATGCAGGCATTGAACTTGTCTCTTGTCTTGGGGTTCTTGCCCGAGAGGGAGAGTATGTGTTGCATCTTGTCAGCGCATGTGAGGATGTTGATATTGTGTGCATGGATGACATCGGCCAGAGGGATCATCCATGTCTAAAGTTTGTCTCACAGTTACTTCTTTTGTCTTTTCTACATGTGGAAAGCATGCAGTACTCATCCATGTGCAATGCATGTTGTGGAAAGCAAATTTCACTGTTGATGCCAAAGGAATTCTGTTTGAGGGAATGTATGTATTGTTATTTACATAGCACAGAGCTAGCTATCAAGCAAGAGAGTACTGTACAATATGTAAGCGGTTGGGAGACAATTTACAAGATTGTGTATTTTAAGTGGGGATTACACAAATTCTTTTTACAGACATTACATTTCATAAGAAGATTGTGATTTGCCCAGAACCACACAATACTGTGTCAAGTGCCAAGACTAGGTTTTGAACCTGGGTCCCCAGGTTCCTAGGAAAGCAGCTCTAGCCACTGGCCACAACTTCTCTCACACAATTCTGTGCACCATCCACTCCTGCTTGTGTTTTACTTGCTTTTTGTGTGCGCAGAGGTACTACCTGTGTTGTACTTGTATGCATGAGTGACTCTTGTGTTGATCTTGATTATTATCTACTAACTGGAAGAGAATTCTGTGCAGAGACTGTCTTTGTTATTGGATCACATTACAAGTAATGAAGTGACAGCTGCTGTCTCAACTCTGATCTCAGAAGCACTCAAGCAGAGTGTTACCGAATAACCTGAAAAAGAAACTGAACAAACAAGACCCCATAAAATGAAGGAAAGAAATGGAACAGGAATAGCGAGAAAGGCACATAAAGAAAAGAAGAGAAGAAATATAAGGGAGAGAGAAGAAGAAAGAAAAGAAAATAGAGGAGCAGAGAAAAAGCAGAAGGGTAAAGGAAAGGGAGGGAAGAAGAAAGAAATGACATAAATGTGGAAGATAAGACACAGGTGTGATAGAGTATAAAATGAAAGGAAAAAAACTAGGTCCATTCCCTATTGAAATTCAGAACTCTGCGATCTTCACTATCTGCCGACTTACTTAAGGGAGGTGTGGAGGAATGGTCTTATGCTTATATTGTGCAGAACACACCTTTTCAAGACTCACAGCACACAACCTTAATGTCTCTGGGGGGGATAGGTTAAATATTCAGTTATCAGAGGAGTATCAGAACATATACTCAAATATAAAATGAAGGCCTGAGGAAAACACAACCTAAAATTGAATATAGTATAGTTTTAGATCAAGAACATGGTTCTCATAGATATGGGAAGAGAAAAGAAAATACTTTAACATCAACTGTTGGAGACAGGATCAAAATGGGCGCAACATTGTTCGCATTCTGTGGGAATGTACAGGAGTAAAATGATTCTGGTCAGATGTATGGGGGACATGAAGGTGGATCTTGGGTCAATGTGGCCCCTTTCTGCAAATGTGGCACTGCTTCAAGGTACCTCCAATTTTACAGAAATTACACACCATCTAAGTTGCTGCTCTTCTACCGTGCTAGCAGTAGCCATAATTGGCTTTCTAAGGCTCTGGAAAATGCCCACAGCCCTGACATATGTCACATTGCTGACAGACATGTTCACCAACCACGGCCTCATGTGAGAGAATCATATACAGGCTACATTTAAACTCCCCATACCATAAAAGCACTACCATCTTATACACATGAAACGGAATAAAGATTGGCCTTCATTTTTGCACCCTGGCCATGCTTGAGAAGTGAAAATGTTTATATTGGATGTGAATCACTCTTCCCTGCCAATGTACATTGCTCTATGTTCATCTGTGCATTCTTGGAGAGGTCAGGCTACCAGGGAAATGAAGGAAAGGTATGATGTTGAAAGAAAATGTTATTATTATGGTCATGCTTATGTGATTGTATACCAAAAAATGGTTGTTACTGTTCTGTACTACTGTCTCCCCACAAGCAGACTTTTGTTTTACATAAACTGCTTTTAGTCATATGTATCTATATCTATATAGTAACCTCCGGTTTTAGGTGTGGGATATTGGATAGGAAACTCATAATGAGTTCAAGAATATAAAATAGCTGTTAAAACCCACCACACAAAGATTGCTTTAAAATGAGTAGTATTTATCATACTCATGCCATTTATAATTGATCTAAAATGGAATTGTCTTCTGTGTTTTCTAGTTAAGTTGTCATCACTTAATTGAGCCAGTCGTGTATCTCTAACAATCACTAACAAGAAACATTCCAGAATTTACTTTCACGATGTATGCTTTGGGTTAGAGGCTCTTATGAAGGTAGAGTACTTTGAGTAGTTTGGATGGGTGTAGGGGCATTTGTAATACAGCTACACACTAAGTCTAGGAAGGAGATAGCATGGAAAAGGGTTGCACTACAAACATTATGGAATGTTCAATGCTTTTGAGGGCTTAGGCTCCTAGGATAACAGAAGGCGTTGTTGTTTAAATGGCCTTAGTCCATTTGTGCAATTTATGGACCAGCTGCAGATATTTTTATGCAGCCTGTAGGTCATAGGGACAAATTCAAGAGCATTCACTATTTAACTGACTTTTGACATAGTATCATTTAGGTAATCGTGAAAAATGATACATAAGGCATGCATCGGAAAACATACTATAATTGATTTTCACATTTTTGGGTTACAAAATTTTAAGATGAGCACAATTTGACTAAACATAAGGTGGAAAAACTTAGATAGTTTACCTTGTTTGTACTTACAACCATTCCTGATTAAGCACAGAAGCGTAGCTATCATTGATACTGCATGTGTGGTGCATGAAATTGGGTTGCTAGTCGAGGGGAGGGAAATCCTTCTCAAGCGGGAACCACAATTCTTCTGATGGTGAAGTCACAAGCAACTCTAAATTAACCTGTGCTCAGTCCCGGAATAGCTTGGCACAAAGCAGGCAGGCTTAACTCAGAGGCAATTTGTACAGTATTTGTGCAACACTTCAAACAGTAACACTGTGAAAACGTACCTAAAAAGGATCTCATAACAGACTAAGAAACAAGGAGTAATTTGTAATGAATAAAACAAGCCCAAAATTACAGAAATCAAATCAATAGATCCGGAAATATGCAATTTTAAAGATTTTAGTGAAAATAGTGCCAAAAAGCACAGAGCACTAACTGTGGATATCTGGACGTTCCGGACAGGGACAGAGTCACAAGTGCAGGCTGACTATGATGGAGCTCAGGCCAGTTACCAGGACCCTGTTAGGCCTGCTAAACAAAGTACATTAAATCCTGGTTGTGGAGAGTTGCGAGGATCAGTGTCGAAGATGCGTTGTGCAGCTGAAGTGATGCGTCGGTTCTGAGTTGCAGCGAGGCTGCTGTGTGAGGGCCTACTTCATCTTCGAGGATCCCATCGATAAGGCTTGTGGTGAAAAGTCCAGCATCGAGGATGTGCCATGCAGTCGAGGCAATGCTTCGGTTCCGAGGAACTGTGAGACAGCCGTCTAGGAGGGATGCGTGGACCTGCGCCGAAGTTTGTGTCATGCAACGGTGGTTCCGGAGATGCTGTTTGTCTTGCAATGGTTCTGATCCACACAGTAGCAGCACTGCGTCAGTTCTGCTTGTTGTTGTGAAAAAAACAAAGATGCATCGGTTCTGCTTGATCCACATAGTCTGGCAGAGGACCTTAAGCCTATTACCAAGGGGCCAGTAATAGGATTGCACCCCTTGGCAGGGTAGACTCACAGATGGCAGAGTCCAGGGGGAGGTACAAGGTTGTTGAAAGCCTGTTGTATCCCTAATGCTTCAGATCAGGAGGCCAGCCAACTGACCCATGAATCACTCTGGGGTTCAGGGTTCAGGAGATGCAGGCCCAGTCCTTCTCACCCAGGCAGCAGGTTAGCACAGCAGAGCAACAGCACTTCAGAGCACCAGTCCAACAGAATGACAGTCTTTTCAGCAGGACAGCAGTCTTTCTTCCAAGCAGAGTATCCACAGGTACAGATCTGTACTGAAGAGTAGGTGTCTGGGGTACAGTATTTATGCCTAGTTGTGATTTTTAAATGGAGGAGAAGCTTCTAGAGGTTTTCCTTGGAAGTCCTCAGTCCTCCTGCCTTACCTGTGCTGGCTCCAGAATAAATACAGGTAGTATGCAGCCCTTTCTATGGAGGCAGGACACAGCCTATTCAAGCATCCGTAGGGGTGGGATGTTTAAGGCCTACTGTTGGGTATTAAATCTTCCACCCTCCTCAGAGCGATGCAAAGCAAACAGACTCCAGCAGCCCCAAAACACAGGAAATGTATTTTCACCTTCTTTTATTGGCATGCCAAGGCAGAAGGCAGACACAGTGTCACATCTTGGAACAAGCTTCTTCTGCCCCACATAGATATTCAGGGGAGCATATATAGGGCAGAAAGTGCTCTCATCAGTAAAATCCTTACATGTGGACAAGGCCAAACACGGTTGTACATATACAATTAGAATTGTCATGCAAGCACAAGACATAGAGCAATAAAAGGACACAAGGGAACAGAAAGCAAGTTTAAGCAAAACCTGCAAGAATCAGAGGCTTTTCACAGCTGTTAACCCAGGACGTGTCAAAGAGGGCAATAAAGGTCCAAGGGTCAGGCTTGAATAGATTTGTAAAGGAGGGGTGATTTTAGGAGCACAGAGCAAGCAGTTTGGTCAGAGACAGACATAGTTAGCTCAGTGGGTCTGAGATAGTGTGGGGGAGAATTTGGGATTGATTCACTTATTTGGCTGATGCAAACATGTAGATATATATATATTTCCTTACAATATCCCTCCTTTTTTATAGCAATATCAAATACCATTGTAAGAAAAATATGAATATAAATAAATATGGTAGAAATATAAAGTATCGATAAAGTACATATCTTTGAATGGCATTAAACAGTGTTTCAAAAAACATGCATATATTGGTGTAGACACATCTAAGAGGTATTCATTTTTCATCATTGATAAAATTGTATACTAGTACTCAATGCATTTACATTACATATCTATAGCCATTAAATCAAATGTTTCTTTGTGTGCTTTCTCTACATCTTGTTGTATTTGGAGATATCTGCAGGCTAGCTCCTGCTCTGTAGGAGGTAGAATTTTAACAGCTGAAATTGAATGGATGCTTTTACTACACAATTGCTGTCCCATGGAGCAGCAACACTGAAGACAACACAAATATATCACTATTGTTAAAAAGATACCCAGTAGTGCTAAAAGTAAGTGCTTTAACCATCCTATTGGTAGCCAAGACCATAGCCAGGACCAATCATCAGAATCTGTAATTTTCCCCGCTCCACTGAATATTTGGACTGCATTCTTAATTTGTGCCACATCCCTTGCTATGTTTCCACTTTTGTTTAAAAAATAACAGCAAGAGGAATTTAATACAACTCACAGTCCTCCTTGTTGTAGTGTCAGGAGGTCAAGTGCAATTCGGTGTTGAATAGTCATGGCAGCTACTGATTTAATTTCCATCTGCAACTGTTGAAGTGCATCTCTTGTTGCATTGAATACTAGAGCTAGCGCAGCAGACATATTAACTAGGGCCAATTCTAAATCATATACCACATATCCAGGAATAAATACACACATTAGTTCAAAGAATAGACCTTGTCTAGTTTCCAGAATAGGTGCATGTATATCTCATTATATCTAGGAGCAAACTCCCCAAATTTAGTGGCTCATGGGCTGCAATGTGTGGCACGACTGAAATGTTTGTTGTAAGATAAGAAATAGCACACATGCTTTCCCAGTGCCGAGGAAGCATCTTGTATGCTTTAGTGCCACAAATAAAATACATTCTGCCTTGTAAATGTGTGTCCAATGTGTGATATTTACTGAGAGGAAGGCCTACCCCTTCAGGAAAAGTGTTTTGGAATTGATCACACCATTTGTAATCAATCCATGAAGAATTTATAAGCGTAACGTGTAACATTTGCCCATGGTGCCATGTATGAGCAGCGAGCTGACCATAAGGAGTATTCTAATATTTTAGAAATCACATTTGGTGCCCTAGCATGCTTATTGTTTTGCTCAATAAATGGATCGTATAGAAGACCATCAGGTGTTATTAATAGTGTCTCTCCATCTACAGTGATGTTCCAGCAATGAAAAGTGTAGTTTACTTGTATTCCTCGTACCTTAATTGTCCAGTTCCTAATTACTAACTGTCTGTCTTTATGTTCTAATTCCCTGTGATATTATCAAATTCTAATATGTTAGGACACTGGCTACTTTTTAAATGTCCTAAGTATCGGGAAGCTGGGTTACATCCTGAAACATGATGCTTTAAACATACAGGAAATGCTTTTTCCTTGTCTTTGTATTCTACTGTAGGAGACACTTGGTATTGGGCTTGAATATTTGGCAGTATGGTACAACGTGGGTACCATCCAATCCTTCCTTCTCCACAATCCCAGGTTACATTGGATATGAGGCATCCTATTCCTTGCGCCTAATTTTGTATAGGCACAGGTGCTTCATATAGGCCAATTGGGTCGCTGGGGTGTCTGGATAATTCTCTACAAATCCAGCAATTTTGAAGACCTAAAGCCTGGGCAACTTTTTCATGTACTGCAATGAGGGGATGGTCAGCAGGTTATTGCAATACAGGTAGCACACACATAATTAAGGTACTAAAAAATATTATTAACATAATGCAATGCATTTTCTTGACAGTGGTAAATATCACTTTCAGAATTTAAAATATTGTTAGGCAGTGTCTTTCTGTCTCAGTTCCAGGGTACTTTCTGTAAGTGTTAATAATGAAAGCTCTTGTGGTGCACTGTCATCTGCTTCTCCTCCTGGTCTGTAGTCATCTTGCTCAGGGGTGGTTTCACGGACCTGCACTGCATTGTCCTCCTCAACCTATTTTTGGCAGGTGTAGACCATCACATTTTTCTAGAATGCGTTGCGTGTTCACTCAACAGCATCAGTTGGTGTCACCGTTCCTGGGACACTTGATGAAGGACCCTCAGCGTTGTTGTTAGGAAAGGTCTGCTCTGTCTCCCCCTTGTCCTGTGTTTCGTGCTGCTCCACTTGTGGCCGGTGCTCATCTGTTAAAGGTGCCTCTGCCTTGTTTGTGCAGCCCTGCATCGTGTTCCCTGCAGCCACTCGGGACATCCCTGCACCTTTAGTGATGTTCTGGTAACCAGGAGCATAAAGTGGGTTCCAGTCCACCTAGAAGTAAGAGAAACATTTTTTATTTTTCTCACCATGACCATGTCTCCAGATTTAAAGGGGTGTGTTTGTTCTAAGGAAGTATGGGGCAAAGCTTCCTTCACCTGGAGATGGTAATGCCTCAAGACCACTGACAATTGTACAGCATAGTCAGAGATCTGCTCATCCGTCCACAGCAGTGCTGCTTGGGATGCTGTGAGAGGCAACCTCAACCCCACTGACATGAGCTGCCCCATCAATACCTCATGGGGGGACAAGAGAGTTGTTCTAGATGGTGTTGCTCTTATGGCATGCAGCACTAAAGGCAGCGCATCTGGCCATTTCAGGCCTGTTGCAACTGTTGTGTTGGCTAATTTATGTTTTATTGTGGCGTTCATTATCTCCACTTGGCCTGAACTTTGTGGGTGGTAAGGGGCATGCAGTTTCCACTCTATTCCCAAACAGTCACACATCTTTTCCACAACGGCAGCAACAAATTCACCCCCTCTGTCACTGTTTATGCTCTGGCGGATCCCAAACTGAGGTATTAAATTTTTCATCAAGCATCGCACAAGTGTTGCTGCATCATTCTTCCTAGTGGCAAACGCCTTCTCCCATTTTGAAAATGGATCCACACATACCAGCAAATATTTGAATCCATTCACTGGAGGCATATAGGCAAAGTCTATTTGAATGTTGGTAAAGGGACCCTCTGGTACTGGCAAGTGATCATGGGTAGCGGGGGACCGACCTTTAGCATGTTGGGCACAGACAAGACATTGGGAGTAGAATTGTGCAGTGAAAGCTGTTATGCCTGGTGCAAACTATTATTGTCTAATCAAAGCATTCATCCCTCCTTGAGCCATGTGAGTGGGTCCATGGGCAAGCCTTGTAAGGGGCAGGAACATTCTGCGTGGGGCCACAGGCCTCCCATCCTGGTGGACCCACAATCCCTAAGCATTCGGCTCATATCCAGCATCAATCCACGCTCTTTCATCCTCTGTTGGTGCAGACCATTGTGCTTCTTTCACATCAGATAGCAACAATTGTCTCTGAATCAGTTGTATTTTTGGAATACTTTTTGCCATTGAAGGCACCATCTGTACTGGCTGTAACATGCTCTCTTTTGCTGCTGTGTCAGCCATGGCGTTACCTCTGGCTTTCTCATTATTAACTTCTCTATGTGCCTCACATTTTATTAATGCTGTTCTGTTGGGTAGTAGGATTGCCTGTAGCAAATTATTTACTAAGGGGCCATTTTGAATGGGGCGTCCAGCTACTGTTATGAAACCACGATACTGCCACAGCTGGCCAAATTGTGAACAACTCCAAAGGCGTAACATGAATCAGTGTAAATGTTAACATTTTTCCCCTCAGCTAGGATGCATGCTCTTGTTACATCATACAGCTCGGCTTGCTGGACAGATGTGCCAGGGGGGAGGGCTGCACTTTCAACTATGGTGTCTACTGTTGTTATAGCATACCCTGCTCTGTAAACTGTGTCTGTTAGTCTGCTGGAGGAACCATCAGTGTACCACTCATAGTCAGTTTTTTCTAATGGTGTTTGCTGCAAATCTGGTCTGGGTGTGGTGCATGTCTCTACAACTTCAGCACAGTCATAGTCAGGGGTCTCATCTGAATCACCTAGTGGAGGTAATAATGTTGCCAAATTAACAGGTGGGCATCTTTTAATGGTGATATTGGTGTTAGACAACAGAGTGACCTCATAACCTGTTTGCCTGGCCGCCGAAAAATGTTGTGTTGCTGCAGATGACAACAACAACTGTACCGAATGTGGCACATAAACAATACAAGGGTAGTCCAACACATTGAGAGCCGTCCTCTCTACCATCACAGCTGCTGATGCCACTGCTCTCAAACAAGCTGGAGACCCAGTTACTGTTGCAGGCAAGGTCACAGAGTAGTATGCCACAGGTATTTTTCCTGAGCCATGCTGCTGTGTCAGCACACCATTTGCAATGCCATTTTGCTCTAACACATAGAGATGGAAGGGCAGTTTGTAATCAGGCAGCCCCAGGGCTGGCGCAGTGCACAAAGTCTCTTTCAGTTTCTTAAAACAGTCTGCAAGTTCATTAGTCCATACAATGTAGTTGCGAGCACCCTGTAGTGTACATTGTCGCAGGATGGCATCAAAGGATCTGTACTCAGGGATCCACTGGCGACAGTAGTTCATCATCCCCAGGAATGACAGCATTCCTTTCTTGGTGTATGAAGGCTGCATGCCCTGAATCATTTTTTTCCTGTCAGGTGATATGCGGCATGTACCTTTGGATACCACATAACCCAGGTAAGTCACCTCTTTTTGGCAGCACTGGAATTTTGACAATGAAGCTTTGTGTCCTTTCTCCTGGAGGTGATTCAGCAGCGCTACAGTGTCTTTTTCACAGGCCTCAAGTGATGGAGATGCCACGAGTAGATCAGCAGCGTACTGCAAGATTATGCTACCTCCTTCCAGGTGTAGGCTGTCCAGGTCTCTCTTCACTGCCTGCGCATAGACCGTGGGACTCTCAGTATAGCCTTGAGCTAGTCTTCTGAAAGTATTCTGAGTATCTTTCACAGTGAAAGCAAAAAGGTACTCACTCTCTGGATGGGCTCTAATACTGAAAAACGCAGAGGAGAGATCAATGACTGAAAGTACGCTGCCTGTACAGGTATAGAAGATAATATAGTATTGGTGTCAGGCACAACAGGTGCTAAGGGAACCACAATGTTGTTTATCTGTCGTAAGTCCCGTATGAACCTATACTGCCCAGTATTGCCCTTGGGCAATGGAATGATAGGACTATTACAGGAGCCAGAGGTCTTTTTAATGATACCCTGTTGCAAGCGAGATTCAATCACAGGTTTTATTCCCTCCTCTGCCTGAGGTGACAGTCTGTACTGACGGACATAAGGTAATTCAATATTCTCTTTAAGTGTCACTTTATGGGGAGGGCATGTTTTCAATAATCCTGCCTCATTTTTGTGTTTTTCCCAAACCTCTGAGTTCACTTGCTCTGGGACCTTGCTTTTAGTCAGCTGTAAAGCCATATTGCCTTCAAGCTTGTCAAAAACTGCAGTCCTGTCCTTTCTGTTCATACACAATGTCCAACACCACCCTTCTCCATCTCCTAACACAGACACCATTCCTAAAGGAAATGTAAAATCCTTAGTTCTGGGTAAGTCCTGAAGGCGTTTGACCATGGGGCCCAAATCCTTAGGGTAGTAACCTGGTGCTACAGCTATGGATACATGTGGTTCAGAATCTGGCACTTGAAATAACCTCATTTCCTGTGGTCCTAGTTCAATGTTCACTGCACACCCTTCTTTTCCTACATATAATGTGTGCTCGAGCAACTCCATTGTCCAGTGCAAATGTTTGTCTGCCCTGTAGGCGTACCATTCAGGCACTGTTCCTGTGAAAAAGGCTGTAGTACAGTGTATGGGCCCAGGTACTAATGTCAACTGCACTAAATGAGTGACCAATTCACTCTCAATGTCAGGGCTGTATTTAAACAGTTCTTGAAACATGTTTTCATAAAAATCTCCATGTAATGGAGTCCATTGGTAATGTGTTGGAGAGAGAGACAAGACAGGGGAGCACATAACACAGAGTTCTCACTTAATTTGCAAGCAGTAAGTGTTCTATTAGCCAATTCTAACCTGTCCTCAGGTACTTGTAAGTAAATCCCATTTTGTGAAAAATATAATGTTGCATGCAATTCACAGAGGAATTCTTTCCCCAGCAAATTGATAGTTGCATCTGGTGACAGGAGAAACTGATGGGTCATTGTGAAGTCATCAACAGAAACTGGTAGGGGTTCTCACAATTCTTCATGCATCATCATTCCATTTACTGCTATAGTAGTGACTGTTTCACCAATACTAGGACCCAACTTGTTTCTTACTGCTGATACGGTTGCACCAATGTCTATTAGGAAATTGATCTCTTTATCTCCTACCTTAATTTGAAACATGGGATTCTCCTCAGGTGTGTCTGATACCTTCATCATAAAGCACTGGGCTCTGGTTGCTGCAGTTTGTCCCATCTCTCTCTCTGCGTGGTCCTATACTGATCCATGTTGCTCCTGGAAAGGATTCCTCAGGGAGTGCTTGGTCTGCTTCAGGTCTCTGGGCATGGGTGGTGCTGATGGCTGCATCTTATTACTGTCAAACCTTTAATTTCTGTTGTTTCTATCATTTCTATTAAACTGGTCACTTCTCTCATTCCAGTCCCTTCTACCTCTATTATTTCTATAATTGTGTCCCCAGTGCCCATACCTCTGGTAAATATAACACCGATCCCTACTCTTATTTCTTCTCTGGTATCCTTGTCCTTTATTCTGTCCCCTGATAGTACATTCCATCTGGCTCCTCCTCTCTTTGTACTTGCTGCAACATCATTCCTTTGTCATTTTTAGTGATGTCCTTCCTTACCTTAAAAATACCATCTCTTTCCATGGTTATGGGAAGTGTGCACAACTCGTGATATCCTTTAGTGGACCAATCAGGGTGGCGCAGTCTACAACTGTGGGCCACAGAAGCTAGAAATCCATTCATAAGGGTTTGCGTAGCCAATACCTTATATGCCTCTGTGGTGCGCGGTACCCCTGCACTGTTATCCCATGCTTTATTGTACCTCAAGATGTAATCAGCCACTGACTCACCTGGCTTCTGCAACGTGGCAGAAACTTGAGAAAAATCACTGTATTTAACTGCTAGGCCATTGATTGTGTCCCTGATAGACTCTAACCAGTTAATCAATCTTTTTTCTGTGACATCCATATTATTAGACAGTATGGTCCAATCTCTTTCCTGTGGAATTTGGAATGCACTTTTTACTAAAGACCATCTGCTCCCATATCCTATTTTTAATAACATTTCTACATCTCGGGGGAGGGGGGTATAGGCAATACATATTTTATGAAGCCACTCATAATATTTTACACTGGCAGTCAGTGGGTCAGGCGTGTCCTTAGTCATTTGGGATGCCTCCAAGGGGGTCCATGGCTTGAGCATGGCTGTCCCCCCAACACTATTTTTGGTGCAGTTATTTTAGTGTTCAATAGTATGTCATCAGTATATGAGTTCTCACCCTTTCCCTTTAGGGTCTGTGTTCATGACCGTGTATGTATCAACCTTTCCCTCCTCTCTAGCTTATCCTGTAGTTTATTAATGGAGCGTTGTATTTCCTCCCTATCAGTGTTCACTTCTTCTTGGAACTCATCTGCCTCCTTCCTCAGGTGTGCCAGCTGCTCGTGTTCCTCCTCATTTGTTCTCTCTTTTGCACTCAACCCTAAATCTTCCCTCACACCTACCCTATTGGTGACTGATATGTATTAAAATTGAAGGTTTGGGCCTGGCAAAATGAACAAAATGTTCATTTTGCCAGGTCGAAATGGTAGTTTAAAATCTGCACACAAAGGCTGCTATGGCAGGTCTGAGAAATTTGTCAAGGGGCTATTTAAATGAGTGGCACAATCATTGCTGCAAGCCACATTGTAGCATTTAATTTACAAGCACGGGGAAGAACCACTTTACGTATGCCAATTGGAGATAAGCCAATGTTACCACAATCTAAGTAGTAAGCATATCCAATTCAGCGCTGGTCACAGTGGTAAAGTGTACAGAGTCCTAAAGCCATCAAAAACAAGATCAGCAAAAATGGAGGAGAAAGGCAGAAAGTTTGGGGGGAAACCATCCTAAGGCTGACAGGTCTAACATGTAGCTATAGCTATTTTATTACTACCAACTCAAGAATGGGGGGGCATTTTATTTGCTAACATTATGGTCAATGGAATCCTTGGAAGTGGCCAGGCAGATGTGAGGAAATAGTCATAAATGCAGCATGCAGTTGTGTGTCATAGACAATTGAATCTATTATGCAACTATGTGACAGTGATTTAACCTACAACATATCGATCCAAGGTAGCAAAAAATATCCTATAAATTCAAGATACTTTAAGCCATTAGACATTTATATAAGCTGTGTAGGAGCATATTAAATTCTAACAGGCTTTCTTGCTGTAACACATTCTGCGAGGGTCTATGGTCCTAGGTTGCAACACACTTTTGTTCCGAAGGGCCGAATCACAAAACATTTTTGACTGTTGCTGTTTCAGGTCTTTTGTGGTAAATTAAGGCAGCACATGCTTCAAACACATTTTCCCATATTATTATTAAAAACCGGATTCTGGAGTGGATAATGTGTGACAAGATCATTTGTACATATTTGTTTGTGTCATTTTGATTTGGTTGTGATGGATTCTGTTGTTTTAGTGCTGCTGAGTATTTGTTATGCATTATGGCAATGTGATGTATTTGTGCTCTACAGCAGTTATTGTGTTGGCTTCTATTTTGACTGTTTTCTTGTGTTACACACTTTGTTGTTTTGATTGTGTTGTTGTGGGGTTTTATGTATCATATTGCGTTCTGTTCTGTTATTCACTTTAAATATGGCAATAAATGCTTCTACATTTCCAGTCAAAAGCAGCATGACTTTAATGTGCCCTTTGCAAACAACCATTTACCTCAGTATGAGGTTGTAAAATAGTGCAGCTAGAGATCTCCAACTGGTTAAGCAGTTGCGGCTCCTGCAGGTAAGTGCGGTGAGGCGGCGCGTGGGGGGGGAGTCGACAAGATGAAGGAATAGGGGAAATAAAATAAATGAATAAATCCTCTTCCGACATCTGTCGACTCCCCCCGCCCCACTGTGCTTACCTGCAGGAGCCGCGACTGTGTTTAATGCACTAGTTAGCTAAAACAGTGAAAGAAACCTTTCTTAAATTAATCCTTCAAATGCTCATGTTATGTTATATGGCCAATGTGTAAATACTATAGATCTCCAGTGCAACATATTTTTGACAAACATGAGAATGTAGACATATTTCTGAATTCACAGTTAAAGATTGGGGATCTGGATTTTCTCACAGAGGGCTATATCAGATAAGGTAGGCACTGAAACTGCTAAGTTAAGACATGGCCTCTGATGCAGATTTGGTCTGTTCAGGGTCATAAATAATTGAAGAGCTGGAGTGGTGTTATGCAATCCCTTTAGACAATGGTAAATGGTTGTTTGTGAAAGGAACCATAAAGTTATGTGTTGCTTTTGGTTTGGAATATAGCACATTTGTTTGACACATCTACAGTATATAACAGAACATAAAACAATGATATTCACTACATAACAAAAAGCCACATCCCTCCAATTCTGTGTTCATCATCCCCATCCCTACCCGTCTCTCCCTCTGCCTTTATTTCTGGTCTGGACTATCATGCTTTCATTTTTTTGAGAAATTTGATTATAACACATTGTGGGTGAGGTGGTTCTTTATGGTTCCTTATGGCATACTCAAGGGAGGTTAAGGAAGAAAATCCAGGCTCACATATCTAAAGGAATACAGTTTTGACTTATTACGTCCTACTCAACATAACAATATAGTGAGTATTATCTAGCATATATTGTCAGCCCCTTCTCTTAGCCATACGAAGGGGCATACACACATCAGTACTTACCTTCATCCCCTGAATATTCAAACTCTTTTGAGTCTACCTAGGAGTTTCTGCTCTTGAGGAATAATGGTATTCTCACATCAACACTGAAGGGTGATCTCTCTCTGAGTTTTGTGCTATTAACTTGAATGTGTGAATAGATGTACTTTTGTAGGACCTTCTAAATATCACCAATGTTTCTCACAGTGGGTGCCAATAGTAATGTGCAGTTTTCTTTTTTCTGCATGTTGTTTAGAGAATAAATTGTGGCTGGGAGATATCGTTTTTCCTGGAGACGGTGCCTGTGAAATCCTAGTACCAACCAAAATGCGTCCATGCTTCACAGATTTGATGCATTAGATCTTTTGGGACATTTATTAGTATACGAGAACTAAACATAAAAAATTACGTGAGTTTTAAATTTGATGTATGATTTTTTATGCTCTTTTTTAATAATGTTGAAGAATTGTTGATTTTAATAATGAATTTTTCTGCACTGTGATTTTAATAAATACATATTAAATTTTCTAGAGAAAATTGTCCGGCACTGTGTAGATATTTACACTTTTCAGTCCATATTTGTATTGTGGTGATATTAGTTGATCCTCTGTTTGTATGTATGAGAGTTTTATTATTTAGTTTCCCAAAGGGGGTTCTATTTTTTGACACTCATGGGTGGGCCAGTGCTGGATTATTGTTAGAGGGATGATTTGTAGGCAGAACGGTGTCTGCTTCACGAGAACTAAACTCAGTTCATGTATTGAATATGGGATGTAGAAGAGAGAATGTGAGTAATTACACCAACCTTCTCTGCATGTTTTGGGAGGGGTGAGCAAGCTAGCCACAAACAGTAAACAATGTTTTGGGATACATGAAAGAAAAGGTGCAACTTTGAGGCCATCACTGTATGCTTTTATTTCAAATCCATGCAGAAGGTTACTGCCCTCGTCCCATGTTTTGTTAAAACTTGCTTTTCTCTTAAGGCTCCCTCCACATTTCCTGAACAAAATAAAAAATAAAAATAAAGCTTTGGCAATGCCAATAGGACTGGCTTTAAAAGAATGCTGTCTGGTTATTAGAAGTAGGTAGCATGAATATAGATATCTATGTGTGTGGAAGCAAAGAGCTGTAGATAAATATTGGAGTAGGTTAAAAGGTCAAGTGTCAGTTGCACTATCAAGCCAGACTCAAAATTCCTTGTAGGTTAATGATTGTCCTCCTTCCATCTGCACTTTTGCCAGAGAACACCACCATAAATTATCTAGTTATCTAAGACACTTTATTAGTATTACAATATCATGTGTGTGCCCCTGAAAGTTCAAGCTCCAGCAGCTGAAGAAACATAATGATCACAGCTCTTACGCAGCCAGAAACCCATCCTGGGATTCTTTGATGCATCTATCCTGCAAACGATTGTCCAGTCAGTAGTGCTGTCTCGATTGGACTATTGTAATGGGCTCCTACTTGGCGTGAATAAAGCCGTCACCAAAAGACTTCAAGGGGCAGAGAATGCGGCAGCACGTACCCTTTTTGCCCTACCAAAGCACTGTCACGCCTCTGTCTTCAATGGCTGCCGATTGAACAGAGAGTCCAGTTTAAGACTCTCTGCACCACGCACAAGATCCTACATGGCCAAGGCTCCCAAATCCTGCAAGGGCTCTGTTCCTATACGTTCCATCGCGGGCTCTGTGCTCTGCAAATCTGCACCTGGCCTGTACTCCTAGAGTGCGTAGGCGGAGAGCGGAAGGACGCTCCTTCAAGTCACTGGTCCCCGCCCTATGGAATGCCGCCCCACTTGCTTCTCGGAGCACACAAGCTCACTGGGCATTTAGGAAATTGATTAAAACCTTGCTTTTTTCTTCCACTTAGTTCGTCCTTCCTGGCCTCCCCGTCTGCTAGCGCTGGGACGCCCCGATGTTGGGCAGCCATGCACTTTACACATTCGCTTAACATAACATAACTGTGTGGAGGGCAAGCACTTTTTTGTGGACGCACAGAACTTCTGCCCAATTAAAACATATTTATGGCTCCCAACATGTGGGGGGGGGCCAGAGCCCCTCTGCTGGTTGTTCTCACATAGTTGTCTGGTGATAGCAGAGCTGTCATGCTAGATCACAATTAGAGCACCCATAATGTGAAAAATATTTTTCTATATTTGCCGCCGACAAAGGTATGTAATGATTTTTTTGATGTTTTTCTCGGAACAATTGTTTGGTGTTTTGTTTTTCTTTTATGAGTTTCCAAAGAATGAATGGTTGCTACTTTGCATGCGGGTTGGTGATACTTCGGGTGTTTACAGTTGGCCCAGCTAACCTGCAAATAGAGGTTTACTGGGCAGTGCGACCACCAAGAGAATCAATCACGACAGGTTTTGTAAAGTTAGAGTTCTCTGTCACCCTCCACTGCAGAAATAAATCAAACTGCAGTAAACAGAACATGTTCCACATGAATCGAAAGGTTAATCCGGCAACTCAGAGGCAAGCAATTATCAGCAGCAATCAAAGTGTAGCCACACAGAGTTAATTAAATAGAATACGGTATGTAAAATCAGGCTGGCATTCTTTGGCGTCTGTAAGTGTTTCTATTCTAAGGGTTGACTTTGTTTAATGTGCTATTTGGACACAGCCTTCTCAAGGGTAACAATCGGCAAAATCGCTTTCTTTTCACCTGCAGCCTTCAGCGGCAGCGGCGGCACATACATCCGCGCGAGCGTGCAGCCTACAGAAATGTTCTTTCAACAACACATCAATTCTGCAGAGCGGTATAGAGAATATACATGTTCTCTACCGCGCTAGTCAGATGCCCACATACCTTGGGTTGCGAATGTGTGCATGATTGGTATTGTATAATGTGAACGATTTCAGGGCGGTCCAGAGTTCAAGCTTATGATTGTGTGAAATTAAATTAATGGAGTATTATGATGCATTGCGCAATTTCTCTGTTTTAGATATTACACATTCACAGCAAATGGGATTAGTTTCTAATCAGCTTTAGCGTGCTCGTGAGCACCTATCATTTGAACCACACATTCACAACGTAAATACGAAAGCCGCAGTACTTCTACTATGTTTATGTTTTGTAGACTTTTTGGATGTGCAACGTTCTTATAATCACTGAGAATATGACTGTGATTTTATGCAGATTGGCTGCTAACAAGAAGGCTGTGTTTCTTCTCATTCTACAACAAAAGTGGGGTCTCTCCCCCAACAGCATGTAACACACTTTTACCAATTTTATGTTACTCTTTCCCTAGCAAAGACGTTCGAGTGAAAGAAAGAATAGGTCGCTGCCTTGGCACCCCAATAAACAGCAGCACCCCCCAGCGCATTGAGACCCTTACAGGTGAGTAGTCACCAGAGGCGCAACTAGAGCTTGGGGGGGGGGGGGGGCTGAATCTTTTAAGCCATAGGCAGAGTGGAGCTGCAGGGGCTCTTAGAAGGGGTGAAACAACAGCGAGGCCTCATTAACATGCAAATGGTCTTTTAAAGACCTGTGAAGTGCTCGGGTGCGGCTGTGTGCGAGCCGGGAAGCTGTCTCATCCCGGGCTGCCACACACGACGGGAGGGGGGGGGGGGGGGGCTGAAGCCATGTGAGTCCAATGGGTGTTGCGCGCCTGGTAGTCACACTATACAAGTCACTTGATTGATTGGTTGAATCAACGGCCACCTGTCTCTAAGCTGCATAACACTGATGTCTGGAACAACTACCGATTTGTCTTAAGGAGCGATGTTATGTTCCCCCCGTTTCTGTCGGTCTATGGGAATGGTTAAGCAAAGGGGTTGGATCACCCCAAGAGACAACTGTAAGGGCGTATTTAGGGCACGATCTCTGCCGCCGTTTCGCCCCACTGGTGTTTTAAATTGTCGAAGAGCCGGAGTGGTGGTATGTCACTTTCTGAGAGAACAGTCAATGGTTGATTGTCACTAGAACTTTAAAGAAATGTGCTGCTTTTGACTGGAAATGTAGCAGAATGTGTTGTTCAACTCTAAGGTGGGTACTGAGTACAACATAACACAATAGCATTACAAAAAATAATGCCACAACAAAGCAAAAAGGGCATAACACAACAAAACAATACAAGGCACAACAATATCTGCACAACAGTCTTGTGAAGGTTTACACGATTCCTGATTGTTGATAGCTGTGGAAGTGGCTAGGGGTGTCCTTGTCCTCAGGTGATTGTGCGCGGTCTCACACCTCAACAGAAGATCTCTGTTTGTGACACCAGCACCGGATCCTTGGTTTCCGTTATGGCTGCATTGTCTAGGGCCGCCTACCTTGCACTCAGCATCACTACTTCATCAACTGACCCACGGACTCATGGGTGAAGGGCAGCTATCCCGCTCAGCTGGGCTGCGCTGCTGCTCCTGCCACTATGCCACTTCGCCTGCTCTGTTCTGTTGGTGAGCTAAGGGAGAGTGTACAGCCTGCAGTGTTGTGAGCAGTGTGGGGGTGTGCAGCACGAGCCAGGTTCTCTGGTAAGGTCTGGTAGGGCTGAAGAGCACCAAAGCGCACAAGGCCGGCAGCATACAAGCACAAAGTGACTGGAGCAGCGCCAATATTGGACTTATCGGAATTCACAATTTCAATTGCCTTGCTAATTTGACACACTGCAGGTGGAGAAGACAGTGCCCAGTGTGACGTTCTGACTGCATTTTGATTGCGTTTTGAGTCCTCAAGCCACACTAGCACTTCAGAAGACCAGATAAAATTAAGAAACCATCATATTGGTGCATGTATAAATTTATTTAAGTCCAGGCAAGGTAATTGGCTTTTCGTATTTTAAAAGGGAGGTCCTCTTCCTCAGTGTTCATCCAACTATGCAGCTTGTGAACTTTTAGCTTTTTGAACTATTCCCATCATTTTGTTTTACTACACTGTTTGGTTTCCTGATACAAGACATTGTTTACATCTGCCCTGGGCAAATGCAAGATGGCTACATTCGCATCTCCTTAAGTAAAAAACATAAAAGCTCTGCTCCCCCTTGAAGCACTAATACAGATATCTAAAACATACCAAGCAGAAAATAAAATAACTGTAAAGTACAAACAGCCAAGGCTTGATAAAAGGGCAATGTTAAAACAGTGTACACGGCATGTGAAAAGACCCTAAAAGTGCAGGAGGGTTCCTTAGCTGACCTGCTAGCAAGGAACATAGACGGTAGGAGGCAGAATATTTTTGAAGTCCACATAATTCACAATTTAACACATTCCATGCTGGTCTGTGGCTCTCTAATGAATGCTGGAAACCAAATTTACGACTCAAATACTACAAAAGAAAATATCAATTAAGTGTTATAGATGGAGCATAGTGACATGGGAAAGAGAACCAGATATAATTAGTAGCTCACAACAATCTTAACAAGCAGCAACCCACAAATACAGCAAACTCATCCTTAAACCAA
This sequence comes from Triturus cristatus, assembly GCF_964204655.1. Lineage (NCBI taxonomy): Eukaryota > Metazoa > Chordata > Amphibia > Caudata > Salamandridae > Triturus > Triturus cristatus. Next base: position 1,371,859,423 of record NC_140589.1, read on the forward strand.
TTAAGGAATTCCCACAATCTTAAGTTTCATTTTATTATTTCATATGAAGTACCCGATCAAGACATGTTAGGCATCAGTTCACTCTTCAGGAGTTTGAGCAATTGAAACCTCTTTAAGACTGTAAATGATCAAGGAAATTAGTCTGCCGCATGGTATGAGATGACTTGCCCTAAAGTTTTAAAATGTATACCCAATGAAAACAGACTCTTGCAATTGACAAACATTTTGTTGGGGAAAATGGAAGGTGCGCTTTTATCAATTAACCTTAAAATGCACTCGCTGAATACAATAATAAGGTGGGCACAGGGTGAAGCAAAGAGATCATACGGTTCATGCATTTGCTCTTCAATTTTAGACAGACTATCTAATGTGTCAAATATATTACAGACAATGGTGGAAGAGCTCACGAACGCATGATGGGCCTTGTTTTCCATCGGTCATTTCCAGGGGCGTTTGAAGGGAGGTGCGGTGGGTGTGGGCCGCCCTGGGTGTCATCACTGAGGGGGGTGACAAAATGGCAAAAATATGTGTTTTTTAGACACATATTTTAGCCATTATGTCAACCCCCTCAGTGATGACACTTGCAACCCCCGCCTTGACAAAATGGCTAAAATATGTGTTTTAAACATATATTCTTGCCAAGTTGTCAAGCCGGGGGTGACAAGAACCTTTCTGCACCAGGTACCACCTGACCTTGCTACACCACTGGTCATTTCCCTGGTATACTGGAGGCCTTGGAGCCAGTTTTGAAAGCCCAAGGCCACTCCTAGTGCCTCTCTTACTTTCCCCAGTTCACCAGGGTTAATTGCAACAGGCATAGAGAGGCTTAAAAAGAGAGAGACAGAGGGAGGGGAAGGAAGAGAGAAAGTGATCAGAGAGGAGAAGCTAGAGAGGACAGAAGGAGATAATGGATGAATGGAAAGAGCGAGCAGAGACGTAGGGAGAAGGGCTAGTTTGAGCATTTCTGTCAAATTCCCTGGTACAGTCCTGCTAACCTGTAGGGATGCTTCACCTTCTAAAAACACTAAACATAAAGATTCTATAACCTCACCACATTGAAAGATGGTTAGTGGTGTAACTGATTTTTCCAAATCAGTGCATATCATATGCACATCAGTCTTTAGTTTTTTAAAGAACGTTTTATTAGTGTAAGAAAGACAATAAGCAATACTTTTTGTTAAAGTTGCTGTTCAGTCCAGTGCATGGGTGGAACAATATTCATAGCAGTACATGAGTTTCTATAAACAACCATATAAGCAGTGCAGTAACATGCATTCAAACTGTTGTTCCCAGAGGGCGCTACAGAATGTGAGTCTGAACCTTTGGGGCTACAGTACATACTTGAAGCTATAATTGGCCACAGTAGTTCTGCCATGGTGACCAGACCTTTCAGAACCTATGCAGGTATCTACACAACCCATAAACAAATCTCTCAGCTTTCATACACCAATTCAAATCTGTAGTCCATCGTTCCACATGAGGCAGAGTTGGAGAACTCCACAATTGTGCAATGTTCTGCCAAGCTACCACCGATCCTAAGTTGCAGAGCAGGCATTTGTATCTGGTGCCCTCCTGGTCTCCCCACAGGCCTAGTGTAAAAAGCTTTTCATCTGGGTTAAGTGTCAGACCTGTGATGACTGCCAGGGTCGGTACCACACTCTTCCAGTATTGCTGCAGGACGGTCAACAGCGTATGTATAAAGGTTCCACTCTGCCGCAATCCCGGAGGCATTCAACAATGTCAACCCTACCAATCCTATCCATCAGCTCTCTGGTGTAGTACATTCTGTGCAGGACATTTAATTGGACAAGACAAAATCCTGCCTTAATCACCACCTTTCTATGCCCAGAAAGCAACTCTGTCCATTCGCCATCCCAGAATTCACCAAGATCCTGCTTCCACTGTCCCCTCAGTATTTTCAAGGCATCAGGCAAGTTATTTATGAGTTTTCTATAGAATAATGACATCGACCTGCATCTCAGGGGCTTCTCAAGTATTCTATCTTCCAATGGATTGGCCTCCGGTATCTGAGTGCCATCCAGGACGTCCCTGGACAAGGCATGTCAAAGGTGCAAGTAGCTGAAGACCTCCCCCTCAGGCATCATGTATCCCTCCTTAAGCATTTGGAACAGCTTCATGGTCATGCCCACCCACACATCTCTAAGGGTACTGATTCCTACTAAATTCCAGCGCTGAAAGCCGATAGGCCCCGAACCTTAAGGGGTCTCCATAGTGAAGTGAAGTGAAGTGAAGGGGTTTTGTATAGCGCGGCTGCTGCCCAAGGGCGTCCAAGCGCTGAGTAGAGGGAATAGAGCTCTGTGGGACAGGGGGAGAGATCCAGGAGGGGACCTAATTTCTGAAGAGGAAAGTTTTTAACTCTTTACGGAAGGACGAGAGAGTAGGGTTGGACCTTAGTGAGAAGGGAAGGGAGTTCCATAATTTAGCAGCGTTAAGCGTGAAGGACCTGCCTCCTGCTCTGGACCTTTTAACTCTGGGAACTGCAGCAAGAAATGCGTTCGTAGAGCGAAGTGGTTTACCGGGGCAATAGGGGGTGAGAGGTGTGTGATTAATCTCAGGACCAGCTCTGTGGAAGGCTTGATGCGATATGCACAGGGTTTTGAATTTTATTCTTTCCCTAACAGGGAGCCAGTGGAGTGACCTGATCCCTGACTTAGCCGATTCTCTACGAGGGATCTGAAGCAGCGTGCGAGCTGCACAGTTCTGCGTACGCTGAAATTTCTGCAGCACGTACTCAGGGGCTCCCAAGTAGAGAGCGTTGCCAGAGTCGAGTCGGGACTGGATGAGGCCCTGAACAACAACCTGCCTAGCTTCCAAGGGCAGAATCGGCAGGATCTTTCTCAACATGCGGATGATCCCGAAGCAGGTTGCTGCTGTTTTAGTTGCCTGAGTATTAAAGGTGAGGGTTTTGTCCAGCCAGACTCACAGACTTTTAATATCCTCCTTCGGAGATGGAGGTGGGCCCAGACTGGTGGGCCATAGCTGGTCAATGGAGGTGGGAGTAGGGGGGCCGAGGAGCATAATCTCGGTCTTGTTGGCGTTGAGTTTTAATGAGGATGCTGTCATCCATCTTCTAACATCCTCCATGCAGGCTGCCAGATTGGATTGGAGGAGGCCGCTGTTCTTCCGTGCCAGGGAGACCACCAGCTGAGTGTCGTCCGCATACGAGATGATCTTGATGCCGTATTGTCGGACGACCTCAGCCAGCGGCCTCATGTACACGTTGAACAGCGTGGGGCTCAAGGAGGAACCTTGGGGTACCCCGCAATATAGAGGTCTGCTAGTAGTGCAGGAGTCGCCGTTAAAGACTTGAAAGGTCCTTCCGCTCAAAAAGGAACCCAACCAGTCAAGAGCGTCTCCTGAGACTCCCAGATCGGCTAGTCGAGATAGCAGGGTTTTATGGCACACCGTATCGAACGCGGCGCTTAGATCGAGGAGGACCACTGCCACTGACCCCCCTCGGTCCAAGATCCTCCTGGATTCTTCCGTCACGGCTAGAAGAGCCGTTTCTGTGCCATGTTTAGGACGGAATCCTGTTTGTGTGGAGTCCAGTAGAAGATTCTCCTCGAGGAATTTAGTGAGGTGGAGATTAATATGCTTCTCCTGAATTTTGCTTGACCAAGGCAACAGGGAGATTGGACGGTAGTTGTTAGGGTCCATCGGATTGAGATTGGGCTTCTTAAGTAATGCTCTCACCATTGCCTGTTTCCAAGACAGGGGAACCACTCCTGTTTGCATGGAGCTGTTGAGTAAGTCCATGAGGGTGGGGAGAATGATGTGGTTGACCATATTCATCATCTGAGGGGGCGCTGGGTCGAGAGGAGAGCCTGATTTTACCTGATGTGCAAGGGATTTGAGTGATTCCAAGTCTAGTAGTGGGAATTCATTCAATAAAACTCGCGGAGGGTGTTCTGTAGTGCTTAGAGGTGGTGATTTGGCAGTGATAGTCTTTGGGCTGGGGGCTGTGAAGGATAAGTATATTTTGTTGGTCTTTTGAAAGAAGAATTCCGCCAGCTCGTTACATCGAGCTATAGGATTATCGGTTGGGGCTGAGGGAGGGGAGATCTTAGCAAGCCTTTTAACTACTTGGTATATTTCTCTTGGCTTGGATAGAGCTGCCATAATTTTCTCTTTGTAGTAGTTGGTTTGAGCTAAGTTTATTTCAAATTTGTAGGCCCTAATAGCTTCCCTATACCTGTTTTTTTCGGTGATGGCGTATCCTAGGCGCCACTTCCTTTCCAGCTTTCTACACTGACGTTTTAACTCCCTGAGCTTCTCCGAATACCAGTGGGCAGTTTCTCGTGCTCTTTTTAACATGGTTTTCCTAGAGGGGAGGATGGGGTCGATGGAGTCCTTGATCCATTTATTGAATGTCCTGCTATCGGGTGTAGGGCTCTGAGAGAGAGCGGATTTGGATGTGGAAAGGAGGCTCGACCACTGCTCTAGCGAGAGTCTCGACCAGTTTCTCATCTTTCGTGAAGTGGAGGAGGAGGGAGTGAATCTGTGGGTAGACCAGTTAAGGGGAATGAGGAAGTGATCAGTCCATGGGAGGTGAGTAATAGTGCCAACCGTGAGGTTGGGGCAATTGCTAAAGACTGGGTCGAGCAGGTGACCCTTGTTATGAGTGGGGGACCTGATTAATTGTTCTAGTTGAATAGCGGCTAAGCTGGAGACTAGCTCGTTAGCGGTGCTGTCAGTGCTGTTGTCGAAGTGAATATTAAAGTCGCCCAGCACTGTAAAGTTGGAAGAAGACATGGCAGATTCGGCCGCTAACGAGGGTAGTGAGGAGTGGAAGTGGTTCAATGGGCCTGGGGGGCGATATACAAGTGCCCCTGTTAGACTGTCGTTGGGGGTGAGTTTGCAGCAGAAAGACATGCTTTTGCAGTCTGGGATTGGATCCGAGATACAATGACATTGGTATGTTGATTTATAAATAATGGCAAGGCCTCCTCCTTTTCCACCTATGCGGACCCTGCGAGAAATTTGGTAGCCCGGTGGAAGGGCTTGAATCACATCTGGGTCACAGTCTGAGGATAACCAAGTTTAGGTTAGGAAGACGGCGTCAGGGGTCCGCTCATCTAAAAGCAGGAAAATTTCTGCGCTGTGTTTTGGCAGAGACCTGCAATTTAGGAGCAGGAGGGTGTAGTTTTGCTGGGCCGGTCTAAGCCGGGCAGTTTGGAGTTTAGTATTGCAGTGTTGACAATAGGTGGGAAAGTTTAGGGGATGGTGTTGGTGAAGGCAGCTATCTTCCGTGGGGGGTTTAAGTGTAAGGAGGGCAGCAGCGCTGTATTGAATCCTGGGAGGGGGGCCAGGGGAAGTGGCCCCTGGCCCCGGCAGGCCGCGGACGGGCGCGCCTTCGGGTGGGGTGCTACCTGTTATGCTAATGTACCACCCCATCTCACAGAGCGCCATGCCCCACACTTGGGGGGGGTTACAACAAACAAATGATGGACGGAATGCTGACAATGCAGACATTCTCCCCCAGTCAAGAGATCTGGGTTAAATCCATCGTTCTTTTGCCCACTACACCACCCCAGTTTAGACATGGCCATATGCAAATCAGTCTTGACCCTGTGCCTCATGGGAACAGTCCAGCCCGAACTGCCAAGCCATGTCTTCCCTGGACCGGAATCAAGCATCTTAGGACCGGTTTCTGGCTATCAGCCGTCATCAGCCAGGATAGCTTGAATCCAGTGGCGTAGTGAGCACGGGTCCCACGTCTGGGAATACCCATCCCACTTAGGGCGAAAAAAGCGTTACAACAAACAAATGATGGACGGAATGCTGACAATGCAGACATTCTCCCCCAGTCAAGAGATCTGGGTTAAATCCATCGTTCTTTTGCCCACTACACCACCCCAGTTTAGACATGGCCATATGCAAATCAGTCTTGACCCTGTGCCTCATGGGAACAGTCCAGCCCGAACTGCCAAGCCATGTCTTCCCTGGACCGGAATCAAGCATCTTAGGACCGGTTTCTGGCTATCAGCCGTCATCAGCCAGGATAGCTTGAATCCAGTGGCGTAGTGAGCACGGGTCCCACGTCTGGGAATACCCATCCCACTTAGGGCGAAAAGCGTTACAACAAACAAATGATGGACGGAATGCTGACAATGCAGACATTCTCCCCCAGTCAAGAGATCTGGGTTAAATCCATCGTTCTTTTGCCCACTACACCACCCCAGTTTAGACATGGCCATATGCAAATCAGTCTTGACCCTGTGCCTCATGGGAACAGTCCAGCCCGAACTGCCAAGCCATGTCTTCCCTGGACCGGAATCAAGCATCTTAGGACCGGTTTCTGGCTATCAGCCGTCATCAGCCAGGATAGTTTGAATCCAGTGGCGTAGTGAGCACGGGTCCCACGTCTGGGAATACCCATCCCACTTAGGGCGAAAAGCGTTACAACAAACAAATGATGGACGGAATGCTGACAATGCAGACATTCTCCCCCAGTCAAGAGATCTGGGTTAAATCCATCGTTCTTTTGCCCACTACACCACCCCAGTTTAGACATGGCCATATGCAAATCAGTCTTGACCCTGTGCCTCATGGGAACAGTCCAGCCCGAACTGCCAAGCCATGTCTTCCCTGGACCGGAATCAAGCATCTTAGGACCGGTTTCTGGCTATCAGCCGTCATCAGCCAGGATAGCTTGAATCCAGTGGCGTAGTGAGCACGGGTCCCACGTCTGGGAATACCCATCCCACTTAGGGCGAAAAGCGTTACAACAAACAAATGATGGACGGAATGCTGACAATGCAGACATTCTCCCCCAGTCAAGAGATCTGGGTTAAATCCATCGTTCTTTTGCCCACTACACCACCCCAGTTTAGACATGGCCATATGCAAATCAGTCTTGACCCTGTGCCTCATGGGAACAGTCCAGCCCGAACTGCCAAGCCATGTCTTCCCTGGACCGGAATCAAGCATCTTAGGACCGGTTTCTGGCTATCAGCCGTCATCAGCCAGGATAGCTTGAATCCAGTGGCGTAGTGAGCACGGGTCCCACGTCTGGGAATACCCATCCCACTTAGGGCGAAAAGCGTTACAACAAACAAATGATGGACGGAATGCTGACAATGCAGACATTCTCCCCCAGTCAAGAGATCTGGGTTAAATCCATCGTTCTTTTGCCCACTACACCACCCCAGTTTAGACATGGCCATATGCAAATTACTCTTGACCCTGTGCCTCATGGGAACAGTCCAGCCCGAACTGCCAAGCCATGTCTTCCCTGGACCGGAATCAAGCATCTTAGGACCGGTTTCTGGCTATCAGCCGTCATCAGCCAGGATAGCTTGAATCCAGTGGCGTAGTGAGCACGGGTCCCACGTCTGGGAATACCCATCCCACTTAGGGCGAAAAGCGTTACAACAAACAAATGATGGACGGAATGCTGACAATGCAGACATTCTCCCCCAGTCAAGAGATCTGGGTTAAATCCATCGTTCTTTTGCCCACTACACCACCCCAGTTTAGACATGGCCATATGCAAATCAGTCTTGACCCTGTGCCTCATGGGAACAGTCCAGCCCGAACTGCCAAGCCATGTCTTCCCTGGACAGGAATCAAGCATCTTAGGACCGGTTTCTGGCTATCAGCCGTCATCAGCCAGGATAGCTTGAATCCTCCAGTGTATGTCGCAAAGATCCAGTCATTGACTACCACCAATTGTGCAGCCCAGTAACACTACCTCATATCTAGGAGAGCTCTCCTGTCTTCATAAACAATTCTCAGGGCACCATAATTCCATAATATCCGCCACAATTCTCGATCAACACTCTGAAAGACACTCTCTGGTATAACATAAGCCGTATTTTCTGAGACATAGAATAACTTAGGCAGTGTTATAATTTTGTGCAGACCACCCTTCCCAGTAGTGAGTGCTGTATTGTCTGCCAATGTTAAGTGTCACTTCTGATTTTTCCAATTGACATAGAGATAATCCTTAAGGAAATTCTCTGGTGAGCGGATAATGGATTATGGACTATAGATTTCTTAGCTATTGAAACCTTGCTTGAAAATCCGAAGGATGTTCCAAATCAGTTGGGAGGGCTCCCAATTCGTGAGAGGGTAGGCCACTGATTTAGACCAGTTGATGCGAAACCCAGTGTATCTTCCAAATATCTGTATGGCCTGCAGTATCCTATCAATGGACGCTCCCGGGTCAGAAACGTACAAAAGAATGCCATCGGCATACACAGACATTTTCTCTTCCCGTTCATTGTCCACTGCCAACCTTGTGTCAGGGGGTCAGCTGTCACCCAGCATGTCAGTGGCTCCAGTGCCAAGGCAAAGATCATAGAGGACAGCGGGCACCCCTGCCTAGTGGCCCTACAAAGCGGGACCATATCTGAGTATTCGCCACTGACTATGATACATGCCAAGGGGTCACAATAAAGCAGTTTAATGCACCTCAAGAGACAGGGCTCTAGATTCTTCATCTCCAGAACTTTAATTAACTCATGCCATTCAAAGGAATCAAACTCATTCAATGAATCGTGTGAGACCACCATCACTGGCAACACCATGTAGCAGTCCAGGCAAAGCAGCTGAACAGCCAATACGGATTCATTTGGTTATTCCTGCCTGACATAAAGCAGACTGGTCTGGTTGGACAAGGATTGTGATGACACGTGCAATGCAATTCACGAGCACCTTTGGCAGAACTTTGGTCTCAACTTTTAAGAGATAAACAGGCCTGTATGAGGAGCATTGGTTTGCAGGTTTGCCTACTTTATGTATATCTGCAATTATTGCCAGACATGTCCCTCCCTCCATGCGGTCTTCTTCGAGCTCCACCTCATACATAAGGAGGGGTTGATTAGATGCTTCACTTGCCATGCAATTAAATATCTTGATCAGGAGACCACTGGGACCAGGGACCTTGACAGATTACAAGGCCCCTATTGCCTCCTCAGTCTCTGTCAGTGTTATGGAGGCGTCTAATGCTGCTTTGCTGGCATTGGGGAGTCAGGGAAGTGCGATGTCTCGAAGGAAGTCCTGAGTGTCCTCCATGGTACTTACTATTTAGGACTGAGTCATAGAGACATGAGTAATAGCAGGCAAAGTTATTGGCAATCTAGGTATTACCCGTTATCACCCCCTCATATCTGTATAAATCTCTCCCACCCATCTCACCTCTTCTTCACTCTTACTCAGCCAGGCCAATTATTTCCCCGCTTTGTTGCCCACCTCGTAAACTCTCTATTGTCTGGCTTTGTAATGGGTTTGGGCTTTATTAGTACCCAGCTCATGGTACCCCCAACAATCAAGTTCCACTCGGTAATGTAGTTCGTCTGTGGGGTACATTAAAATTCTACCTTTTGAATTGTAAAAGGCACTCTTCAATGCACTGCATCTGTTCCCTCATCTCTCCATGTTTAGCTGCTGCTAGAGAGATCACCTGCCCTCTTAATACTGTTTTGTATGCTTCCCAAACCCCACCTTTAACTGCACTGTGTGTCTGAACATCAGTTTTCATCAGAAGAACACTGAGAGGCTAAACTGGATATAGTAAATGAAGAAGTTTCTGCCACTTCAATACATAACCCCTAACGGACTGAATAAGAGTAAAATGAAAGGACTATTTTGCCCTAAAAAAAGCTGCAATTGACACTCATGTATGCGAAACCTGCATTAGTAAATATATTACACCTTCCTTATATGGCAGCACTATGGGGGCTCTGAGGCATTCTAACATACCAGTGTGGAGAGATTGTGAAGTTATTTCAAGTATTAAAATATCTAAAAACTCGTCTAGGTATTATGATCAGAAGTAACTATTCAAAATGTAAGCATTCTTCTTTCCCACATCAGTTTAACAGCATAAACGTAAGTTCTTTAGCAATGCATATACCAATGTATCTCATGCTGTAGTATACTTGAAAGGTTCCTTTAGTATATTAAATCCTGGAAACATTTTAAATCACTTGAAAGCTGTCCCACTATTGAATTCAACTAATTATTCTATTACCGGTGAGGGATTCAAACCTCCCGTGCCTGGAGAAAATCACAAACGTGCAAAATTAACATAGGCCTGTGAAGAAGAAGCAGACATTTTTGCATAATACACCTATTCGCAGAATGATAGGGCACACGATGCAGTAAAAGTTGATTGGAGATTGGTCCTGGTTGACAGCAGTACTGCACAGTAGTAATGACATTGAGTCAGGTCGGCAGACCCTTGTTAATGACCCTAAGAACTTTGCAGAGCAAGCAACTGACAGCCTCAAACAAAAAATAGTCCACCTTACAAAATATGCTCTCGGAATATTGCCAATGAGAATCACTCCAGAGACAAAAAGAATCCGTCTGTCCGTCCATCCGTCCATCCATCCATCCATCCATCCATCCATCCATCCATCCATCCATCCATCCATCCATCCATCCATCCATCCATCCATCCATCCATCCATCCATCCATCCATCCATCCATCCATCTATCCATCTATCTATCTATCTATCTATCTATCTATCTATCTATCTATCTATCTATCTATCTATCTATCTATCTATCTATCTATCTATCTATCTATCTATCTATCTATCTATCTATCTATCTATCTATCTATCTATCTATCTATCTATCTATCTATCTATCTATCTATCTATCTATCTATCTATCTATCTATCTATCTATCTATCTATCTATCTATCTATCTATCTATCTCTTTTGACATTTTATGCATCCATCAGGCTTAGAGCAAAGAATCCCTGGCTTTAATAGGTTATGACATGTTTTTTCTACACAGTCTCCATGAAATCACCTATGGACAGACCAGTTAGGGGCTAAACAACATTTGTCTCGAAACAATTGCAAATAAAAACTGAAAACATCGACATTGGCATTCCATGTATACTAGGTGCGATATTAAAACTAAAACTATTAAAACTAAAAACAAAGCTTTTAAATTGCTCACAGTTAATACGTTTGAGTATACGTTTCCACCCTATGTGAGTATGATTGATGGCCCACAAGCTAAATTGGCTGAAAACCAAGGGAATTCTTCTGACTGAATAACCTATGTCAGGTCTCCATACGTTATAATGACTACCCCTCCCACACCTACGAATTCCCAAACATCTAAATCAGGAGAACCATACTATTGTATACATTTTACCCACTCTCCCCAAGTATACCAGCTCCAATGCATTTTGTTGGGTTACCTCAGAATGGGTGAAGTTAGTTATAAAAGTGAGCTGAAAGAACTGAGGACCATCCCTGAACTTTCTTCTAAGAGCTATCTTCAAATCCAATCCAAACTGCTGGTCAGACTCCAGTAGCATCTTATTCAAGGACTACTATTTGAACTATGTTAGATCAGAATCATGGAAAGAGTCAGTACTTCAACCTATCCAAAAGAAGGGCCCAAAGTCACAACCAGCAAGTTATAGTTGTAAAACCGTTCTTAATGTAGACTTTAAATTCTATTCTACCTTATTGATGAAAGAAATGTACACTTGGGCAGTCGATCAAAACATAATACCTTGGTCCTAGATGTTATTTAGGCCTGATTACAATAACATTGTAGCCTTATCACTACTTATGTAAACAAGCTTAAAAGTAGAGGGGGTTGTGGGGGGGGGGGAATGTTTTGCATGTTTCATAGACTTTAAAACAGCCTTGGATAACATAGGCACATAGATAGAGAGTTACTATTTCAAACACTGGTAAAATGGGGCATCTGCCCAAGTTTATTACAGGACATAAGGGCATTGCATTCAAACAATTGGATCTAGGTTAAATTAAGACACAATTCCACCTTAACCCCTTCGCTGCTGGGCCTTTTCCTCCCCTGTGCTAAGCCTTGTTTTGGCTACTTGGGGTAGTTTGCGCATAGGCCTCTGTAACTTTTTGACCACATAAGGTATCCAGGCCAAATGTGCGTCCTTTTCTTCCAACATCATGGGGATTCTAAAGGTACCCAGGGTTTGTGGAGGGGACCCAGAAATTAGCCAAAATACAGCTAAATGTTTTTTTTTTTTAAATGGGAAAAAAGGGCTACAGATGAAAGCTTCTGTTTTTTTGTCCCTGCAAATAGTATCAAAAAAGGGGCTGTGGTGCTGAAATCACCATCTTCCCAGATTTCAGTGACAAGCAGACTTTTGTCAGAAAACCAAACATTTTTACACAGTTTTGGCATTTTTCTGGGACATAGCCTGTTTTTGCTATTTTTTGTGCTTTCAATCTCCTTCCAGTTAATGGTAGAAATGGGTATGAAAGCAATAATGGATTCTGGAAAGCTATACATTTTAGAAAAGTAGACAAAATTCTGAATTTAGCAAGGGGTCATTTGTGTAGATTCTTCAAGGTTTCTTTATAGAAACTAACAGTTAAATTATGGAACAATTTTAAATTAGTTGAAAAAAACAGTCATTTGTGCCAACGTTTTCAGCTGTAACTTCTTCTAATTGTGACAGCTGTTTGAAAGCAATATACCGTTACATCCGCTGGTTGTGGGGATGTAGAGGACTTGTAGGTTCACCAAGAACCCGGCGAACCCAGAGCCAATAACTGAGCAGCGTCTTGCAATGTTTTTTCATTATGTTCCGGGTATATGGCAATTACTTTGGGAAAATATATACATGGAAAAATCAGTATGAAAGACACCTATGTATTTCTGAAATTGGAACAAAATATAGAGTTTAGAAACAGTAGATATTTGCACATTTCCGAAATTGTGAGTACCCATACTAGCATGAGACTTATAGGTCATTTTTCAAAATGACTTCTTTTTTACACATTGCCCTTCATTTGGAAGGCAGAAATGCATCAAAAGTCAATAGGTAATAACAGTTACTCTACAATTCTGTGTTACCCTAAGTCTCCTGATAAAAATGTTACCTAACTTTTGTGGGTAGGCCAAGTGCCCGCGACAGGAAACGGTCCAAAACGCAACATGGACACACTTTATTTTTACAGTGAAAACTGACCCATTTTTTGCAAAGTGCCTAGCTGTAGATTTTGAACCCTAGCTCTGCCGGCACCTAAGGAAACCTAGCAAACCTATAGATTTTTTTAAAACTAAACACCCAGGAGAATCCAGGATGGTGTGTCTTGTGTGGCTCTCAACAGGTTCTGTTACCCAGAATCCCTAGCAAACTTCAAAATGTGTAAAAAAAAAACAGATTTTCCTCACATTTCTGTGCTGGAAAGTTCTGGAAACTCCGTGAATCCACAAAATTCCACCCACCCCGCATTCCCCAAAGTCTTCCGAGAAAAACAATACCTCACTTGTGTGGGTAGGTCTAGTGCCCGCAACAGGAAATGGCCCAAAACGCAACGTGGACACACCACATTTTCACTGTGAAAACTGACCTTTTTTTTGCAAAGTGCCTTGCTGTAGATTTACAACCCTAGCTCTGCCGGCACCGAGGGAAACCTAGCAAACCTATACATTTTTGAAAACTAGACACCCAGGGGAATCCAGAATGGGGTGACTTGACTGGCTCTCACCAGGTTCTATTACCCAGAATCCCTTGCAAACCTAAAAATGTGTTAAAAAAACACATTTTCCTCACATTTCTGTGGTGGAAAGTTCTGGAATCTGCGTGGATCCATAAAATTCACCCCACCCCGCGTTCCCCAAAGGCTTCTGAGAAAAATGGCACCTCACTTGTGTGGGTAGGCCTAGTGCCCACAACAGGAAACGGCCAAAAACGCAACATGGACACACCACATTTTCACAGTGAAAACAGATCCTTTTTTTGCAAAGTGCCTAGCTGTAGCTTTTGAACCCTAACTCTGCCAGCACCTAAGAAAACCTAGCAAACCTATACATTTTTGAAAACTGGACACCCAGGAGATTCCAGGGAGATATGGCTTGTGTGGATCCTCCAACGCTTTCTTACCCAGAATCCCCTGCAAACCTCAAATTTAGCTGAAAAAAATCATTTTTGCCACACAATTTTGTGTGGGAAAGTTGTAGCATCACCGGGCTGACACAAATTTCCTACCACCCAGCATTCCCCCAGGTCTCCCAATAAAAATGGTGCCTCACTCGTGTGGGAGGCCCAAGTACCCACGACAGACAAGTGCCCAAAATGTTTTGAGGCGCCATCAAAATTGCCTATCGCAAAACGGCCTGGTTTTGCAAGGGGGGTCACCTGGGTGTTTGGCCCCGTGCTCGGCAGACAGCTAGGGAAACCTACCAAACCCACACATTTCTGAAAACTAGACACCCGGGGCATTCCAGGGAGGTATGGCTTGCGTGGATCCAACAACGTTTTCTTACCCAGAATTCCCTGCAAACCTCAAATTTAGCTGAATAAATCACTTTTACGACACAATTTTGTGTGGGAAGGTTGTGGCATCACCGCGCTGACACAAATTTCCTACCACCCAGCATTCCCCCAGGTCTCCTGATAAAAATGGTGCATCACTCGTGTGGGAGGCCCAAGTACCCGTGACTGGCAAGGGCCCAAAACCTATTGAGGCGACATCAAAATTGCCTATCACAAAACTACCTGGTTTTGCAAGGTGGGTCACCGGAGTTTTTGGCCCCGTGCTCGCCGGGCAGCTAGAGAAGCCTACCAAAGCCACACATTTCTGAAAACTAGACACCAAGGGGATTCCAGGGAGGTATGGCTTGTGTGGATCCCTCAACTTTTTCGTAAACCTCAAATTTAGCTGAAAGAATCACTTTTTCCACACATTTTTGTATGGGAAAGTTGTGCCATCACCGGGCTGACCCAAATTTCCTACCACCCAGCGTTCCCCCAGGTCTCCCAATAAAAATGGTGCCTCACTCGTGCAGGAGGCCCAAGTACCCGCAACAGGCAAGGGCTCAAAAAGAATTGAGGCGACATCAAAATTGCCTATCGCAAAACTGCCTGGTTTTGCAGGGGGGGTCATCTGGGTTTTTGGCCCCGTGCTCGGCGGCCAGCTAGGGAAACCTACTAAACCCACACATTTCTGAAAACTAGACACCAGGGACATTCCAGGGAGGTATTGCTTGCGTGGATCCCCCAACGTTAATTTACCCAGAATTCCCTGCAAACCTCAAATTTAGCTGAATAAATCACTTTTTCCACACATTTTGTGTGGGAAAGTAGTGGCATCACCGCACTGACACAAATTTCCTACCACCCAGCATTCCCCCAGTTCTCCCGATAAAAATGGTCCATCACTCGTGTGGGAGGCCCAAGTACCCGTGACTGGCAAGGGCCCAAAACTTATTGAGGCAACATCAAAATTGCCTATCACAAAACGACCTGGTTTTGCAAGGGGGGTCACCAGGGATTTTGGCCCGTGCTCGCCGGCCAGCTGGAGAAGCCTACCAAACCCACCCATTTCTGAAAACTAGACACCCAGGAGATTCCAGGGAGGTATGGCTTGTGTGAATCCCCCAACTTTTTCGTAAACCTCAAATTTAGCTGAAAAAATCACTTTTTCCACACATTTTTGTGTGGGAAAGTTGTGGCATCACCGGGCTGACAAAAATTTCCTACCACCCAGCGTTACCCCAGGTCTCCCGATAAAAATGGTGCCTCACTCGTGTGGGAGGCCAAAGTACCCGCGACAGGCAAGGGCCCAAAATGTATTGAGGCAACATCAAAATTGCCTATCACAAAACGACCTGGTTTTGCAAGGGAGGTCAACTGGGTTTTTGGCCCCGTGCTTGGCGGCCAGCTTGGGAAACCTACCAAACCCACACTTTTCTGAAAACTAGACACCCGGGGGATTATAGGGAGGTATGGCTTGCATGGATCCCCCAACCTTTTCTTACCCAGAATCCCCTGCAAACCTTTAATTTTGCTGAAAAAAATCACATTTTCCACATATGTTTGTGTGGGAAAGTTGTGGCATCACTGGGCTGACACAAATTTCCTACCACCTAGCGTTTCCGCAGGTCTCCCAATAAAAATGGTGCCTCACTCGTGTGGGAGGCTCAAGTACCCGCGACAGGCAAGGGCCCAAAACATATTGAGGCGACATCTAAATTGCCTATCACAAAGCGACCTGATTTTTCAAGGGGGGTCACCTGGGTTTTTGGCCCCATGCTCGGCGGCCAGCTAGGGAAACCTACCAAACCCATACATTTCTGAAAACTAGACACCCAGGGGATTCCAGATAGGTATGGCTTGCGTGGAGGAAAATTTGGTTTTTTTTTACAAAGTTTGAGGTTTGCAAGGGATTCTGGGTAACAGAACCTGGTGAGAGCCAGACAAGTCACCCCATCCTGGATTCCCCTTGGTGTCAAGTTTTCCAAAATGTTCAGGTTTGCTAGGTTTCCCTTTGTGCCAGCTGCGCTAGGGCCCAAAATCCACAGGTAGGCACATTGCTACAAAAAAGTCAGTGCCTAGTGAGCTTTCTGCCGCCCTGGGGGGGAATCGGGGAGGGGGGTTCATCCTGATATGCCCCCAAAGGAGACAGAAAGACTTTGGCTATTTTTTGTGGGGGTGGGGGCATTGGTATTCCCATTTTGGGCAGCTCCATTTTGGGCAGCCCCCACCCCCATGCATAAAAAAAGCCAGCATAATCGCTGGCACTTAGTGGGCTTCCTGCCCCCCTGGGGGGCAGATCAGGG
Organism: Triturus cristatus; assembly: GCF_964204655.1. NCBI lineage: Eukaryota > Metazoa > Chordata > Amphibia > Caudata > Salamandridae > Triturus > Triturus cristatus. Next base: position 1,371,875,976 of record NC_140589.1, read on the forward strand.
GCCACTGCCCAACCTGCCCTCCTGGGAACAGAAAGACTGGATTTTCTGGGGGGGGGGGCCGTGGGGGAATTGTCATTCCCATTTTGGGCAGCCCCTACCCCTACAGGAATAAAAAAAATCCCTGGTTTCTAGTGGGCTTTCTGCCCCCCCCCCGGGGGGGCAGAATGGGGGCCCCAGCTCCCATCTGCCTCCCGGGGGGGGCAGAAAGACTGTCATTTTTGTGGGGGGTTGGGGGCATTAGCATGCTCGTTTTGGGCAGCACCCACCCTAATTCAAATTACCCAAGAAAAAATCCCTGGCATATAGTGGGCTTTTTGCCCCCGGGGTGGCTGATTAAGGGCTTCTGCCCCATGTGCCCCCCAGCAGAAAGGCTGTAATTTTGGCAGGGGTGGGGGCATTGGCATGCCCGTTTTGGGCAGCCCCTACCCTAATTAAAATTGCCCCCAAAAAATCCCTGGCGTCTAGTGGGCTTTTTACCCCCCGGGGGGGCAGATTGAGGGCTACTGCCCCATATGCCCCCCAGGGGTGGCAGAAAGGCTGTAATTGTGGCGGGGGTGGGGGCATTGGCATGCCTGTTTTGGCAACCCCCACCCTAATTGCATATGGCAACAAAAAAATCCCTGGCGTCAAGTGGGCTCTCTGCCCCCCCGGGGGCAGATTGGGGCTACTGCCCCATCTGGCCCCCAGGGGGGGCAGAAGGGCTGTAATGGTGGAGGGGGTTGGTGCATTGGCGTGCCTGTTTTGGGCAGCCCCCACCCTAATTACATATGCCAATAAAAAAATCCCTGGCGTCAAGTGGGCTTTCTGCCACCCCAGGGGGCAGATTGGGGGCTACTGCCCCATCTGCCCCCCAGGTGGGCAGAAAGGCTGAATATGGCCAATATATCTTTGGGGGGAGCAGAGGCCCTTGGCCAAGGGGCCGCTCCCCCTCCCTGGTGTCTAGTGGTGGATCCCTGCTTGGGGATCGCCCTCCTGGGGTGATCCCGGAGCAGGGATCCACAGGGGAGGGGTAACATTGGAAAGGGGAGATTATCCACTTTCCAATAATACTCCTCCCGTCTTTCTATGTGCTCAGGGGGTTTAGATAGCCCCCCTGAGCACGTAGAAAGTGAAACTAAAATGAGCCTAAAGGCTCATTTCAGTTTCGGTTTCAGTGAAATGACGTCAGCGCGACGTGCACGCTGATCGTCATTTCACTGAAACGGGGGGGGGGCATCGGGAGCTGGGGAAGCTCTTCCCCAGCTCCCGAGGCTACAGGGGAGAAATAGAAATCCCTCTGGTGCCTGCACTAGAGGGATTTCCAGTCCCATGCTCCAGGATGGCCAGGAGCCGTCCTGCGCACACGAGCACCGTGGCGCAGGACGGCTCCAAGCCGTCCTGCGCAACGAATGGGTTAACAGATAAAATCTACATCAATAAGGGCCTATATATAACAAGGCTGTGTACACACCCCATTTCTCTATTTAAACTATATTTAGCCAATATGAGATGGTCCTAAGAACACCACGGGCTTGTGCTCCAAGACTGAATGGCCTGCTATATTCACATCATGCAATATGCCGATGATGCGGTCCTGTTATATTAAACCAGGGTTGGACCACAGCATAAAATAAACCTGGGAGACTATTATGATGTGAATATGTTAGAAGATAATTATGAGAAATCGAAGCTGTTAGTCTTTGCTCATCACTCATATTTTAGTTTCCAGTGCACAGCAAGAACCGACAGTGGAACCTACTATGTATCATAACTTACAAATATTAAACACAGGAAAAGGCTGGATATGTTGAGTTCAATTGAGCTTCTTCACAACGTTTATGGCAGCTTCAGACATCAATAAAAAAAGCACCTTGCCTTGAGCCGAAATCTTTAATTTTGCAAGATAAAGCATAGCATATCTAAAATTCTTAGCCCTTAGAGCTACCTTCTCAGGGCCAAAATGTCTGTAGACTTACTGGACAGCTATAGTGAAGTCAGGGTAAAAGGTCACTTTATGATTTTCAAAAAACAACGCACACGTTTTCCTTGCTGCATGCTAAATCATGTCCTGGACCTGTAGAAACCATAGCAATATTGAACCTAGGGTTATCTCCTTATTTAGGCTTGTCGCCCAGTGCCTTTGAGAGGATACGCCTTTCTACAAAAGGTTCTATTGGCCCAGTTGTGTCTCTTTCCGGGACCTCAAGATGGCATATATTATTCCTCCAAGATTTTAGTTTATCTTGGGCAGCTTTAAGGCCCTGGGTGAGTTAGAAACCTTTATTTAAGGTTGTGAACACCATCCTTATGCCTTGAATGACTCTGCTAATAATGAAATTCAAATTCTTCTGCATGAGGTCCAATTTAATACTGACCATGTCCATCTTGGATGCTTGGGTGGCTATCATGTCTCTCATCTCAACCAGCAAGAATCTGTGAAGCAGGTCGATCAGTTCGAGGGTCACACATTTTGTCTGCAGTCCAGGGTCACTGCTTTGTAAGGCAGCAAAATCTTGTCAGAATATTTATATGTTAGGGTATGTTAATTAAATTTCTAAAGCGCAACGGTTACCCGAGGGTATCCTGGCGCTAGGTACTGCATTCCGAACAGAGGAGTACCTAATGATCTATGCACTGAAAAAGCCAGGTTTTCAGTCCTCTCCTAAATGTCATTAGCTCATTGGCACCCCTAATATGGAAAGGAAGCTCATTCCAAGCCCTTGCAGCACAGGTGACGAAACCTCTTCCACCCCAGTTGACTTTTTTAAAGGAGGTTATTTAATACACCATTGGCTCCTAATCAGCGAAGAACTCTTCTGGGAAGATACCATTGAAACGCTGTTTCTAGTAATCTGGCCCAATTCCCTGAAGGGCTTTAAAAACAGTACACAGGGTTTTTAATTGTATCAGTTGTTAAACTGGAACTGGAAGCCAGTGCAGCCTGTTTTCTTGTGTCAGATACACATTTTGGTGTATCAGTCAGCAGTCGAGCTGCTGCATTTTACAGGGTTTTGAGTTTGTTTAAATGTTGCTTTTGAATATTAGGGTAAAGGCTGTTGCAATGATCCACGCGTGATAGGATGAGAGATGTTATCACTACACGTTGGCTGTCTTCCGGTAGAAATGGCATTATTTTCTTGATCAGGTGAAGAAGTGTTTGACCCCTGAACCTTAATCAGCTTTTATTTCCAGCTCATTATTGCTTATGCCTTCAGACTTGTAAGGACACTATTTTCTTCTTGTTTAACCTCTCCGATGGTAATTAACTTAGCTGTTTTGTGAAGCTGATGAAAGTTATAATGAATAATCTGGACCACTTGCATGATCTGATCTAAAATACCAGTGACTATTTCAATGGCTAAAAGGTTTTTTAAACTAAAATGACTCAGTTTAGATTTGAAAAAATAATGTCATTCTAAGTACTCGACTTTAAGAGTTACTTTCTATATACTTTTTATATATTGATATGCTTTGAATTAACAATCAATAAAATGAAAATTCATTTAAATACAATCCAAAAAGTCAATGCTATAATCCATCCAAAAGCAGACAAAGGCAAAAACGGAAAACACAACAAATTACCACAACAAGAAAAACAACACAAACACACAAAGGCACACCAGCCAGCAGCACATGAAAAGAACTGAAATCAATGCAGCATCAAAATGCAACACATCAAAGCAACCCACAACAGCCGAATGATAGCATAAATTAACACAGTAATACACTTAACAGAATAATGACACAGCAGAGCACTGCGACCAAACAAATACCAACACAATACACCAAAATGACACCAAAGAACACTTTTCACCGTCACCCAAAATATACCACAAAACTATACAGTACAACAAAAGAGAACACAAAACAGCCATAAACATTACACAGTTCATCTCACCACTGCACCACAACACAAAAAGACAACACAATCTAGTGCAATTTATTTGTAGATTTATGCTGGTGTTTTGCTTTGTGCTGGTGTGTTTTTGTGTTGTGTTGACATGTATTAGTATGTGGTGTTGGTTTGACGTTTTGTAGACTTTTTTTGTATTGCTACTGTGTTGTCACTGTCTTTCATTGTGTTGCATTGTTTGTTCCTAACAACAAAAACACTTGCTTAACACCAAGGACAGGTTACCGGCTCAGCCAAAAATGTTTTGTGATCTGGTCCAGGAAGTGTATGGTGGTAGAAGCAGGAGGTATGAGATGGAATCAAGAGCATGTTGCCTTGGTGTTCGGTAGCTCCAGCATTCTGCAGCAAACAAGAAATCAGAGAGTGTTGGACCAGCCTCATAGGCAGCCTGGCACAGCCCGATGCGCCAGCTTGAAAGAGCCATTATATTGGCTGTTTCCTTGGCTCTGTGGCCAGTGGCGCGAAGCAAGAAATGGAGCCCCACAAGAAAGCAGTGGGGGGCCTTGTGGCTCCATAAATAACAAATATTTAGCGGCTGAATGTTGACTGGGGTGTCCTGAAAGGTGGAGCCCTCATGGTTCATAGCTTGTGTTACAGCCATGCCCGTGGCCAATGACACAACTAAAAATAGCCCACACACCTTTCAAGCTGAGCCATCTGGCAATATCCAGACTGCCCAAAAAGGCCGTCCCACACTGTAATTAGGACATTATAGTTAACCATAGTTAATGTGTTGGAAACACATTCAACAATCCCTGCTGTCCAAAAGTCGCATTATGTGAGGAAGGAGAATGAATCCCTGTGTACTCATGTAAGCCTGTATTGCACTTTTTGAAAATCTCAATAAAATCATTAACGTTAATGAACCTCAACGTATTTAGGTAGCAATATAACATGGCGATAACAGGATAGAAATAAGTATAGAACCCACTTTTTAGGCTGCATCTCGCGCGCCCTACCCGTTCTGTATTATTTGTCTCCTATTTCACAATCCCAGCATTGGCCCTCAAGCATGCCAGAGGGCGAGTTATATTTTTCATTAGAACTGTTAAGATTGTTGACCCTCATCAGCTCACTTATTCAGAAGAGCTTTTTGCCTGGCAGTATGGCTTCTCAATGTCCATTCCTGCTATTTAAAGTTTTAAAAAGGCAATGCATTCTGCAAGGACGCGGTTGAGTAATTGGGAGAACATACAGTGAAGAATGTTGTACAAATACTGAATTTCCCCGTGAAAGAAAATTAACCAACGTAAGCGGGAACAGTTGGACTCCGCGGAAAATGCCTAATTATCCCATTTCCTAATGCTCGAAGTAAGCTAATGGCCCACTTAACTGAAAATGATGTTCTGTGGAGCTAAATATATTCCACTCGCAGAGGTCATGTGACATAGTATCTGAGGCTGTTTATATTTGTTCTTATTAAAGCAGACTACGGTCCTATTTTATTCCACTAAAATAACATCTCTTCTAAAATGTTCTTCAAACTTGCGAAAATGTAACAGTTGTTAGCATGTGCTAATTAACATTTTATGAAGGCTTAAAATGCATAAACACCTTGAAGGGAAAATTTTACAGTTACACCTGTTCCTTGATTGAACCAGCACCTCATTATTATGTTTCTAAAACCATTTAGCATTTCCATTTACTTATCCAATACCATAAAACTTTACTCTGTTTACCTAGAAGAAAGAGAACTAAATAAAAGAGATAAAGGGGGAAGGAAGGGTGGAGGTGTTCAGAATAACCCAAGGTTAGTGGTTTATAGGTACTATAGGAACAAGGGTTGACAAAGCCAATAGTACTGTGCTGTTTTTTTTACGGACATACATGTTTTATAATTGGTGGTGGTATTTGCAGTTAAGACTTAGGGGCCGATTAGGATGGCGAGTGGACACCCTAGCGATGCTGGGTCCGGCCGCCAGTGGTGTGGCGGTCCTGCACCACCAATTAGGATGCCACCGCCACAGCGGTGGCATCCCGCATACCTTGCATTATGGCGGGCGGTGCTGGAAGCAGCACCAGCCACAATGCAATATATGCATGTCGCGCATTTGCATGCACAACGTGGCAGTCACCATGCGGTGCCTGCCACCTTTTGCATGCAATACCCCCCATGTGCATCCCCAACCCCCAACACCCTGGGGGCCCGCAACGGGCCCCCAAAGAAAAAAACGCATGCCTTTTCATGGCGGAGTCTCCGCCATGCAAAGGCACTTCTCCGCCATCATAGTAATATGGATGGCGGTGCCTGCAAGGCACCGATGCCATATTGCTGTACTTTTCTGCCCGGTAGGCAATCAGGCGGATTGCCTACCGGCAGAAAACCGGCAGGCGGTCTTCCCATCCGCCGGTGTTACCCCCACCATCGTAATGTGGCGGGGGGAAAAGTCATGCGGGCGGTGACTTTTGGCGGGCGGATCGCCACCGCCATACGGGGGGTGGCGATCCACCCGCTATACTAATCACCCCCTTAGTTTTGAATTAGGGTAATATGAAAGAATGGGTTTGATTGAGCTGGTTTTGTCAGTAAGGGGCTCGCCTGTTTAATGCCTGGAATGGAGACATTTAGAGCAGAGACACTGCAAGGCACTGTAAAAAGTTCACCTTCAACTACGCCACGACTAGGGTAAGTTTTCACCTAGGAGGGAGCCTGCCAGTCAACCAAACAGGAAGGAGTCTGCTCCAAACCTCGAGATGCCAGAGAATCAGAATGCATTGTTTGGACAACATTCTCAATCATGGAGAGAAGGCGCAACACAATACCCTGTTTCACTTTGAATCGCTTTCTCTCAGCAACGAGACGGGTTCAGCTTTGCGATTTCATGGTGGGTCATTGAGTCTCTGGGTGGTAATGCATGATGGAGGCTTAAACTCTAACAGTCCCAGAGAATTCCTTTGTGTGATGGCTAGTGGGGGTGAACACAGGAATTGTTTCTTTGATAGGGGATATGGTGTCTCCTAAGATTGGGCAATTATAGCCAGCTGGTTTCTGCCAGATTATGAACTCACTGCCCTCTGATCTCTAATGGGGAAAGAAGTTGCTTACACACAGGTGCTGATGCCCACCACAGATTTGCTAGCTGATGGTGCAGGGGGCTATTGGGCAGAGAGGAAAGTACACAACCAGAACCACTGGACATGGAACATTATTATGGAACACTATCACATGACAAGTGTGCATTCAAGATTCAATAAGCAATCTATTAGAGATTGCAAAAGGGAACACAAATTGGCAACCTCACAAATCAGAACAGATTCTCAAGTTAGGTAATGTCCCACTAATAGTTGGAGGAGATTTCAACCTTTTATGTGACCCTTTATTAGATAGATCATCTCACACTAAATATCGACCACCTAGAGCATTCTTTACTCTAAAGTCTTTTTTTAAAACAACCAAGTTGGTGGATATTTGGCGGTTACAATATCCTACTGAAAAAATGTTCACTTTTCTTTCAAATCCTCGTAACTCTTATTCAAGATTAGATTATTTATTAGTTTCTCGACAATTAATTAATTCAGTTGTTACACCAAATATCTATAATATTAATATTTCTTACCATGCTCTGATTTCTATGGTTCTACAACTTAGCTCAAATTATAAAGCTCAGACCAGATGGTGTATGAATGCTAGCGTTGTTCTGAATGAAAATAATAAACCAATAATTTTAACAGCACTTCAAGATTACTTTCTGCTTAACCCAGAAGGCTCTACATCTATGGTGACTTGATGGAATGCCTTCAAAGCCTATATTAGAGGGACTTCCATTTCTCTTATGGCGCATGAAAACAAAACCTTCAATTCCAAAATTAAAGAATTGGACAAACAAATTGCAAAATTCAAGATACTTAACATCTAATGATCTCCAATTTTAAATTAAATTACAAAAGCTGTGTTTCGAGTTTAACTCAATTTTAACTAAAAGAGATGGTACACAGCTTTCTAATTCTAAAGCCAAATTTTGTTTTAATGCTAATAGATCTGGTTGGCTTTTAGCTAACTATTTACATATTAAAAAAGATAGAACAGAAATAAATTCAATTCATGGTCCCAATGGAAAGATTGCATTATCACAAAAATATATTGTTAATGAATTTCTAAATTATTATTAACCCTATATAATAAACCTCATTTGGATGACCCTTCCCTTATTGATCGTTTTTATATAAATGTGGATTACCTAAAGTTTGACAGTTAATCAAAGATAAATTAGGTGTGCCAATTACTGAGGAAGAAATTAAATTGGTATTAAGGGGCATATGTATGAAACCAAATTTTAGTCGCAAACGCTGCGAACCGCAAAATATCGCAATTTGAGATTCGCAAAATGGGAGTTTCATACATATGCTCCTAAATCCCTTAAACAAAATAAATCCCCAGGTCCTGATGGAATTCCAGCAGAATTTTATAAAGAATTTGGCTAGCAACGTATTCCTCATTTGTTTAAACTTTTTACCTTTTTTAGTGCTTCAGGCTCAACTTCTGGTTCTTTACCGAAGCTTTGATTATAGTTATACCAAAACCTAACAAAGACCTGACAATTGTATCAATTGTATCACCCTATTTCCTTAATAAATCAAGATTGTAAACTGTATGCTAAAATTCTTGCAACCAGATTGACCTCTGTATTTGATTCCCTTATCCATCCTGACCAATCTGGTTTCATGAAAAATAGATATTCTGTCAATAACACAAGAGTTTTGTTACATGCTATTGAACAGGGGTCTGCTTTATCCTTACCGTCTGGAGTACTTGCATTGGATGTGGAAAAAGCTTTTGGCAAAGTTCATTGGCAATTTCTATTTCATACTTTGGGGACATTTAATTTTGGTGATTTATTTATTCACATGATATCTGCTCTCTACTCTAGCCCTTCCACTCACCTATTTATTAATGGTCAAATTTCAAATCATTTTTCTCTTTTTAGAGGTACCAGACAAGGTTGTCCATTGTCCCCGCTGTTATTTCTTCTTGCTGTTGAACCCTTACTTACTTCCATTAGAAAATGTACTGATATCATTGGTATTAATTTCAAGGAGGTTACCATTAAAACATTAGCATATGCAGATGATATACTATTGTTTATTTGTAATCCTGAATCCTCACTGCTTCCTTTAGATATTATCTCATTATACTCTCAGATTTCCGGCTATACGTTAAATTCCAATAACAATGATTTTTTTCCTATAAATCTTCGATGTACGCCTGATATGTTACCCCTACAAGAAATAATTTGGCAAAGAAATAAAAGCAAATACCTTGGCATTCTGTTCTCTAATTCTATTAAAAAAAACAATTATATTGAATTGTGAGTCTATTATAAACTACATTTAAGATAAATTATCTACATGGTCTACACTACACCTTTCATAGTGGGGGAAAATGGACTCAATATAAATTATACAAGCTCCTAAAAATGTTGATTCTCTAGCTATGATCCCTAGTCAATTTCCTATGAAGTTTTATAAAATTGGTTATCAGAAATTTTCTAAGTTTCTTAGGAATAATAAATCACCTCGTATAGGTTATAAAAAACAAAAATTTGCAAAATGTAATGGAGGATGTGGTTTGCCAGATTTTTTTAACTATCATAAAGCATTTATCTTAAAACAAAACTCTCTTTGGTTTAGTTATTACCACCTCAATAGTCCTCCTACATGGCTTCTTATCGAAAAGAGTTTGGTAAACCTGTTTCCATTATCTACTTTGCTAACCATGTCTAACACTTCAATGTTAATTAAAAAATCTATTATTCTGAAATCCACAAAGCTAATATTAAATGATTTAGATTCACTTTTTCAATCAACTATTTCAAATTCTGTAGATATGTCATTATGGTACAATCCACGACTAAAACGTTCTACTACTGCAAAATGTTGCCATCCATGGATTACCACAGGTATTTTTATCTAAAAGATATATACCATAATAATACTTTTTTATCGTTTGATGTAATACAGCAAAAATGTCACTTACCTCCTTCTGATTTTCTTAAATATGAGCTTTTATCTAAGTCTATACTAGACTCCTTTCCTAATAACATTCCTTCAAATATAAATTCAGACTTAACAATTTATATTCAATCAGTATCTTCTTTGTCTCATGCTGTTTCAATAATGTATAACAAGCTGAATACGTTTCAAGGTAACAATATCAATACAAGTTCGACTTTTTGGAATAATGAACTATCAGTATCTTTCTCATATGATACATGGAAAAAATATGGTTGAATAATATTTCAGGATGGTTACCTGTATCACTCTATCAAACAAATTCCTATATTCTGTTTAATTGCTTATGGACTCCTTTGAAGTTATTCCAGGCTAAGCTCCTTCCTACTTCTAATTGTTGGCATTGTAATTCACATACAGGTTCGTTAAAACATATGCTTTTTGAATGTGTTTGTTTTAAAATTTTGGAAGGAAGTTTGGGACGTCGTACAAAAAATTTTCAATATCTCTGACAGACTTTCATTTAATATGTAGATATGCAAATCTGTTGGTCTTTCTACGGAATTGTCTGACTTAGATTGTAAACTTCTTAATTTTTTATTGTCAGCCGCTTTAAAGTCTATTACGACATGTTGGAAAGATGTGTCATTATTTTCTGTTCATGCTTGATGGTCATGGATTATTTTTACTAGAAGAGGTGCCAATTTATCCTTGTCTGGTATTACTCATAATTGTTTCTCTTATCATTCATTTTGAAAACCGATTGATCATTATTTAACTTCATATGTATACATTCTTGTTATTCATATCCATACATTATAAATAACATATGTTTAACTTATAGTAGCTCTATTCAAAACTGTTTTTACAAAAATAACAGATTGTTTCTTCCCCTTCTTTTTTTTTTAGGTCTAGCATGAGCCAGCCCGCAAGCGCTACTCTACGAAGAGCAGTGGTAGTTCAGTCCAGAGAGAAGTCACGCCCACTCCCCCGCCCTTATTTTTCATTGGCTTGTGTGTTTGCCCTTTATAAATGCTGTCTTCTGGTTCATTATGAGGCTTGTAAGTCCCTCCTTAGTGCAGCCATGTCATCATGTGTATCCTCCCATAGCTACTGCCCCATTTACTTGATTGTTAAATGGGGCATGTACTATTTACTTTATTTAGTTTCTATATTAGGTGGACAATGTGCTTTGCTTAAATTTAGCGGCCACACCCACTTTCACTTTTGAAACAGCCTGGATTCCTGTTTATGCCTTCTTCCCCCCTCCACCCTCCCTCCCGTTGTCCGTGCCTTCTTTACCCCTCCCTGCCCACCCTCCAGTTGTCCGTGCCTTCTCCTCTCCGCACCCACCCCTGCCCGCCCTCCTGTTGTCCATGCCTTTCCTCCCCACTCCCTACTGATGTCTGTGTTTTCTCCCCCCGCCCTTCCTCCTGTTGTCTGTGATGCCAAGTTGCCAGCCATTTGCAATACAATAGGTCTCACGTACATTGGAGAACTATTGCATTGCAAATGCTTGTTATTTTAAAGTCTCTATATTTCATACTATAGTCTACCTGTTTTAAATTTAATTATTGTTCTTTATAGACAAGTTTCTTATATGGAAAATTTGTATGGTGCTCTTTTTTGTAATGTCTTTGTTTATTATAAAATTTAATAAACTATTTTGAACACAAATCAGAACAGATTGCCTTGCCTCCCATTACAACCCTTGACAGAAGCCACATTGTACTGTAAAGCCACTAGATATCATTTCTATAATTGGGCAGCCCATTTGCCCCTCCTCACTCCACAAATTAGATTAAAAGTATGTTAAGAGTTATAGTGCTCATACAATCCTAAGAAGTGTGACTTCTCTGTAGTCTTTTGAGTAGTGTTCATGAAGTAGACTTGTAGACCAATAGAATACGTCATCAATGCCCCATATATTATGACAGATTCTTTTTCCATCCCTATGTTATAATTGAAATAGTAGAACAGATTATGTATATACAATATTCAAGTTGCTGCCTATTTGGTTAGAAGGGTCTTGTTGGCTGTTAAGAGCAATCAATTGATCAAGTGTCGTTCTTGTTTTTTTAAATCACCACGCTATGTCTGACATTCATCCCAGTAAAATACAAATCAAAATTTTCAGAATTTTTACACCCATCATTATCTCTTTGCCTTTAGATTCTCTCTTCGAAGCCTGTGGATGAGGTTTCACTTTCACAATATATGGGTAATTGTCCCAAGGTAACACAGCCTGTCCGGCAACATTCTGCACTATTCCCATTTTTGCTTTGAAGCACTGTGATGCCCAATACCCTCTTAATAGAATTTTCCTGCTTTCTATCGCCCCTGGTTATGAGTGATTCCTTTGTTTGTATTGATAATTATTATGTTCCACTCTTCACCTGTGAGGTGTTGATCTAATTCTTCTTTTGATCTGTCTTGGTATTTCCCCATGACACTTGATTCCCACTGATCCTTCCTACCCCCAACTAGCAAGACCCTGTAAATCTTAGAGGTAAGATGTTTTTCGTCCTAGGGAGAGGGCTGCATCTTCCTTAATCTGTGGAGACATAGCTCAGTACCTTTCCTCCTTCTTCAGCCTACAATCTTGTTTGACCTGGTTATAGGATTTTAAAACTCCTTTGAGAATTAAGTACTATTTTTTATACTTGTGCCCCTTGCCAGTTTCAAAACACCCCCATAATGAAGGTGGGTCCGATCTTGGGTTTTTCACAATAATGCTGGGAATGGGGAGGTGAAGCTGGTCGAGCTGGATTGTATACCTGCCAGGTGTCTATAAAATCTTGTCTGACTTGGAACCTGAGCACGTTAACTGTTTTATTTTTTGGATTTCGCCACAGTACTTCCCACAGTGATGGCAGTTTGCTGGGCACTGCAGGAATAAAACATGGTTTGTCTTGGGAAGTATATTTAAAGACCGCACTGACCATAAGTGTTCACGTTGTTGTGGAGTATTTACCCAGAATTAAAAACAGGGCAGCTGCCTATCCAGATTGGTAGTAACAAACATGGGGATATAGTATAGGAAAGGGAATAAAAATATGAAGCTGTTTGCATAATAACTGGTAGATTTTTTACAGAGGAAGAGTGGAGGATAGAAATGGATAATGATAAAACGATGGTTAAAGTGAAGCCCTTGCTTATAGAATGATGGGAATAACAAGATAAAGATTAGGAGAGCAGTAGACCTTTTTGGATGATCAGACTTGATTTGGCAGAGGTTGATGGTTGTTTATTCCATGGTACTCAGTTAATTCTGCATGTGAAGTTATGAGAGAAGCTAGTTAATGTTGCACATGAAGCACATTTTGGTGTCTTGAAGGGAAAAGAAAGATCCAGTCTCAATCTTCGGTGGCAAGGTATAGACATATACGTAGAAAAAATTGTTAGGTAATGTTTGTTATGTTGCAACAGAGACGACCTTTTGGTTACTAGAAAACCACCTATGTACTCCTGCCAACTCCCAGAAGGGCCCTGGACTGTTCTGGCAATAGACGTTATCGGATCGTTGGATGGTGAAATGAATTCCCAATGTATAGTAGGTTTGATGGATCTGTACTCCAGAGGGGCAGAAATAAAAATAGTCTCCGCCATCAGCTCCAAAATTATTATAAAAGGAGTTGCCAACCTTAATTATCTCTAATAATACTATAAAATTGTGTTCAAAGGATATACAAGAGTATTTAGAAAGTAATGGGATCAAACATTGCATATGAGCTCTATATATCACAGAAACTAATGGGGTAGTAGAAAGTTTTAATAAAACTCTAAAGGAAGGGATTCAACTAGTCAAACAAATGGTTTAAATTGGAAAGACGAATGTGAGGCTGTCCTGTAGACAGGGAGAATTGAGACTAAAGAAGTTCAAAAATATGATGATGCTCATCACACAATACAGATTGAATTAAGTGCAGGAGATTGGGTAAAAGCTAAATTTCCCATTGGACTTGATAAGTGGTCAAAAGTCACCAAACCCATGATAGTAATCAAGTCCTTCCATATTACTGTAAATACCCAGTATGAGGTAATCTGGTAGGGTATGGTAGGCTAGGGTGGTCAGGTGTCCCAAAACCTTGTGATGAAGGTGCGATACCCAAAGCATCAAAAGATTTCAAATTTAAGGGTAGTTTCAAGTTGGGAAAGACAAAAGAGAGTGTAGCTAATGGGTGCTTAAGAAATGTTACATGCAGGGATTGCTCACTCTGGTCAATTTTTGAGATTTCTAAAAGACTGTTACTTTATAGCTCACAAATAAAGACTAAATTTGATATGTTTGTGTTCTCAATCTCTTCCATGATTTATTGGCATTTCAAGAGGTATTTGAAGAGCTTCCTGTTTTTATGTTGTCTCTTTGAACTCTAAGATTTATAAAAGACTACATGACATTGTTGTTCTCAGCTAACCACTGTTTATGTTTGTATCCTCAATTTCTAGTTGTTATTTTTCCTTCTATGTTCTATGCTTATGTAAGTGTCTTTATTTCTTTTTGTAAGAAGGGAAGATGTGTGGTATCTTTCTTCACCCCTTTTTTTACAGCATGCTTATAATTTTCTTTTGAACACTATTCTAGAATGTTGGGAACCTGAAGAGTGAACGGTGGTTACTGTACTAGCATATGGTACTGAGCTGCGGCTGGGGTGCACCTAAATAAAGCTTACTCTTCCCTCTACTCATACCGTGTGATGCTGTATTACTCTGTTTCACACAGTGATCCATACTGTCAGACTGAGTTTTATTTTAGACCAGGCATCATTATTAGACTGGTTTTAAGTCTGGACAAATGTCACACATAAAAACCACATGCTAATTGTGCATTCGCAAAACTAACTCCACACATTAGCAAGATGCCAGCATTCCTCATCCTTTGACGAACCAGAAGCAAAGAAAATCACATTTTCTTTACAAGATTGTAAACCCATTGTAGGTGTTTTGCTTTTATTGGAAAGGACTCTGCAAGACTTTAGCCAGACTAAAAACTATGAAAAAATCAGTAATGAGAATAATAAAAAAAAAATACTAGGTCAATAAAAGAATGAGAAATACTTTGGTCAAAAATATTGCAAAGCACACTGTTCGAGCGACTCTGAGCTTGTGATTACATGAAACCACTAATAAATAAATACCTTTAACCACTGGGTCTCATCCTGAGGGTTACTGGATCACCACGATTTACAACTTCATAACTGTCAGGTGCCAGTTTCCAAACTTTCAATTGAAGAGAAAGGAATTCTCAGAATGCAGTAAATAAATGAATTGTCAGGACTGGATAACTGTTTGTCCAGTGACAGTGTCATTTCATGACACCAGTTTATAGGGTAGTTGTGTGCAAAATTCAATACTGTAGTAGTCCTGCCATCCTGGACTGCAATCCCACTGTTGTCTTCAATTTTTCGTTTCGTCAGTATTGCTACATAGTTTGGCTATGTGGCAATGAATCAAAAACGTTAATTGGAGCCGCTTGCTGCAATCTCATTGTAACTGTACCTGGTTCCTCTGCGCTCATTCACCATTTATGGTGAGTTCACTGGTAATACAACCTGATTGCACTCAGGCAATAGATGGCCTTGTTTAATTTTTCTCAAAAAATAAAGAGGATTTATCAACATTTGTTGTTGAATTTAATATGTCAAACTGTTCTGAAACATTGGGATATATGCCCACTGATCTGTCATTGCCTCTTATTTCTTTACACTTATCTAGATCTCTCCCCCTTTGTTCAAACTCTGCTGTGAGAAATTACATTGTTATTTGGGGAGAGTGACTGCCCACCTCAATGAATAATCACAACTCTTGTCAGGGTGAACCCTCAAAATCACTACATTAACTTGAGCTCAGCCATTTGGTAAATATGGACAGGCAGACTTAACTTATAGCAATGTGTATATTATTTATGCAGTACCAAAGCAGTGATAAAGTCAAAACCCTAAGAAATAAAAATCCCAAAACAGAATTAGAAAAATGGAGTAAAATGCAATAAACAAACACAAAAGGGAAACCAAAGATATGAATTTCTAAAGTTTAAATAGAAATGGCACCAAAAAGGACAAAACGCCAATGATAGTCAATGGTTGTGGTTGACCATGACCTAGATGCAATTCGAGGCTGACGGCAATGGAGCCCTGATCGGACACAAAAAGTGTACTGGTCTTGATGAAAAGCATGGAAGTTAAAGTTCGATAAAATTCCAAGTCTTAATTCAAAAAGGAATTTTTTCACTTTTTGAGATGAAAAGTTCTCCACGCGAGTTGAATCTGAAACATTAGCCACCAGTATCGAACTGCTGGGCAGATAGGGAAACATCCATTACAATGCAGTCATTACATCGCACTGCTTTTATAACGCAGCTGTTACAAAGCAACTGCCTTTACATCGCATGCCATTACAATGCATGCCATTACAACGCATGTCACTACAACGCATGTCATTACAACGCTTACCATTACAATGCATGGTATTACAATGAATTATAAGGTAATTAATAGAGATCTTTTAGTTTTAGGGTGGGTATGGGTTCTGGGGTAGATGGGAATAGTAATTTCTACCCCTACTCTATCCAAAACTTATCCTACTGTTGCACTCACTGGAGTGGGAATAGTAATTTTTACCCCTACACTATCCAACACTTACCGTACTGTTGCCCTAAAATTATTATGCATTGTAATGGTATGCCTTGTAATGGTATTCATTGTAATGGAATGTGTTGTAATAGTAGTTTTTAAAAGTGCTTTGTAATGGCATGCGTTGTAAAATCATACGATGTAATGGTAGTTGCGATGTAAAAAATGCATTGTAATTGTTTGCGTTGTAACATCATATATTCGTCAGACACTGGAAGGGAGTTGATTTCACTTACACTCTGAAGCTTTTCAGTTTTGGGTCAAAAAATCTTTTAAAGTCCTTTCACAAAGCAACTTCATTGATTTTTTCAGAGGTGTCGAGATCTCCACATGGGACAAAGCTGAAATTCAGGCTTACACAGCTGAATTGACGGTCACATACTTTTTGCATCAGGCACTGTTGAGGCTCTGGATCAAAAGCTTTTTAAAATTTCAAAACTTTGTCTTGGTGCCCACACAACTAAACAAGTACACTTCTGAGGATTCCAGGAACTTAGAGGAGAGAATTTAGGGTCTCTCAGGGTATCAGGCAGAGGTCAACTGCAAAGTCCAGTCCAAGTCCAATTGCCACTGGTCAGTAGCGCATTTTAGGAAAAAGGCCTTTTGCTTGCTTGCTTGTTGTGTCCGTAGGTGCACCCAGAAGGTCAGCAAAATGACACACGAAGTCAACTTCAATGTATGTGCTGCAAGAGGGGGCATGTCCAGTCCTTCAGGGTTCCTATCAGGTCACATGCAGCAGGTTAAGTCATCTTCTGTTCTTTATGCCTGGCTGTAGCTAGTGGGTGGGGATGACTCATGGGTAGAGGTAGGCGTAACTTGTGTAATTTGATGTAGTGTAGTTACACAAAATTACAGCAAAATTACTTTAGATTACACGGAAACGCATGAGAATTTAGCAATATTTCTTGGTTCAAAATATATCCTTGTGTCCAAAATGCACCCTATGATGCATTTTGCGCTAAGAGAAATAGCACTAAGTGCAACAGACCAAGAACAGCAGAAGCCACCTGCTTAGTTCATTGTTCCTGTACTCCTGAAGTAGATTTTGAGTGCCAAATGCCTCATAATTAGGCAGATGGGCATAATCACATATTTTTGGGTAATTCTACTATAAAAGAGTAATGAGAGGGAAAGAATGATAGTGGCCAGGTAGATGCATCGCAGCGGAGCTCTCTCTCTCAACTCCTCTCCTCCCTCCGCTCCTTACCGATGTAGCTGTGGTTGCTGTCGGTTGGCAGTGGACTGGGTGTTTGGCTCAGCGGCGCCGTCCCTGAATTGCTTGGAGCCCGACACGGTATGCTGAACGGATTCCCAGCACCAGGGAACGCCGTGAGTGAGCTTGCTGGCTGGTATTCCTCGCTTCTGCTGTGTGTGACACAGAAGTGCTGCAGAGCCCTCTGCAGGTGGGCAGACTTCACAAAAAGAATCTCTGGATTGGCTGCTGGCTCCAGTACCAGCATTGCCTGGGTGTTTGCGCCTGCTGACATAGCCCCAAAGGCTGCTAAACACCAGAGGGGCAAAGGAGAAGCGTTCTCCTCCTCTGCAAGACTTGCTGCATGCACGTTGAGCCCAAGACAGGTCTCTCCTTTAGACCAGGCGGGCGGGGGGTCAGGTAAGCCTACTGACTCTCGCCTGTGTAAAAATCATCTGGAGAGCATGGGAGTAAGAAAAAGGAGGAATCAAGCAATGGCTAAAAAAAATGGGACAGGCTCGGCATCTGAGGAAGGACTTTCTGGCTCCTGTAAGGACACTTTGCCCCAGCCACAGTTTAGTATAATGGAAAGTTTTAGTACCAAGGGAATTGGTGGGGGCTTAACACACCTGGGCACCACTGAGAAGCAGGGTGAGCCATGTTATGGTTGGGGGACCCTCTGCACCACTTGTCACAGTAGCAGATTCAGATCTGGCAGACTCTTGTGGATTGCTTCCGTTGTTACCAGAGCAGTCCTTACACTCCGTGCTAGAGGAGAGGGGTACTGTCCCTGGCAGCTCCAAAGCAGTGGGTCAGGCTTCTCCTGGTAAAGTGGGTAAAGTTGATCATGCTCCTCAGTCTGCCACTTTTGGGGAGGCATGGAGTAGCAAAGACTACAGTATAGATCAGAGTGGGTCAGTGGTGGTGGATCTTACAATGGACGGGGCGGACAAATTCTTCTCTCTCACAGACGGCTCAGATTCAGAGGTCTCTAATTCATATCTCAGTGAGACCAGTGGTACTTACTCTTCAACCTCTGGATCTAGCACACTGGAAGTGCCTGAGACAGTGCTCAAGCTCTCAAAACACCAGAAGGGCCTTAAAGACAGCACAGACCCCCGGAGGCGGAGAGTGAAGAATTCAGTTGGCAGTGGCCTGAAATGGGATTATTCCCATACAAAAATATTTGGGACCCCAGCATCAGACCTGAAAGAAACAGCTTTGTTCGTCATACAGCCAGCAGGGAGTTTGTCCCTACATCTCACGTTGGGTTTAATCTTGGAGTCAATCAAAGAGCATCAGGCTGAGACACAGGTGGACGGCAAAAGGGTAAGGCAGGCTACTAAAAAACTGGAAGGTGCCATTCGAAAGGTGGGGAAGGCATGCTCCAAGATCAGTGAGCATCTCAGCTGTATTGAGGACAGGACTGCTGTTCTGAAGACAGATGTGGCAGCTGTTAAAGAGCAAGCTGAATCGCATGATGCCCAATTAATCAATGTGCAGTGAAAGCTAGAGGCCATGGAAAACCAGCAGCACAGGAATAATCTTCGCTTTCTTAGGATTGATAAAGGCCTTGAGGGGGAAGACAATCATTCCTTCATGTTGGATCTCTTAAACAATGCCTTCCCTGAACTTTCTGGATGTAACTGGATGCCAGAAGTCCAGATAGTTCACCGGTTCCTGGCGGCTCATAATAAGCCTGCCCAGGCCAGCAGAGATCCAAGACAACCGAGGGCTATCCTAGTATTTTTGGGCAATTTTTTGCTGCACTAGGCCATCTTTGAGAAAGCCCGCCTAGAAGCAAGACAGACATACCTAGAATCCTCTTTCTTCATACGCCCTGATGTTTGCCATGTAACTGTGGAGCGTAGCTGGTGCCTGCGACAGGTGATCAAACCATTTCAAGATGCTGGCTTTGAAGCATATCTGCTGGCCCCTGCCAGACTGAAAACTATTGTTAGAGGATTAGTTACATTTTCTTCATCTGAAATTCAAGCTATAGAGTATTTGGGTCTGGATCTGGTGGATGGAAGCAATGTATAGCTACGGGACCCTTTCTAAGAATGGGTTTGATGAAGAGTAATTTAAGCAATTTCTTCTTTTTTGTTGTTTTCTCTCTATTTTTCCTTTGTCACTTCATCATATAACACATTATTAGTTGGAGTGGGGGATTACACCTGAGAGGGATTGGGGGAGAGGTCTGTGGTGCTGCCCACCGGTCTCCATCACACAGACCCGTTTGGTCTGGCTGTGTTCAGTAGGAGAAGTAGCTGGGGGTGGATTAGCAAGAGGGGGCCTCTGGGTTTTGGGGGCTTGTCAGGGAGGGGTGGGGGCCGGTTGTTTGGTGGTGTGATAATTAATACACAGCAAGTGGCTATAAGTTTGATTATGTACTTTTTACTATCGAAAAAACAGCAGCGTGGTGAACTTGAATATAGTCAGGAGAACATGTTTTTAAGCTCCAAGTGCAAGATAGGCATCGCTCAATATACAAGATGGGGTAGTAGAATGGTATTTGCTACATATTGGTGGTATACCGGGTTGGTTATGACAATCCCTACGTGCAATGGCTAAACTTCGTATTGCTTCCATTAACATCTGTGGGCTAAACGATAAACGGAAAAGGAGACGGGTACAAGAGGACCTTAGTTTCTGAAGAGCAGATGCATATTGTCTGCAGGAAACCCACATTGCCAGTAAGGACAGTGTTATGCTGAATTCATTAGGTCTAAAGGTAGCCTGTCATACAACACAGGACCAAGGGCTTTGCCATTCTAGTGAAAGCAAATATTGTTACCCCTGGACGAAAGGCAGCAGACATGTTTGGAAGATGGGCAATAATGGAGTGGGCAGTGGGTCTTTTACTTTATGTTCAATTTATGTCCAGGAATTAATGACCCTGGTCAGTTTAACTTTTTAGCAATTGAGCTCTCATCTTGGCCCGACCCGTTTATAGTTTGTGGGACTTTAATTTAAATGGCTCTAGAGGGTGGCTTTGCAGTAGGAAAGGAAGCTATGCTATGCGCAAACACATCATTTAGATCCTGGGGAATTTGCAGAAGGATATAGGCGTGATTGATGTTTGGCCCTCTCTGAAGGCCCCTGAGCCTGGATACACTTTTTATTCAGCCCCCCACGGCAAGTTTGCAAAGCTGAACTATTCTTTGGTGTCACCTGCATTGGTTACCAGGGCTCAGGTTGAACTTTTACCAAGAGTGTTGTCAGATCATAACCCAATTATTCTCGAGCTCTCTATAGCAGGGCTTTGTAGCACACCCAGAAAATGGACCTTTGAGAGAGTTCTGTTGTTGGATGCTGAATATGTAAGACATATGAAGCCTTGGATTCAGGTTTTTTTATCTGAATAAAGGGAGCGCATCTTTGGGAATAGTTTGGTATGCATTCAAAGCTGGGGTGAGGGGTGAAACCTTGAGCTTCAGCATTCTTAAACAGAAGCAGGAGTTGGGACATAGCAAGGAACTATATCAAAAGTTAAGCAACTTGGAGGCAGAATTAATTAGTGCCGTAGAAACTCGGAAGGATCTTGCCCTCGTGTTGAACCTGAAAGCTGTTACTAAGGCTTGCCTAAATTAATTTTCTGTAGAGAAAATTTCTGGGAAATATCTGGCCAAAGATCAGTATCGCTATGAGTACAGTGAGCGCATGGGGCATTTCCTCACAGTTCGGGCAAGGCAACAGTGGGTTGCCGGATATATTAATTAATAAGGAACATGCAATGTAGTATGGTTACGGGTCCTGGCATGGTTAGAGAGGCCTTCAGGGATTTTTATGCAGATCTTTATAAAGCCTCTCCCTCTAGCGGCCCCATTGTCCAAGACAATGGTGACACTGGTCAATCGGCAGAATCACCAATGAGGAGAGATTGCTTTTAGCGGGTGGTATTTTACCTGAAGAGCTTCATTTAGCTCTGTATGCCCTCCCATAAGGGAAAACAACTGGGGCAGACTCCATGCCCCTTGAGTTTTACAAGGTGTTCTGGGCTATTTAACGAAGCTAGAGTTGGGGCTTCTCCCCCCGGGTCCTGGGGTATTGTGAATACAATTTCTTTTTTTTTTAAATGTAAGGACCCTACAGCTTTGTACAGACCAATTACATTACTTAATAGTGATGTGAAGATCTACTCTAGAAATTTTGCCAGCCGGCTAGCTGGTGTTATACAGGGACTGGTGTCGGTCCGACACCATGGGTTCATCACCAGTAGAGGGTCCTAGGATGCGTGTTTCCAGTCCGGGGGGGACCTGTCCTGGCAGTTGGGCCTGGACTGTTCCGATTGGGTGCTGGGTCAAAACTGATTTGCATATACTGGGTTCAAACTGGAATGGCATGGGGAGCAAAAAAACAATGGATTTAGGTCCAGATCTCTGTACGTGTGTGAATGTATGACATTGTTCTGCATTCTGTCCATCAATTGTTGTTTTTGCACATGGGATTTCCTGTGGCAGGTTCTGGAAGGAAATGGCTTGGGGGGACTACATTAATGCAATACGAGCAATGTCAAATAAACCTATAGCCCGTTAACAAATAATGGGGCATGGATTGGAGCCCTTTTTGATAGACAGGGGCACGAGGCAGCGCTGTCCCATCGCCCCCCTGCTATTCGAATTATTTATTGATCCCTTTCGCAGGAGGCTGGAATCCTCTCTGGATATTCTGTCCGTCATTTTACACGGCTGGGATACAAAAACCCTGGCCTATGCCGATGATGTGGCTATAATTACCAGTGATCCGGACGGGGCCATTCAGGCCGTTCAGAAGATTGCAGAAGACTTTGGCAGTCAATCAGGGTTTCTGGTAAATAAGGCCAAAAGTCAAGCATTGATCAATAGACACCCCAGCCACCGAAAATAGGATTGTAGATGAAGCTACATATTTGGGAATCTCTATTACATCTAAAATGGAGCGTATAATCGATTTAAATCTAACACCTCTTTTAGAGAAAACTAAGGGGGACTTTGCTAATTTGAAACTTTCTATAATGGGTAGATGTAAACTGGTTAAAATTATGTTTCTTCCTAAATTGCTATATGTTTTTCGCACTGTCCCATTGGAGTTTAATAATGAATGGTTTAAAACAATTGATAGACTGGTGGCAAGATTCATCTGGGCTTACGGGAAGACCAGGAGGACTAACATTTTTATGTGTTTACCTAGATACAGGGGGTGGTGGGCACCCCCCAATTTCAGATTATATTATTTAGCTGCAGCCCTGAAATTCTATAGCATATTATTCAACTGCAGGGTAAAGGAATATGTTATGTACCCTCCATCAACAAGCTTTTGATTGGCAACTCAGCCCACGGTTGCCTACTGAAGTTTTTTTAGCCAAGTTATTTCAAACGGATCTGCTTTAAGATTCTGCTTGCTGCATTTCGAAACTGGGCAAGCATCCACAAAAACTGGGAGTGTGTAGATATAGCAGATACACCCCCCTGCTCAGGAATGAGCAACTGTTGGACATATTTCATGATAACTGCCTAGCTTGGTGGGGTCGTGGGGGATGAGGCAGGATTGGAGCCCTCCTCGTTTGGAATCTCCCTTCGTCCTTTGAGGTGGTCTGCAGTAGATTTAATGTTGGGTTTCTGGCTTTTTTTAAATATCTACAGTTGCGGGATTTCCTTATGAGAAAGGCTGGGGGCAGTTGGCTTCGATCGGATTCCCTTATGGAAATATTGGTTAAAAGCACTAGCCCCTCTATCTCACAGTTATATGGCTGTTTGTTGCAAGGGGTCCCAGACGATTTGGACAAGCATAATGGAAAATGGCAGGAAAAGCTTGAGGTGGTGGACTCAGGTTTCTTGAAATCACTTGAAATGGGAGGGTCAATTTTGTGTGCCTCCAAACTACAATCACAACATTACAAAACGCTATTTGACCTATATATAACTCCAGCAAGATCGCTAAATGGGGTGGTGAAGTGGGGACTTGCCGTCCTAGATGTCATGCTGTTGATGCTGAGTTGGTCTATATGATTTACTCATGCCCCAGCTTAAAATTGCTTGGATTGGAAATTGTACGCTTTTTAGGAAAGGCTTTGGAGGTTAATATCTCCCCATTGCCTCAGCTTATGTTGCTGGGGGTGGATGAGTCGCTAGCTGGGTCTGCATTGGAAATTATTTTTATAGCAATGACGGTCTTCAGGCTTTGTATCTCCTCGTCTTGGCTCAACCCTCTACCTCTGACTTTTCAGCAATGGAAAGGATGCTTCTTGCATGTTTATATTTTTGAAATTGCACTTTATGCACGTAAAGGCAGGAGGGCTAAAAGCAAAGGGAGGAGGATATGGGGGCACTCTCGACCTGGCTATCTATGTGCTAATAACTACTACAGCCAGGATTGCGATGTAAGTTGTGAGTGTGTACAAGTAGGAATGAATTATGAATTTGTACTGCTCTCCTGTTGTATTTTACTGGTCTTGGTCATTTTAATGGACTTTCATGTAACTTATTTATGTACACTTGCTGCTGCTGTAAGGGAAAAAAGGCGAAATAAAATATTTAAATATATATATATTTATAAAGAGTAATGAAAAATTACCAAAATTACTCCGATAACTCCAGAGTAATTAAAATTCTGCCTAGGCCTACTCCTGGGCACTCCCTAACCAATGGGGTAAAAATTCCAGGGGACAGCTCTACCCACTGTTTCAGTAGCTCCTGTTTGCCTTACTGCAAACAGTCCCAATAATGCCTTTTGTGAGGGCACTTTCAAGATGGTGAAAGTCCTTGACCACACTAAACTTGGGATCTATAGGTTGTGGGTGTATAAGGGAGTGTCCTACGGTAACCACTGGTGTACTCACATGTCTAACACGAAAACCCAGCTTGAAGTAAGCCTTGTACCCACAATAAACTAGGAGACAGGTGCCTGATATGATGTATGCAGGGTCCTACTGTACCTAGACAGGGGATACACAAGAATTCTCATGGCATCCTGTTTTCTTCCTTTCAAGTGCACCAAAGTGTTATATGTGATGCAGGATCTGACACTGTTGTGTCAACATGAATCCCAGAGCCCCCACCCTGAAAATTCTGCAGTGCTCAGAAAAGTCACACCTTATCATTCAGCTCAACCTTTTGTGCATTTCCTGGGAGGAATTTCACACCTCATTCACACCTCTTTTAGGACTGAGCACAGGTGTGAATTGGCCAAGGGTAATGCTAATTAGCCTTCTGAGAAACTAGGCATGTAAAGGGTAACTTTTAAAAGACACTTTTCCTTAATTTTTATTAAAACTCTGATTTCATTATTGAATTGAAATTTTCGATATCTATTAAAAATGGTTATTTAATTATTTTCTAGCTGGTTCCTTTCCTAAGTGAGTAGTATTAGTATTTTAATTCACACTGTGGTTTTCTACATGCACAGCAAGGTTTGTAAAAGAGAAAATAGCTTTTTCGGCCTTGTCATTGCAGGGGCATGGTAATATTAATGTTCTAGCAGTCCCTCTTTTAATGTCATGCAGCCTGATTTTTGGGAAACAAGACCTACATAGAGGTGACATACTAATAGTTAAAAGGAAGTCTTTACATGTCAAAAGGGGTTATTTTGGCAAGTAGCAATGCAGGTTTTACCCTGCAGCAGTCAAACTATACAGAGTAGGACTGTAGACGTGTTTGCACTGCCATTGTAGTGGGTGGCACAATAGGTGCTGCAGTCTACCAGTGGCATTCAACGACCAGGCCTTGTGTGTACTTTTTACACCAATTACGGACTTACAGGAAAGTTAAAGGTACCCATAAGGAATAAGCCAGTTTAGCCTATTGTAAAGGGGGAGCACAGGCACTTTAAACCTAATTAGAAGGGCTAATGTGCATAGAGTTCTAAAGCCAGCAAAAAGAGAATACAGCAAAATCTGGGGAGACCACACAAAAAATGCAGATTTCCTACATGTGCAAACTAGATTGTTATAATATTCATGGAATACATCTTCAGTGAAATCATTACAGAACCTCTCATATAATAAGGCTGGTCTGACTTTAAAATCCTGAAATGCACACATATCTACATTGGTGAGTATTTTTGATAAGATACAGAATGTTTACAATTGAGAATTTGTATGATAGATCTGAATAGCCTTTGAAATTCTATTAACTTTTAATGAAATGTATTAATCCATGTTCATTAGAAACTGGAATTGAATAAGCATGATGATGTCATCTGTAGGCTGAAATCCCATCCGATACATGTGTCACTATGCAATATGCTCGCATTTTGAGAACTTGAGCTTCAAAAATATGGAATATTCATCAAGAGCGTACAACTATAGAATTTGAAACCTGTTCCAGAAAGGGCAGAAAAGTATGTTTTTTTTTTCCTCTCTACCCTTACCCTAATGATAAACTCCAAGTAAGCCAATAAATTATGGTATGGCACAATAAGGTGTAATACACATTTAATATGTTAATAAACTGGTGATATCAGCCACAATCTTTATTTGAAGGGTACTGCTTGACTTTTTCTTTTGATCTATATTTAGTAATGTAGCTGTCTCTTGGCCAAACAGAGCTTACAGTTCATGTGTGTTATAGTTAGACTATATGATGTTGCTAAGCCAGGCACATTCTTGGTTGTGGATCTTTATTTAATTATGTGTAAGCAACATTGATTTATATTTCTTTAGCTCACCTATTAGAGAGGTTTCAGATCGTTTTTTATTTGGTATACAGAAAAATGTCTAACCATAAAAGCACAGATAAATCACATATTAAAAACAATAATATACTCAGCATAATCCTGGACACATACCTGCATGCTGAGCTCCCCACAGGGTAGGGAAGATCGGAGGCTACCCGCGGCGCTGATTGTGGATAGATCGGCCAGCAGGAATCAGCAAAAGCAGGTGGAAAAATCCTGTGGCAGAGGTCACTGGAAGAAGTCGACGCCAGCTTGCCTTTGCGGCGGACGGGGAAAATAAGGCCCATGGCTCGGCTCTCGATACTGCACTTGGAGCAGAAGCCCAAATAAACAAAGTGGAGCTGTGTGGCGGAATTGTGGAGCGGGCCTCCCCTCTGATCAATGACCCCGGCAGGAATAGTTGAGCATGTTGGTCCCGGGGGCAGGCGTCGACGGCAGAGCGCCTGTTTGGGGCGGGCACCTGACTCGATGCAGCCCCGTCTGGCATGTAGTGGGCTGTGAGGCCTGGGGCCTAGACCCATTCATAGGAGCTGGGATGCTTTGGGACTGTCGGTGCCCCCTCCGGCCCCTCTCGCCTCCCTCTATTAATACAGTCATCATTGGCGGGCAGTAGAGCTGCAAAAAGACATTTCTGCCACCTGGAGATTGAAGAGGCCTGGTCCTGGAAGCAGATCTAGGGCTCATGAGGGCTTGACTGGAGCGGGGGACGCCCGGGGCAGATTGATACCCCCAGGAAAAAAAAAGAAGAATTGATTCATATGTGGAAGGGGCTACCTTTAAAAACCAGGTTCACGACCTGAATGAGACGGCAGGACAGGAGTGGTGAGAGCGCCTATGCAGCCTAGTAGAGTGAGCTAGTGGGTGTTGGCCCTGTCGGAGACGTGTTGGTGTGTTGAGCGACGAGGGGGGTCTCCGGGTCCCGGATGTTTGTGCAACACGAGAGAAGACTGGCGGGATGGATCTCTGGGGCTTTCTAATACCAGGATCTGGCAAGGTATGCACCAAGGATGTCCCCCACAACTTGGGAGAAGGAGATTGGTGCCGGCTTGCCGGGTTAAACTGGGAGAGTGCAGGGACTTCAAGATGGTGAAAGATAAGGCCGCAAAAGTTCAGTCTAATAAAATCTCCAACTACGTGCAGCCATGCCCAGCAGTGACGGCTAGGGCAGCTGTGCATCAGCCTGACCAGCAAGATGATGCCCCAGGAATGGCGGACACAAATCATATGCCGGCAGACATAATGGAGGCAAACCATTCCTCGAGGGAGGATATGGTGCACAGGATCGATGCGGTGGCAATAGATGTCAACCTTCTGGGAGCCAATTTAACATAAGGTTTCGGATAGAGTTACTGCCACAGAGCAAAATGTGGACACTATGAAGCAGGAGGTCCGTTCTCTTGGAGATACTGTGGTCAAGCTCCAGCAAAGTGTTGCACAGCTAGATGATCGAGCAGAGGATGCAGAAGGTAGGTTAAGAAAGAACAATTTGAGATTTGTAGGCTTTCCTGAAAAGGCAGAGGGTCCTTCTGCTGATCTCTTTTTGGAAAACTGGATAGTGCAAGAGCTGGCCCCCACAAGACTATCCAAATGCTTCAATATTGAAAGGGCGCACAGAGCATTGGGTCCACAGCCGCAACCATGGCCCCCCCCCAAAGCGCCATCATAGCCCGATTTTTTAACTAAAGAGGTCAGAATATTATCCTGCAAAGCACCAGAGCGAAGGGTCAGATAACCTATCAGGGCCAATCTATTGCAATCTTCCCAGATTATACGCAGCGAGTGCAGGAGCAAAGATGATCTTTTTTGGCAGTGAAGAGGTGACTTCGGGAGTCGGGACTGAAATATAGCTTGCTTTATCCTGCAAAACTAAGGGTGGAACATATAGGAAAGGCCCTGTCCTGTCAATCAGCAGATGAGGAAACAGCGTGGTTGGACGAGACAGATCTGTTGTACTCCTGTTTGGCACTGCAGATGGGATCTGGTAGGTCCTCGCGCAGAGGAGCGAGAGTGGGCATGAGGTCTCAGCCGGCCCGGAAGACACAGGCAGATCGAGATGACAGCCCATGCAGGATCCAGGTACGCCCAGATGGAACATTGCAGGCGGAATTGGTGCTGGACTCAGTAGATGGCTCCTAAAATGTAGTTCCGGACTCCTTGTTGTCAAATGAATCAGCAAGCTGAAAGGTGGTCGGTATTATCTATGAGTATGAAGTGTTGGCTGGCTGCTTACGATGCACAATATAAGTAGTTTGTATAAGGTAGGGAAATGTGTTATTAAACTGTCTGATTTTTGCTGGCGGGGGGTCCTCCACATGCCCCGCAGGGACCGAGCCATGTTACGGTAGCTGCAGGCTAGTCCTCGGGCCCAGTTGGTCGCTTGGTTGCTTGGAGTGGATGAGGAAGTAGAGTATCGGCTCCTAGGCTACATAGAAGTGAACTACGCTGCTTTGAACTAGATCGTTACAGGAGCCATAGTTATTGTTTATTTGTACGTTTTCTTAGTGCAGGAATGGGGCAGCTAATTCGGGCCTTGCCTCAGCAGGAGATGAGGCGGGGTGGGCTGCTGGGTTTCCCAAGGGGTGGAGGGAGTTGGGTGTTCATTTAGGTTCTTATGTTGGGACACATAGGATGCATTATAAGAAAGTGGGTGATCTGTTTTTGAATGTATGTGACAGGGGACCAACCCATATGGCTGCTGGCAGAAGACCGGTATCGGGAGGGAGTGGGAGAATGGGTATTGTAATTTCTTAAATATGGTGAACACAGCTTTGAAGATACTTACTTGGAATGTCCAGGGGTTGGCGGCCTTCGAGAAACGAAGGAGAATATATGCATATTTGAAAAGGTACAAGGTGGCTATTGTGTGCTTGCAGGAGTCTCATGTGTGGGGAGACTCGATCCCATGTAGTAAATGCAGATTGCGTGGACAAATGTATGCTACATCATCTTCAGGGTTTGCTAGAGGTGTTCTTATTTGCGTGGCACCGGGAGTCCCTTTTAAATATCTACATAAAGTGGCGGACCAGGATGGGAGGTACGTGATCCTTCATGGATCAATGGAAGGGAGGAAAATGTGTATAATTAATATTTACGCCCCTAATATTGATTGCCCAAATTTCTTCCCTTCTGTTATGACAGCAGATACACCATATCTAGTAGAATCGACGTTGATGGTAGAGGATATAATTTGTGTGCTAAATGGAAATCTAGATCGGGAGCCTCCCCGTTTAAATACCAAACCATGCATGACAGAAACCCTGACTGACATAATAAGGGAATTGCAACTCATGGATATTTGGAGGGAACACAACCCGGGACAGAAGGTATTCTCATGCCACACCCCAGCAACTAATACATTTAGTCATTTAGACTACTGCCTCCTGACTTTGGACCTGGCTGGGAGGTTCAGGGGAAAACATATCAAGTCTGATATATATCGAACCACTCGCCGGTTTTGGTCAGCTTTCAGGGCCATAGGCCCAGATCAGATATCCCTACGTGGCCGCTCCGTGTGGAGGCACTGCTGAACCCCCTTTTTGCAAATGCAGTGTCAACTGCACTCACTAAATATTTGAGGAAAATTGGGGGTCAGTCTCGCATAGAGCCCATAAATGGGATGCCATGAAGACAGTGCTCAGGGGTGGTTGCATACATACAACATACGGGGTCAGGCAACAATTAAAGAGGGACAGTGCAGGAACGTAGGCTGACCAAACTAGAGGCATTGCTGCCCGGGTCCCTACAGAGGAGTGAGGAGTGGTGTGAGGCCCGAATTGAATTACTGGAGGCATGGAAACTGCGAGAATAATATGACTATACAGTATATAGGCAAAGACTCCATAGAGAGGGAGATAAATCTGGTGCCAGGCTGTTGAAGCGGGAAACACCCATGGGGCCGATACTGCAATTACAGGACATGGATCCGAGATCCTGGAGGTATTCGCTACGCATTTAGCCAAGGTGTACAGTGGCGGGGAGGGGCCGGAAGGGTCGATCATAGCGGAGTTTCTGGATGCAGTGCAATTTCCCCAATTGGATCAGGAGATAGAGGAAAGTATAGGAGCCTAAATCTCGAAAGAGGAGGTGCTAGGAGCTATTAAGCGGTTAAAGTCAGGGAAGTCACCTGGGAACGATGGCTTCCCAGTGAACTTCTACCAACAATATGCTCCACAACTGGCAGGTCGGTTATTGGAGGTCTAAAATGACGCCCTACAGCAGCTAGTGTTGCCAGATTCTATGCAGGAGGCTCTGGTGATAATGATCCCCAAGCAAGATAGGGATCCACAGGTATCAAATTCATATAGACCGATTTCGCTGCTCAATATTGATGTTAAGATTCTGAGTGACATTCTGGCAGATAGACTTCTTCCTCATATGTCTAATTTGATCCTGCCAGACCAGGCAGGATTTATCTCCCAGGCAGCAGCACCATGTTTAATTTACCCCGACTGGCGCATGTGTGGCATGACCCGTGTTTAAAGATGGAAGACAATGCAGTAGCCTTAGTGGATATCGAACAGGCATTTGAGTCGGTGGCCTGGCCTTATGTATAGGCCACCGTACAAAAAATGGGGGTGGGTGCGAGCTTTCTCCAATGGGTTACATTTTTATATACGTCCCCCCGAGCCAGGATTAAGACGGGGTAGAATTTCTAGGGCATTCCGATTAAAAAGGGGGACCAGGCAGTGCTGGCCTCTGTCTCCCCTCCTATTTGCAATGGCAATGGAGCCACTGGCGATAGCACTTAGGAGGCGACTAAAAGACTGGGGCATTACAGTGGGGGGCACAGAACATGTGGTCTCCATGTATGCTGATGACACACTGGTATCATGTAAACAACCTAGAAGGTCGGTTCTTCCGCTATTGAAGATCCTTACGGAATTCGGAGACGCATCGGGTCTCCGCACGAATCAAAATAAATCTAAGCTGATACCTAATGGGAGATTAGCAGACTGGCCGGCAGATGACCTTCCCGACCTGGGGATGCAGTGGACCACGACGGCTCCCAGACACCTGGGAAATAAATTAGCAAAAACACCTGAAAGTTTACTAAAACTTCATATAGAAAGGGTCGTGGAGGCAATCAAGGGCTCCGTACGCTTCTGGAGGGTCATGCCTCTGTCCCTTATGGGCAGGGTTGCAATTTCTAAAATGGTCATCCTCCCACAATGCCTGTACATATTACAGAATTCATTCTATAACATTCCGTCAAGCTATTTTAGAACACTGGACACCTTGGTGATAGATCTTTTGTGGGGCTCCCATCGCAATGGGATCAGCTACGCTACACTGCAGAGACCCTGGCCGCTGGGGGGGAGTAGAGGTCTCTTATATCGAATATTATTATATGGCAGCGCAACTACAGCATGCAATACACTGACTAGACGAACAAGACAACTGGGAAAAAAGGCTTCTCGCGGGGACCTATCTGGGAGGCTCCGTACCCGAATTATTGATCAGGGGAAGGTGTACCCAGTGATACTCCATACATTATTAGACATGTAGCCAAGGTCTGGGAGAACACAGTTAGAAAGGTGGTGAGACATGCACCATAAGCACTGGATGCGCCCCTGTGGGTGGTTCTGCCATTTGCTAAAATTGCAGAATCAATATCGATTCAGAAATGGAAAAGGGGGGGGATGCCTGACTATGGGTGATCTATATCAGAATGTACTGTTTATAAAGAGGGAGGATGCAGGCGGAAGCCTTTGACCTAGGTAGAGGACAGTATCTTCAGTATGCAGAAATTTCCAGTGTGGCTAGAGACTTATGGCCGGCATTCCCAGAAGAACCAAAACATTGCAAGTGATGCTGTATGTGGCCCAAGGTAGACATTTGCTAACACACATATATAAGACGATCCGCGAGGATCTCCCTCGGAGCCCACTCCCCATACAACATAAATGGGAGGAGACGTTGGAGTCCCCACTGTCAGAGAAAGAGTGGAGTAGAGTGCACGAAACAGTGAATCAGGGGTGTTCAAATGCACGTTTTAAATTGATACAATAAATCTTTATACACCAAGCCTATCTCACCCCAAAAGTTCTGAGTAAAATATACACAGACCGATCCAGTAGGTGTACTAGATGCCAGCAGGCACAGGCAGATTTTATCCACGTGATGTGGACGTGCCTGAGGGTGGCAGATTTTTGGGACCAGGCTTTGCAGCGCCTTAGAAATGATCCGGGGTGGACTATACCCAGAGAGTTAAAGGTGATCCTACTGGGTCTTCTCCCATCACCAAAAAATAAGAAGCTCAGCAGGAAGTTTGTGCTGCTGGGATTGATAATAGCAAAAAGACACATTGCGATTGAGTGGTGTAAGCTGACCTCCCCTAAGTGTGATAGATGGGCTAAAGACATGTGCAAGTGGGCAACAGCTGAGAGCGTAAGAATGAAACACGTCCGTAAGGACGATAAATTGGAGGAGAATCTGCTGGCATGGTCGATGATGATAAAGCAACTGCAGCCCCCAACCATAGAACATTGAGAGAAGAGCCGTGGGTTATCCCCTGGCATATGCTGAAAAGCCATGTCCCAATTGTAGGAGCAGACTGCGTATCATTTAGTTTTCTAAGGTACACTAAGCGTCCGATGGAGGGGTGGGGGAGTTAGGGGGAAACTTTGAAATTTGGCAGAATTGGTGTGCAAAGAAAAGGACGCTAATAGAAAAGGGGCCTGAGGGACTTTAATAAAGTTGTTAAAAAAAAACCATATTTATCACATCCTAAAAGGTATTCAAAATTTAGAATCACCATTTAATACAAGGGCAGAGTAAAAACAAGTACTGTTAATAACACCATTCCAGAACAGATTCCAATCTAAAAGAACGAATAGGCAATAAAAAGTGCATAGTGCACATGAAAAACATTAAAGGGGAAACTTTACTCGATATATAAAATGCAACTTATCCCTTATTAGACAACTCCAGCTAGAGAAAACACCAGATACAATTATTTACTTCCCCACTAACTTCCTCAGGCGGATGGCAGCAGATAAAGGATTATAAACCAATAGGCAAATAAACTTTGTCTGTAGAAGTTATATGTGACACAGTGCAGGTCTGTAACTTCTAATATTAAAATGCCTCAGTAAGGAAATCAGGAACTGTTTTTGGGGGATAGTGCATAACTTACAAAAGAAATAAAAAATTAAAAAAAGACTGAGCATATACTGAATCACAAGGGCAAGAGTCCAAGTATGCATTATGGGGGCATATTCTCAAGATCTATCGCCGAGTTATTGGCACTTTAGCACAGCCAAAGTCGCGTCAAATTTATCGCCCATTCACAAGGTGGTGCTATCAGTCAATATCACCAGTTTTCCGGCGATAGCATCCCCCAAAAACATCACCACGGATGACCCCGGCAACTATCGTTAATGAGATGCAGAGTAGGCGTTCCCGAGCAAAAAGCTATGACAACACCACTCCACAACATTCTCAACGACCAGCCAGATCGGCGATAAGAACACAAAACAGGCAATAAGGCGCGTTAGCAGCAGGAAACTAACACCTGCTCTGGCCTGGTGTAAAGTCGGACGACAACCGGCACCAGAAAAGGGAGCACATCCCAGAGCCATACATGAAGAACAACAGATGCTCCAGAGCAACTGAAAATGCAGCCTGGAGCCCCAATAGGGCAATAACACCCCCCGCCATCCCCTCGGATCCCACCACCCACCTCCCCCCACCTTTTGGACAAAGAGAATGCACATCAACTCCACGAAACCATGAATCAAACAAATCGCCTGAAGTCGCACAATCACAACACCTAACATAAGGTGTGGCTAGAAAAATGGAGATCATACATTCATATCATATAATCCAAATAAAACGTTTATTACAGATTAAACAAAAAACAACAATCTTGAAGATGCACAGCGGATCTTCTCTGGGCATTCTGTAAGTCACAGCCTGCAAGACAGAAATACAGATAAGAAGGTGTGTCAGGCGACCATCAAAGTACAGAGAGAGCGAAAGAGAGAGAGAGAGGGAGAGGGGGAGAGAGAGGGAGAGAAAGAGAGAGGGATAGAGAAAGAGAGAGAAAGAGAGGGAGACAGAAAGAGAAAGAGAGAGAGGGAGAGAGAAAGAGAGGGAGAGAGGGAGAGGAAGAGGAAGAAAGAGGGGGAGAGAAAGATAGAGAAAGAGAGGAAGTGAGAGAGGGAGAGAGAGGGAGAGAGAAAGAGAGGGAGAGAGAAAGAGAGAGAGGAAGAGTGATGACAGTGCAGACCCAGGCCTCACTGCTCACCTGCAGCCACTGGTGTGTCTCCAACCACGTGCTGGTACACACTGCAGTTCCCCCAGGTCCCTCATCTGAAACTGTTGCCAGAGACATGAATGGCAGAGTCCATACAGTAGCACACGCCATTATCGCTTGCCCCCCCCTGAGCACACAGGCAGCTGCACTCTATCCCCACTCGCTGCCCAGCGGAGATTGCCAGCTCCTGCGCAAACAGGCCTCACTGCTCACCTTCCGCCACCGGCATGTCTCCAAGAGGGCCTACCATGTGCTGGTGGGAGCCCCAAGCCCCAAGCCCGGGGCCCTGACCATGACAACCTCCACATCATGCAGCCCTGCACCGTGGGCCACCGGGTCCCACACTTGATTCTGGGTCTTGACTTCGCAATGGCAGAGAACATATCAGTGCACCCGGCCTCATCGCAGGCTGCACACCCACTCAGCCCTAGAGGTGCCACTAACTCTGTGAACTGCGAGGTGACACCACATGTTGGTAGGCCTGCACTGGCTGCTGGCTCAGGCCTACACTGTGGTCCAGCAGGGCTCACACTAATACCACCATTCCGGACCGCTTGGACAGCGCATCATTGCAGGCTGCACATCCCCTCAGCACCTTAGGTGCCCCTACCTCAGTGCACCGAAATACACCGTCCCGTGGTGGTGTGCCTGTGTCTACTGCAGTGTATCCAGTGCCACCAAGTCTGTGCATCACAAGCCATGGCCCCTTTATGATTGAGTCCCGTGGTGCAGACGCCATCATGTCACCACCAGCACCGGGCAATGTGCTATGCCCGGGCCCTAGTCCCTCAGGCAGAAATTATACCCACCGGAGACACCCAGTTGTAGAGTGGAAATGGCATCCAGCATGTGCGCCAGGCCTTTTTTTTGGCAGGGTCACATGTCCTGTGACGCCGGTGCTGAATGGGTGTGGTGTCGGTGTGAACCAGCCCTGACGGAGTGGCTGTAGCATGCTGACAACTAGACCTGTGAGCAGCAGATCCCTACAGAGAAGACCTGGGACAGATAGCGTTGTCGTGCCCCCCCTGTGAGCATAAGCAGAGTGGGCTGGCCTGGCGTATGCCAGTCCAGCATAAGGGTGTGAACAATGATCCCAGGGCTCTGGGTGTGCTTCCGTCCTGGGCTGGACAAGGAAGTGACTAATGCGTGTGTCTCCGTTCTAGTGTCGGCGCCACCCGGAACGCAATTGGCAATGTGTCACCCTGTGACCCAAGTCCCACAACATAAGCAACATGGACGTAAGGGGGAATCATTGACCCTACATTCATCCATACCTCCACACTTACAAGATCACAGACATGACACATCGCTGTGACATTGAATATGTAATGCACATTCAATGGAGTGTCGTAGCTGGAGCAGTACAGGGCCATGCAAACCCCGCTTTACATTGTTAGCCAGTGGAGGGCCAGCCAGAGTCCTTCAGGGAATGACAAGTACATCAGAAGAGAAGGAGTTCAGTCCGCAGTCTGATAGCTGTGTCATTGGTGACCAAACAGAATATTGCAGTCCATGTGAGATCCAAGGTGAGTGTCAAAGAGTGCATCGGGGTACAGTGAAAGGTGATGATGCAGAGGGCAGAACCAAGCAGAAACAGGCCATATGGCGGAGATGAATGCTACCCCTTCCTTCTGACCACGCGGGCAGATTAATACACATCTTCATCCTCTGCTGTTTCAGGTGCCTCACATGTGGGTGGTGATGTTCTGGCTCCAGCTGTGTATGGCAGTGACATCTCAGGGGCCGGAGGTAGAATGTGTGCCACACTGTGTGGCACTGACACATCAGGGGCTGGAGATGTAGATGGAGTGGTAGCAGCAGCATGCATCAGCGCCAGGCCTTGTGACAGCAATGCCATGAGGAGGGTTTTTATGTCAATGATGGACCCAGCTACCTCTCGCTCGTGTTCAGCTGTGGCAGCCGCTCTTTCCACCCGCTTCCGCTCCATGTTCTCCATGAGCCTCCGCATGAGTCCCAACTCCTGGTTCAGCTCGCTGGAGCCACTCTGACTAGACAGTCGTTTTTGTCGCAGAGTCAGGACTCTGGCGATGTCAGCCATGGTTCATTGGAGGGGTGGAGTGGACTGTCGGTGTCCGTTAGGGACTGTGAGTGGTCCCTGATGGGACTTAGTCACCCAAGTATGGCATCTAGTTTGGCTGCCATGCGGTCAAACCCCACCTGCACCTGTTCAGCCAGCTTATCCTGGCACCACAACACACAGCATTGGAAGGGCATGTGTTTTTCATGGGGGTCCTGGGAGGCAGCCGTGGTGGTGGGTGCTGCCTGCTGTGTGTACTGTGCAGGGGGTGGGTTCTCCTCGTGGCAGCTGGGCTGCCCTGCTCCTGGAAGTGGGCTGCGGAGGCTCGCCGCGAGCTGTTGGAGGGCGTCGGAGTCGAAGGTGTGGTGGTCCTCTTCATCATCAGAGAAGAGAGATTGGGACTGTTCTCCAGGAAGTGTTGATTCTCCCTCGGCAATGTGAAGGGGAGATGCAGTTTAACATTGTGTTCACATGTATGTTGACGCATTGTACATGTTTAAATTCAGACTGCATGGCAGTGTACATTGTGCTGCTTATTTGATGCGGGACAGTTGACATTTTGACAACATCATGGATGTGTGTTGGTACTTGTACATTGTCAACTCACATTTCCCTGCGATGCCATATGTGATTGGCCAGGTTCTGCCCACAAGCGACACCATTTGTGTCCTCTGCTCTGTTGTGGACGTGTTGCAGATTGTGCCCCATTCTTGTCAATGTTGATGTGCTCTGCATGTAATGAGTGTGTGCCGCATTTTGGGGAAGTCACCCCTGCAGCTCTGATTTGGCTGCCCCTTATCCCTTACATGCGGTGTGCCTCTGACTTCTGTGCTTACAGTGGTGTGATGTTGCATACTTGGGTGCATTGGTCTCTTGGTGGGAGTTGGGGGTCTGGACATGGTTTGTCCACAGATGTGCCATGCTTACTTGTGCATGTGTGCCATTGTGCCTATCTCCCCCCATCCCCCAGTCCCTGTTCGGTACTCACCCTGTTGCTGTTGTGTCCGGTCATGTTGTGCCATGTCCGGTCTCCCAACTCCTGCCACCGTCTCCCCACTGATGACTCTGGACACCTTTTCCTCCATCTCGTCCAGGTCCTCCTGTGGCGCTGGGCTTCCACCTCCAGTCTGCATTGCTGCCTTCCGGTTGTTTGCGAGTTTCTGCTTGGTTTTGCGCTTGACATCATTCCAGCGCCTCTTGACCTTTTCCATTGTCCTCTTCAGCTCTCCGACTGCATTCACCTTGTCCACGATGGTCTGCCATATTCCATTTTTAGATGCGAGTGACACAGTGGAGGTGACGGACAGTAGTTGATGGTGTTCTCTGTAATCAGGATCCTGTTTTCCTGCGGACTAAACCTTTTCTTCTTACTCTTCTTCTCCTTGCCCTTCCCTGACTCTGAGGTCCTAGGCTGGTTCTCCGGGGGGCTTGTGGGGTTCTGGTTGTTCTCTGCACTTGCTCCGGCTGACTCCATTGTACTTTGCTGTTGTTTGGCTTTTGTATGTGTTTTTTTCCAACTTTTATAGTGCATTTTCCCACATGTCGTGTGGAGATTGCAGACCTGTGTCTTGTTTTCACTGATTTTTGTATCTCGATTTGCGTCATCGCCACTTTTTTCACGTTGATGTTTCACATTTTTGCGACATCGCATTGATTTTAACACGTTAATTTGACGAGTTGTGATGGGTCTATCGCATGGTGCCGCCGTGTTGAGAATACCACGTTAACACGGTGTTATTTTCCCGCGATAGACTGCAATGTGAAGAGTTCCGTTAAGCTACTTTTGCGGTAGTTATCACACATTCCTGAGAATAACCCCCATGGTGTGCAGAACTGGGATAAGAGATCATTAAGTAGGATAAACCAAATCTTAATCTGGTCATAAAGATTCTTAGTGAATGGTATTGAGGGAACATCAGATATGGTACCATGGTCATGGGGGTAATATGGGGTAAAACGTCTGTTACGCGCTTCTTTTTGGACTCAAGCTCAAGCCTTTGTTGGGAAAATGTAGAAAACAGATTGTATTTGAACTGTGTTTTGGGATGGACGATGTTAAAGATGGATTAGAGTAACAGTCGTCTCTCCCCAACCAGGAAAAATGCTCCTTAACATAGGGTAACCACGAGAGGTTCTGTACTTTGTCCAAGCTCTTCCAGTCATTAATTAGGGCCTGTTTAAACAGGGTTTCTTGCTTAGCCCATATCGATCTCCTTTATAATAAGGGTGCTGCTTTAAAATAATCTACTAGCGGGACCAGTCCTAAGTCAGAAATTTATGGGAAGACTATTAAAATATATTTTCTGACAATAGGAGGGTGTCCACATTGCAGTAGCCCCAGACTCCTACTCCAAATGTTTACTAGGCAAAACATTGTGCATTATATATGTTAATCATAGCAGTCAGGGGTTTGTTCCCTAACTTTCTTGCAAATCTAAAAACTGCTTCAGTAGGTTGCTTGAGTCTTAATTTTTCAGTTATTAATCAGGTGAGACCATGTAAAATTACTATTGGAGGGAACACCAAAATATGAAAAAGAATACACATAGAACAAAGTTTCTCATCAGTAATCTACTAAGAGCAGAGGAAGTCTTCCCTATAAACGTGACATGGGATTTTGTAGTAATTGCCTTTAGGCCGAGGTCATTAATAAAAAAATGGAACCGGTTGAGTAGCTTTGCTAAGGTGGAGAAGGTAGGGAATGTTGTCTTTAATTTTTAGCGAAACTTTGTTTCATAATTCCGACCTGCTCCTCTATTTTTTTATCTAAAGAAAAGAAAACTTAGAAATACACAAAAATGAAGCCTTACCAGTTGAAAAGACGTGCAAGAAGAAAACATTGGAGAAGAAAGAATGCAAATATTTGCAAAGTGCAGAAGTATGTTAAGGTGTGACATATAGAAGACAAAGGGATGAGCTTTTAGTCTTCTTTTTTGAGGTTCAGTAATTGTCAAATGCATGATATTTGATTCATTTGAAAAATGCAGCAATCCACAATAGGGTAGTTCACTCTGGCAGCAGCATTTTACTGTACTAGAGCTGCAATATTTATTTTAACAGAGAATTGGAAGTTTGCCAAATACATGTCAAGTGAGTGAAATAAATTTGAGGGCTCATTGCTTTACTGGATTTGTGTAGCCTAAGTTTCTGTGACGACATGCCTACAAAATGCATAACGTTCTTCATGACTGCGAGTTCTTTTTGAGCTGTGATCAACAACACAGCTTCCCTCCCTTGTGATTGTGAGTTTGCCCTCTCTGTGTATTTGTTTGTAGTTGGCTACTGAAGACCAGATTTTCACTGGAACCTGAGTGTGGCCCAGAGGCAGTAACTGAGGGGCTGATTACGGTGCCAGTCAGACCGACAGTCCAACCACAATGTCCATGGTCCGATTCTGACCATCAAGGTCACAAAGTTACCCCCGCCATATTATGATCCATGCAGGCCTAACCGCAGACTGTGACAGCCGGAGTGTTCTCCGTATGGGGTGTGGCAGTCGAGTAGCCTTCGCATGGGTCGCGGTGGTCGGAAATGTTGATGATAGGGACCCTGACGCCGTCAGGGCTGTGGACCCACCGACGAGCAAATTGCGATTAAACCCTTGTACTGGTGGTCCCTTCTCGGCGGTTTCACAACGGCGCTAGACCCCCATGCTACTGCTACTTTGAAGCACCACAACAGTGCACATCGGATGCAGACAAAAAATATGCACAGCTGATAGCCATTGCCAAAGAGGACACACCTACAAATCACATTATAAAACAAGACCCATCCTAGACCATGATCCTTTGCCTCTACACTGCAGCACAACAAGTCAGAGCAGCAATATTGGTCACATAAGGCTGCCATTTTCACACAATTCCAACACACACACTCCCCATACCCTTTTCAACAATTTCCTTGGTGTAAAGGTATTTGTTGTTTTCCTCAGTCCAACAAACTTCTCTTGCTCGGAAGAATGAAATGTGGGACAAGATAGTCAACAAAGTGAATGCTCTAGGTACCACCCTGTGCACAAAGAAAGACATCAGGAAGAGGTGACACGACCTGAGGATGAGGGGGAAGAACCTGAACTCCAGGCACCACCTTGTGGCCCAAAAGACTGGCGGCGGTCCTCCCAGGCCACCATTAGAATTTACACCCTGGGAGGGCTTGACAGGAATACCTGGGAAATTGGAGACTGATAAGTAACACCACACCAACTGTCAGAACATATCAATGTTCCGTTTGCACACATCTCAGCTCTTTCTATTATGTTTCTCATCTACTTTTCCTATATACAGTAGCCCAAGTCCAATAGATGTGTCATTGGCACTTACAATTAGTAGCCGTGCACATAAGTTCATATGTATCAGCCTCCATTACATCCCATATGTAGTATGCTGTCTGTACGTGTATTACCATCAAATCATTATCCCAGGACCCATTATATGTGCAAATGTCTAATGGTATGGCCCACCACAACTGTATTTTGCAATCGGGTATGTAACACAAGCCAGTGTTCCTAATGTTGGCAAATCGCAATTGAAATGACTACAACTACTATGAGGCCCTGCTGTTTGTCCTTACTCACTTGTCAACCATGTGACTACTGAGGTTCACCTCACAGGCAGTTAAGCATTCGTTAAATGTGGGTAGCAGTGACTGAAATTACTACAGCTACCATGAGGTCCCCTAGCTCTAACCCTGAACAGGAGGCACCAGTGTTGTTTGTCTTTACTCACTTGTCAGCCATGTGACTACTGAGGTTCACCTCACAGGCACTAAGCCATTGGTCAAGTGTGGTGTAGGAGAGATTAAAATTATTGCAACTACCATAAGGCCCTGTTGCTTGAACACTTAACAGGAGGCACCAATATTGTTTGTCTTTACTCACGTGTTAGTCACGTCAGCACTGATCTTCAGGTCATATGGACTGAGCACCTTACATGCAATGCTCATCTTAGGCACATCTGCCTATTCAGCTCGAACTTACCCTAGTCTCTATAAATGAAAAGAATGAGGCCATGAGTGACACCATATTAAGTGTGTACCTGAAATATCAGTAACGCTTGAAGGTAACCCAGTTGATTTGAAATGGCTGGTGACCCATTGACACTGAACAGCACACATGAGTACCAATGCTAAATCTACTAACAGGTTGTGTGTATATGCCTGTATTGTAAACACCTAGTACTTGGAATTTACTATAAAAACATGTAACGTCTACACTGTGCTGGCTTCAAGTTATTGGGACAAGCCATGTCCATCCCTCACGTCAACATGAAG
Organism: Triturus cristatus; assembly: GCF_964204655.1. Taxonomy (NCBI): domain Eukaryota; kingdom Metazoa; phylum Chordata; class Amphibia; order Caudata; family Salamandridae; genus Triturus; species Triturus cristatus. Next base: position 1,371,917,859 of record NC_140589.1, read on the forward strand.
CATATCAGTATGGCAAACGATCAGCCTATTACCACTTCATGTAATGGTTTTCTCTCAATGTCTTGCAACCATGTTAAACACAGTGGGGATAGTTTTCCAGTGTCAGCCTCCAACCCTTTTGTCCCTCATAGGCCTGAACTCACTGTGTAGCAAATGATGTAGATGTACATACCACAATTACAATAATAACAATCTACTCTAATTCTGAACAGGTCGATCTGGCACAACATCTGGCCGGACCCAGGACACCACCCAGGCTCCACCTCCCCCCTGAATCAAGTCTCCAGTGGTGCAGAATCTCCTGGACCCATGGATATGGAGGACCCACCTGGCCCATTGGATAGCCTGGGCAGATGGGAACAGTGACTTTCACTGTGCCCACAACCACACCTCCCACCCCACTGGCAACACCTCAGCTGACCTCTGTCCCAACAACCGGTAGATATAGCACGGGCAGCAACATTTCCTGCATCCCTGTCCCACTTCCAGAGGTGAGGATTGTCAACACTCTCGCTGAGGATGGAAGAGCCAGTGGGAGGGGACAGGCTGGCCCATGGTCACAGGTCTGTGGGGGCAGAGGTGGTGGGAGGGTAACTATGGGCCCACAAAGTGTGGCCACTGGTGCCCAAACCAACATCACCCGAGGTCTGAGAGGCTATGAGGACTCCCAAGGAATGATGATCCTGGTTTTTGTGGAACTCCAGGAGAAGGAGCAGGGGTAGAGGTCCATAGACCAGAGGCTGAACACCAAAATGACAACATCAGCCAGCTCAAAGGGGGGCTGAGGGACATTAACACCACACTCTGTTGGGCTTTCCCCCTGCCACCTTCCTGTGAACCATCTACATCTGAGGCAGCCACAGGAAGGAGGGCCTGACTGAGGACGATTCCTCATATACCCCTGACCCTGCAGCAGCGAATCTCAGAAAACATCTAGGAGGTTCCGTTGGCAAGGCACCAACCTCCACCAGGAAGAAACGTTGCACCTGATGTCCTCCTTTGTGTGCAACACAGTTCACTTTGTTAACTATTCCTGTATACCTTTTGTTTTCATTTCTGATGGGAGGATTATGTTGGACTTTGGACTTCAGCCAATGTGGCTCCTACAAACATGGTTCCATCCACCAGCACTGACAACTACACTCCTGTCTTGTCACTATTTGTATATATTATTTCCTCAACATTATTCACTGCAATAAATTAATTTGACACAAAATCATTCACTCTTGTAGTACCATTCATATCTAGCAAGTTATGAAGTTATACCCTTGTGAATTACCAGCTACTTTTGTAAACATGGACATTTGGAATGTCAACAATATGCAACTGATTACCACAACCATTTCACTCCAACACAGACATACACGTGTACAGTCTTGTGACATCTTTATTCCATAGTTCCATAATTCCAACCTTAAGCTCACATAATGTCAAAAACAGAGCTAAATGCTACATTATTGAAATGATCTGTGTCAGTGACCACAAATGTCATGTACAGACCTCAACAGCATGGTCTGGGGGATACATCTGACAAGCCAAATAGAACCGACAAATGACAATTGGTTCATGGAATCCGTTGGAGTCATATCGACAACCTCACAAAAGAAATCCCACAAATCATGACAGTAAAATAGTTTCTGAGCACAGGTTTATTCCAATCCAGTGTTGCTGTATCTGGTGGAATGTCAAAAACATATGTCGGGGCGAGACGCGCGAGCGCGCGATTCAAGATGGCCGCCGCGTGAGAGTCTACGCACGTTTCGGCCCGTTTTTACCATTTAAACACCGATTTCTGTCAGAAAAGTGCCCTGGAGGAGGTCGTTGTGTGTATGAAGGACTCACCTGCGCTGTGGAGCAATTTTAGTTGTTTTTGCTCGGTGGAAGTGGGTTTTTTCGCTTTCTGGTTCCTGCTCCCTGCACAGCATTCGGGTACAGCCAGGCTTTCAGTCAAGGGGGCGGAGCAAGCTTGTAGGAAAGGGCCTGGCTTGGGCCTAACAACTCCCCCAGCCCATTTTAGCTGCTGCACCAGTCATTCCTTGGTGTTTTCCACAGCTTTCATTTCCTCCTTCGTTATTTTGTGTCTGCAATTATATTTTTGACTCTTTTTCACTTTAAAATGGAAAATAAGAGTTCTGTTAATAAAAGGAGGCAGCAAGTTTCTCCTCCTCCTGCTAAATCAAAAGTAGTGGAGTCTTCTGAACCTTCACTGTCTTTAATATTGGAGGAAATTCAGGCACTTAAAGTGAATACAGATACCATTGCATCTGAAGTAAAAAATGTGCGTAAAGATATGGCCACCCTGTCAATGAAACTATCAGATAATTCCATCAAAATAAACGATAATAAGGTCAAACTGGACTCCTTTACTCCATTGGTGGCAAAAATTTCTCCTATGTGCTCAACATTATTGGATCTGGAAAATCGTAACAGACAATATAATTTACGTATATTTAATCTTCCTGAAAATATTGAGGGAGATAACTGTAGACTATATTTGGAGAAATTATTACCTGGTCTTCTACAAATTAAATTCTCAGAAAAGTTTGAAATTGATAAAGCCCACAGGACTCCCTCACACAGGAACCTCAGCACACAAAACCGCGACAAATGATTTTTAAAGTTCTTCGACACCACCATTTGGTTCTAATCAGAAAAGCATCTAGAGAAATCCCTTCATTGATGGTTAATGGGAATAAAATATTTATTCATCAAGACTATGCCAAAGAAACTGTTTCATTTCGCAAAGAATTTACTGTTCTTTGCCCGCAACTTCGCAGTTTAGGCTATAAATATGGTCTTTTTGATCCATCGACGATGCGCATTTGGAAGGATAATTTTTCGAAATCTTTTCAACGTCCAGAAGATTTTAAGCATTTTTTGGATCAGCAGTCTCTGCACTCTATGGATACCAATAACTCTGCTACTTGATTTTTGCCGGTTATGTTTTTTCTTTCTGACACAGTTCTGAAATTTCTCTTTATTGGGCTCCAGCGGTTTCGGTCATGCTTGTACAGCGTGTGTGCGTTTCACATTTCACATTTATGTCTTCTGTTTGTCGTTTTTTTCATGTTTTTTCATTTTTTCCTTTCCTTCTTCTTTCTATGGAGCTGCCTGTTTCTCATTTTCTTGATCCTTTTTTATCTTTCACTTCTTGTACTCTTTTCTCCTTTCTTCTGTTATGGCTAATATCCATGATATTAAAGTAATTTCATTAAATGTTAAAGGATTGCGCCATCCAGTTAAACGTACAAAATTTTTAGATTACCTAGGTAGTTGCAAAGCTGATGTTTGTTTTATACAAGAGACTCATATAAATGATAACATTTTAGATTATATGCAGAAGAAATGGGTAGATGCTATTGTCTCTTCTCCTGCCAATGGTAAAAAAAATGGTGTCGCTATTCTCTTTGCAAAAAAGCTACACTGTCAAATTTTGAGTAAATCTTCTGATAAGGATGGTAGATATATACTCGTTAAAATTAAAGTTCATGACTCAGTTCTATTTTTATTAAATGTTTATAGTCCTACCGCAGATGATCCTATTTTTTGGTCTAATCTTACAACAGAGGTTCTAAAGATTGGTAATGTCCCTTTAATTGTCGGAGGTGATTTTAATGTTATCTTTGACCCTTTATTAGATAGATCATCTCTCACTAAGTTTCGCCCTTCTAAGGTATATTTTGCTTTCAAATCATTTATTCAAGCCACTAAATTAGCTGACATTTGAAGGTTACATTTTCCTACAGAAAAATGTTACACGTTCTTTTCAAACCCTCATAATTCCCATTCTAGAATTGATTGTTTATTGGTTTCCAGGCACCTAATTAGTTCAATAACTGCTCCTAATATTGATAACATTGATATTTCAGACCATGCGATGATTTCTTTGGTTTTGAACTTGGAGTCAACCTATACTAAACAATCTAGATGGTGAATGAACACTGGTATAATTCTGAATGAGTATAACAAGCCCAAACTTTTAGCTGCTATTCAAGAATATTTTATACTTACTCCTGAAGGGTCTACTTCTATGATAAATAGATGGGATGCTTTCAAAGCTTACATTAGGGGCGTAACAATATCTATTATGGCTCATGAAAATATAACCTTTCATGCTACTGTGAAAAACTTACAAAAGCAAATTGCGAAATTTGAACGACTTTTTATTACATCCAACAATCCTCAATATAAATTTAAACTACAAAAATTGCGTTATGAATTTAATTCAATCCTTAGTAAAAGAGCAGGTATTCAAATTTCTAATGCTAAAGCCAGATTTTGTTTTAATGCCAATAGATCCGGTAAACTATTGGCTAATTATTTGCGCATTAAAAAAGATAAAACTCAAATCAATTCAATTCTTGGTCCTCATGGTAATATTGCTCTCTCTCACAATGAAATTGTTAATGAATTTATGAATTTCTATTTGGCATTATATAATAAACCAGATTTTCTGGAGGTTTCCTTAATGGACTCCTTTTTAAAATCATGTAAATTACCCAAGATTTCACAATCTAATAAAATTAGACTTGAGGCACCTATTACCAAAGATGAAATCCTATCAGCTATAAAATCTCTTAAAAAGAACAAATCTCCGGGTCCTGATGGGATCCCTGCGGAATTCTACAAAGAATTCCAGTCACACCTTTTACCATTTTTACACCAACTTTTTACGTTTTTTGGATCCACTGGAACTACTTCTGGTTCTTTTACAGACGCTTTAATTATAGTACTTCCAAAACCAGATAAAGTTGGGTTGCTCCTTTGCTGACCTGCGGGTGCGCTGCTGACTCCCGTTGCTGGTCTCGCCTGGTGTGCCCTGTGCCCTGTGCGCCTTGCCCTGCTGACTTCTCCGTCCTCCGCCGCCGCCTACACCAACAGCGGCCGCTGAGTGGGGACTATCCAACTACAACTCCCAGCAGCCCGAGCGGGTGGAGACCCGCCGACAGCGTTTCCCGCGCCAGGAGGCGCTTAAAGACCCGGCACTTCCTTGACAGAGCGGGTTGCTCCTTTGCTGACCTGCGGGTGCGCTGCTGACTCCCGTTGCTGGTCTCGCCTGGTGTGCCCTGTGCCCTGTGCGCCTTGCCCTGCTGACTTCTCCGTCCTCCGCCGCCGCCTACACCAACAGCGGCCGCTGAGTGGGGACTATCCAACTACAACTCCCAGCAGCCCGAGCGGGCGGAGACCCGCCGACAGCGTTTCCCGCGCCAGGAGGCGCTTAAAGACCCGGCACTTCCTTCGCGTCGCGGGACGCACGCGGGCGGCGCCGGGCTAAGCCCGGGCAAAGGGCGGGCCGTCTGTGGCCGTCCGGGGCTGGACAGGGCTGGGCTGGGCCACCCCCTTAACCAGCTCCAACTGCATTCGGGGACTAGTTGTCGCTGCATAAAGCCTGTTGTAAGGTTTGGTTAGCAAATGTTTGATATGTTGTGCTAGCTGTGGTCATATTCGCCCAAGTGATTTGATTCAGTGTAAGCTATGGCAAAAAATTACAATAAAGGCTCAACAGTGGCGGGTTCAGGGACTTTAGACGCCTTTTTAAAAAAAGCTGAATATGCTGTCTCAAAAGAAATCGAGATAGTGGAGAAAAGGTTGTCACTAGAGCCTCTTACCCAGCTCCTGACATCTGCGCCCACGCAGGCACCTTATCCTATTTCTTCTGGGCCTGCTTTAGAGTCTGGTCATTCTAGCGATCAACTTTTGTTGAATGTTTCTAGTCCTTCTCTGTCCCCCCCAGCCTTACGCACTAGGCAATTAAAGACCCCCTCTGTTGTCCCTGTTAAAGTACCTAAGGGCAAGAGAAAAGCCACTCATGCCCCTACTGGAAACCGCCAACATGCTAAGCAATCTAGAAATAAAGATCCTGGTGAGGGGTTGGCTTTTCCGGTAGGCAGTTTAGTGGTTGAGGCTACCACTCATTCAGGAAATGGGTTTACGGAGTCTATTGCTCAAGGGGGTACTGCCACTTTGAGAGACATGTCAGCTGATTTGATCAAGCAGTTGGACGAGAGATTGAGTAAGTTTATATCGCCAGTCTTGGATAGACTCAGTGAGATTGACACTAGACTTATTCTTATCGAACGCCACATCGCTGGTCAATGTGCTCCGGTGTTAAGGTCTAATCCTTTTGATCTACTTCCCTTAGGTGAAGTCACTTCCAGAGTGTCTGATATGGTTAATTCTATGGCAACTTCTGTTGTAGGCCCAACAATCCCCTTGCCATCTGCCCGGAGTGTTAGCGGTGTTAGCCCAGGGCTGAGGGATATTACTGATAGTCGACTTGTACAGGGACAGTTGACACATAAGGAACGTCCACTAAACTTGCCACCAGAGGCATGCCCATACACGGTTATTTTGGCTAATGTCCCGAAGACTTGTGATGGCAAGGAAGAGCACTGGTCCTCCTTGAAAAATAAAACCCTTCACTTTTTGGCTGGGAAGACAGTTCTGGGGAGTCATCTCTTTAATTGTTTTAAAATGGTGAGAAGGGTTCCGTGGGTGGGGAAGTCCAATAAGACTCTGAGGGGTGATTGCGTTGTTGTGAATTTTAGTTCTCCCGTTATAGGTGATCATATTTTAAGACAAGCAGGGTCTTTTAGAATTCAACAGGACCACATTAACGTTCTCCCATTGGGCTTTTTTTACCCTCCACCCTTTTCAGGACCGGTTAGACTGAGAGAGCGCCCCTTTCAGCAAGCCCCTGTAAGTAACCCACTGGTATTAAAAAACAGATTTGAAGCCCTTAGTACCTTAGACGTAAATGATTGACTCAGGGATAATGGAGTTTATACACAATTAGATTTTCAGCACAGTTCCCTCCAACCCTTTCGGGCTTTTATCTGCTAGGTCACCTGCTGTGGATTACAATGTTAATTTCACTGCTCTGATAGTTAATAACTTACCTTTACAGACAGAGGCTGTCATTAGTGTTACACAGAGAGGTTCTGAGGTAGTCCCTGTAGTAAAGAGAGGAATAGCTCCTATTTTTAATTTCGATAATTTGGGTGTTGAATTGCCTTCTAATGGAGTAGAGGTTGATCCATTACCTCCTTCACTTAAATTGGACAATTGTTTAATTGAAGAACAAGTGTGTGTAATGGGCACTCCAGCAATAGATTCAATTTCTGCTCTATCATGGAATATTGCTGGTCTTCGCTCTAAACGAGGTGATCAAAATTGGAGGGCTTTTCTCTCCACTTATCATATAATTGCTTTACAAGAAACATGGGAGGCTACTGATCCTTATTACCTGGATGGGTACCAATCTTTTATTAAATACGCTATGCCCTCTGTTATGGGGAGACCACGAGGGGGTCTTTTGTTATTATTCAGTTTAAAGCTACTATATAGTATTGAGCTGATAGTAACTAACTCTCCTCATATTTTAGCGGTGAAAAGGGAATGTGTTAATTTACCATCATTCTTGGTGGTTAATTTTTATAACTCATTCACAAGGTTGGACGAGTTAGAGCATCTCAAAGCACTGTTCAGTTTTCTGGACGAGTATGATGCAATTAATGTTAAACCTTATTTTCTTTTACTTTTTGGCGATTTTAATATCCATGTATGTCATCTTAACTGTTTTGTAAATAATCATCATGACTCTTGCTCACAAGAGGCTATCCATTTTGAACACTCTAAGGGTGGGATTTTCTTAGAGAATATGGTATCGTCCTATTACCTTTACATGCCTGTTCAAGACTTGCAGGTCCCGGTTCACACGTTTACACGTTTACGGGTCAAGGCCATTGTAGCACAATTGACTATATTGTTGTCCCACGCATTATGGTGAACCTTTTGGGTACTTTTCGTGTCACGCAAAATGTCCTAAGTGACCACAACCCACTTACACTGGAAATTAAAGTTAAGGCATTGAGGAAAGACGTTCTCTGATTTCTAACACAAATATTGAGTCTACCAGTCAGGGAAGACGACTGAGATGGGATGTTATTAACCCGGCCGACTTCCTTGTTAACTTATATGAAAGTAAAAAAGAGGATTTTAGCTTGTGTTTTTCGCTATCGGCTCAACCGAGGGTCATTCTGGGCGCTTTTGACAGAATAACTAAACATGTTGTGGGGAATCTCACCATTTATGGGAAACCAAAGCCCAAGAAATTTAAAAACTGGTTTGACCATGCCTTTTCTAGTGCTCACTCTGCCCTTTTATCGGCTCTTAAAGAACCTGGCAATAATCCTAGTAAGTTAACTGAGGCTAGAAGAAGCTATAAAAAAGCTATAAAGGCCAGGAAAAGCGAGTTAAAAAACAAGGCATGGGATGATTTGTCAGATGCAAGCACCCAGAAAAATAGTAGCCAGTTTTGGAAGGTGATTAATAGTCCCCTTTTTAATGAGCTGGAGAACACTAATAAAGAATGTTTTATCCCGCCAGATAAATGGGTGGCCCATTTTAGTGGTCTATATTCGGAGATACAAGAAGCTAACCCAGTAAATTATGCAGACTACACATTAGCCTCAAGAATCCTTTTTAAGGAGGAGGAAGTCCTGGAGGCCATTGAGGCAATAGCAATAGGTAAAGCCCCAGGACCGGATGGAGTCCCTGCGGACCTTTATAGGGCTGACTCAAGGTTTTGGGCGAAAGTTTTAACTCGCGTTTTTAATGCTGCTTCTGAGGCCGGAGCTCCAAGATCATGGGGCAAAGCTGTTATTGTCCCTCTTTTTAAAAAAGGTTCAAGAGAAGACCCGGCTTGTTACCGGCCTATTTCTCTTCTGGATTCCGCCATGAAAGTAATGGGTAAAGTTGTCCTTGCTCGTTTAACAATGTGGTTGGAGGAGCAATCTATAATCTCTGACCTACAATATGGGTTCAGACAAGGAAGGGGAACTGTTGGCCAATGCCTTAATTTACATCTGATTATAGGAAAATACACGGTCGCTAAGCAGGGGGACCTCCATCTAGCTTTTATGGATTTGTCCACCGCTTTCGACCTTGTTAATCGGCAAAAATTGACACAGTTCTGATTTCTTTCCTGGCTGTTATCCATGAGGACACCACCGCAGTTGTTCGTTATAGTGAAGACGGAAGTCAGACAGATGCCTGGCAGGTAAAGCGTGGAGTAAGACAGGGGTGTATTCTTGCTCCCCTACTTTTCTCGCTTTACATTAACAATGTGGGACCGGTTTTATCCATGGTTAGTAAAGACATTCCGAAAGCCGGCTCCAAAATGATTCCTGCATTATTATATGCGGATGATACAGTTTTGTTGGCTAGAACCGCGAGAGGATTACAAGCTCTCTTAAATGGATTTTATGATTTTATGGTCTCTTTAGACTTATTAATAAATTTTAAAAAATCACATTCTATGTCGATTGGTTCGGGGAGAGCGAAAAGGGTGAAATTCTTAAGCGCGCTTAAGGCAAGCTCGTCTGCGCTCGTCCGCGCCGAGACCGGGCCCAGGGCCACCCCCCCTGCCCGAGCAACGCTGGACCCCGGAGCTTATAGATACAGTAGGGAGGTACTGATGCTGCTAAACCCACTATCCGGCAGAGCCCACTGCCCACGTCTATTCCCTAACTTGAAGTATCAAGATAACAAACCCTGTCCAAAATGCTCTGGCCATTTGCCACAGATTATACCTATCCCTGTAAAATCATTATCGATTACAGATCAGACCTCAGGCGCCAGATCTTCCTCCCAGAAGCATATGGAAAACAGGAACGCCATCAAGGGGAAACTAAATAGTGGACTACTAAATGTTAGATCCCTTCCGAAACATGCAACAGAAATACAATTGCTTATTGAGTCCAATAATCTGGACATCCTATTTGTTACCGAGACATGGACTAGGATGGGGGCAGACTTTGAATTAGGGCCGGCATGTCCGGTAGGATACAAGATCGCACACAAACCCAGGACCTCGGGACGAGGGGGAGGATTAGGAGTTATCTTTAGGGAAGATCTAAATATTGTTACCTTGTGTATTGATGATATCTCATGTGCTGAAATCCTCGGGATATCGATCAGAAATGACTCTGAACATTGCATTACTGGCCTAATCTGCTATAGAGCGCCGGGCCATTTTAGCGCAATGCAACAACAGGAACTGATCACTGTGTTCGACAACATGGCATTATCACACAGCAGGTTATTGATATTGGGAGATTTTAATTTAGGGGACAATGACCAATCGCACCCAGCCTTACACAGTATTACACAATCCTGCAACAACTTGGGCCTGAAACAATGGATAACCACCCCCACACACAGGCTTGGGAACATACTGGACCTAATATTCGCTGATGAGGATCTCGTCACCGTGGGAATAATTTCACCAGTAGACTGGTCTGACCACCATCTTATAAATTTTAACATCTACACGTTGTGTAACACAGAATCAACAAACACACAGACCAGGACCTTTATTAGCCGCGACTGGAAGGGTCTGCTAAAAAGGAAAGAGGAAGGGAAGTCTGTTTTCAGTCTAGTTGGTACTTCGATTGTTCCTGAAAATGATATCACCACCAATTACCATTCACTATGCCAAGAGATAACTAGGCAACTTAATGTTATTGCTCCATTGAAAGTCATTAGAAAAAGAGGGAAACCCTCTGCGCCCTGGTACACCGATAATCTGAGAGAACTGAAAACTATCTGCAAAAAGGCAGAGAGGCGCTGGAGAATAAACTATTCAGAACAGGAGAAGCTGGCCTGGAGGCAGACAATAGGGCACTACAAGAAGGAAATTCATGTCGCCAAAGCTAACTACTTCGCAGACCTAATTCTTAACAGCTCCAACAAATCCCGCGACACCTTTAGATTAGTTAAAGAGCTGTCTCACCCTGAATGTGCCAACAGTCAAATTAGACCATCACAAGAGCTATGCGATGGTCTAGCTTCCTTCTTCCAGGAAAAAGTCGCAAAGATAATCGAGAACATGAAGGATGCCTCCTCCCCCCGAGTGCAGGGCTGCAGCGAGAAAAATGTAGGAAATATAAGATCCCTCACTCCAAGGACAACCCTGGAGAATTTCGATATCCCGACGGAATCAGAATTTGTGAAGACAGCCCTCAGTACAACTTCGGGATCTCCGCTGGACCCCCTACCGCACAAAATATTAAAGGAATTTGGGAATGAGTTTTTTCCAGTACTTTGACGGTTGTGTATACAGTCCTTTGATACAGGTACTGTACCAGGGGACTGGAAATTAGCAGTCGTCACTCCCCTGCTGAAAAAATCTAACCTTGACCCAAGCTGCCATAAAAATTACCGACCCATATCACTCTTGCCTTATCCAATCAAGATCATGGAACGGCTGGTCAGCAGAGGCCTGGCCCTGTTCCTGGAAACCAATAACATCTTGGAGGAAGAGCAATTCGGCTTCAGACCAGCACACGGGACTGAGTCAGCTTTGCTGACGGTGCTGGATGATCTACGAATGAGGGCGGACAGGGGAGAGTCAGCAACTCTTATTCTGCTCGACCTGTCCGCCGCTTTCGATACGGTAAATCATGACATCCTACTGACCAGACTGCAAAACATCGGAGTCGGGGGAGCTGCGCTTGGCTGGTTCCACTCCTATCTGTCAGACAGTCGGAATTTGCTCCTGTTCCTTTCGGGGTCCCACAAGGGTCCGCAATAAGCCCAATACTCTTTAATATTTACATGCAACCCCTGCTGGGCATCATCAAGACTTATGGTATCAGCGTGATCAACTATGCGGATGACACGCAGTTGATGATTTCCCTTGATGGTACTCAGGCAGACTCACTCGAAATTTTCCACTCCTGTCTGCGGGAAATGACATCATGGCTCAAACAGAACTCCTTGCAATTCAACAGTGAAAAAACTGAAATAATGCATTGCAAAGTAGGCAGAGTCACCAGAAGTCTTCCTTCAGACTTCTGGCCTCTGGAGCCTAGGAAGTCTCTAACCCCGGTAAAGGCAGTAAGGAACCTCGGAGTGAGCTTCAACGAGAACCTGAGTCTCGAGACCAATGTCAACAAGCAGGTAGGCAGCTGCTTCGCTCTACTAAGAGGGCTGCGTAAACTGTTGCCTCTTCTACCAATACAGGTCAGAGCCACTGTAGTAAGAAGCACTATTCTCAGCCGCCTAGATTATTGCAACTCCCTATTATTGGAGTCTCCTGCCTACTTGATCTCTAGACTTCAGACTATTCAGGCAGCCGCGGCCAAACTGACTCTCTCTTGAGGGCGAAGAGCCTCCACCACCATTGCCTTGGCAGACCTCCACTGGCTTCCTATACGCCAGAGAATTCTGTTTAAATCCCTATGCACTGTCTTTAAAGCAGTACACGGGATGGGCCCTCGTCCACTTCAACACAAATTTAAGTGGTATGAACCCACTCGGTCCCTTCGATCATCCTCTTCCAGACTTATTGACACCCCCAGGTTTAGGAAAGTCACCTGTGGTGGGAGAGCCTTCAGCATAGCGGCAGCACATCTGTGGAACAGCCTACCTATCGACATCAGGAAAACAGATGAACTGATGGCCTTCCGAAAAAAGGTGAAAACCTGGCTCTTTCCCAGAACCTAATGATTTCAGACTCATAAGACTCCCTTCCTTGCTCTCCCTGCTGCACAAAGTTTTTAGCTAGTGTACACAGCGCCAGGATGCCCGTAGGGTTACAGAGCGCTCTACAAATGCCATAAATAAAATAAAATAAAGTTCAGACGTTCCCATATCTGGGGGTTGCATTTGACGACAGATCATCTTGGGTCATACAACGTGCTCAGAAAAAGAATAACCTAGCTAGAGCTACTGGCGCTTTGTTGGGCTTTGCAAAGCGCATAGGGTGTAAACCGCTTCCTGCTCTATTAAAAATCTATAGTGCGAAGTGTTTGCCCATAGCACTTTATGGAAGTGAGGTCTGGGGTTACAAGGCTTCTCCTAACATTCAAGTAGTCGAAAATAATTTCTTTCGGAAATTGTTGTCTCTCCCCCCCTCCGCTTCTATTTTTAACATTCATGAGGATTTGGGGATGGGATATGTTACTGACCAAATAGCTGTGGCACCGCTATTAGGTTGGTTGAGGGTTTGGGCACAACAGCCACCAAACCTAAACCAACAAATTATCGAAGATTGCTTGTCCTTGGAAAAAGCCTTGTCTATCCCATGGTTATGCTACATTAAAAACAACTTGAAATCTCTTGGCTGTCTGGAATTGTTTACCAGTCCTTGTGTACTGAGTAAAGAGCAAATCAAGGCCATTAAGACCCAATTTTTGTCCAGAGCAATGTCGTCAAGGGAAGGAGATGAGCTGGGGAAACCGACAGTTAGGAGGTTTGTTATGTTGAGTTCCGGTACTGAGATTCAGCCCTATTTAACCTACATTAACAAACCTTTCCATATGTTTTTGCTAATAAGGTTTAAGCATGGTTTGCTCCCTTGGCTCTTGGCATACCCAAAAGGATTTTTTAAAGAGGGAACTCTGGGGCCCTGTCCTTGTGACAACATCTCTGAACAAAATGTGTTGCACATGTTATTCTTTTGTAAATTTTACTCTTCTCAGCGTAAAAAATATATCTTGCCGATCTTGAAGAATTGTCAATTTAAGCAACCAAGGCCTGCATTGACCTATTTACAAATGTTGGACTCTCCTTTGACTTGTTTTGGGGTTGCTTGCTTCATCGTGGGTGCCTTAAGAGCTAGAAACAGGGCTCAGTTTATATAGTTATTCGCCAATGAGCACCGCGCTTAACATGTTGTCGTAGATGGAGTCTTTTAAGGAGAAATGATTTTTTAGAATGTTTTATTATTGAATGAATTAATTAATTGAAAGACATACTTTTATTGTACTTCGCGCCAAACTGTATTGTATTTATTTTTTGTGTTAATAATTTTTCTGTAATTGCATTTGCCTGTATCATGAATTTCTGTCCTGTGCTTTGATGGTTTTAATATTTTAACCGAATAAAGCAAACTTTGACTTTGACTTTGACTTCAGATAAAGATCCCACCAGAGTGTCTAATTATCGTCCTATATCTTTAATTAACCAAGACTGTAAATTATATGCTAAAATACTTGCTACTAGATTGGACCCCATATTAGACTCTATTATACACCCTGACCAATCTGGTTTTATGAAGAATAGATACTCTGCTAATAATACGAGAACTTTGCTACATATTATTGAACAAAGTCCTACTTTATCGGTGCCATCTGGAATTTTAGCCTTAGATGCTGAAAAGGCATTCGATAAACTCCATTGGCAATTTTTATTCCATACGTTGTCCTCATTTAATTTTGGAGATACCTTTATTCGCATGATTTCTGCTTTATATTTTGCCCCTACTGCTCGTCTATTTATCAATGGCCAAGTTTCATCTCAATTTTCGCTTTTTAGAGGTACAAGACAAGGATGTCCTCTTTCTCCTCCCTTATTTTTAATTGGCATTGAACCTTTTCTTAACTTAATCAGAAATTGTGACCATATTAAAGGAATCATTATTAAGGATGTTACTGTTAAAACCCTTGCCTATGCGGATGATGTGCTTTTATTTGTTAGTGACCCTATATCTTCTTTTCCCTCATTAATGGATATTATAACAAAGTATTCTGCAGTTTTTCGATACACTTTAAATACTAACAAAACTGAATTCTTTCCCTTAAATGTTTATTGCACTCCTGATATGCTTCCCATGCAGGAAATTATTTGGCAAAAGAATAAGTTAAAATATCTTGGAATTTTATTTTCCTCTTCCATCAAATCGACAATCAATCTCAATTGTGATTTTATCATAAACTATATTAAAGACAAAACGTCTAAATGGTCAGCATTACATCTTTCATGGTGGGGTAGGATGGATTCTCTTAAAATGACTATAGCTCCTAAAATATTCTATACCCTTGCCATGGTTCCTACTCAATTTCCATTAAAGTTTTATAAAGATGTTGATAAACTTTTGTCAAAGATTTATGGAACAACAAACCTTCTCGTATTACTTATAAAAAATTAAAAGTTCCTAAACGTAATGCTGGATTTGGAATCCCGGACTTTTTTCTTTATCATAAAGCTTTTATTTTAAAACAAAGTTCACTATGGTTTAATTGCTCCTTTTTAAATAATTCTCCTACGTGGCTCCGTATTGAGAAATCAATTACGAATCCATTTCCATTACCTACTTTGGTGTCCATGCATAATAATGCTCCATTTATTCAAAAGTCAGTTATTATTAAATCCACTAAAATGTTATTTAATGACCTTGACTTAATTTTTCTTTTTCCCATGAACAACACTGTCAAATTATCATTATGGTATAGTAATGTTATTAAATTGAACAGGAATGTTAATTTTTGGTTTTCATGGATTAAGGCTGGCATTTTTTACCTTAAAGATATCTATTCCAATAATACGTTTATTTCTTTTGAAACATTGCAATCAAGTTTTGGTATATCTAAATCTGACTTCATTAAGTATCAATATTTGTGCAATTCAATTTTAGACTCCTTTCCTAATGCCATCCCTTCTAATGTTACAGCTGACTTAGCAATTTATATTCAAACAGTTTCAAAAACATCTCATGGGGTTTCCATTTTATATAAAAAATTATCTGATACTCTAGGTAGCAATATAGAGATGATTTCCACTTTTTGGAATAATGAACTTTCACTTTCCTTGTCCACTGACACATGGAAAGACATTTGGCTCAATAGTATATCTGGGTGGTTGCCTGTTTCAATCTACCAAACTAATTCGTATATCCTCTATAATCGTTTATGGACTCCATCACGTTTGTTCCAAGCTGAACTTCTCCCCTCTCCTGATTGTTGGCATTGTAAATCACACCCTGGTTCATTACAACATATGCTTTTTGATTGTCCTTTGGTTTTAAAATTTTGGTCTGAAGTTTGGGATATCATAAAGAAGATTTTTAAATTTCAAATTGATCTTTCCTATCAGTTAATAATTTGTAAGTCTGCTATTCTTCCACAAAATATACATGATTTAGAGTGTAAACTTTTCAATTTTCTTATTTCAGCTGCTTTAAAATCCATTACTTTTTGTTGGAAAGATGTTTCTGTATTATCTGTTAATGCTTGGTGGTCATGGGTTATTTTTTCAAGAAGAGGTGCTCAATTATCTATGAATGGGATCACTCATAATTGTTTTTCTTATCAATCTTTTTGGTTACCTGTTAATGCATATTTATCCATTTAATGCTGTATTAATAATTTTAATTCAGATTTGAACTTCATATGATTAATCTTATTATGGCATATAGTAGCTCTGTTTGCATCTTCTACGTTAATGGTTATATTTGTTCCCTTCCCCCCCCCTCCTTCTATCCTCCCTTTTGGTATTTTTTGATTATGTATTTTGTTACTACCTAAGAGAATTTTTTCTATGATTTTTGATTATGACATACAATGTTATCTAGGTATTATTGCTTAATCATAATATTTTCTGTGTTGTCTATCTTTTAGTTGTATTTGATCAAAAACTCAATAAAATATTCTGAACACAAAAAACATATGTCGGGCTGTGCCACAAGCACTATGGCATACAATGATAAGACACATCAAGAGCTACATCCAGTAAATACACATTGAGACCGTAGCCAATATGAAGGGACAACAGCATGAGTTGGACCTACAACAGCAGTCTGTTGGATAACATGATGGCAAACATATTGCAAAAGGGCTACCACACACCAGGGAACAACTCCAATGGAGTCTTAGCAACTTCCATCCTATTGCTGTGCAAGCTTACTTGGTACCGGAGTTGTACACCCAAAGTCTGTGCAGGACATTCCCAGTCACAATCCAAGTCCACTTCGTACTTCAAAACAGCATCACATACCTGCTAATGTCACAGCTCTTAAATGACATGGTGAAGGTCCCTAAAACATACCAATACAAAGAGATTAGCTAGGAAGTCATACATATGACAACAATCACAGTCCGCTTCTGGAGTACACGGTACATGGGTAAATATCCCCTATAGAAACCAACATTAACATTGTGTGCTTGTGTCAAGACCTTCCTCCACAAACAGCCATGCAAAGAGTTTGCCACAGCAGTACATATGCAACATATATACATACGTTTCCTCCTCACAGCAGCACAACAACAGTTACTGTAACAGTCAAAGTCATGACATCTCACAGCATACTTACACTCGTAAGAAGAAGTTGTCGATGAGCTCTTGACGCATGTCAACTCCTTCCTCTTCACCACTATCATCATCATTTGGTATTTCAGGATCCTTAACCGGCGGCTCCTTCTGATCTCTATCCATCTGTGATGAGAGGGATGTTCAGTCATAGGGCGAGGTTGTGGAGCATGCAGCAGGCTATGGTGATCTGACACACCTTCCTGGATGACTAAAGGAGGGCTCTCAGAGCCCTGTCCAGACATCTGAATCTGGCCTTCGGAGCCCAAAATCCCACTCTACTGCTTTCCGTGTTTTTCCATGGCCTCAATGAAGTGGACTCCCCCTGGCGCTGTCAGATTTCTCAGCAGTGTCAACAACCATTGGCTGTCTCCTGACTCCAGAGTCTCCTAGATGGAAGATAGACAGAAGTACAATGATGAGTCATACAATTTTAGGAGATACAACCTGACATTGCACACACACAAAGGTTGGACACATCATACTCACTAACAAGCCAGACCCTCTCTGGTAGTAGTTGTGACATCAGCTTGGGTAAGATGCTGTTCCACAGTACGAAGGAGTCATGGGCAGATCCTGGGAATCTGACACAGATGTGTGTGATTTATCAATCCGATAAACAAACCACTTGCACATTGATAGAGTGGAAGTGTTTCCTGTTTCTATAAACCTGTTCTCTGACTTGCGTTGGTACTAAGGCCTTATGTTTGCCATCAATAGCTCCAACCACATGTGAGATGAGACCAAATCCATGGAAGTCACCCTTCACATTGGCCAAATCTTCATATCTGGGGAACTGGATGTAGCTGTCCATGTGTCTCATCATTGCTGAAAACACATCACATAGTACAGCACTGAACATAGATTGTGACATTCCCCAAGATATAGCCACAGTGTTCTGAAAGGAACCTGTGGCCAGGAAATGCAGCGCTGCCATGAGTTACACCATTGGTGTCAGAGATGTGGGATAGTTTCTTCAAGGACATAAATGAGGCTCCAACTGGTCACATAAATCTTGTATTGTCTACCTATTAAGACAAAGCTTCCTGATGACGTCTCTCTCTTCCATAGTTTGAAGGTCTGGAAATGGACGGTATACTGGAGGCTGTCGTCTCCTTTCTCTGCCAGGGTACCTATGTCTGGAGTGTACAGACATATGGATATTGGTCACAGTGTCATCACAAACATTTAATAATACACATCCAAAAGTCATGTGCCCACACATACTAGCATATGTTAGCACTACACAGCAATTCCCCTCATGATTGCATAGGATACAATTGCATACATGTCAACATTTTGGATGAAGGAAGTCAGAGAAATGAGGTACAATTATCTGGAGGAGCTATTTCACCCATTGACTAATGTTGAAGGACAAGTTAATCCAAGCGGAAGACAGCTTTAAGTAAGACATTGATTGTCCTGAGAAATATTGGAGTTCCTGCATGAATTGGATCAATGACAATTATGTCATGGTTCATGTGGCACTGTACTAGTTTGTGGACTTCACATCGCCATATTGATGTGTAATCAGTCTAAAATCCTAGACTGGTTACATGCTGTTATCTTTGCATACATAAATGTTATGTTGCCTATGATGAACTTGCTATTCAGTATATGGCAGATGTCCTAACACATGTGTAGGCCTTATGCCCTAACTTGTGTATTTTTCCTGTAAGTAACATGTGAAGACGATGAGAAATATGTGTGCCATCCCACATATCACTCAACCCACATGAGGCCTCACCAAACTATTGTCTGGCAGATACCAACACCTCACACACCCCTTCAGAGTGACCCATAATGGTGATGTCATATGTAGGATGGCCACCAGATGTAGTGTTAGGCATGGAAAATGTGGACATGTGACGGCCATGTGGGCACAGTATACTCAGGCTGCGGAGAGCCTACCCTGACAATGAGTTGTGCCCTGTATGGTCCACGGCCCAGACTGTAGCAGAGATAATGTGGCTATGGAACTGCTGCACAGAGTACTCTCCCTGTAGATCTGATGATCCTCAAATGTGGCCTTTATTAGTGTAACTGGACCATGAGCTGGCCTAAATGCACCTAGTATTGCTACAGTTGGCATGGTACCTGATGAGATCATCAGACCCGATACTACTGTCAGTGGACCTATAGTGCCATTGTGTGTCTTTGCCTTAAGACAGGCCCCTTACTTCCACATGTCTGGGATTTTACTGTCCAATGTGTGATGCTAGCATTGTACAGGAACATTGCTCATGTGAAACATGTACACTGTAGATAGTTGGTTACATCTGCAGTGCTGTTCAGAAGTGCATTACCAGCTGTGTTAGAAGGAGCAATAATGCATTATGCACAATGGAATGCTGATGTCGTCCCATACATACTATCACATATGGCATGCGGTGTGTCCTGTGATGCGAGAACTACCCACACAAACCCATGCAGACATAGTATGACATCCAAATGGGTAAATCACATTTCTACTGATCATTAGACTGGGAGCTTTCAGTGACAAATGTGCCAGCCCTCTCATTGTGACCCAAATTTTGGAATGTAGTCAATGCAATGACAGCAGTGATGTCTTGGACTGTTTGAATAAAGCCATTTGTCCAGACTGTTCAGGTATCTGTCCGGTGATGCACTAGTACTGTAACCTTCAGGAGGACACAATGGTGTGCTTTGTTACATGTTAACTAATTTCAGAGCACATGTTGTGTGGGCCAGGGCTACATGATGTCAGTGGGCTGGCCTAGTCAGTATAGGAATAATCAGAATGGAGGGTAGTCCCCAGGTGACTTAAATAGTCTGTAGTAATACTTTTTGTGGTGCTTAGCATCTGTGCTGTATACATGTAGTGTGTGCAATATATCAATGGTTATGCTAGTCGTCTACAACCTCTGTGTCACCCTAGCAGATAACCTGTATCTTGCATGTCTAATCAGTCTCTTCATCTATTGCATCCATATAGGTAAAAGCCCATCAGAAGGTGTCCATGTGGGAGGCCATCGCCCGGAGGGTGCAGACCCTTGGGGTCGCCTTTCGGCGCAGTGTTCACTGTAGAGAAAGGGGGGAGGATATGAGATATTGGACCCGTAAGATCATGGAGGTACAACTGGGGCTGTGCTCTCAAGGTAGAAGGGGCAAGTGATGGACACTGACCCCCCTAATGGCCCCCATACTAGCAGTGGCATACCTGGACCTTGATGGGCAGTTGAGAGCCCAACAGCTGCTAGGAGGAGGTGAGTATTGGCCTGAGTGAAACATTCTGCGTGCCCATCTATCTTTTGTTACAGGCAGCTATGTCCACATCAAGCTTGAAGGTGACTCATGTTCCATGCAATGGGAGAGTTGTTGCATGTGTAGGTCTGGTACTAGGAGCATGGTGATAACCATACACTATTGTCCATCTGACCCGGAACTAAGCAGGGTCCAGTCAAATGTCAGTTTCCAGAGTTGAACATCCAAATGACTGCCTAATGTCACAGATCACTAACTTTATCTTTTGCTATCATTTGTGACAGTGGCCCCAAACAGATAACTTGTCATCATTGTGTCTAGAGTGATACTCACTCACCTCTGTGTCTCATGTGAAGGTGGACCACTTACTTGTGGAATGGCATACAATGTACTCCAGATGCAGATACTAAACACTACTTCCCCTTGGTAAGCAGGGATTGTACAGTATCATAAACACCACTGGTGTCATCTGTATTGATGCGTACATGCCAGCATGTGTAACTTTTTATGTTGTACTGTCATATGTACAACTGTTCCATACTTTCTCTGAGGGTCTACAAGGTTTTCATTCGTATTGCATCACATTTGTATGTGTTGGCTAATGTATACATGACAATAGTACTCCGTGATGGGTATACAGATAGATGTAACCACATACATGGCTGTATAGACATGGGTGGATGAGTCACACATACCCAATGACCATGATGGATGCCACTAGGCAGGTCAAATTGTTGAGGCAACAACACACATGGTTGGCAGACTTCCAGTACTATCTGGCAATGTGAGTTTTCACATCATTGAGAAGGGGTTATTCAGTTAGGTGTGATGCACATGTACATTTGTGCAGGGTCATTCTGTACCTGGTTAAATGCATCAGGGAGTGACATGCTGAAATGTTGGGTTCATATGTGTGTGTCAGCACTCAGTAGTGCATTGGTATTTGTGTTTGCGAGACAAGGAAGGTACAGTGTATTGCATTCCCATTTGGACATGAGCAAGACACCTTTATGGACTGAATGTTTCCTGAGCCTCATGTACTTTCAGTGTTCTAATGGCATTGACAATTGCAATGTGAAAAAGGTGTGCTCACGTAAACCAATTTTGACTGGGGATGCTCCTAGGCAGACTTATGTACAATGTTTCTTTGTGCTGAAATTGCACACCACTTGGGGCCACATGCTCTCCATTCAGCTCTTCTACACTACGTGTGAGACCAACCTAAGCTACTCATGCAGCTTTTAAATGCGTCATCTGGCAGTGGACAGATGTGAGGGCGTCACTTGGGAAGTGTAAACAGTGTAGAATGGACACTTCCATGTCGCCCTCTTATTGATAGTCACATATTGCTACAACTTAGCTGTAGCAGGTGCCCAGCAGTTCTACATGTGGTGGGTTAAGGACACCTGTCCATTAGCTGATTGCAGGGCCTTGTGTGGATATCAATTAATGCATTCCATGTGGACTTCGCCTTTGATGACATCAGGTAACAATGGTATGATACAAGGGCCTAGGTTGATGGGGTGATGATATCTCCGGCTACCCACATGAGGCTGGGTTCAGGACATGGTCACACATGCAGGTGGAGCAGACTGTGGTTATGACACAGTTTTGGTGACTGTGCACAGATCATGTAGCATTCATGCATGTGCTCATTCCAACTTTGGAGGCATAGTAGTCATCCTTCTAGGTGTTATGATCTGTGCAATTGTGTAATGTGTTGGATCTGTTTGCCCAGTGTGATCACGCAATTGCAATTAACCTATTTCCACTATTATTTCAGCACCAACCCAGGGCAGAGGAGGAGACAGGACTGAGACCGTTGGCAAAGCAGCTGACCATAGTGGTTCCTATCATGCCAGTAACACAGAGGGAACCAGTAGCCCAGAGGGTGAAGGGAGTGCCATGGAAGAGCCAGACGACACATTAGTATCATCATTTGATTCGAGCTACAGTGGCCACTCCCTGGTGGTGGCAGACCCCCTGGACCTGCGTTTACAACATCCATGTCTGCCACACCTATTCCATCTCAACCCTCCCTGCTGCACCCCAGCCATCTGTCTGGGTCCGTTGCCCTAGGATGGGTGGAATCTCCTTTGCACCAGGCACCTCACCCCCTGCCCATGTCTCTCTTGCTACCCTAGAGGAAATTGACATCCTGATGTAGATCTCTGTGGGTCAGACTGCAGTGCTGAATGCCATTCAGATGCAAAGCCACCAGCTGATGCAGATGGTGTCATACCTGGAAGGCATTCACACTGACATTTCTGGCCTACAGACATCTTTTTAGGCTCTGGTTTCCAAACACACAGCGGCCTTCCAGCAATTCCAGGTTTCCACCCCAACTCCTGCCTCATCCACAATCCCTATTCCTGTACCTACCCAAAGCACACACGCACATAAGCATGCATCCACCTCAACATCCAGATAAGTAAGCAAGGGCCCCCTGTACAATAGTTGTATAATTCCTAGGGCAGGGTACTATCAAGTAAAGTATAAATCCCTAGGCAAGTATGATTGAACTGTCTGTAGTCTGTTGGTAAATCTATGCCCAATTAGTGCATTTAATTTCTTTGAGATATTGGAGTGCAATTCATATAAATTCAACTAACACTTACTATATTTAAAAACATTCATTTAATGACATATTAAAAAGCAATTCATAATACAGAGTAAAATACAATTGTTAAAATTTCTGAAATATTACACTTTTTATCACATCACATAATAATTACAGTTACAAAAGTACATATTCATTAGTGGCTGACGAGTAGATTCTTTCTCGACGCGCGTTTCGACGCAAACTGCGTCTTCATCAGGAGGGGCCACACGTTAACGTTGTTTGTATTCTAAATACGTTTCCAACACTCTAGCAGCTTTGTTTCCTTTACTTCGTTATCGTTCTCGTATTATGGTTGATTCTAGGTAAGTAGTTTGTTCTCTAGGAATGGAAATTTCTTCTTTTCTATTGCATTATAACGGATGTAGTTCAAGGTATACTAATAAAACGTATTTCGTCGTGGAATGATGAAGGCGACGGTCTTTTTTGTAAAGAAGCAATTGTCGTCATACAGGTAAAACTTGAAATGATTTTGTCGATGTATGAACCGGCGGCGTCTCTGCGTCCTACTCGGTCTATTGCGGTCTATACCGCAATAGACCGAGTAGGACGCAGAGACGCCGCCGGTTCATACATCGACAAAATCATTTCAAGTTTTACCTGTATGACGACAATTGCTTCTTTACAAAAAAGACCGTCGCCTTCATCATTCCACGACGAAATACGTTTTATTAGTATACCTTGAACTACATCCGTTATAATGCAATAGAAAAGAAGAGATTTCCATTCCTAGAGAACAAACTACTTACCTAGAATCAACCATAATACGAGAACGATAACGAAGTAAAGGAAACAAAGCTGCTAGAGTGTTGGAAACGTATTTAGAATACAAACAACGTTAACGTGTGGCCCCTCCTGATGAAGACGCAGTTTGCGTCGAAACGCGCGTCGAGAAAGAATCTACTCGTCAGCCACTAATGAATATGTACTTTTGTAACTGTAATTATTATGTGATGTGATAAAAAGTGTAATATTTCAGAAATTTTAACAATTGTATTTTACTCTGTATTATGAATTGCTTTTTAATATGTCATTAAATGAATGTTTTTAAATATAGTAAGTGTTAGTTGAATTTATATGAATTGCACTCCAATATCTCAAAGAAATTAAATGCACTAATTGGGCATAGATTTACCAACAGACTACAGACAGTTCAATCATACTTGCCTAGGGATTTATACTTTACTCCACCTCAACATCCACAAGCAGCACACAACAGCAGAAACATGAGAAAAAAGATGGGTACACAACCAATCACCAGGCAGTCCACTCCCTCACCACTGCATCCAGTGACATACACCCAGACACCACATCCACTGCACAACACACATCTAAGGGCCACATGCATCAACGAGAAACCTGCTCGCAAACGGGCAGATTAGCAGAATCTGCCCCTTTGCGACCGGTATTTTTGCATTTGGGATGCATCATTCCAAATGCAAAAATCGATATTTAAGGAATCTCTAAATAGCGATTCCTTAAATTGCGATTGCATTTAAGGAATCCCAAATTGAGATTCCTTAAATGCAATGCATGTAAGTTTAAAAATTAGCGATTTCGCTAATAGGGGGAGCAAATTACCATGAAGTTGAACTTCATGGTAATTTGCAAAATCTTTGAAAAATGCACTAAAGTGCATTTTTCAAAGTTCCATTTTACACACACACATGCCCTTGGGGCATGTGTGTGTGTGCAAGATGTATTCATATGCAGATTTCAGGGGTGCAACAGGGTGTCCTTTTTGACGCCCTGGCACCCTTGAAATAGCATGAGCAATTTGCGATTCTCTAATTGAGATTAGCAAATTGAGAAAGTCCTCCCATTCATTCCTATGGACCTCTAGGCCCATGGGAATCAATGGGGAGGTATTCCTTAATTGCGACTCGCAAGTTGCGAGTAGCAATTAAGGAAAGTTTAGAAATCGCTATTTTGTAAGCGATTTCTACATGCATAGCCTTTTGCTATTCCTTATTAGCGAATCCTTATTTTTCGCTATTAAGGAATCGCAAATGGCATTGTTGATGCATGTGCCAGTATGACACATACCAATCCAGACACCGCACTTGAAGACACAGCCATTACATACATTCAGGCAGTTACCACACCACCAGACACAGCCACAACACACATTCAGGCAGACACTGCACCAGCAGACACAGCCACTACATATATACAAGCAGACACCCCACCAACAAACACAGCCACTACTGACATTGCACACCCAGATACCACACCCACACTACAAGCCACAGACATATCACACATTCAAAAGGGACAGAAACGTTCATCACCCAAACACACAGAGACATGCACAAACAGCACATGCATCCACCTTCAGACATTACATCCCTCTACCTCTAACACCCAACATCTTGGCTTACCTCCTCCCCAGTCTCCCAAAGAACGTATCCTGTTTGCCCTTGACCGCTTCCCTGCCAAAGCTGCCCCCACTCCCAAAGCCAAAAGATATTCTTTCCCACCCCTAATCTTGCCTTCTACTTCCACCCAAAAAACACCAGCCCTCCCCAATAAACCCCTCCCTATCCCACAAGGTTGTGAAAAAAGTGAACCCACCTGTCCAGAAACTGACCCAGCCCCTAACAAAACACAAAGGACCTCTATTCCATCCCACTGCAGATCTTTTAAAGCCAAATACAAAAACTGAAAATTTGCTCCCACCCTAGCTATACCCATCACTACCCTTCACGCTTACCAAATCCCCATATGGTAAAATCTAGCCTTCCCAAACCCAAGCCCAACCCTTCCACATACAATCTAACACTCCCAATCAAGAGCCAACCCTCCTAAGGATCAGCCTAGCCCTCCCGATCCCGGTCCCAACCACAACCAACTCAAATACCTTCATAGAGGTGCCTGAACTGCCCACTAGATGCCCCTTCCTGGAGAGGTTTCCCTGGCAGTGTTCTGGTAGGAGAGTTAGGTTGCACAGCAGTGTGCTGGACCACATCCTCAGTTTTGGATTTGCCATTGGCCTATGTTTTTGTATCCCAATTTGCACTCCATAATAAACAACATGCTTTGTTTAGAACACCTTTGTCTGGCCATTTCTACTGATGCTACTTGTTGTTAAATACTAATTTGGGATGTGTGACTACAGTTGTGTTTATCTGACCATGATAGCTGATCCATTTGCAGTGGTAAGTATGATCAGACCTTGGGACAAGTTATGGTGTTACAGAGGACAAGGGTTAATGTTCAATGGATGTATATGTGGGATGAGTTCCAATTGGGGACTGACATTGCACTGGGTTGGATCTACTATGGTAAGTATTGCAGCTTGACTTGGTCAATGTCCACTTCTTTTGGCTTGCTGTACTACCTGAGATGTAGGGTGGATATGTGTTTAATACGTGCAACGTTGGTACATGTTTCTCCACACATGAGGGTGGAGTATTGTCATACCTGATTGGCACTTTGGATGCACATGTACCCTTTTTCATGTGTGTTCTATCCACATACGTTTACTAGATGTCTGACAACTGATGTTTCTCCAGTGTTTCATTTCATTTTCAGGACTTCAACTTATACATTAGCCACATGTGTATGCCACTTTGTGGAAATATTGGCTTTCCCTGATATACCTCATGCCACAGGTCCCACAGGTCCTGTGCACATGGAGACATTGAAGAAGGTGCAATATGGACTGTGTGTTGCTTTACAGTAGTCCCCCTGGTTTAGGTAACCCAAATCTGCAGGGAGTCTTTACACGTTGGCTTTTAAATGTATAAAACAGTGGTTTGGGATAATCCCATTTACCTGACTTTCTTTTTTCATGTGGGTGATGTGTGAAGGCCCACTGTTTATTGCATACATCAGTACACCAGCTTCTGAAATATGCACACATGTAGGGTTTGTGAGAGTGTGCCTGTACATTGTCACTGACCTGGACATAGAGGGCATCATGCAGATGTGATGGAAACATACAATCTGTGATGGTGCATACAGGGACCCACAAAATATGTTTGGACCAAGGATACTTTGCCCCTAGCCTTATCCGGGGTGTTGTGCTGGGGGGGGGTGTATGTAGTGTCACAACCCCATGATTGATGTATCGTGTGGGACAAAGTTGGCTAGGAGTGCTTTCAGTCAGGTGATGTCTGTAGATTTTCACCAGGAATGTTTGACCTGACACACACACACACATGTTCTCTGTTTTTCATCTTGTGGAGGACTTGTACAGTGTGGTGAACTTTGTGTTTCATTGTGTTTTTTTGTCTTCTCCACTAGAGGACTTTTAGGGCCCGATTCACAGAACTAACTTAAGACAAAATCCTAAACTTACTACCATTTTCGTATTCACAGAAGGCACTTACTCATTTTGGTATTCACAGAAGACTCTGACTCACTTCGGTATTCACAGACGTTAGGAGTCCTAACTTTAGGACTCTTAAATGCCTTCTGTGAATACCGAATGTCTTAAAATTAGGATTTTTTTCAGTTCAGGAGTCCTAAAGTTAGGACTCCTAACTTTACTACTACTAAACTGAGGAAAATCCTAATTCTAAGGCTTTCGGTATTCACAGAAGGCATTTAGGAGTCCTAAAGTTAGGAATCCTAACTTTACTACTGCTAAATTGAGAAAAATCCTAATTTTAAGACTTTCGGTATTCACAGAAGGCATTTAGGAGTCCTAAAGTAAGGGAGTCCTAACTATACTACTACTAAACGGAGAAAAATCCTAATTTTAAGACTTTCGGTATTCACAGAAGGAATTTAGGAGTCCTAAAGTTAGGACTCCTAACTTCTGTGAATACCGAAATGAGTAAAGGCCTTCTGTGAATACCAAAATGAGTAAGTGCCTTCTGTGAATACCAAAATGGTAGTAAGTTTAGGATTTTGTCTTAAGTTAGTTCTGTGAATCGGGCCCTTAGTGTGTAAACTGCACTAGGGAAGGCTCTGACAGGGGCATGGCTGATGTACATGAGGGCGTGACTTACAAGCATATAAGCTGTACATCTGTGATTGGCATATTGTCCTGCACAAACAATATATTCCTACTTCTTTCATTGCACAACATCAAGTTATCTGATCTAACAAATTACCTTGCACCTTCAAGAAGCCAGGACTATTGGATTTGCCAATGATTGATAGTTTCATTAGATATTGGAGCAAGAACTTTGACTACATTACATAGTTTTTTGAAAATGCTTCTGTTTTGACCTGAACAACTCGGAATGGAGTATTCTGAGTCTCTATGCAGTTTCATCAGCGGCAGTGGAAGGTGGTACTGCTGCAGAGTTGAATTTAATTCGCACACTGAAGATTAGTTCAAAAATGGAGATTCAGATGGAACCCATCTCTGCAGCTGCTTTTTCAACCTACTGGTGGTAAGCACTGTCAGAGCCGGATCCACTACAAGCCCTGCTACACAACTCTTACTACTTGCTCTTTCCATTGTCCCTTCAGGCCCCCTTGTGTCCTGCTTCTCATGAAATATGTATTGGAAACATGTTGCTCACACCCCCCTACTCATACTGAGCAAGCTACGCCCCTGCTTTTCTATGGCGGTGCATCGATTTTCTGAGGATTCCATGTACATGGGTAGGTGTGAGACTTACCAGTGGTTGCATCCACGATGGGGTTGATTTGGACGTGATTGAGCAGGTATAGCAGGGGCAGGACATGTACAATAGTCTCCATGTCGGCACAGGGCATGAGAAGCTTTATACAGGTGAGTGTCGGTCTTCTATCCCTCTTTTCCTGCCAGCTCTGATGAGGTGGTTAGACTGTCGGCTCATTGGAAAGGCATATCGTAACTGGCCGGGTGGTTTGTATGGCATTCCACTCTCTGACTGGCTCTATTGGTCCTTTCCGATGACCCCACTGTCAAAATTTGCTGGTGGAGTCCGAAGGACAGCGGTCGTCAGATTTCTGTCTATTCGCAAGCATTGGAATCTGAAGGTCAGCGCAGCCACTTCCGACGAGACTGCAGCAGTCCGACTGCATCCGACAGGACAGAGGGAGATGCTCCCACTGGCATCCAGACGAAGCCTTGTGTTGGAGTTCATACAGTAAGAAATTGATGTTGGCATCAGGGTTTTTTGCCATTTTTAAAATACATTGATGAAGAGCTACTGAATTGCTGAGCTATTGCTAAGAGGGTTCTGGTACTACTCTGTGGACAGATCTGGAGTGGAGAAAATGAAGGGGATAAGTATGTGGTTTATCCAATGAAGGAGATGTAGTACATGGCAGGTGCTGTTGGTGGTGATTGTGCATATGAAATCCACGAAGTACCCATTTGTGTGGCTTAAAGATGATCTACTTGATTTTGAGAGGTTCTAGGAGGTTGAGAATAGCCTCATCCATGGTATTTGTTGACACTATGGTGTCTCTGACTGTATAGTCAGCCTGGACTAGGGAAGGTGGTGGACTAAGTGAAAGGTGGTGTTCTATGCACTTGAGAGCTCAATGTGGGAGGAGAAGAGAGCAAATGGGTTGTTAGGTGATTGTTACAGGGGCATGAAGTGCCATGTTGATCTTTGGATGGCAGAGATGGATTTATCTGATCTGTTGGTATAGCATTCTGCTAGGTGATGGAGTCGGAGAAGAGCCAGGTTTCAATGATGAAGATGGGTTGAAGGGGGTCAGTGGTGGTAAGGTCTGCTATGTGTGATCATGCCAAGCTACATACAGTCTGTTGATCAGGACAAAGTGTAATAGCAGATCTTCTATGCCTGCTGCATGCAGAACTGCAGATTGTACATTGATCAGCATGACGCATAACATGTGCTATGCATATTCTTTGTGTGGTGTGAAGAATGTTCATGAAGTAGTTTAGTGTGTATGAATGTAGGCATCGGGGCAATGAGGTATGTCAGTGTGGCAAAGAAGAGTCACATTGCGAGTGAATTTGAGTCAGTTGAGAGATAGTGTGAGTGATGCTGAGGTCTGGGCCCTTCAAGTCTTTTTTGGCATTGGGTTCTTGTTGCTAGAGTCTCCTTTAGTAATAAGGTAAAATCCTAACAACAATACAATTTTTGTTCAGTTTTCACCTAAACCTGCATGTGATTCCAACATTGTGTGTGTGCTGATGTTTTGGTATTGTTGCTGCGGATGCAGAGGCTATTCATCCTCATGCAGTTTTGGTTGCCAGAAGACATTCAGTCAATAATATCATCTGGTGGGAGACACTGAGCAGATCATACCGAAACTAGCTTACGTCTAACAGTCCCATTTCCTTACTCAGGCTTTCTGGGGTAAAATAGAATTGTTAAAGAGAAGCAGTAACAGGGTAGAGGAGGGGACTTCTCAGTCTATGTTGAGGGGTAGTTTAGAGGAGTATTGACCTAGATGAATTTGCTGCCTTTACTCATTTATAAATGATTTAAACCAGACCAACATTTTAGACATAATAGTACACCACCTTTCAATCAATTTATCTCGTAGTCCACGGTGTCAAATGCCTCTGAGTGTTGAAATAAGATTATTGCTACAGGCCCCCCAGTCCTTTAGGCGCACACTTTTCTCTGATCACAATTATAGTTGTCACTTTCTCTTTCAAAGGGTGGGAGCCTGATTAGGCATTGAAAAGCTGCTCCTCAAGTTTGCTTTCAAAATGTTTAAATGAGTGCCAGCATTGAAATGGGTCAGACGTTTGCCGATTTGCAGGTTTTAGATTTGTTTCTCAACAGGGTCATAGGGCCAGATGTATCAACATTGCATTTTGCGAGTCCATAATAGTGAATTTTACCGATTCGCTATTATGGACTTGCAAAATGCAAAGTATGTAGGTTTTGCAAAATAAATTGCGATTCCTACCCATTCCTTATTTGCAACTCTTAAATTGCGAGTCACAAATAAGGAATGGCTTCCCATTCATTCCTATGGGCCTATAGGCCCATAGGATTGAATGGGAATTGCATGCACAATCTCTGAGTATCCAATAGGTACTCGCAAATTGCGCATGCAATTTCAAGGGTGCAAGGCTGCCAAATGGTTACCATGTTGCACCCCTGAAATATGCATGTGTGCACATGTGGCGAACATACATGGCCTAAGGGCATATATGTACTCCACATGGCACCTAGACAAATGCAGAAAAGTGCATTTTTCTTTGAATTCGCATATTACCAACAACTTGAAGTTGATGGTAATTTGCGATTCCTTAAAGCCAGGTCGCAATTTTTTTTTGCTTCCTGCATTTCATTTAAGGAATTGCAAATTGCGATTCCTTAAATGCATTAGCATAATAGGGAATCGCAATTTTTGCGATTTCCTATTTTGCGAATGCCTTTTGAGATGATACATCCCAAAAGGCTTTATCCCGTTCACAAACAGTTTGCGAACAGGAAAAACACTTGATATGGCCCATAGTCTTTCATCAGTGATACATTGATGCTGAAGAAGATATCCTCTGCCATGCTTTCCATATCTTGGGCTTAATTTGACTACTCTAGTGGATACGTCTTTACCTAATAATAGAATCAAATGAGATAGCTTATTTCTTAAGTGATCAGGTGGGTATGACAAAGGTCCAGGTTATGAGTAGAATTTGTAAGCTATTCTGTAGCTCATAACACAGATTTTTGAGTTGGGGGGGGCGTAGATAGGGAGTTCTGTATATATAGCCATATTAAAATCTTGATATTTTTGCATATCAATACTTTTATTTTGATATTTTGTCCGAATATCGAATCCGCACAGTAAACTGCATGTGGTGCAGCTTTGTATGTAGATTTTTGGATTTTTAAAAATAATTTCAATAAAAAGCAAACCTAGACATATATGTAGATGTAAATCTACATCTTCTTTTTATATATGTATTTTGGAGTACTTAAAGTAATACTTTGTTAGCATTCTTTTGCATACCCTTACACACCTTTCTGAATTGCCCCCAAATATCTAAAATGGGCATTAAATGATAATATACATGGCATATTGTTGTAAAATTTGAACAAAAAGAAGGGTTTGTGCTCTGTTGCACTTTAACTGGACATTTAATTTGGACATTGTGATTCACAAGGCATGCAAGAATAAGTGAAAGATTACTCCTGTGGTATTATTTGCCCTACTCATAATTTTATTTAATAATTCGAATGCTACAAGTGAATATTTAGTAACTTGTTGTGTGTCCATTCTAGATTTGGTTCAACATGCAATTTTAATCCCTTCATTTGGCAGGATTGGCGTTTTTGTGATGAAATGGGTAGGACAGTTCAGCACATGTGTTCCCCGATGACTAGAAAGACATTTATTTGCAAAGAAGGAAGACAGATTAAATAAATAAGTGTATTGAATAAAGAAAGTAATCTGCCTGTGTGCGCCTGCTAAAAAAGATAATACAAGCAAACGACAACACATTCCCTTCTGCGTTACATCTATGATGGATGACACCTAGGAGATCTGGGTGGACCACTATAATACTCATAAAATTAAGATAAATCATCGGTGAAGTGAACGTGGGCTGTGTGCCAAAAATAAATCACTGTCGCCTCAAAATTCATTAATCAACCCCCTCTCCTCTGCCTACCGCCTGTCTTGATGCATTTATTAGAACTGTATCATTTTGCTCGCCAGTGATGTGTTTATTATTGAGGGACAGCTCAGGGTAGGCTGGACACAAACAGGAAATGCGCGCAGATCAGATCCAGCTGCCCAATCTGTTAGGACATTTCTTTAAGCAAGGTCGTTATATTTCTGGCCCATTTACAGCACTTTATTAGACAGGCAAGGCATATTTTTTTGTGTTTGCTGTCACTGTGGTGATTTGTGTTGCAGCAAACAAAAAGCAAGCTAACACGCTACATTGTAAATAAAAGTTTCTTCCTAAACAGCTCCTTTCCTGAAAGGTAGACTGAAATACCTTCATGGACTCCTCCACCATACTGGGAACCACACTAATGAAAGGCAAAACTCAAACAGGCCAAGGACATAGGGTTGCCTCACCAGGGGCTGTGTTAATCAGTGGCGGCCGGTAATTTGAGCAGGTAGGGATTACACATGCACAGACATACATACCCACACTCACCCATCTACATGCACACTCACTCACACCCATACATTTACAAGCGCACACACACACATACACCCATCAGAAACAAGTACATACACACACACACATTCACATCACACACACACTAATAGACAAGCATTCATACATACACATATGCACTAAACATAAAAAAAAAAGAAAATCGTACTGGGCCACGGGTTTCAGGAGGGTTGGGACTGCCACCTCCTTTCATGGCTTGACCTGTGGTCAGCAGTGAAAGGAGTTGGCAGGCCCTTACTCATCACAGAGTGGGATTTATTTATTTGCAAAGTTTTATATTGCGCTGACTAGACCCGAAGGTATCAGAGCGCTTTACATGAGGATCAGCGAGTTACAGGTTAAATAATTACATCAATTACAGGAGCCGAATATAGACAATAGGAGAAAACAAAAGACATGAGATTACACAGTAATATGAGGTATTAGTGCGTAGAATAGCCAAGACGCACGTCTTATGGGGAAAAGGAAGGTATGGTAGAGGGGGAATGGTAAACGGGTAAGGAATGCAAAAGGTCAGGCATTCCGGCAAGGGGGAAAAGTACAACAGGGTGAAAGACAGTATATGAGGGGAGGGGGCGTAGTAGACTACAAGAGAAGGACAAACAGGCAATAGGTCAAAACCGCCAATAGCAATTATCCCAAAATGGCGGGATATACAGACACAAATCAAAGGTACCTGAACTCCACTGTTCCAAGCAGGGCTGGAAAAGGGGAGGCAGCCAAAAAATCATGGAGGGAGGAGGCGGGGTAGGGAAGGAAACACAATGGGGAGACGCGGAAAAACAATGTCAGGTGTCTGGCTGGGTAGGTGACGGCTGAGGGAGTGAACCAGAGCCAAACTCCTCTATAGCTGCTTGGGACAGCTCCACCGGGCATCGGCCAAGGTTGTTCAGGCTCTGCAGTAAGAAAAAAACCAGTTAAGGTATCCACCCAGTGGGCTTCGTCATATATCCAATGAAAAACACCAGTCCTGGTGTTACAGGGAAGCGCTGTCCGCAACATCCTCCATCTCGCCACCAGGTCAAGAGTGGTGAGAGGAGAGGTGGAAGGGACAGATTCCTAAGTCTGTAGGTTGTGGGACAACCCATTGTTCTTGCCTTCAGGCCTCTAGGATCAAGGTCAGTACGTGGGGGAGCCCCACCGCATCTCCAGGCTGGAAGTGCCCGAGCCAGAAATAGTCCATGTGTCCAGGTCAGGCCACCGAGCTATTGCGCTCTCACGAGTTCCACACTTGGGCACCACACCATTTATGCCAACATTCGCCAGGCCAGACCCTCCTTGGGACCCCACCAAGGCAGGAGATGCTGGTGCCGGTAATGGAGCCACCGGGATGCCTCCCGGGCCCATAAGCGGAGGGGCTCAGCCTGGTGCTCCCGCTTCATGCACTCACATCCTGGGGCCAGCAGCGGTCTGGGCCGAGTCGCAAGTCATCCTGGAGCCAGCGTGTCGCTGTGAGTGGACCTTCTTGCACCCCCCGCAGGAGCCGTACTGGACTGTGTTTGGGGGAGGGGGCCACCAGGACAACAGCCGGGAGCTCCGCAGTAAGCCCTGCAGGTGAGGGGGTTGGGAAGACGATGCGGCGGCGGCGGCAGGATACCGCGTGAGTCGCGGGCACAGTAACTCCTTCCCTGCTAAGTCGTGATGGATGAGGCCTCCTGCCAGCAGTGGCACCAGAGCCTCAGGTGGGGGTCGCGTGGAGGTCGCCAGAATGGATGCAGCTCGGCTGATGCATTTGGAGAACCCCCTTGTCTAGTCACTGGTGCTGCGGGCTGTCGACCACCATATTAGAGTCAGGCACGTCAGGCAAATAGCTGGTGGGCTGTCGTTTCCCAGTCAATGTCCCTCATACCGGCCCCAGAAGGCACTCTTGCCTCCCTTCGGTCCCGTCTGATCGCCAAATGGCGTACCCACCTCACCAGCTGGCCAGGAGTCGTCCTCCCGGGTGTGAGCTGCTGCCTTGGTGCTCCCCCATCAAGAACCTCCAGTCACAGCTTCTCTACATGCAGGAAGCCGTGATCCACTCACCACTCATTAGGGAATCTGGGTGAGGAGGTAGACTCCCTATTTCCGTCAGTCCGCATCGAGGGAGCACCTGTTTAACTGCGTTCTCTCGTCTCTCTCAGCATGGTGGCCGCCATTTTGCATTGCTCCTCGGCCACGCTCCGGGGCCCCGACAAGGCTCAAAAATGGGTTTGCCCCAAACAGCCAGGCACCCGCTCAGCCCCTACGGGGTCTGCTTCAGTTTGGGAGCCCTGGAGTTATGTTTGACGAGGATTGAAGGAAGCTGTGCTCGGGAATTCTGGCGCTGACCAGGAGCCGAGGCGATTCACATCCGCCCGGCCATCTTGGATGAGGTCAGTGGGAGTTGCTGACTCTGTGGTGATGTGGCACTGATTGACACTCAGCCCTGGGCACTTCAGGGCTTAAAATTGAAGCACCCAGGTCTGATTCTAACTGTGATATGCCCCCTCATGATGGGGGGGAGGACCTCAATGTGCTTTCTGCGCTGAGATGATCACATTTTGTGCATGTATAGTGCCTGGCTGCATGACCTGAATATAAAGAGGATAACCTTAAGGATTGGCCATGCCTGGGGTTGAATGAATTGACTTTACACACTGTAGGTGCATAAAGACAGGTACTCTGCACTGAGGCAGCACAGCCCATCATGATACAGCCCCTGGATATCTCTAAAATATTGCAATGAAAATATATTCAAGAATAAGATACAGTCTGAATACTCAGAAAACTCCATCTAATGGGAGTGAAAAAAGCAGATCAAAATGGAAAAATAAACATCAAAAATAGAAATACTGACTATATCTAAATGTTCTAACTGCAACTTATTACCACAGCTAAAGATTCTAGTGGACAGGTGTCTTCATAGCAAAGCATCCGATGCAGGGAATGTTTGTGGGTTAGCAGGAAACAAGATGAGAAGGACTTTCTCTAAGACCTCTGAATGATGCAGGATATTAGCCAGCCTTTTTAAAGAAAATACACAAATGGTAGACTTGACAAGGGACCTTAGAGGATATTCGCTGGAAACCCAAACAACTCTAGTGGAACAGATATATACGTTCACACTTTTACTATCAACAAAGAGTCATCAGTGACTACCTGTAATTCCAAAGGTTTGGTAATGGAGTTTTCAGGAAATGTATGTAGCTATTAATTGCATTCCTAAAGTAACATAGCTTCATAGGTCTACAAAAGAAGCAGTGCTCCAGAAACCTTGCTGCTTCCAACATCGGTTAGTTTGTGATATCATTCTCTATTTAGAGACTCCCTGGACCTAGACTTTTCC
Source organism: Triturus cristatus (assembly GCF_964204655.1). Taxonomy (NCBI): domain Eukaryota; kingdom Metazoa; phylum Chordata; class Amphibia; order Caudata; family Salamandridae; genus Triturus; species Triturus cristatus. Next base: position 1,371,954,117 of record NC_140589.1, read on the forward strand.
ACTAATCATGTCATCTATTAATCCACAATGCATTTGTGTATCTTGTCCTGTGCTTTGTATTCCTATTCAACATCACTAGGCGAAGTGACTGGTAACTTACTTACTAAGTGGCAGTTGTCTGACATCTGAATCGACTGATTTCAGTAAAGACATATGGAATTCAGGATGTATTTTTATGATATTAAGAAGAAATAGACATAATGTCACAGGGTTTCAATCTAATGGGGACCCACAGATCCAAGACAGGAACTTTTGGAAGCAAGCCAAATCACATTTCTTGTGCTTAGTCAAACATGGTCACGTTTTTGGTTGGACATAGCAATACTTTCCTTCGTAGCTGCATAATTTTTGTACATGACCATTGTTGTTTCTACATTTGACTTGATATTTTTCTCTTTTTCATGGATGTTGTAACGCTTATACACATTGTTTTTATCTTGCTGTTTGACCATGGGTATCAAAAGCATTCCAGGATGATAGTATAAAAAGCTACAGAAAAGTAATACATGTATGAACTGAACTGTCATACAAGTACATGTCTATACATAACATATCTATTCAGCAAGTTCAAGTTGAATAACCCCACACACACATTGCTACAAAATGTGGCTCACATATTCAGCTTGCCCATCTGTCTTTGGATGATAGCTAACAGGCTGGTGGGTACTAAAATCCAACAAGGATCCTATCTTTTTTCCAGTAAATGGGAAGTAATCTAATCCTCTTTATAAGAGATGATGGAATTCCATGATATTTTGCTGTGTTTTGCATGAACAACCAGGCTTCCTGGATGAGAATTCAGTAGACCTTCAATAGTATGAACAGCTCCACTTTTGTTAAGGAAACCACAACTACTCAGATTGTCTTTCAGTCAATGATGAAATGCAAGTTGATCTTGTGACATGAAGATGGAGTGAAGTTAAAGTCTGGAGTAACCTCTGTGGTGCTTTTCTTGACTTATTCCTTAGGCACACTTCACGTGCAAATACTGTTTATCTTGCATATTTAGAACAGACCCCTAAAGATACCTCTTATGAGATTTAAGGTTTTGTGACGTCCAGCATACTGAGCTGGTGGATCATCGTCATTTTTTTCATTTCGTTCGGATGTTGCCCTTCATCAGGGGAGAGGAACCTGATGTAAAAGATAAAGTAAAGTAAGGAAACGGCTGAAATGGTAACATATCTGTATCATGACGATCTCGGTGCTAGAAGGTGCTGGTTAACAAGTCATATTGGTTTTACATACAAATTTGCGGTGTCGACAGAGAATCATGTCAGGAAATTTCACAACCCCCGTGAAAACACAAGAACATCTAAATAAGCTTGTGATTAAAAAACACAGAGTGAACTCAAAAACAATAAGATAATAAGATTATGCTGTGACCCAGAAAAACAAAAATCGAACATTCATGTAATTAATAGTGTGGATACAAAAGTTCCGGGGAACCACCTTTACAACGCAACTTTTACAACGCTATGCTATTACAACGCATTTTTTACAACGCAAAAACTTTTACAACGCATGCTTTTACAACGCATGCTATTATATGGTAAGTACTTTTACAACGCATATACCTTTACAACGTATTATTTGAAAATGCCTTTACAACGCATGCATTTACAACGCATGCATTTACAACGCAAGATGTTATATGGTAAGTACTTTTACAACGCATATACTATTACAACACATTTTTAATGTTGGTATTTTAATTTTAAAAAATATATATCGTATAATTATTTTTTGTAAAAAAAATTGTAATTGATAAAAAGTGAGTAGTTTATCAAAATATTAATACTTGAGTATTTTGTCTAGTAGAAATGTTTTGTTGGATAGTTAAATTAATACTTGAGTATTTAAATATTTATACTTGAGTATTTTGTCTAGTAGAAATGTTTTGTTGGCTAGTTAAATTAATACTTGAGTATTTTAATATTAATACTTGATACTTAATACTTGAGTATTTTGTCTACTAGAAATGTTTTGTTGGATAGTTAAATTAATACTTGAGTATTTCTCAAAATAGAATGAGTTTTTTTATATTTAATTTTATACATATTACAGTGAATACTGAGAATTTTTAAAGTTAAATTAATAATTGAGAATTATTCTAAATAGAAAGAGTATTTAATATTTTATTTAAAATAAATAAGAGTGAGTAACTAAATTTTAAGACTTGAGTATTTTTTAAATATTAAAGTGTATTTCTAAAAATAATTTAGTTCATTTGTTTCTTTAAATTAAGAAACAGCATTATTTAAATTTAATTTATTTAAAATTTGTGAGTACTTTCTAAAAATATTAATACTAGAGTAATTAAGAAACAGCATATTTTAAATTTAATTTATTTAAAATGTGTGAGTACTTTCTAAAAATATTAATACTAGAGTATTTTTCAAAAATTTAAGGAATCAGATATATTAATACTAGAGTATTTATAAGTTCCAAAAATTAAGTAAATTTTTATATTAAAAAGGAAGAGTACTTTTGGATTATTTATTAAAAAAATTAGAGACATTTATTAAAAAAATTTAAAAATATAATAATAATTTAAATATTAAAAGAGTAATAATAAATGCATTTTAAAAACAATAGTAGTTTAAAAAAAAACCAAAAAAACAATTACTTACTGTTTTTAAAAAAATTCCCACGCTTTTCCATTGAAGTCTATGAGCGTCTTTGTCCTTTATTTATTTTGGCAGCTTCAGAATATACAACCCGCGGAACAAGAAAAGAAGGATCAGAAAGTGAAGAAAGAGAAAGTTTTGAAGGGAAAAGACAATAGAGTCGAGGTAAGGAACATATTTAGTAAATTAACATTTAATTAGTTACAATTTTGAAGTTTAAATAACTATTAAAAAAATAATAACAGCAAACAATTATTGTTTTCAAATTTTTTATTTATACAAAAATCATGAAAAAATAAACCATATTTTTAATGAATTTTGCAATGTAAGTAACATTTTTAAAACTAAATATAAATATTTTATTAACATTTATAAACATTTATTTACAGATTAGTTAAATAAAGTAGTCCGTTATAAATTTAGATGCACGCGATGACGTAATGACGTGAGCGTCGACGTAATGCGCCATTTTGCAGAGCATCGGAGGAGGAAGCAGCAGGAAGCTGATCTGCGGCCAGGTAGGAAATATTTTCATTTGTAATTGTAGAATAAACCTTTAAAAGGGATACATATATAGTGAGGAAAGAATAAGGGGAGGTTGCGTGAAAACTAATTGATTACTTAAATGTTTTTAAACATGTCCACATTAATGTCATTAATGTATGCCTATGTCGGGTCGCTAAAAGTTATTTATTTAGTTAAAAAAAGTATGTAACTGTTAAAAAATTAAAAGTTACTGTTCAGAAAGTTGATTTGTTTATTTAGGAAGTAAAAAAAGTAATGTCGATCTTCATTTCTAAGTGCAAAAAAGTTGCGTACTTTCAAATTTTGGAAATTAACGATTGTTATAAAAATGATGATTAAGCTGCAAAGTGCATTTCGGAATATGGTTTGAATTGTAGGATTTACATATGTTTCAGTTTTGGTGATTAGTTTTGACGGTAATTAAATTGAAAATTTTCGGTAATTATATTAATGGAGTTCAGATGTAGAACAATAGTTCAAATACTATGGGACAGTAAATTTGTAGACATTGGTAGTTTTTGTTTGAAATGAAGATTTGTTTTAAAAAAAAGGACCCGACTTGTTTGTTTGAAAAATATTTTAGAAAAAAAAAATGTATGCCAATTTTAATTTGAAAAATAGTAAAATTTAAAGCAAAGCAGGAAAGTAAGTTATTACATTATTTTAAAAAGAAAGAATGTTAGAAAGATTTTCCAGGTAGTCTATAGCCACACACAACGAAAATTGTTGTAGAATTGCCAATAGTCTCTCAGACATTTCCCTTGTTTTGACTGTTACTCGTGGGTTTAGACTACCTGCGAGTGTTTGTGCTATTCTCATTTCTTGGAAACTTTGCTCCTTCTTCAAAGTTTCCAAAAATGAGTAGAAGTTAGGATGTGGTTTGCCAATTGTATGGTTGAAGGAGTTATGCCATCCCTCAATGGCATTGTTTGTTTTTGCTTCTCCCTCTAAACAACTCGTGTAGCAGTTCCACCACTCCACATGGAATCGTGGCTTCCTCCTGCGACCCGATCTGCTTAGGTGTCCAATCCATGTGTCCTCAAAATAATTTAGAATGGGTGCCAATTTTTCTTCGTTACTCGTGTAATAAACAGATTCTATAATTGCAGTGTAGTACTCGTCCACACTATCGGGAGGAACAAAACAAAGTGCAGTTAATTTTTTTAGTTCAAATTGTAGTTTGCTATCCCGAGAATAATCTGCAACTAGGGATGTTTTCTGTAATTTACGCCAAAATGCCTGCGAAAAATGGAAAAAACATCCCTGAATTTGGGTATCCGTGTACGTTTTAGTGATCACATTGATCATGCTCAATTCAAAATCAATAATTATTTTTCGAGGACTTGAAGATGTTTTACTTTTAATCACTGATAAAAGTTCAGTGTATGTTGCAGAAGTCTTATCAGGTAGCAAACTATAAACTAAGGGAATTACACTATTGTTAATTTTAGCATGTATAGTGTAAATTTGAGTGAAAGGATGGGGTGTACTTTTAAACGTCCCATCCATCATCCAAATTTCACTACTTTCTAACTTAGCAAGGTTACGTGGGGTACTAAAAATTAGAATACGTTTCTGAGGGTTTTCGTTGTCATGCAGAAGGAAAGGTTCATCAGAAAAAGAAATTGAAAGATCATGAGGAATTCTAATGTCAGAGAAAGTATGTGGTGTAGATAATTGAATGTTACTTGCCTGCTTTTGTCTCGGAATAATTCTTCTCAAATTAGGTATTATAGGCATGTTACTAGCAACATGACTGGGGACATGCTGTGCAACCTCTCTTAAAATTGATCCTGTAGAATCATTGGAGGTGCTTGCAATAGCTTTCATCTCGTTTATTGTTTCTCTAATTTCTACATCCATTGCAGAGGCAGAGTGGTTATGTTCTGTGGTTTTCACAACCAAATTATCAACAGTAACCGCTCTGCCACTGCAATGGGTAGTGTAGTATTGCACACACCTCCAATGATTTCTAGTTAAACTTATTCTTTCCTTACTATATATGTATCCACCATGGTTTAATAAATTTTTGCCCTTCCTGGATTTAATAAAGTTGGCAGCTCCCAGGCTAGACATTATCTGAAAAGAGGAGAGAAGACAAAAAAATTAGCCTGAATAAAATTATGAAATATCTAAAACATAACATTTACACCATCCATTACTTTCACTACTGCTGCACCTTCCTGGAGTTAGAATAGTAAATTGCACCCCTACACCATCCAACACTTTCCCTACTGATGCACCTTCCTGGAGTTAGAATAGTAAATTCCACCCCTACACCATCCAACACTTTCCCTACTGATGCACCTTCCTGGAGTTAGAATAGTAAATTGAACCCCTACACCATCCAACACTTTCCCTACTGCTGCACCTTCCTGGAGTTAGAATAGTAAATTGCACCCCTACATCATCCAACACTTTCCCTAATGATGCACCTTCTTGGAGTTAGAATAGTAATTGTTACCCCTACACCATCCAACACTTTCCCTAATGCTGCACCTTCCTGGAGTTAGAATAGTAAATTGCACCCCTACACCATCCAACACTTTCCCTACTGCTGCACCTTCCTGGAGTTAGAATAATAATTATTACCCCTACACCATCCATCACTTTCCCTACTGCTGCACCTTCCTGGAGTTGGAATAGTAAATAGCACCCCTACACTATCCAACACTTTCCCTACTGCTGCACCTTCCTGGAGTTAGAATAGTAAATTGCACCCCTACACCATCAAACACTTTCCCTACTACTGCACCTTCCTGGAGTTAGAATAGTAAATTGCACCCCTACATCATCCAACACTTTCCCTACTGCTGCACCTTCTTGGAGTTAGAATAGTAATTGTTACCCCTACACCATCCAACACTTTCCCTACTGCTGCACCTTCCTGGAGTTAGAATAGTAAATTGCACCCCTACACCATCCAACACTTTCCCTACTGCTGCACCTTCCTGGAGTTAGAATAGTAAATTGAACCCCTACACCATCCAACACTTTCCCTACTACTGCACCTTCCTGGAGTTAGAATAGTAATTGTTACCCCTACACCATCCAACACTTTCCCTACTGCTGCACCTTCCAGGAGTTAGAATAGTAAATTGCACCCCTACACCATCAAACACTTTCCCTACTACTGCACCTTCCTGGAGTTAGAATAGTAAATTGCACCCCTACACCATCAAACACTTTCCCTACTGCTGCACCTTCCTGGAGTTAGAATAGTAAATAGCACCCCTACACCATCCAACACTTTCCCTACTGCTGCACCTTCCTGGAGTTAGAATAGTAAATTGCACCCCTACACCATCAAACACTTTCCCTACTGCTGCACCTTCCTGGAGTTAGAATAGTAAATTGCACCCCTACACCATCAAACACTTTCCCTACTACTGCACCTTCTTGGAGTTAGAATAGTAATTGTTACCCCAACACCATCCAACACTTTCCCTACTGCTGCACCTTCCTGGAGTTAGAATAGTAAATTGCACCCCTACACCATCAAACACTTTCCCTACTACTGCACCTTCCTGGAGTTAGAATAGTAAATTGCACCCCTACATCATCCAACACTTTCCCTACTGCTGCACCTTCTTGGAGTTAGAATAGTAATTGTTACCCCTACACCATCCAACACTTTCCCTACTGCTGCACCTTCCTGGAGTTAGAATAGTAAATTGCACCCCTACACCATCCAACACTTTCCCTACTGCTGCAACTTCCTGGAGTTAGAATAGTAAATTGAACCCCTACACCATCCAACACTTTCCCTACTACTGCACCTTCCTGGAGTTAGAATAGTAAATTGAACCCCTACATCATCCAACACTTTCCCTACTGATGCACCTTCTTGGAGTTAGAATAGTAATTGTTACCCCTACACCATCCAACACTTTCCCTACTGCTGCACCTTCTAGGAGTTAGAATAGTAAATTGCACCCCTACACCATCAAACACTTTCCCTACTACTGCACCTTCCTGGAGTTAGAATAGTAAATTGAACCCCTACATCATCCAACACTTTCCCTACTGATGCACCTTCTTGGAGTTAGAATAGTAATTGTTACCCCTACACCATCCAACACTTTCCCTACTGCTGCACCTTCCAGGAGTTAGAATAGTAAATTGCACCCCTACACCATCCAAAACTTTCCCTACTGCTGCACCTTCCTGGAGTTAGAATAGTAAATGGCACCCCTACACCATCAAACACTTTCCCTACTACTGCACCTTCCTGGAGTTAGAATAGTAAATTGCACCCCTACATCATCCAACACTTTCCCTACTGATGCACCTTCCTGGAGTTAGAATAGTAAATTGCACCCCTACACCATCCAACACTTTCCCTACTGCTGCACCTTCCTGGAGTTAGAATAGTAAATTGCACCCCTACACCATCCATCAGTTTCTCTACTGCTGCACCTTCCTGGAGTTAGAATAGTAATTGTTACCCCTACAGCATGGTACATTTTTACAACTGCTGCACCTTAGAATGTTGGATAAAAATACCTTTCTCTTTCGAATTTGCTTTTCTTGCTGACTCTTCTTCAGTGGGAATGGCGTGTAGGCTGGAGTAGACACTTATGTGGTGATTGGATTTCTAATGGAAAAATAAATGTCTGGAAAAGTGAAATAAGAAAAGAATGAGAAAACTGAACGATGTTGAGAAATGCGATTTTACAATAATTTTTAAAAAATTGTATATTTGTTATAAGTTGTAGTAGATAACACTTTCTCTAATGCTACACCAACCTTTAGTCATGAAATAAAATTCTGAATTCTGCAAATGTAACCATAATTAAATTGGTTTTTTTTTCAACATTAGCAATGAGATGGCTAGTCTAATATATTGAAGGTTAAGAAACCATGCTGAAAATCAATACCTTGTTTTGTAGAAATTGCTTTTCTGGGTGAGGCTTCTGAAGATGATTTGGTCTGTTGGCTCAAGATTTAACGTATGTGATTGAAAGAATTTTTCTGCAACGAATCAAATTGTTGTCTCTTTTGAAAAAAAAGAGGATAATAAAAACAATAACGTTGGTTTGAAATGTAAAATCTGAGTATCTTTAAATTAATAATGACATACAATATTACTAATACTACATGACACTGTACTAACCAATGCACCTTCCTGTAGTTGAAATACAGATATGTACCCCTACACCATAAAAAAATCTCCCTAATGTTGCACCTTCCTGGAGCAGGAATAGTATATTGTTACTCTAAACTATCCATTATTTTTCTAATTAGGTACTTTAGAGGAGTAATAATTGCAAAAGGAAGGATTAAAAATGTATAGAAAAAATAATACTGAAAAGGTAACATACCTTTTTCAGTTGTTATTTGTTTTCGTGCCTCTAAGGTAATGCTTGCAGCAGGATAAAGTTATTTTTTTGGTACAGATGTACTCTGGAAATAAAAAATGTTTAATAAATTAATGTTCCTTAGCCAACGTTGGTTGGAAAAAAAATACAATTTTTAAACAATATGATATATGACAAATGAGTATGAGTAACAATTGGTGAAAGTAAACATATTACACATTTAATGCATTTTTCACAAAAAAAAAAAAGGTTACTCCGATACTATCACAAAATTACTGTAATGGTGAACATTCTAGGACTTTGAATAGAAATAGTTACCCTAGTAATTTGAATCGCTTTTTCTGATGTAGTACCCAACTGAAGTCTTATTAGTAATTGTTACTCCTGCATCATGGTATTTTTTCGTTTATGATGTAGTGAGATTGAGGTTAAAAAAAAAACACCTTTGCCATACATCACTTTAGCTAATTTTTTTTAATATATTTTACAAGTAAAACAATTAAAAATAAATTACATTTACCTTCACAATTGTATATGTCAGTCGATAACGTGGTGGTGATGCTAAATTAGGTACACCAATTGTTGAATCTCAATATATTCCCAGTTTCTGTTTTTGGAAAATAAAATACTTGTTTTAAGTTGGTGTATATTTTTAGTGAAAATAAATTAGAAACAGTACATTTTAAAAGTTATTATTATGAATTTTATTTAATTTTTTTCTGGGTTAAGAAAATATATTTTACGCAAAACCAACGTTTAAAAATATTGTAATGACTTACTAGTAGTTGCTCTATTGGAATGCTTTTATGAAAGAATTCCGTGCTCTCTCTGAGGAGGTCGCAGTGGAGGTGACAGAGGGTCAGCTTTTCACGTCTGGTCTCTCTGGTAGTTGATAATCAACTGAGTGCAAAATGGTGTCTTCCTGGTATTTATAAGTTTTACTCTGTGTCACTATTAATTTTTTTAAAAACTGCGTTCGTTGTGTTTTTTTACATACTTTGTTTTAATGTGGAAAATGATAATTTAAAAATGCTTTTACAAAACTATTGTTTTCATTCATTTGCTCCGTTTTGGCATCCATTTTGGAACATGTCTTTTGGTATTGTTTACATAGAAACTGTGGTAGGACAAGTTTTACAAGTGAGATGGTTAAAATGGCGCCTATGTGTATGTGTCTTATGTTTTACTTTGATAACTTACTTTCCGATGTAATTATGATAAAAATGTGTATGTACTGTTATTTAAATTTTCGTTATTTTTGTAAAACTATGACATGTGTGAAAACGGAATTTTATGGGGGATTTTGAGTATTAATTTTAATACTCGAGTATTAATTTTTATACTCGAGTATTAATTGGGTAATGCGTTTCAGTAGATTTACGTTCAGTTTTTCTCCACATTTTAATACACTTCCCCACCCTAAAACCCCTACTTTCCCTGCATCCCGTGCCAGATTTTATTGTACTTTTAATTAAAAAAAAAAAAAAAAATCGCGTTGTAACGGTATGCGTTGTAATTGATTTCGTTGTAACAGCACTTTTCAGTATTTTAATAGGTTTTGCGTTGTAAGAGTATTCGTTGTAAAGTAATGCGTTGTAGTAGTACTTGCGTTGTAAAAAATGCATTGTAAAGGTATGCGTTGTAATAGCATGCGTTGTAACGTCATACATCCAAAAGTTCCAAATCCAAACAATGAGTGGCGCCGATTAAACATACTGTCAATTCCTTCGGTAAGCCAATAACTGCTGATTCATGACGGTTCAGGGAAGCAAAATGCTAAAAGTGCTTCCAAAGGGTGTGACTTGCATGAAGAATGCATGCAGGCTCGTGGCTGTTATGGAAAATGCTAAGCACCCAGCGGAGTGAGGACTGTAATTTTGCACCCCAGTCTCTGTCCAGCACCTACCCTGAGGCAAGTACTTGGTGGAGTTAGATTACTAATTCCCCCCCAGTGACTGAGCAGCACTTTCCCTGTGTAAGTACCTGGTGGAGTTAGATAGTACTTTTGCCCCAGTGACTGTCTAGCACCTTCCCTGAGTTAAGTACTTGGCAGCTGGAATAGTAATTTTACCCCTATCATTGTCTAGCACCTTCCATGAGGTAAGTACCCAGTGGAGTTATAATATTAATTTTGCCCCTCTTAGTCACTCTCCAGAACCTTCCCTGAGGGAAGAACCCAGCAGAATGAGAAAAGTAATTGTGCACCCCAGGCTCTGTCCAGCACCTTCCCTGAGGTAAGTACTTGGCAGAGTTTGGATTGTAATTTTGCCCCCCAGTCACTGTCTTGCACCTTTCCTGAGATAAGTAGCAGACAGTGAAAATAATAAGTTTGCAGCCCAGTCTCTGTCCAGCACCTTCCCTGAGGTAAGTACTTGGTAGAGTTAGAATAGTAATTCCCCCCCAGTCACTGTCCAGCACCTTCCCTGAAGTAAGTACCCGATGGAGCTAGAATAGTAATTTTGCCCCATTCACTGTCCTGCACATTCTCTGAGGTAAGTACCCAGCAGAGTGAGAATTGTAACTTTGCACCCCAGGCTCTGGCCATCCCCTTCACTGGGTTAAGTACTTGATGGAGTTAGAGTAGGGATTTTGCCCCCCAGTGACTGTACAAAAAGAACAATTGATGGACAGAATACAGAACAATGTCATACATTCACCACAGTACAGAGATCTGGGCCTAAATCCATCGTTTATTTGCTCATCATGCCATTCCAGTTTGGACCCCGCCATATGTAAATCAGTCTTGACCCTTACCCCAATGGGAACAGTCCAGCCCAAACTGCCAGGCCAGGTCCTCCCTGGACTAGAAACAAGCATCCTAGGACCAGCTTCTGGCTTCCAGCCCTCATAAGCCAGGATAGCTTGACTCCAGTGACATGGAGAGCATGGGATCCACGTCTGGGCATACCTGTCGCACTCGGGGTGACATATGCAAAAAGAACAATTGATGGACAGATTGCAGAACAATGTCCTACATTCCCCCCAGTACAGAGATCTGGGCCTAAATCCATTTTTTTTTGCTCACCTTGCCATTCCAGTTTGGACCCAGCCATATGCAAATCAGTCTTGACCCTGCTCTCAATGGGAACAGTCCAGCCCGAACTGCCAGGCCAGGTACTCCCTGACTGGAAACAATGTGTGCAGATATATATATATTCAGTGAAAAAACCATAGGTTTCACACATGCTATAGTTAGCTGGAGATTTTACTCATAAAAAACCAATGAAATTCCCCCGTTATAGTTAGTGCAGGCAACTATAACTCACGCGACCGCAATCCTCTGCTGATGCTAATACTGTATTTAGACACTTATTTGCCCATGTCTTCTTCCATTAAATTTTAGCTATACATATATTACAACTTTTTTTTTTTCATAAAGACACATATGTCATCAGCAGAGGATTGCGGTCGCGTGAGTTATAGTTGCCTGCACTAACTATAACGGGGGAATTTCATTGGTTTTTTATGAGTAAAATCTCCAGCTAACTATAGCATGTGTGAAACCTTTGGTTTTTTCACTGAATTTGCAAGGTTTTTTAAATGCTAATTCCTAACTATAACGTGTGTGAAACCTATGTTTTTTTCAGTGAATTTGTACGGTTTTTTTAAATGCTAAGTTACTTTACGCCGTTCGTGGCGTGCGCGCCCACTTAACGCAGTTCGTTCCGTGCGCGCACGGTGCGCTTCGCGCACCGCGCGCCCACTTTACGCAGTTAGTGCCGTGCACGCACGGTGGGCACGCGGTGCGCTACGCGCACCGCATGCCCACGTTACGCTTGATGGGCCATGTACGCACGATGCGCTTCGCGCACCGTCCGCACATGGAGGACATATTATGCGCTTCGTTGTGAAAGGTAATATTTTAAATGTTCCTTATTATTGGTATGCCATGCACAAAAGGTGCACTTCGGGCACCTTATGCACACGGGGTGGGGAAAGTGTGGATTATTTTTTTTATTATAAATAATTTTTACCGTACGCGTACGGTAAGCGTAATCGGCGTTTTTTCGAAAAAAAAATAAAATTGAATTTTTTACATTGGGGGTTCTTTTGGGACACCTTAATCAAGGCTAGGTGGTTAGGAGCTGTATAAACAGCCCCTTTACATGTTTTTTGCCTTTGTTTTTCCTCCCCCCCTCAGAGTGCGAGAGAGAAAATGGCGGCTGCCGCTTCCTGGTTTCGACTGATTCGAATGTTTACTAAGATCTAACAGCCAATCAGAATCGCGCTCGCGCACGGCACCGTACGCGTACGGTAAGCTTACCGTAAGCGCACGGTAAGCGCACCGTAAGCTGGCTCAGATATATATATTGATTTAAATGCTATTTTCTCAGGATCTACTGAACAGATTTACACCAGACCTACAAAAGGCACTTCCTTGACCTGTAGACTACCTCTCTGCCAAATTTCAAGTAACTCTGTTCGGCCGTTCGGGCTGTAGCTGTGTCTAAAGGTCCTATGGAAAAATGCATGGGAAAAACGCGTTTTGGGACCCCCCTTTTTTCTCAGCCCCCGCTTGACGAATCCCCCCGAGACTTTCAGGGTAGGAGCGGAGCGTAGCGCCCCACCTATTTTGAAAATTTCGCGAGGATTCGTCGACCGGCGCCAAAGTTATTCCAAATAGAATGTTGCGGATTTCCTATGGAAACAGGGTCCTAACTATAACTACCTACTGGCGACCGCCAGTAGGTAATATGTATATATATTACCTACTGGCGGTCGCCAGTAGGTAGTTATAGTTAGGACCTATTTTCCATAGGAAATCCACAACATTCTATTCCCAATAAGTGTGGCGCCGGTTGACGAATCTTCGCGAAATTTTCCAAACTTTTGGCCAGCTCCGGTCCGCTCATATCCTGAAAGTTTCGGGGTGATTCGTCAAGCGGGGGGTGAGAAAAAAATGGGGTCCCAAAACACGTTGTCCCCATGCAATTTCCTATAGGAACTTTTGACGCAGCTACAGCCCGAACTGCAGAATGGAATTACACCAAATTTAGCAAAAAGATAGTCCTCAGTTCAGACTCGTGCCTTTTGCATAAATGGTGTAAATCCGTTCAGTAGTTCCTGAGAAAATTAGAGTTAAAAGTACATATATATCTATGGCCTCGGAGGATCCGCACACCCTATGCGCACCCTGAGCGCACCCTCTGCGAACCGTGCGCGCACCCTCCCAATCATGCGTCGAATGCTAATTGGCTGTCAAGTGTCTGTCAACCTTCGAAACAGGAACTGTTGGCAGCCATTTTGTGCCTCGGTAGAAGCGAGGCTGAAGAAGTAAGGGAAATAAGTATGTGAAAGATATAAAGGGGGCAGGGTAGAATTACTCTGACCCTCTAGAGTTGCTTAGGGGGTCCCAGAAGGACTCCAAGGGCCCCTTTTTATTTTTTTTTAACAGCAAAATGTGTGCAGGGTGCACGGATCTGGCCGTAAAATAAAAAAAAACAAAGCGCGGGCTTTCGTGCTTCCTTAATAATTAGCCCCCGGGGTGCAAATCCGGGGGGCAAAATGCGTAACAAATTATTGGGGGGCCCAGGGGGACCGCTACCCCCTGGGTTTTATTTATTGAGGGAGGGGGGCTGCGTGGCCCCCCTCCTGGAGCCCTCGAGGGCCCTGGGGACCACCACCCTCCAGGGCCCTACAGTGTCCTGGGGTGCCCACTCCCAGGACACTGTTGTTTGCTATGAGAGGGCGGGAGTCTCCTGCCCTTCCATAGCAAACTTTGTTTGGATTTTGAAAGAGAGAGCAGGGAAACCTGCTCTCTCTTTCAAAATCCAAACCATATTGCTTTTCCACATGGGGAGCTGCATGCCGGCAGCTCCCCATGTGGAAAAGCAATGCCGGCTCCCGAAGGACGCGGGGAGCCGGCTGGAACCGTGGGGGCATTGGGGCTCCCCCCACGGTCCCCAACATTGGGTGCACAATTTCTCTCGCAAAGGGTGCCCGGTTCCTAGCGCGTTGGGTGCACGACTCCAAGCAATAATGGAAAAAAAAAAAATAATTTACAAATATTTTTTTTTTAAATTCCATCAAAAACTTGTAATATTTATAAAGATTTTTAAAAATATACAAAAAAATACCTTAAAAAAATGTTGAAAAACAGTATAAAAACATAAATAAAGGAATTGATACACTGAAAAATAAAGATTTAGAAATCCTATGAAATTCATTAAAAATCATAGGTTAGAGATAAGTTATAGATAGGAATTAGCATTTAAAAAACCTTTGAAATTCACTTAAAAAACCATAGGTTTCAGGTATGTTATGGACTATGGTTAGGAATTATCATTTAAAAAAATCTTTGAAATTCACTGAAAAAACCATAGGTTTCAGGCACGTTATAGTTAGGAATTACCATTTAAAAAACCTTAGAAATTCACTGAAAAAAACCATAGGTTTCAGGGACATTATAGTTAGTTGGACATTTGACCCATTTAAAACCAGAGAAATTCGACCGTTATAGTTAGTTGAGCTAACTATAACTCGCGCGCCCACAATGCACTGGTGATAACGTCACATATTACATCACTCATGACATGGTCAGTGACATCACTCATGACATCACTGATGACATCTCAAATGACATCATTGATGACATCACTGATGACATTATCCAGTGAATGTGTGTTTCTGTAAAGTTTAAATATTTTTCATATATATCTATGCCAAGGTGTATTGAAGAAAGAGTGAATTTATAAGTTCCTGAATGGATTATTTAGTAGGTGTGTGCCTGACTGTATAACTGAGTGATTGAACATGTGTTACTGAATGTATGGGTTAGTGACTAAACTGTGTGAAAGTCTGTATTAGTGTCTCAGTTGGTGTATAAGCGGCTGCATGGGTTGGTGAGTAGCGACATGAGTATCTATATGGGTTATTGATTTGTTGTCTGAGTACCTGTATGAGTGCCTGAGTGTATGTGTGGGTGGGTGGGGGAGTGTGTGACTCTGTGCATACATGTCTGAGTGTGTGATTTACTGGTTGTTTGGATTCAAAAGTACATCTGGGAAGGGCTGTATGGGTGAGTTAGTGTGTGTATGGATGTGTTGGTGAGTGAATTAATGTCTCACTGGTATATGTGTGAGTAACTACATATGTGATAAGGCAGTATATG
Organism: Triturus cristatus; assembly: GCF_964204655.1. Taxonomy (NCBI): domain Eukaryota; kingdom Metazoa; phylum Chordata; class Amphibia; order Caudata; family Salamandridae; genus Triturus; species Triturus cristatus. The sequence continues at coordinate 1,371,969,704 of NC_140589.1, forward strand.
TGAATGTTGGAGTATATAAATGACTATACGTGAGAGTAAGTTATTTAAAAGAGTGGGTGTATAAAAGTGTCTGCTTGTATCAGTGATTGTATAAGACAGTAAGTATGTGTTAGTATCTGCATAAATAAGTGATGTGGTGTGTGTTTAAATAACGCTGTTGGTGTGTATAACTGTATACATGAGTAAATGGGTATGTGATTGATTCTTTGCATGACTGACTAGGTGTGCGAGTAACTCTATGGATGAGTGGCAGACTGTGACTGTATGTATAGGTATGTGAGTGCATATTATAGTACGGTATTGATGAGTAGCTGCATGTATTAGTGAGTGGATGTGAGTATAGACCTAGGAAATAGTGGGTGGTATGTAGTATCTGGCATTGTTGTGTGTATGGCTTCAAAAATAGTAGTCTGTATTTTAGAGTGCGTGTATCAAAGTTTATATTAGGCCATCAGTATGTGCATCAGATTATCAGGTGGATAATGTCATCAGTGATGTCATTTGAGATGTCATCAGTGATATCACTGACCATGCCATGAGTGATGTAATATGTGACATCATCACCAGTGCATTGCGGGCGCGCGAGTTATAGTTAGCTCAACTAACTATAACAGGCGAATTTCTCTGGTTTTATATGAGTCAAATATCCAACTAACTATAAGGTCCCTGAAACCTATGGTTGTTTCTGTGAATTTCTAAGGTTTTTTAAATGCTAATTCCTAAGTATAAAGTCTGTAAAACCTATGGTTTTTTCAGTGATTTTCAAAGGATTTTTAAATGCTAATTCCTAACTATAACATCTGTAAAACCTATGTTTTTTTCAGTGAATTTCAAAGGTTTTTTAAATGTTAATTTCATATTTTAATATTTATAAAACCTATATTTTTTCAATTGTTTTGTAATATTTTGGAACTCAATTGTCCTTTTTTGTTTTTAATTTGAAAAATATCTAATGTTTTATTTCTTCAAAAAAAAGTATGCATTTCGTTTTTTTTTGTTGAGAAAACTGAAGTCCCGTACCAGTAGTGTACCAAGCTCCCTCCTCACGGCAATCCTATCCGCCATATTGCTAAACTCATAAAGGATGCGCATTTCATATCCAACAAGTTCGTGGCAACGCATCCCGCATAACATCATATACGTATGTGGTCGCGCCAGCTGCTACTTTGGTATGAGACAGGTATGCAGTACCAAGCTGTGCCTTATGTCATGTATGTATGGGGTCACGCCCGCTGCGCGTTGCGTATGTGACGAGTGCACACTGCCAGGCCCTGTGTTACGTCATAGACATATGGTGTCACGCAGGGAACGCAAATCCCTCATTTTTTTTCGTATCAAAACTATATCTAAATAAGTATAAAGTGTATATGAGAACAAGCGATAATCTAAAATATTTTAAACATTTATATATTTCTAACTGTAATAAACCTATATTATGGTAATATTTTCTCAAAATCGCGTCGGGTGCGGCCTCCTTGCGCGCTCGTTGTGAGGAAATATGAATTTTATGATCAAATTGTGTCCCCTATCTTAGACCCCAACGGCTCCATGTACGTGCTACAAGTACATGTATGTTCCCTCCACTTCCAGCTATGAAGACGCAAATACATGTGCGTCCAACGTCAACATGTCCTCTTTCAGATCCGCCATGAATGGGTCGGATATTCCGTTCCTAAGTATGCTTGGCCACCGACTTTATATGGTGCACCTTTCACATTTTACAGCTCTGGCGAGTAGGCCCTGAATTCTGCCATCGAGCCTTTTTCTGCTTTCTGCCTCTGAAAGCTGCAGCCTGGACTCGCATCTGTATCCATGACCTTTGTTTTACTCCCTGCACGGCTAACGGTGCCCGGCTCAGCCTGTTGCCTGCCAAGACTGTATTCAGCCTTCAAGTTATCTGCTCCGCTCCTCATCCAATACATTCCTGTCTAGTAGTTTAGGTAAACATCGTTTCAGCTACAGAGCAAAGGGCCCGGCCTCACTGTCTCCGAGCAAGTAATTCATAGCTCCTGTTACCATGGAAGGCCCATGCCCCTCGCATCTCCTGTAGACACATAGACGCTTGTACACGCACTAGCAGTCAGTATAGAATAGACTCTGTCCGAGAGACCATTCCTTCCCGATAGTATAGTTCTTTAAACACAAGATATTAGATACGATTTGGGATTAGGTTGTCCTGACATCCCAGACTTCTGTCTCCTCATGAAGGGCTCAATGTCAAGTCCCCTTCACCCTCTAGTTACACGTCAATCACACGTCATGCGGCTGCGCGCGCATCTCTGCCAAGTATTTCTGCTGACACTGCAGGATTCTCTTATGGATCCACCCACCTATGAAATCATCTTAATGACGTTTCTAGTGTACGCCTTTATGCACGCCTACTGTAACTCCTTTTTCATTACGTATGTGTATTCTTATCTTTCTTATCAGCTGTTACGCCTCCTGCATCTGTCTTTACTGTAATGCATTTTACTATATAAATGATTACCTGTCAATAATGTATTGCCTGTCCCTTCCTGAACCTTCGTGGTGATGGAATACGATTGCCATGGTTCGAACCATAATTCCTTTGTAAGGAATAAAGCCTTTTTTAGAACCTCAAATACCACGGATTCTGCCTCTTATTTTTCTGAGTTATTCTTATAGACTTTACCGCATAAAAATAGTACAGGTAATTTAAATATTTACCACATAATTGGCGCCCGAATAGGGACACCTTCCCCATCTCACGCGCCGGAGGTGCGTTGCAGGCCCGGTCTCCTGCCACAGTCGGACGGACAACTACGCGTACCCGCAGGATTTCCTGTATCTCCCTCCGGCCAAGCGGGGGTGACTGAGGCTGCGATCAACACCCAGACGAGGCGGTGAGGAGTGCGAAGGATCCCGACCAGAGCCTAGCTGAGAGAGCAAGATCCGAGGTATACTGAGGCCCACCAGGTTCCGAAGTTTCCGAAGTACCTATGTCACGAGTCGAGTCGAGTCCAGTCCGATCCAGTCCAGTCCAGTTTCCGAGGCCTTCCGTTCCGTGCTTCCCGGTGAGTACCGTTGCTGGGGACGCATTTAGACGTGCACATTAGTTTGTGCCGGTCAAGACGGGTTTGGGTACACAGATCCGGTCTGCACTGTTTTAGCAGTGTATCTGTACTGTTTAGCAGTACATCTAGTATGTTTAGCAGTACATCTAGTATATTCAGTATTATCTAGTATATCTAGTATTATGTCAGTAACTAGTTTTATTCTAATTATCGTTGTTCGTTCTAAATGTTAAATGTTTTAATATGTTTTAAAAAATGTCGTGGTATGAATGATTGTTCAATTTTCATTATTGTGTTTACTGTATTAATTATGTTCAAGTCCAAGTGTTAAAAGTTCGAGTAAGAATCAAGTAGCAAGGTTTTAAGATGCCATTCTTTTCAAAATTAAGACAGATAAAAACTAGAAAAGGGATACTCAAAGAAGCCGTTCCCATTCCACCTAGGGACACTCCAGGGTACTTTATGTACCACAAACATGGCTTAGATGCCGTATTATATCTTGATTTATGGGTGGACTACACCAAAGATTTAGCAGAGAATCAGAGATGGCCCGTCGCTGGGACCTGGGATGCAGATTGCATCATGAGAGTAGAAGAAGCATTATGGAAAAAGAAAGTCAGACAGTCACAGAAAGATGCCATCGAATTATGGCGCAAAGAATCGCATAGACGCACAGAGAAAGCGTTCAGAAAGGAAGAGAAAAGTAGGGAGAATTCAGACAAAGCCCGAGAGAACATATTAATTGAGGAAGGTATCAGAGTAAAAACAGAACAAGTAGACAGACAACGAAACACTCTTATGAATGGTATGTATCCTCTTCTGGCCGAGGGTTTACCTAAGGCCACCCTGGAGGTACCAAAAGATCTGCCACCTCCATTACTTCCGATTAAAGCACATCCCAAGACCGCAAAGGACATTTTCCTTTCTTCTTATTTAGACGATGCAGCCCCCGAATATGTTAATGTTGCGCATCAACGCGCACCACCTGTTGACGACGCTCAACGTCAAGATCATCCGCATCCACCTCCGCAGCAACAAACTCCTCCTCACATTTCAAACGTTCCGTCCGTTTCTACAGTCCTTCCTGCATCCACACTTTCTAATTTACATCCAACAAATCCTTTTGGACTAGGCACCTCAGGAGGTGCGACAGAAGGTTTTACCACGCCGCCCCCAGTGCCTAGATTGACTTATAGGGATTTAGCACTCCAACGTACACCTCAAGCTAATCACAAAATATTTAATGAGACTCTTGCAGATTGTAGATATGATCCAGTGCCCGGTAAACACGACAGAATGTTGCTGTCATCACTACGTATACGACGAGCTTCAATCTATTTAATGACACTACCAGGAATGGTTGCTCATCTAGACAACATATATCGCTTTGTCCAAACAGGGCAAGGTCCTGAAAGTATTGGCGAGGCCATGGAATACCAGAAAGTGGATATACAGAAACTATTGTTACGTTTCTTCATAAACTGCTTGATCAGAAATAGAGATAGGCCTGAGGTAGATCAGGAGGAAATGCAAGTACTTACCAGATGGGGTCAGAATATATCAGAGGGAAAACATGATAAACAGAAGAGTATAGAAGTTATGTGCCGAAAGATCAGAAAAGAAGTAGAACGAATACATGAAAGAAGAGTAGAGGAAGATAAAACTGAATCAGAAGGAGAGGAGGAGGAACAGTCAGAAATAACCACAGGACAATTAGAATTACCAGCTAGAGAAACGATCGCTTATGTAGGTAGAGGAAGATCTTTTAATAATGCAACACGTCCGACACGTCCAGGATGTAACAGAATTTTTCAAACAGCTATATCAAATCCTAGGACCCCTGAACACTTATTCCAGGCTACTGATAAATTACTTCGAGAGCGAAGGGGGTACCATGTGCTTGATTCTATGGATGAACAAGAATTAGCCAGGTCAGCAGTACAATGGGCTGACAGTTCTGAGAAATACAGTGATGATGCGTTAGCACACACGTTTCTGAATCTTACACCAGACGAACAGCGTTTAACTGGTATATACATGATACAACACCTCCTTATACTATAAAAGCCAACACTCCGATCCTGGTCCCCTACCTGATATACTGATAGAATTACTCACGAATAAATGGAGAGGTATGGGTACCGATCTAATTAAAGAAATTCTAGAACATCGGCACAGATATAGTGCCTTCTTGTGTCCAGAGCATGATTCAGCTCCCTCCATGGAAAGAAAAATGTATTACATAGACAGACAGAATCCCTTACGAGAAGTACACCCAGTTAAAAATACGGATGATTCTTTTTCACGCGTGTTTGTGTACACGCCCATAACTAAAATAGAACTATTGGAAATGAAAAAATTAGTACCGAGCCATGATAAAGATCCAGCAGGTTTTCACCGTGAAATCAAAGACATGTTGCTCATGGGTGATTACACCTATCCTGACATTATGAAAATATTAAAAGTATTACTACCTGCCGGTATTTATGAGAAACTCAAAGAAAAAGAGTGGGAGGTGGGAGACCAAAAGATTGATTGGACCGCATTAGAAAACGAAGAGAATGCCCGAACTGCAGGACGAGGGCTTGGGGACAAAACTAAAGCATTACCAGGATTGTTAGTGCAAGTATTGCCACGTTTATTAACTACGAAAAAGGAAGACTGGGGTGCAATTTCAGCCTGTAAACAGAAACCCGATGAAGACACTAGTGATTTTTATTCCCGATTTGAAAAATGTTTTGGTATTAATAGTGGCTTAAAGGCAAATAGCGAGTCATATCCACATCTTTTTGTAACGAAACTAGTCGAGAATTCCCTGCCCCAAGTTAAGAATAGAGTATTGAAAGTCGAGAGCACTTGGCAAGCTAACACCCCTTCACAGATGTTACAAATGTTACAGTATCACCAGAATAGAATTAGAGAAGAACAAGAACACGAACACAGACGTATGAAAGACACGAAAATGAAAATGCTCGTTGCTCAGTCAGTTCCAGCTGACAGCAATAAAAAGGGTACAACACAGTCCAGTAATTCAGCAGTTCCTGTAAAAGGGACATGCAACTATTGTAAACAGCCAGGTCATTATATAAACGATTGTGCAGTTCTGAAACACAATATCTCTACGGGTAAAACCAAGGAGAGACCACGTCCACCTAGACAGGATCAGATCCAACAGTCAGTACCTCAGAATGTACAGCCTATGCCAGTTTCACAACAGACCGTAGCAGTATCACAGTCACAGCCTATTGCCGCAACACAAAATACGACACAACAGATGTACCAGTATGCACAAAATGACTATCCAGATTATCAGCGATACACATGAAACAGCCTAGAGAGGAAAGTTGGCTTACCCCTTATTGAGGTACCTGTAGATCAAGAGGGACCTTATGTACATAGTCACGTATTAGGGAAAGATAGAAAGTTTTTAGTTGATACAGGGGCAAGCAGAACGACTATAAGTCACAACGAAGTTCCAGGGGCACCCCTCTCAGGCTCACAGAATATTTCCCTTGGATTTTCAGGAAAACCTATTATTAATGAAGTGTCGCAACCACTTCCACTTACAGTTGGTCCGCTAACACGGACTACAGACTTATTGCTTACTAAATCATGTCCAGAAAATGTGTTAGGTATAAAGACATTGAAAGCTCTAGGAGCTGTAATATGTTGTTCTTCGGAAGGAGTACGACTATTTTTGCGTGACTTTAAAGGTCACTACGTGTCAAAAGATATGGATCACCGGTTACAGAATCTACCTGCACACTTATGGGCACAAGGCCCCACTGATGTAGGTTGTATGCACATTACACCATATCGAGTCACACTCAAAACAGGAGTGGTATTACCACGAATACGACAATACAAGTTACCTCCAGATGCTGTAGTGGCTTTGCTGCAAATCATTGACGAGCTCATTGTACAAGGAGTGGTTGTGGAAACTGACTCCAATGTATGTAATTCTCCGATTATTCCGATTCTTAAAAGAACTGACCCGAAAGCACCTCCAGTATATCGATTAGTTATTGACCTGCGCGAATTAAATACATGCATTGTACCACAATACCCCGTGGTCCCAGATATCTCTTCATTACTAACAGCTATTGATTCCGAAGCAACGTTCTTTACTGTAATTGACCTCAAGAACGCCTTCTTTAGCGTCCCAATTGATCCGGAAAGCCAATATTTGTTCGGATTCTGTTTAAATGGACGAAGCTTCAAATTTACACGCGCACCTCAAGGATTCACAGAAAGCCCCAGCATCTATAGCCAAGCACTGAAAAGACAACTTGACAGTATTCACATGCCAGTTAACACTGCCCTGCTTCAGTATGTCGATGATCTGTTGATCACCGCGCGAAGCGAACCCGAATGTGAAAAAGCATCACTGACGGTTTTACATTTTCTGGCCGACAAGGGACACAAGGTGTCCCCTTCGAAGCTACAATTCTGTGTCCAGCAAGTTGTGTACCTTGGGCACTTGCTGTCCAAGGGGGGGAGACAGCTCACACCTGACCGCATCCAGTTAATTATAAACATGCCAACACCTAAGACACAAAAGGAGGTACGGGCCTTCATAGGCCTCACTTCATACTGTAGGCAGTGGATTCCCCAATATGCATTTCTAGCAAAACCACTCATTCAGTTGACAACCCAGGAGGCAGCGACATCGACTGTCCTCCCTTGGACTCAGGAACATACACAAGCTTTTGAAAGCTTAAAGAAAGCTTTATGTCAAGCACCTGTTTTAGCGACACCATGTTACAGTAAGCCTTTTACACTTTTTGTTACAGAACGTGAAGGTACTGCCTTGTCAGTACTCACTCAGGAACAAGCAGGTTCACACAAACCGTGTGCTTACTTTTCTAGCACATTAGATCCAGTAGCTCAGGCTCTGCCTGCATGCCTAAAATCAGTTGCAACGACAGCTTTAGCGATCACTCAAAGCGATGCCATAGTATTGGGACATCAATTGACAGTACAAGTACCACACGCAGTAGAGGTTCTCCTGAACCGGACACAAACACAACACTTGACTATAGCACGACTGACAGGTTACGAACTAACATTGTTCCAGCCACACATAGAAATTAGACGTTGTAGTACATTAAATCCTGCCACACTTTTACCATTAAGTGGAACAGACCCATTGACACATGATTGTATTGAAGTCATTACTATTACGACGAAACCCAGACAAGACCTGACAGACATTCCATTATCAGATCCAGACCTGACATTCTATGTAGATGGTTCATGCATGAGAACAAGTACAGGAGAGTTAGTGGCCGCTTATGCAGTCACAACAGACACTGAAGTTATTGAGACAAACTGTATTGACACTTTGTCAGCTCAAGCAGCAGAGCTCATCGCTCTGACACAAGCCTGTATTCAAGCCAAAAATAGGAAAGTTAACATATACACAGATTCACGTTATGCATTCGGAGTCGTCCATGACTTCGGCGTCCTTTGGCGAGAGAGAGGTTATTTGACTTCTCATGGTGCCAACATTCAACACGGTCCCCTCATTCAAGCTCTATTAGATGCAATACATCTACCTACTGCGATATCTATCATGAAGTGCAAAGCCCATACTAAAGTTACCGACATTATTTCCCAGAGTAACGACCTAGCAGACCGAACAGCTAAACAGACAGCTCAGAATCGGACTCATGCAACTGACATGACAAAGACAATAGTTCCGACATCGACACACTGCATGACAGTTAAGGATCCCGCCCTTGATGTAATTGACATACAGACACATGCTACACCAGAGGAAATAAAGAAATGGACTGAACTAGGAGGGATCCAAACAGATCAGGGATGGATGACGAAGGGAAAATCTATATGGTTTCTCCCCGATTCCATGGTTCAAGTTATCATTAACACAATACATAGTCCAGCGCACCTAGGAGAAAAAGCTATGCTAGATAGTATTCAACACATTTGGTTCAACAAACACTTACGAGCAGCAGCCAAACAGAAAGTGCGTACTTGCATGATTTGTTGTCAGTTCAACCCAGGTAAAAGCATTCCCGTAGAACAAGGTGGATTTCAACCTCCCGATCACCCTTTTGAAGTCCTCCAGATGGATTATATCCAGATGGAACGTTGTCGAGGATTCAAATATGTCCTCGTAGTTGTATGTGCGCTTTCCCGTTGGACAGAAGCCTACCCAGTCTCAGATTACACGGCTCCGACCACTGCCAAGCAGCTGGTTCGCGAATTCTTCCCACGGTATGGTTTGCCCCGTGCTGTGTATTCAGATAACGGTCAGCCGTTCTCATCCGAGCTAATGAAACACGTTTCACTCTTGTTAGGCTATCAATGGAAATTCCACTGTGTCCGGCATCCCGAGGCAGCAGGTCTCGTGGAGCGTCATAATCAGACTCTGAAAATACGACTTTCGAAAATCTGTAGAGAAAAAGGTGTCGACTGGATAGTAGCTTTACCAGTTGCTCTCTTTTACATGAGAATGGTAGCACATTCTCGAACAGGGCTATCCCCGTACGAGGTGGTCTTTGGTAGGCCACCAAATATGTGGGGGACGCCTATACCTCGTAAAATCACTGATGTTGATTGTAATATGCTGACAGATTACCTGGCTTCCTTGATGTCTGCACTACAATCTTGTCGTTCAAAGGTAGCTGCAGCTTTTCCCGATAACACTGAGGTGAAGCCCCATGAAGTGATTCCAGGGGATCTGGTCCTCGTAAGAAACTTCGACAGGAGGAGCCCGTTGGAGCCTCGCTGGCAACAACCAAAACTTGTTCTGCTAACCACGAGAACAGCAGTGAAGATTGAGGGTCGCAAGGGTTGGCTACACTCGAGCCATATCAAGAAATTTCATGGACCACTACCTGACCTGAACTCTCAGCCCTGCCTTCCCTCACAGACTGACTCTAAACTCCCCCTGGTTGAAAAAACCGAACAACAAAACTACAAACTGAAACTAAGGTCTAGCAATTCAGACAATTTGATTGTTTAAGTCCTCTCCAAGGTGAATCGGTTGAATTAGTCTCTGACATGTATCCTCTAGACCGAAATAGAGAGAGAAATAGACAGAAACAGCTCAAGAAACATGAATACTGTAAATCACTTCGTAGTCACTGTGTAGTGACATTGTCGATTATGTTTTTTCTAAGCTTTTTGATTATTGCTGCTAGTGTACTGTTGCACATATACTACCCTATTTCTAAGCGTGCTTTCAATGTTACTGCCGAACATTCTTTTAGTGAATTACCTCCACATGAGTTGTCCTACAGATTTGCGCTGCGTAACAACACATTCATTAGTATGTTACATCATTCCCATCAGACCAGTAACGCTACAAACTGTTGGATATGTGGCCGACTCCCTCCCTACCAGAAATACAAGGGAGTTCTGCCTCTCTTTCCGTATCCATTCACACACAATGGCTCCTGTGGAGCATGGTTTAGTTTGATTAACTCTCTAGATTCAAATTCCGTAGTTTACCAACTCAACTGGGTATGGGGAAACCTGAACTTAGTTTTGCTTAAAGTCTGCTACCCTAACAAGGAGGGACTTCCCACAAAGACAGGAACTGATCTAGAAAACGAAGTATATGGATTAGGTAACTTTACACTTAATCTCATGGTTCTGAATGTTGAATCCGAAGCTACACCAGTCTTGCCTGCTATGTCAGTATTTCCAGTTAAAGGTGAATTATGTGTAAGAAAGAATGGTTCAGTATACATGGGTCATAGTAAATGCACTACTGTGATCGAATTCAGTGATCAAGGCAAGTCTACATTTAGAGCTTCCCGTCATTCCTACTTCATATGTGGTTATACCGCATATATACGTTTACCTCCAGATTGGGATGGTACCTGTTACATTGCATTCCTTCTGCCACCTGTTTTCCTAGCCCCTCCAGATTATCATAGGAATACCCATTTAGTGCACAATAGACCCCAGAGAGATCTCCCGATTGTCGACTACACTGAAACGGCATGGGAGCAATACACAGATTTCAATAAAGGTTTCTTTCCCTACATAGGTGTTGTCACTAATAGTAAACTGATACGTAGATTAACCAGAACCCTTGAAGCAGTAGTGAATGAAACTACTTCCGCCCTAGGCAACTTAACAGAGGAGCAGTCTGCGATGCGGATTGTTGTTCTTCAAAATCGTCTTGTCCTTGACGTCATCCTAGCCGATAGGGGCGGAGCCTGTAGAGTCATCGGATCGAGTTGTTGTATTTTCATTCCTCAAAACGCACCATCAGTATATAAAGCCATAACTCGCCTCCATAAGATTGTAAGCCAGATACACCAGAATCCAGGCACCTGGACTTGGTCCGGTTGGCTCGGGAGCGTGTTGTCAGCCTGGGGATGGAGGATCCTATCCTTCCTAGGTATTGGCTTTCTCATAATATTCAGTTGTTGCCTGTGTCTCCAATGTGGGCCAGCGATTTGCGGCCTGTGTGCCACATCGTGTATCCCGCATTCAAGTTTTCATTCAAGACCTCGTAGGAAGAAAGAAGAGCAAATGATGCTATATGAACAGATTGATGGATTAATGAAGATCGATATTTCATGAAGGGTCCGTAGGGGACAAGGAGGGAATGAGGAAATATGAATTTTATGATCAAATTGTGTCCCCTATCTTAGACCCCAACGGCTCCATGTACGTGCTACAAGTACATGTATGTTCCCTCCACTTCCAGCTATGAAGACGCAAATACATGTGCGTCCAACGTCAACATGTCCTCTTTCAGATCCGCCATGAATGGGTCGGATATTCCGTTCCTAAGTATGCTTGGCCACCGACTTTATATGGTGCACCTTTCACATTTTACAGCTCTGGCGAGTAGGCCCTGAATTCTGCCATCGAGCCTTTTTCTGCTTTCTGCCTCTGAAAGCTGCAGCCTGGACTCGCATCTGTATCCATGACCTTTGTTTTACTCCCTGCACGGCTAACGGTGCCCGGCTCAGCCTGTTGCCTGCCAAGACTGTATTCAGCCTTCAAGTTATCTGCTCCGCTCCTCATCCAATACATTCCTGTCTAGTAGTTTAGGTAAACATCGTTTCAGCTACAGAGCAAAGGGCCCGGCCTCACTGTCTCCGAGCAAGTAATTCATAGCTCCTGTTACCATGGAAGGCCCATGCCCCTCGCATCTCCTGTAGACACATAGACGCTTGTACACGCACTAGCAGTCAGTATAGAATAGACTCTGTCCGAGAGACCCTTCCTTCCCGATAGTATAGTTCTTTAAACACAAGATATTAGATACGATTTGGGATTAGGTTGTCCTGACATCCCAGACTTCTGTCTCCTCATGAAGGGCTCAATGTCAAGTCCCCTTCACCCTCTAGTTACACGTCAATCACACGTCATGCGGCTGCGCGCGCATCTCTGCCAAGTATTTCTGCTGACACTGCAGGATTCTCTTATGGATCCACCCACCTATGATATCATCTTAATGACGTTTCTAGTGTACGCCTTTATGCACGCCTACTGTAACTCCTTTTTCATTACGTATGTGTATTCTTATCTTTCTTATCAGCTGTTACGCCTCCTGCATCTGTCTTTACTGTAATGCATTTTACTATATAAATGATTACCTGTCAATAATGTATTGCCTGTCCCTTCCTGAACCTTCGTGGTGATGGAATACGATTGCCATGGTTCGAACCATAATTCCTTTGTAAGGAATAAAGCCTTTTTTAGAACCTCAAATACCACGGATTCTGCCTCTTATTTTTCTGAGTTATTCTTATAGACTTTACCGCATAAAAATAGTACAGGTAATTTAAATATTTACCACAGTTGCGCGATTGCCATGTGACCTTAAAGAAAAGCATTTGATTGGTTCATAACATTTCCCATTGTAACAGTTGGAGGACCCCACCCATTTTCGCCATTCTCTCTACAGCGTTTGATGAGAGACTCCTCTTCTGCTTACAGAGCTTTTTTGAAAACTTTTTGCTATGTACACATATCTGACAGTACACACAAAATGCAACCATCATCTTCATCAATATTCATGCTTTGTAAAGTAGCCTTCCACCTGTGGTAGCCATGCATCTAAAAGCTACAAAACAGACCTTTTCCCCTACTGCCAGAGGTAACATGGTTGCATACACTGTCCACAGTACAATGTAATGTGGTAGGGCCCAGGGGCAGTATCATACATACATAATGAACACAAGGACACAGATAGATAGTGGAAGTTGGTACGGGCACTTGCGCTCGACTCCTTTTTATTACCAGGGTTACATATCCAGTGACGTCTGTGCTGGATGCGTGTGGGGTGAGTGCAAAGCAGACCTCAGGGAATGGTTGCTGATAGCATCAACTACAACAGTAATCATTGGATCACACACACAGATTCAATAATAAAAGGGTCAATAGTTTGTGCTGCAGTGAGGTAAGAACACTAGATGTGAAATAATACAGAAAAGATTCTATCGGAAAACAACCATAACTTGTGGTATACTAAGATACAGGCAGTAGATCTGAAATAATACACCAAAAGATTGTATCATAAAGGGTCCATCAGGTCTAGTGCACTTAGATAGCCACATCAAAAGCATTCAGCATGTGCACAGCCAGCGATCATGCATGCTGTGGGCGGGCCATACTAGGAGCACTGTCTGTTGCCTACAACACTACATCATCTGCAATAGCGACTCGATCTGAATTGTAAACACTGCTGTCTGCAGTGTAGGCCAGAGAGAGGTCAGCAAGGGCCCACAGCCACGTAGCGTTGACTTAAGATGCCCAGTTTGCCGTACGCGAAGCAACAAAAACTGTGTGCGGATCCTGTGATGATGCATTTGCGTGGTGCAGACAGAGCGCACAGGAGCAATGTCTTTTGCCTACAGGACGGCATCATCTACAATAGCGACTCGATCTGAATTGTGAACACTGCTGTCTGCAGTGTAAATGGAAGGCAGTAGTGAGCACAGTCTTCCATGAATACTTTTTCTCACGTCCTCTTCACAAAATACAACATAAATTGCACAAAACTCTACAATAAATAAATCAAAACAATTCGAATTGCGATCTCTGCTGTCCACTGTGTACACTGTTATTCAGTTTTCTTTACCACTACCAAGAAGAATTTGGTCATTGTACTAGACCTATAAGTCATCTTAAAATACTTCTTCAAGCAAGTATACTAAAAGGCTATTGTGTATATTTCAATAGACGTTGTAGTTAGTTGCCTGCTAGATTCTGTAATTGAACAATCACCACTCCATCTGAATTGTGAGCCCTGCTGACCGCACTGTAGGCCAGAGGCAGTTGTCATTAATGCCTCACAGCCACGTGTCGTTGGATTCAGAAGCACGCAGTTGGTTGCACCTGATCAGAGTGGGTACACAGAAATCATCACAAACTTTAACTTCTGACATCCTCAATCACGGAATCAAGACCCCGTTGCACTGTTCCCACCTGCTGTACCACGGTGTGCTCCACCGACTGCAGTCAACCAAGCCCAATAATCATGTGCAGCAGTTAGCTACGGAAGCACAGAGTCTGATGCACCTCAACAAAGTGAGTTCTGTCAAAACTAAGCAGCAAGTAATATCGGACATCGTCCATTTTTGGATCAAGACACTGTTCCACTGTTGGGACCTACAGTTGCTTGCACCTGGTTGAAGAGAGTACCTTCATCTCCACTCTCAGCTACAGTTCTAACATCATCCATTGTGGGATCAAGACCCCATTCCACTGTTCGGACCTGCTGTACCGTGGTGTACTCCACCGACTGGTGTCAACCAAGCACAATAAACATGTGCAGCACTTACCTACGGAAGCACAGAGTCTGATGCACGTCAACGCAGGGACTTCTGTGAAAATTCACAAGCAGCAGGTAATATTGGACATCGTCCATTGTGGGATCAAGACACCGTTCCACTGTTGGGACCTAGAGTTTTTTTTTTTTTTTTTAACTTTATTTTGAGAATTTTAGAGCAGAACATACAGCTGTGGTCAAGGAGCAGCACTGAATCACATAACAAACATCATTAGACAGATTAGGCGTGGCAGAGGAATTCGTAGTACAGTGCAAATAACAGAAGCGAGAGCATCAGCATGAGAACAATGCAAACCAACATTTCTGTTTCAAAACGCCGACAACGATGCCCGGCGCGTACGCCCCAGGGAGGGAACCCAGACGCTGCACACCTCATACCGGAGTCATATCGAGGCAGCCAGTCGCACGACTTACAACCAAAGCACTCACCACGCTCCTGCCACATGCCAGCAGCCCAGGCATCCAGTTACGCCAGTCTCCTCGGTCACCAGCACACCACTACTCAGCCGCCAGCACATCACCTGTGGCGGCGCCCTCATTTCGCAAATAGCAACGCAGCGGATCCCAAATATCCGTGGGCCTGGACGTCGGGGGCATAAGCTCAGAGTAAGTACATATCTGTTCTTGACAGTATACCAGATCCCGCACCCAGTCCTTGAATTTCGGAGCCCTGCCCCTACCCCAACGACACGCCACCCGCCGCTTAGCGAGCAGAAAGGCAAGTGCCATGAATTTGCGGTGCGTCACCTGTATAGGCTCCACGTAACCCAGCAGGGCAAGGAGGGGAGATGGCGCCACAGCTGTGGAGATCATCTTCGAGAGCGCCTCGAACACCTGACACCAATATTGATGCACCGCCGCACATGACCAAGCTAGGTGGAGAAAGTCCGCACCGGGAGCCCGGCAGCGCTCGCACCGGTCGTCGCCGCGAAGCTTATAGCTATGAAGCCTAGCCGGGGTATAGTAAAGCCTGTGGATGTATTTGTAATGGATAATTCTAAGGCGACTACTGGAGGAAACACGATCCGTCTGCATTAAGCAGAATTGCCACTGCTTATCCGTTAGCGGGGTCGGTAGTTCACTGTCCCATTTCTCCCTAGCCGCCAGCTGCGGCACCGGCGCCGAAGCATGCACTGAGCGGTATATTCTGGAAACAAGCCTGGCAGGATTGTCGTCATTCAATATGCGTTGCAGTGGGACCATATGTGGGGGTTCCTGCGGAAAGTCGGGCGTGAGTGCCTTCACCCCCTGCCGGAGTCGGAGGTACAGGAAAGTATCTAGGGGAGTAGGCTGCATACCGCCATACAAGTGTTCCATAGAACGGAACGCGCCATTGTGGTACAAATCCCCCCATGTCTCAACATGTATAGCGTGAAGTAATTTCCGAAAACCTGCCTCCTGCAACAGGGGCATATTCGGGTGGTAAGCAAGGGGCAACAGCGGCGCGTACAGCAAGTCCAATCCTAGAATGGTAGCCAACCTCTGCCACGCAGTCACTGTGCTAATCAGCGTCGTGGGCGTCTTATCTCTCCCCTGCACCGGAATGTACAATGCCCCCTCTATAGGAATGGGGTGCGCTAGCCAGTGTTCAGCCGCAACTTGTGGCATATATCTAGGTTGCCGTATCCAAAAGTAGGCGTAGTGCGCCTGGGCCGCTAGGTAATAGAGCTCGAAGTTGGGAATGCCCAATCCGCCCTGGTCGTAGGGCTTAATAAGTATCTCCCACCTGAGCCGAGGCGTCTTACCTCCCCACACCAATCTGGTGAGCTCCGAACGGAGCTGGCGAAAGAAGAAGGCACCGGGGGAAAAGGGAATATTTAAGAAGAGGTACAACAGTTGCGGCAATATTCCCATTTTAATCAATGATGACCTGCCAGCCATGGAGAGGGGCAGCGCGATCTAGCGAGTGACATAATCCGTAATGCGAGACATCGCAGTACCATAATTAGCCCGAAGAAGCTCGTCCCTGCTCCTCTCAACGCGGACGCCCAGGTACTTGAAATCCCCCTCACTGCAGGCAAGGGGGAAGTCCAGCTCAAATCGCGCAGTAGAGGCAGTCAGTGGGAACAGGCAAGACTTGCTCCAATTGATCTGGATACCAGAAAGCATGCCAAATCGAACAAATTCTCGAAGGATCGGGTTGAGGTTCTCCTTAGGGTCACGGACGTAAAGGGTGATATCATCAGCGTACATGGATATCAATATTTGCCGCTGGAAGCAACGCAACGCCTTGTCTCGATGGTGTTGCCACAACTTGGCCGCCAGTGGCTCCATGGCCAAGGCAAATAGCAGGGGCGAGAGGGGGCATCCCTGCCTGGTGCCTCTAGTAATAGGGAACGCAGGGGAGAGCTGACCATTTACCATTACCTTAGCCTTAGGACTGTTGGGACCTAGAGTTGCTTGTACCTGGTTGAAGGGAGTACCTTCAGCCCCACTCTCAGATGTAGTTCTAACATCGTCCATTGTGGGATCAAGACACCGTTCCACTGTTGGTACCTAGAGTTGGTTACAGCTGGTCGAAAGGAGTACCTTCACCTGCACTCTCAGATGCAGTTCTAACATTGTCCATTGTGTGAGCAAGACACCGTTCCACTGTTGGTACCTCTTTGACTACAATGTTAGTAGTATACAGAGCACTTCATGGTGCTGGGCGTCAGGCTGGGCGCTGTCTGCCTGTGTCGTGGTAGCCAGCATTGATCTCAGGAGCCTTCCCAGCTCGCAGACCTCAGCCCAAAAGCTTCCACCGGCACGTGGTGGGCCCTCTTTCACATACGACGGTGTCGAAAGGTGAACTGTGGGGCATATGTGCGTCGCAGCGACCATGACGGTTTCTGGGTAGCAGCAGGCTTAGAGCATTATTCCCGCAGCCACCCTCGCTCACGGCGTCAGCCTCGTGGTGGTGTAAGCTGCGCAGACCTGACAGACATGTTCGCCATTCCAGAAGAGAACCAAACCCAGAAAAACGTGCCTTTTATTCATACCCCTACGCTAGCCTTGCGTACGCCGAGCCAGCCCACTACGCTAAAGATTTGGGGGGGAGGGGGCACGTACGTGCTATGTTTTTGTAATCTTCTCTACTGACTGTACTATCATGGTTGCGTCCACTTTCGACTTCACTCAATAGACCGTCAGTGTATGTTGACATGTAAATGTCTGTGCTCTGCATACTCAAGTCTCTCCGGCACATCCCCTCAACACTTTGCATTGTATACTTTTATAATCGAGAATCACTTGCCACCTTCGCACATACTTTGCTCCCATCTCTCACCACATTCTGCATTGTGTGGCAGAGTTGCCATGCCATGTTTGATACATGGCTAGCCACGGTTCCCACAGTACATAGTGTCATTGTACATGTTGTTTGTCATGTTGTATGTGATTATATAAGGTAGCGCATTTATGTATGAGCAGTGGTTTCTCCCATTTACATCTCGCTGTCTTAACCCCTTCAGCGCTGGGCGAATTCCGCCGCGGTGCTGAAGGGTTCGAGCGCGGGCGGGCTCATGACGGAACGGTTCCGTCATGAGCACAGCTCAACCGTGGCTCATGACGGAACCGTTCCATCATGAGCATGGAAGGGGTTAAAGAGGATACAGAAGTTTTTCTCACAGGTGAAAAGTGCGACCACAATGGCAGCCATTCATTGCTATGCAAGAATGTCCAACTGCACGACGCTTCTAAGCTTACAGCCCCCAATCTTGCGTGCTTTCTTAAAAGCATGCCAACTCCCACAATCAGACCAACACAGCTTTCTAATGGCAGTTATCTGCTTCTTAATAACATGGACTGCTACGCAATGTATGCTGGCATACTGTATGCCCTTACTGTTTCAAACCGGATAACTTCCTCTGGCAATCTCTATTCCGACCCACACAAAGTAACTCTCAAAGTTCAACTTGGCCTTCAATATGAAAACAGATTTTATTAAATGGAGCAAACTGAAAGTGCTTTTGTTTAAAACAGAAGTGTCCCTCACTTCTTCAAAAGTAATTTATCGACTGCAGATAGCACGAACTTCAAGTAAAATACACTCCCTTTTAAATACGGACATCCCATTACACTTTGTGAATTGTTACCAAATTTTCAACACATCTGACATTTAAGGTCTGGCACACTTTTTTAACATTGTCTACTCCGGCCTTCTCACAGGCTTTCAAACTGTTTTTAGTCTAATACCAGACTTCATTCATTCGATCATCTCTGGAATAACAGCAACAGTGCCCATAATTCTCGCTCTGTTTGCGGCCATCCTACTACTATTTTAGCTTGTTAAAAACGGCTACGCTCCCTGTGGTAACAAGCATGTCCGACAGAATACGACTCCACGTGAAGCTACATTCATACCGTGAAAAATTGGAACAGCTTTTCGGCTGACTGCATCTATCTATTATCGGAGCCAGCTACAACATGAAATTTATTTACACATATACAATCTGCGTGCAACCATCTTTTTATTGCAAAACTTGCCCAATCGACTGGTGAATGGATCGATGCCTTGCCAACATTCCCAGAAAACGCTTCTGATATCCAGCAGGTAATGGAGTATGTTAAAAACCATGAACTTGATTGTTCGGGCAGTGGAGCAATGGCGGATGCAACGCATAAAGGTATCCTGGAGGAATGGGATTTCTGCGCGAAAGATCTCCTGCAAGTGCGACTTTTGACAACATCGCAGATTGCCTGCCAATTCAAATTGCCGCTCCAACATTCGAGGAACATTACTGTCCCTTTGAGGATATGAATTGGATCGCTTCGCTTTTCTCACACGATGGCAAATCGCCTCTTGGAACATTACACATCTCAAGCCGCTAAAGAACTTCCGGACTGCAATCTCCAAGACTTGTAAGAAATTCACTTTATTCTTGGATTGATTTTTTTCAATTTTTTTTCTTTTTCCTATTAAATTTTTTAATACACTTCAATTGAACTATTTTTATATAATAACTTTCTAAGTATGCTTAGGCATTTGAACTCTGTTATCATTATTGGCCCTTACCTCTCCACACTAACCAGGGATGGATGATGTATGGCCTAAGCAAATACGCTATTTACTTGCTAAATTAGCCTAAACCCGACATCCATTTTGAAACCATATCTATTCTTTGTACACACGTCTCTCTGCCTGCCTCTTATCCACGAAGCCCTTTCACACAAATTAGCTCACCCTCAGCCTCTGCTCACGAACTGGCGATCAAGTTAAAAAAACACGGCATTGTTTAGGAACTGGTTGGCACAGTGTGGTAATCGTATCCTACCTTTATTTTCATTCTACAATTTACAGTTATTCATGTCTAATATGTATTGTTTATGTCACATGGAACTGTAACATGTAATGTGGAATTGACTGATGCAGGAGCTTAGGTTTGAATACAACAGAAGCGGTTGGAGTTTGCCTCAGCTGGATACCTTAGCTCTTGCACCAGTGGTTCCATTTATGACACTTACATAAAGACACTTTTTATACACCTTGCAGACTCCATCGCTTTATCCCACACAGCCACTTTCTTAAACACACCTGATTTCACCATTTGTCTTCTTTGGCATTGCAACATTCTGCATTATATTCTTCACGATTATTTCTTTATTCCTGTTTGCTAAAACACTCCATTCGAGTCTTCAGACCGGTAGGTAGAGGTGAGTAGTTTGGTTCCCACTCCTGCTAGTCTAAACCCATACTAACACCACTTACACAGCTATGCTACAGCGGCCAGTATGCTACAGCGCCCAGAGCACATCAGTTTACAGCAATCAGCTCACGGTTTCATCACCGAGTTTACCGGCACCTCACCACAGCACCATCTCGCTCTGGGCAAAACAGCACTTTCACACCGGTAGGGGTGAATACATCGCTTCACACTCCCTGTGTAGCACATCCTAACCACCCCACAGAGCTCACACCGCTATACTTTAAACCCATACTAACACCACTTGCACAGCTATGCTACAGCGGCCAGTATCCTACAGCGCTCAGAGCACACCAGCTTACAACAATCAGCTCACGGTTTCATCCCCAGAATCACAAAATGGCGGCCAACACTTCCTAGTTGCAACCGCTTGCAGCGCTCACAACCAATAAGCAGCATGCTCGTGCTCGTAACGCCTCAGCCAATCAGATGGCAGAATTCCCAAATGGCGATATCTGTAAATTTTGATATTTCTCAAAAACTACAGAACAGATTTACACCAAATAAACAAAAGCGTGCTTTCTAGACCAAGACCCTCATCCCTGCCAAATTTGGGGTACTTCCGTTCACCCGTTTGACCTGTAGCCTTGTCTAAAGTTTCCTATGGAAATTAACATGGAGAAAACATATTTTGGGACCCCCCTTTTTTTCTCGGCCGCCCCTTGACGAATCAGCCCCAATCTTCCCACATAGGAGCTGATATGTAAAAAGAATTACTTTGGACAATTTCATGAAGATTCATCAAACGAAGCCAAATTTATAGCCCAAAAAAAAAATGCTCTTCCTATGGAAACTTGTTCTTAATTATAACTACCTACTGGCGATCTATCTATCTATCTATCTATCTATCTATCTATCTATCTATCTATCTATCTATCTATCTATCTATCTATCTATCTATCTATCTATCTATCTATCTATCTATCTATCTATCTATCTATCTATCTATCTATCTATCTATCTATCTATCTATCTATCTATCTATCTATCTATCTATCTATCTATCTATCTGTCTATCTATCTATCTATCTATCTATCTATCTATCTGTCCATCTATCTATCTATCTATCTATCTATCTATCTATCTATCTATCTATCTATCTATCTATCTATCTATCTATCTATCTATCTATCTATCTATCTATCTATCTATCTATCTATCTATCTATCTATCTATCTATCTATCTATCTATCTATCTATCTATCTATCTATCTATCTATCTATCTATCTATCTATCTATCTATCTATCTATCTATCTATCTATCTATCTATCTGTCCATCTATCTATCTATCTATCTATCTATCTATCTATCTATCTATCTATCTATCTATCTATCTATCTATCTATCTATCTATCTATCTATCTATCTATCTATCTATCTATCTATCTATCTATCTATCTATCTATCTATCTATCTATCTATCTATCTATAGATAACAGTAATGTTTAAAACTGGACCAAGGACAGAGAATGTTGAGAGTCTTGGAAATACCAATATTAACAAAGCAGATATTTCGATAAAACAACATTTTAATGGCCTAGAGAGACTGTACAGGAAAGAGATAAACAAAAGTTGGGAGATAATTGCACTGGAAAAATATCTGGAAGTCAAACGTGTGCCAAGAGGCCTCCGAATCTTTATAATGCCTACACATCCTGATACTAAGGTGGAGCTATTAGAGGAATGGGTGGCAAATAACCAGGAATGCTCATTCAATATGATGCACATATTAATTAAACATGCCAAAAAGGATGTGATAGAAATAAAAAACAAACTACAGGAATTGGAAGAAATCATTAAAAACTTATCCAATAAAGAGGAAATAGACAGAATAAGAAAAGATATGGAAATAAGACTTAAGAAGTATGAGACTGAAATCCAAGAGCGTAAACAACGGAAATTCAAAAGGGATGAACAAGATTACTCACAAGGAAGAATTCTTACTTTTGCTAAAAGATTTGACTTCTTAAAGAAAAACTATCCAATTCAGCAAGCACAAAAAACAGCAGACACGACGAGTGAATCAGACATCAGTGAAAATGAAAGCACAGTGGGTATACGTGCAACCACTCAAGTTCCTTTTTTAGAGGAAATTCGGTGGATGAACCTCGTCAAAACCTTAGCAAGAGGCAGGGGCCGAGGAAGAGGCATGAATCGAGACCGAGGCCGGGGCAGGGGGGAAGAAAGCGCAAGCAGCTCACAGGTATCAGAAAAACCAGAAGGGCAAAACGAAATAAGACGCCATTCACTACGCAACCGGAAGTGATGACTGAAAATTTGATTGTGAATCTCTCAAAATATGAGCTGTCAGAAGAAGAAACATCTCTATTAAATAAAGGCCTAACCTTCTGTCCCGAAAGCCATTTTAATTACACACAGGTGAGAATTGACCTCTATAAATATGTGAGAAAGCTGAAATTAGCCAAAATGCATGCCTCAAAACAAGAACAAAATAGGAACAAGAACACAATTGAACCAACACCACCGGACCCTACAATCTCAATTGACCAAATGAGTGATTTAAAAACAATGTTTGAATTACTATATGATTTAGATGAGGAAGAGATGTCAGAGGAACAGGTACTATCTCATCTCAATTTTGAAGTGGATAAGAGACCGGAAAGCGGTCTAAAAAGAAAATCTAGATACTGTCCAATATTATCGCCAGGAAATAGATTTGACATGTTTTCTGATGCCATCATAGAGGAATT
The DNA here is from genome assembly GCF_964204655.1 of Triturus cristatus. Lineage (NCBI taxonomy): Eukaryota > Metazoa > Chordata > Amphibia > Caudata > Salamandridae > Triturus > Triturus cristatus. The sequence continues at coordinate 1,371,992,925 of NC_140589.1, forward strand.
GGAAAAATTGTCCAGAACAAGGAATCAACAAAGAGAAAATTTAACAAAAGCAGAAAGAGGAGCAATTAAAAAACTAATGGAAAATGAAGAAATTATAATAAAACCGGCTGACAAGGGGGAAAATATTGTCCTCATGGATACATCAGAGTATATCAAATAGGCCATGAGACAGTTGAATGATACAACGAATTATTGCAGATTGAAGACCAATCCAATCAATAAAATGACCATTGAACTGAATACACAATTGCAGAAGTGGCACAACGATGGCCTTCTAAGCACTAATGAACTCATGTTTCTCATGAAGGATTTTCCCCAAACACGGACCATGTATTTTCTACCGAAAATACATAAGACCTTACAACAGCCACCGGGAAGACCCATTGTCTCCTCTTGTGAATCACTGTATGAGAATCTATCTGAATATGTGGACAAATTCCTGGCTCCAATAGCCCAAAATATGAGCTCCTATATAAAGGATACAGGAGACTTTTTGAGAATCCTAAATGGAATAATTTGGAATAACAACTACCTCTTAATCACCATAGATGTAGTATCGTTATACACTTCCATCAGACACAACATAGGAATGGAAGCATGCAGTTATTTCCGGAAACAGAGAAGTATTAAAGATCTAAAACACACGCAGATGCTCTTGAAGAAGAACTATTCAGACAACAATGTGGTACTGCCATGGGCATCTCATTTTCGCCGAACTATGCGAACATTGTTATGGGATGGTGGGAAAAGACAATTGCATTGTTCCCGAACTTCCAAGAAGAACTGGAACAAATTTAATTTGGAATGGCATGGAAACAGAGTTCCAAAAATATTTTGAAAAATTGTCAACGAACAACATTGGACTATCCTTTACACACATAATAAGTAAATAAGAGATCGCATTTCTGGACACCAAAGTTTTCATAGAAAATGAGCAAACACAAACCACCTTGTTCAGAAAAGAAACAGCGACCAACAGTGTATTGCATGGGACAAGCTTCCACCCAATTCCCCTAAAAAACAGCATCCTGTATGGCGAATTCATGCGAATGAAACAAAACTGTTCTAAAAGTGAAGATGCTGAAAAGGAAATATCAGAAGCCATGGCTAGATTGAGAACATGTGGATATAATGATAGAACTTTGAGAAAATGCAAAGAAAAGGTTGATCAAAAATCAAGGACAGAAATTTTAATTCCAAAGACTGTGGAACAAGAAAATCGAAAACAACAAGTACCAAGATTCATAACCACCTACAGTAAAGAAAGTGGTGTAATACGAAATAAAATACAAAAATACTGGCACCTTATCTCTGGAGATGGAGATATTGGAAAAATCTTAGGCCAAAAACCTGCAGTCACATATAGGAAAACAAAGTCCTTACAAGACATGATAACAACAAGCCATTTTCAAGAGAAGCCTAAAAGTAACTGGCTAGTGAATCAAATCAAAGGATTCAGGAAGTGCAACGCATGCAAAGCATGCAAAATCGGAAAAAATATGAAAGCCTTTGAAGAAGTTGATGGGAGAGTCACTAATATTGAACAGAGCATTTTATGTACCTCTCGCTTCGTAATCTACGTGATAGAGTGCGATTGTGGTATGAAGTACATTGGTAGCACGACGTGCACGTTGAAGAAACGAATACTGGAACATATACGTGCTGTAAAGAATAGAGACATGACATACGCTACCGCGAAACACATGCAGAAATGCAAGAATGGAGACTGGCAAAAGATGTGCTACTATGGAATTTGTATGATACCGGCACGAGAAAGAGCAGGGGACCGAACAAGATCATTGCGACAAACGGAGTCCAGATATATAATAAGACTCAGAACAAAGGCCCCGAAAGGCATCAACAATCATGAGGAACTCTTTGTACATCTCTAGGAATTGAAGAGACCATCTCAAATACTGTCCTGAACTGCAAAGTCAATTGATTGACAATATATAAGAACTGAGTGAGAACGTAAAAGAAAGTGATCTCAAAATTGGTACTATACCAAAGTCACTGCAAAACGCTTAAATATTACAAATTACATTTTATTTACATGTACAATACAAATTTATCAATTTTCAAATATGTAATACAGGGCTTAATCTGTTGACACTCATAACATTAGCAGGATAATGTAATGTAAAGCCTAACATAATTTTATTTAAGTTTGACTATGATTTATAATTTTTGTATATTGCTGATCACCATACTACGAATCACACAGTGCATCATCATGGCAGCAGTGGGTATAAATGGGTGACATAGACAAAGGACTCACTAACCGTGAGAAAAGCCAAGGGCTGAAACGCGTTGGTTTGTGAAGGTTGCGAAAATAATACATTTTTGCCTTAAACCAGTTCCAGAGTGCCACGTTCCTTGCTTTGTATATTAAAATTGGGTTTGGATCCAACCCCTACGTAGAGCACCAGCTGGAGAGCGCGCCAAGTGAATGGGTCACATTGGATAAACATATATATATGCCAGTGCACATCCACCGAGTTTCAGGTGGGGAATCCCCTATAGTGAATTTCTAAGAGCTAAGCGTAATTGCAGTACCAACCCAATGTATGAAAACACGAAGCAGGAAATGACAATGAGATTCAAGGAAAGAGGGTACCCCAGAAAAGCGATACTGCAGGCTGAAAAAAGAGTGGATAGTCAATCAAGGGATGAAATTCTCAACAAAACCAAACAGACTGTAACTAATCAGACCACTCCCAAAAAAACAGTAAGATTTATAACCAAATATTGCAGTCAATCCAATCAGATGCGAAATATCCTAAAAAACAGATGGGACATCCTTAAACAGGATCCAATTTTGAGAAATGAAATAGGGGCCACCCCATCAATTACATTCATGAGAAGTCCATCTCTCAAAGACATGCTGGTACATAGCCATTTACAAACGAAGGAAACAAGCTGGCTCCAGCAAATGAAGGGTTTCCGAAAATGTGGGAACTGTAAGGCCTGTAAAAACAGCAACAATGTATCAGAAGTCACACTTGAAAGAACAATAACACTCTGGAAAATTCCGAAACTCATTACATGCAATACTGACTTTGTGGTGTATGCAATAGTATGTCCTTGCCAGCTATGATATATCGGATCAACTACTTTCCCGATTAAAAAACGTGTCCTGGAACACTGGCGAGCAATTACGAATTGCGACCAAACTTACAGCACGGCAAGACACTTCTCGAAGGAACATGGGGCCGACTGGACCAAAGCCAAATATTTTGGATTGGATACAGTCAAACCCAACACTAGAGGAGGGAACCCTATTGCCTCTTTACGCAAACTTGAATCACGTTTCATCCTCCTAGCAGGCACCAAATTTCCAGATGGCCTGAATCAGGACGAGGAACTTTATTCCCACCTTTAATGAGACATCATTTGATACCGAAACATAAAGACCTTAGTGGGCTACTCACGCCCTGTCCATATCTCTCTCCCCCTGTTCAAAAACCCCCAAAACAAAAATGCGCTTTCCTTTTTTTGATTATATTTTATTGAATGTACAGGATTTAGAAAATCACATGTAACCAGTGAAAGTGGAATATAGCTATGTCCTTGAATAATGGTTGTGTTAAACTATGTCATTAATTCAATTTGTCTCTTTGATCTTATACAGGAACATCACTATGAATTCTCCTGTATCTCACATCAGTGATAGAATTACGAGCACCGGAGTCACCCCTACTCCGAGTCAACATTTGGATAGATGCTAAAGGGCACTAGACCCTTCATCATATTCTTCGTTTTGTTTTATTTTGTGAGAAAAAATCTCTTCTATATTATTTAGAAACCACACTAATTTGGTCACATAGTTTACCAATAGGCACCAGTCCTTCATGGCGTGTTAACACATGCAAAACTACACCTTTGCATATTCACCAACTGGTTACTGTCACGAACCAATAATGAAAAGAATTGTATTGTCAGCTTATTTTCTGTACTTTTTTGGAATTGTAATTTTGTAAATTACAATTATATGATTTATTGCATTGTGTACAAACAAACTACCAATTGTTTATTTCTTCTATATCTATGCTTAAAAAAAGTGCACTTACCCTTTTTAACTGGTGCAAATGGAGACTATGGTCATGTGACCAAGACCACGGACGTGGTCGAAATGCGTCGTCCTCTTCTGCCCTTTGAGGAATAAAGCTGCTTTAATGATCGAGTGGGCTCGTGTGGATTCTTTTCTTGGCCAGGAATCGACTGTTTCGAAATATATATATATAAATACACATAACGTGGCAAACTCTAAATCAGGTCCTTAGTTCCACATTACACACGGGCCTCCAACACAAATAATTCTCAACGGATACCTTTACTTGACCGTGGTGAAAATGAGTCCACAGATATGTAAGTTATAGGGATTGTGCTAGGTAGAGGTTTAGCTATGGAATGGTTGGATGTCACTTATCATTTACTACTCTTTTGTTTAGTCACATTGATTGATTGGAAAAAATAAATTTCAACAGGTAATGGAAATCATGAAATACAACTTCACTTTGGCTGAGAAGTGTGGCACAGACATCTCATGCCAAGATAGAATTTACTTTTTTGGGTAGCCTGGGATATAAAAACAGAGGGCCAGGTTTAGATATCTGGAGACAGGTTACAGTCACAATAGGGACAGATATCCCATCCGCTGGAATCTAAATCCCATAATATCCTATGGGATTTAGATTTTGGAGGTTGGGATATCCATCCCCTTTGTGACGGAGTAACCTGTCCGCTGAAATCTAAATCAGGCCCAGAATGATGTGAAGTACCATTGATGCCAAAGGCAGGGACTGCACTTTAGAGGTGATGGGTGGAATATCTACCTCACTTAACAAATAATTTATTGTCAATAAGAAAACAAGATGACTTACCACGTGTCCCTGCCACCAATGGGACTTCAAGTTCTCCCCTTCCTTGACTGTCTGGACCTCCTCCGACATCCCTGGCTGGCTGGTGCTTGGGACAGCACTGCTGGTGATCTATGTGCCAAGCAAAAAAACTTAATGCATCAGTATCTTCTACTAACACAAGTAATCATTTTGGAAGGTTTGTGTTACTTTGTTTGTTGCATGACAATATTTTAAAATCCTGGTAGTTATTGAGTCAACCAAAAACAGATTTTCTCATACTGGAGGGATAGTAAGGGAAGGGCCTAAGATTATGAAAGGATGAGGAGTAGAAGGGAATGCAAAGGAAATATGGTATTGGTTGTGGTATCTCATTCCTGCCATGCTGCACTGCAATGTAAATTGCTATGATAATAAGACAATATTGGAGGTCCATGACCATGATTACCACTCTATTTCTGCCTCTGTAAATTTTGACTATTTGATCAAGAAAACCACCAACTTGTTTGGTGACTACAGTACTTCGGTCTGGCTGCAATCCTCTTTAAGTTACCAAAACTATTTTCTTCTCCTAGAACTAAACAACACGACATGTAAAAGAGGGGCAAGGGGAAGCCTATGAAAAAAGGGAACAGTATAAACCTACAGATAGGAAAAAGTCAGCCGTGGAAACAGGAAATAGAGAAAACACAGGAAAATGCAGGGATTACAAACAACATCAAATTGGAGTTGAAAAAACAATTAGTAAGTTTAAACAATGGCATAATTTCAGTATTGAGAATAGAAAGTAAGAAATAATAGACATGCCTTACAGGGGGCAGCAAACCATCTGCTATGGCCATGGCAGTGCTGCAGGTTGTCACCATGGTCAAACTCGCTGCAGTACTGGTGGTGCTGGCAGCAGGCCCAGGTGACATCTTGCCCTTGGGTGATTATGAAGGAAAGAAGAAAAAAAAAAGATTGGTGGTACTCTGTACAAAACAAAAATCACACACAGCACAGCATTGTACTTAAACCATATAGCCTATTCCTTTTTTCCTAATCCTAAACCACAAATAACATTTTGAACTATTCAGGCATTCCACAGAACGATCTTTGCTTCTCTGCTCCATTTGATGAGTGAAGTCGGCCCCCTTTTGCGTACTGCATATAAGGGAGTTTGGGACTATGAGCTACATAGAGTCACAGAGAACGTAGGTTATACAACACCCCTGATATTCTACCACTGTAAGACTGAGGGACATGATGAGTTGACAATCATGCCTTAAATCAGCCCACTTGAGCACCTGCCAAGCTCACACCGCAACAGAATCCTGGTAGTATCATTCACTTGACTTCCACTCCCCTCTTACATTCCTAACTTTTGAAACCCTCCCCGTCAGGATGGCACCATGCACCACTACTCTATCAAGGGTTTGTGTTGCCCTTGCCCCTAATGATTGGTTTGGTGCAAGGTGGTGTCCCTTTCTGCATAAAACAACCTGGGTGCCGTGCCATGTAACATAGCACTCTTGCATCATCAAGGTGCAAGGGTACCTGTATTGGCAAGCTAGGCAGCACTCAGTGTATCAGTGCAAGGAGAGAGCAGAAATGAAACATCTTAATAAATAAATGTCACATTTCTATCCTTTCCCTTTGATGCAGTGCAGCAAGTTGTTTTGCTGCCCTGTGCAATATTTTGATAACTCTTGGCCCTGGATATTGATGTCCTCGGCAAAGTGTATTGATAAACCCTGGCGTATTATTATTCCATCATGCCCACTCCATTTGTATCAAAGACAGTGGATTCAACCACAAACAGTCTCTTATACTGAAAGTGAATTTATTTTGGTTAACAGCACACACCAACAGTTAAAAACCTCTAGCATGAACATTATTTCATGCTCATAAATAAAATGTCCTTTTTGCACCAGAGGGCACATGTGGTCACTTGCCACAATCTTTACTGCAACGATGTATAGCTATATATTAATATATTTATATTTATATCTATCTATATTATATATAGCTATATAGCTCTACATATATGCGATATAGTCAGTCACACACCTACTAAATCATCCATTGAGAAACTTTTACACCCACTCATTCTTAAATACACCTTGGCCTATATATATTAAACATATTTAAACTTTACACAAACACACAATCACTGGATGATGTCATCAGTAATGTCATCAGTGATGTCATTTGAGATGTTCATCAGTGATGTCACTGATCATGTAATGAGCGATGTAATATGTGACGTCATCAGCAGTGCATTGCGGGGATGCGAGTTATAGTTAGCTGAACTAACTATAACGGTGGAATTTCTCTGGTTTTGTACGAGTAAAATGTCTAACTAACTATGACGTCCCTGAAACCTATGTTTTTTTCAGTGAAATTCTAAGGTTTTTTAAATGCTAATTTCTAACTATAATGTGCCTGATACCTGTGTTTTTTTCAGTGAATTTCAAAGGTTTTTTAAATGTTTACTGGAGGTGCCTGGTGGGCTAGTTGGCTCCCAGGGACCCTCAGGATTGAAGGGGACTTAATTCCCCAAATTACAACGCACCAGGGGACACGTTTGCACACTTCTTATGTCAGGCCCTGCCCCCTCCGTGCACCACTGTGCAAACGCACCCCCTGGTGCATTGTAAGTTGCGGGATTAAGTCCCCTTGAATCCTTAGGGTCCCTGGGGGCCAACTAGCCCACCAAGTACATCTAGTAAGTGCCACAGAGCTGCGTTGCAGAGAGGTGTAAAAAGGGGCTTGGCCTCTGACCACCTCTCTGCAACACAGCTCTGTGGCAAAAACTGGAGGTACCTGGTGTGCTAGTTGCCCCCCAGGGACCCTCAGTATTCAAGGGGAAATAATTTCCCAACTAGCAGGGGGACTCCATCCCCCGGGGCCTGGCCGCTCTGTTGGGGACCGTGGGGGAAGCCCCAATGCCCCCACAGTTCCGCCGGCTCCACGCCTCTGGCAGAAACCGGCATTACTTTACCTGCTTTGCTTCATTGAAGCGAGAGCAGGTTTCCAGAGTTTGCTATGGCAGGGCAGGAGCCGCACGGCTTCCACCCTGCCATAGCAAATGGCAATGTCCTGGTGGTAGGCACCACAGGCCATTGCAGGAGCCGGCCCTGGGGGGTGGTAGTCCCCAGGACAATCAAGGGCTCCAGGAGGAGCCCTTGGGTGGTGGTGGTGGACCCCCGCATTTCAAGATTTAGTGCTCCGGGGAGGTGGCGGTCCCCGGTGCTGCAGGGGGGCTGCAAGCCCCTGTGTTAAATTGGAAAAGCCCTGGGGAGGTGGTAGTCCCCGGGGCATGTGTGAGGGATCAAGCCCCCCGCAACTCAAAAATAAAGCCCCGGGGAGATGGCAGTCCCCAGGGCAGCAGGGGCCCCATGGGCCCCTGCAACATATTTACTCATGTCCCCGGGACCTGGCCCTTCCGGGGGGTTAAATACAACAAAGCGCAAAAGTCCACACCTTGTTTTTTTTAATTTTATGAGCAGGATTCGCACACCCAGCACGAATTCTGGTCTTTGTGGGACCCCCTGAGCAGGCTTGGGTGGCCAGGGTGTTCCTACCCTACCCCCTTTTGTTCATTTTACAATTTGTTTCACTGTTTTCTTGTGACTCGGTTCTACAGAGTCACAAGATGGCTGCCAACACTTCCTGGTTTGGAGTGTTGGCAGCCAATCAGAGTGAAGCTCATGTCTGGGAGGGTTCGCGAACCCACTGCGCCCACAGATATATAAATGTTTTCTTTCTTTAATTTCTCAGCAACTAATAAACGGATTTACACCATTGAAAAAAAAGGTCTCATTCTGAACCAAGGGCAACCTTTTTGCCAAATTTGGTGTAATTCTGTTCAGCAGTTCGGGCTGTAGCTTTGCCTAAAGTTTCCTATGGATATTAACATGGGGAAAACACGTTTTCGGACCCCCTTTTTTATTGGCCCCCGCTTGTCGAATCACCCAAGTTTTTGGGAAAAGAGAAATAGCTTTTTGAATAGAAACGAGGTCCTAACTATAACTACCTACTGGCGACCGCCATATATATATATATTACCTACTGGCGGTTGCCAGCAGGTAGTTATAGTTAGGACGATGACGTGTTGACCTGGTTGGACCAAGTGGAACTTTTATCAGACGAGAACATGGAAGTGTTGAACACGAAAATCAATGTTGAAGAGCTAGAGGAGTCTATTGGGGGAGGCAAAAAACGGAGGCAAAAAAGGGAGGGCCCCATGGCCAGATGGCCTCCCGGATGAGGTCTATAAAGTTCTGGCTAGCACTCTAATACCTATTCTTAGGAATCTCTTTAACGCAATATTTTTGTCGGATACCGCTCTGCCTGAATCCTAGAAAGAGGCCATTATAACTTTAATTTCTAAGCCTGGGAAGTGCCAAAAAAGTGTTGATTCCTATAGGCCTATTTCACTCTTAAACAGTGACTATAAGCTTTTTGCAAAGGTTTTGGCAGGGAGGCTAAATGGGGTTATGTCGCACTTGGTGCATGAAGATCAAAAAGGGTTTATTAGAGTAAGGGCTCTGAAAGAGTTGACGTATTTGCTTATTGGTGCCATGGATACGGCTACTGCGTGTGACCTTCCCCTGGCAGTATTAGCGTTGGACGCTGCTAATGTGTTTGATCGCATAAACTGGGGTTATTTGCAGATGGTGATAAAACATCTTAATCTAGATATAAACTTTTGTAGAATCCTGAGAGGTATCTACTCAGCACCGGAAGCCAGAGTGCTGGTCAATGGGGTATTGACAGAGCCAGTTCAGATCATGTGGGGTACTAGGCAGGGTTGCCCCCTGTCCCCTCTTTTGTTTGACCTTTATATAGAGCCGTTAGCCAGAAAAATAAGGAGCAGTATTGATATACTGCCTTTTGAATTTAATGGCTGGACCAGGAAAATTGGGCTCTATGCGGATGACATTTTAATTTTTACAACTAATTTACAAAAAACTTTGAGATGTGTCAAAGAAATATCAACTGATTTTGGGAAAGTTTCAGGTTACGATATTAATAAGGAGAAAATGGAGGGGATAGAGTGCAAGAAAGAAATTAGATACTTAGGAGTTAGGATCACCCAGAGTATTGCAGACCTCACTAAGGCAAATTTTGACAGGGTTAAGAAGGAAATAAGTGCTAGTTTGCGGGGTTGGATACATCTCCCACTAACATTTTTTGGCCGAGTTAATTTAGTGAAAATGATTGTCCTTCCGAAGCTAACTTTCATGTTTGACTCAGTTCCTTTAGCTTTTAGGAAAGAGTGGTTTATGAAATTGCAGAGTGAAATTAGCTCTTTTATTTTGGCATCTAAAGGGCCGCGGATAGACTGGAAAAAACTTAGGAGGAGGCTGCTGAAGGGTGGTTTTGCACTGCCTGATCTGCTGTTCTATTCCTGGGCGTTTTTATTAAAGAATGGTAGAATGATATTGGATACTCCCCCAAAATCGGAGATAGGCAGGATGTTTAAGGAAACGTTAAGAAAAGAAAAGGGAGCAGAATGGGGGTTCATGTATAAATATGCAGATCCGAAATATTTCAAGAAAGATAGGTCAAAGATTTTAAAGGACATGGCTGAATTGTAGTATAGAATCAGAAAGACCCTAAAAATTAATTATTTTAGCCAGTTGGCCCCTATATGGGAAGCACCAGGTTCTCCGGAATGGACCAAGGACATACTGGCATTACCTTTAAAAGAGGCAGGTATATTAAGGTGGAAGCAGTTATTGCCAGAGGATCAGTTGATTTTGTGGGGTTGGTGCGAGCAGGTAATAGGTCCAAGGTTCTCAAGATTTAAGCTCCTCCAGATTCAAAGCTGGTACTTGGAGTTGGGCGAAAAAATAGGAGATCCTAACGAACTCGAGGGAAAACTGCTGTCCAGCGTTGTGTTCAAAAAGGGAAATTGCAATGTGGTACTGGCTGATGCTAGAGATGGAAGATGGGGCTTTCACATTGCCGGAGGATCTGTGGGGAGGGAGCTTGCCGGGGACCGCGCTGGAAGACCAATGGCAAGTATCAATGTCTATGCTTTACAAAACAGTTAAACCTGCATATCTGAGGAGGAACCATCTTTTTACTAAGGATGGGGCTCACTGGACCCTGAAAAGGTTATCCAAATTTGGGTCTGGAGGAGTGGTGGCCTAAATGCGGCAGTCCGAATGAAGATGATCTGCATATGTTTATTTACTGCCCGAAGATTCAGACATTTTGGGAGACCATGAGTAATATCCTGTCCAGTGTTTTAAATCTGCAGATCAAGGTAAGGGCTGTATTGGTTATATCTGGAAGATTGGATTTGCAATGTATTGTTGCCAAAGACAGAGTAAAAAAATTTTTTATGCTATGCTCTTGGCGCGTAGGGAGATCTGTAAACTATGGGTATCTCCGGCTCCCCCAACGGAGGATGATTGGCTGAAATCTATGAGATATATTGCTAAGTTGGATATTTCGGATCAGGGGAAAACGAGGTATGAATTTTGGTTTCCCTTTTTGTCTTGGTGTGGTTAATGAATAGGGTATACTGAACAAAGATCCAATGATTAAGCCTCTACCTGCTTCAGCTGGTTTAGTCTTCTTTGTGTTAGCAGAAGGACATGGGAATGGTGTGGTTCGGAATTAAGGAGGAGGTTTCTTTGCATGGTCCAAGGGAGCTTTCTTAAGAGCCTTCTCCTTGTTTCCCCCTTTTCCTCAGAATGAGGTTTGATAACCCAGGGTTGGCATCGTTAGAAGAAGGGTGGAAACAAGGCAAATGAGGACAAAAAAAAAACAAATTGGCAAATTAAAAAATGTTCTTCCTATGGAAACTACATCCTAACCATAACTACCTACTGGTTTCTGCTAGTAGGTAATATTTATATATATAAATATCTTTCTATGAGTGCAGCCACCTCCACCTCGTAGAATTTGTGATGGGGCCTCACACCTGCCCACCTGCATTGCCCATAGGGGGTGCTGGTGGGGCTGCCTGGTTTTGCCATGACAGGGAGAGAGCATTGGAGAGTATTGGAGTCAGTAGCGGAGTCAGACGGCAGGGAGTCTGACTGGGATGGAGAGCAAACAAAAGTTGGGATTGGGAACCGAGAGATCAGGTGGGGGCAGATTTGGTTGCATTTAAGAGTAGGTTAGGCAGCCAGCAGGGAGAAACAGGAGCAGGTAAATCAAAATGGCTGCACCCTTGCGAACCATGTGTTGCCGTTCACGGTGATTTTCAGGGCGGTATATGCTACTGAAATGGAAATAGCAGCATGATTTTCCCCCCATTGTCAACGGATTTCTGTGGAGTAAAACTCCATGAGTTCTGCTCTGGTCTAATACTGAATTACTTTTAGGTCGAAATTTATGGCCAAGCATAGGCGCAAATCTACATGCATGATGATCTCTGTGTCAAAATATACTTTTGTGAATTCGGCCTATCGTTCTCCCACCACCCTAGCATTAGGTTTGTGTACTTCAATGCACAGATACATAAACATGGCCACCTAGGGGCTGATGGAAAAAGAAACATTGTTATATAAAAAAAAAAATCTCAGTATGCAGAGTAATGTTTTTATGTTCTCAATAATGAATAGTTCTTGACTTCAAGAAATGTGTACATGAAAAAATCTATCAATTGGCATATTGTTGCATGTAATGTGCATACATCAAACGTCATCATCAATCAATCAATCAATCAGTCATTTAAGCACACTACATACCCGCAAGGGTCTCAAGGCGCTGGGGGGAGGTGGGGCCGCTACTGATCGAACAGCCAGGTCTTCAGTGTCCTACTGAAGGTCAGCAGGTCTTGGGTCTGTCGTAGGCTCAGTATGAGGGTGTTCCATGTCTTGGCAGCGAGGTGGGAGAAGGATCTCCCGCCGGTGGTTGTTTTTCAGATGCGCGGGATGGTGGCGAGAGAGAGGTCGGCGTAGCGTAGCTGGCGGTTGGGGGTGTAGAAGGAGAGCTGTCTGTTGAGGTAGGCTGGGCCAGTCTTGTGGAGTGCCTTGTGTGCGTGGATGAGGAGCTTGAATGATATCCTCTTGTTGACGGGGAACCAGTGCAGCTTTCTCAGGTGGGGGTGATGTGGCCGTGTCATGGTACATCGAGGATCAGTCGTGCCGAGGCGTTTTGAATGCGTTGTAGTCGATTGATGAGCTTGGTCGGGGCTCCTGCAAAGAGGGCGTTTCAGGGCTTGCGACGGCGGGACGTCGTTGGTGTTGGAGCTGGGGTTGGAGAGTTCCTTCATGATGTTGAAGAGCTCCTTGCTGTCGTGTGCGTTGTTGTTGAGGTGGTCTTTGAAGGAGGTCTTCTTGGCAGCCCTGATGAGGTGGTGGTGGTTGTGGATGGCGTCCTTGTGTGCTGTGTGGCTGTCCGGAGTTTGTTCACTGTGCCATTTCTCCTCTAGTTTCCGTCAGGCTTGCTTGGAAGCTAGGAGTTCTGGGGTGAACCAGCTGGCCCTCTTGCTGGTGTCTCTGTGGGGGGGTTTCTTCAGCAGGGCGAGGGTGTTGGCGCAGTCCTCGATCCAGCGTCTGAGGTTGTGGGTGTTGGCATCAGTGTTGGAGGGTTCGGTGGGTGGGCTGAGAGCGAGGTTTGCATGTAGTTGGTCTTCGGTGATTTTGCTCCAGCAGCGGTGGGGGATCTGTTGGGTGCGGTGGTGTGTTGTGGGTTTCTGGAAGGTGAAGTGGATGCAGCGGTGGTCGGTCCAGAGGAGTTTGTTGGTGTGGCTGACGGAGACGTATGGGCTTGAGGAGAAGACGGGGTCGAGCCTGTGGCCGGTGGAGTGGGTGGGCGTTGTGACGAGTTGTCTCAGTTCGAGGTTGGCGAGGTTATCGATCAGGGTTGTGGAGTTGTTGTCGTTGTTGTTCTCAAGGTGAAAGTTCAGGTCTACTAAGAGGATGTAGTCGGTGGAGGTGATCCCTGTGTCCTCACAGGCGGTCGCTCCTTCCTCGCTGCTCTGCCGCTCGCCTGCCTGCTGCCTCACCTGCTGCCTCACCTGCTGCCTCACACGCTGCCAGACCGCTGACGGCTACCGCTGACCTCTTCTTCTCCGCAGCCCTCCGCTTCTGCCCACAGTCCGCCTTCCGCTTCTCCCGCCTTCCCGCTCCTCACGTCTCACCGGCCCCGCTGCCCCGGTCACTTCCTTGTTTTCCTGCCGCTGCCCCAGAGCCCCGCCTCCCCTGCTCGCCCATTGGTCATCCCGCCTCCCGCCTCCCGCCTGACCCTCCCTACCGGCTCCTACTTATGATGCCCCCTCAGCGACCGCGCAGCGGGAGCGCCGATTGAGCGCCGAAGGTGCGCCAAAGGTAAGCCCGTCTGCGCCCGTCCGTGCCTGGACCGCGCCCAGCGCCAGACCCCCTGGCCCCCGCGTCCGCCACCCGCCCTGCAGGACCTACGATGCCGCCACACTCATCGCACTCAACACCGCCCGAACCCCCGGGTGCCACCAAGCATCCCCGCGACACACCCATGGACCCTTCACCTGCCGATCCTGCAAATTCTCCTGCCTCCGCACCGGCACCGCACCCACCCAGACGGACAACAGCAACCACCTGAAGTGCATCCTGCTCAACACCCGCTCCGTCCACAGACACGCCGTGGAACTCTGGAACCTCCTCGACACCGCATCTCCAGACATCGCCTTCCTCACGGAAACCTGGATGAACGCCTCCTCAGCCCCCGACATCGCCATAGCCATCCCGAACGGCTACAAGATCATCAGGAAGGATCGCGTCAACCAGACCGGAGGGGGCATCGCCATCGTACACAAAAGTACCATCCGCATCTCGACTGACTCCATCGACACATTCAACGCCGCCGAATACCTGCACTTCCAGATTCACACTGACCCCAAGACCACCCTCAGAGGCACCCTCATCTACAGACCCCCTGGACCGCGCACACAGTTCTGCGAAGACATCACGGACTTCATCAGCCCTCACGCCCTCCACTCCGCCGACTACATCCTCCTAGGAGACCTCAACTTCCACCTGGAGAACAACAACGACTGCAACACCACCGCCCTGCTGGACAACCTCGCCAACCTCGGACTCCAGCAACTGGTCAACACCCCCACCCACTACACCGGCCACACGCTCGACCCCCTCTTCTCATCCAGCAAGCACGTCACCTTCAGCCACTCCACCGGACTTCACTGGACTGACCACAGCTGCGTCCACTTCAGCTTCCAAAAGAACACGATCCACCACCACCCGAAGCAGGTTCCCCACAGACACTGGAGCAAGATCACAGTCGACCAGCTCACCACCTCCCTCAGCCAGAACCCACCAGGCAGAACAACGGACTCTAACACAGCTGCCCTCGACCTCACGCAGTGGCTGACCTCCTGTGCCGATGACCTCGCCCCGATGAAGAACCCACCCACCAGACCCAGAAGCAAGAAGGCTCCCTGGTTCACCGACGAACTCCAGGACTCTAAGAAGACCTGCCGCACCCTGGAGAAGGCCTGGCTCCTCGACAAAACAGCCGACAACATGACCGCCCTCAAACTCGCCACCCGGAGACACCACCAGCTCATCCGCACCACCAAGAAGACATCCCTGAAGGAGCGACTGGACAAGAACGCCCATGACAGCAAGGAGCTCTTCAACATCGTCAAAGAGTTCTCCAACCCCAGCACCGGCAACAACGACATCACTCCCTCGCAGGACCTCTGCGACTCCCTCGCCTCGTACTTCCACCGCAAGATCGCCGACATCCACATCAGCTTCGGCGCTCCACCCCCGCACCCATCGGTCGAACCAACGCACCTTGCTGCCACCCTCCAGACATGGACCAAGGTGACCCCCGAAGACACGGCACGCATGATGAACACCATCCACTCTGGATCGCCGACCGACCCGTGCCCCCACCATGTCTTCAACAAGGCCGCCGCTACCATCGCACCCTACCTCCGAAACATCATCAACACCTCCTTCGACACAGCCACCTTCCCGGAGAGCTGGAAGCACGCCGAGCTCAGCGCACTGCTGAAGAAACCAACAGCGGACCCGACCGACCTCAAGAACTTCCGTCCCATCTCGCTCCTTCCCTTCCCCGCCAAGGTCATCGAGAAGATCATCAACAAGCAACTAGCCGCCTTCCTCGAGACGTACGGATCCCTCGACCCATCGCAGTCCGGATTCAGAGCGAACCACAGCACCGAGACCGCCCTCATCGCAGCCACCGACGACATCCGAGCCCTGCTCGACAAAGGTGAAACAGCGGCACTCATCCTCCTAGACCTCTCCGCAGCATTTGACACTGTCTGCCACCGCACCCTAGTCCAACGCCTTAACGACACTGGCATCCAAGGAAATGCCCTGGAATGGATCATCTCCTACCTCTCCGGCAGAACACAGAGAGTACGCCTCCCTCCGTTCCGCTCTGAAGCCACCGAAGTCATCTGCGGCGTCCCGCAAGGATCATCGCTCAGCCCCACCCTCTTCAACGTCTACATGAAACCCCTCGCTGCCATCGCACGCCAACACAACCTCAACATCATTTCCTACGCTGACGACACCCAACTGATTCTCTCCCTCACCAGAGACCCCGACACCGCCAGAGCCAGCCTACACGAAGGAATGAAAGACGTCGCCGATTGGATGAACATCAGCCGCCTGAAGCTGAACACGGACAAGACAGAAGTCCTCATCCTGGGACCATCGCCCTCCGCATGGGACGACTCCTGGTGGCCCCCGGCACTAGGCACCGCACCCAAACCAACGGACCACGCACGCAACTTGGGCGTCATCCTGGACTCCTCCCTATCGATGACCAGACAAGTCAACGCCGTCTCCTCAGCTTGCTTCCACAACCTTCGCATGCTCCGTAAGATCTTCCGATGGATCCCGATCGAGACCAGGAAGACGGTCACCCAGGCCCTCGTCACCAGCAGACTAGACTACGGAAACACCCTCTACGCCGGTACAACAGCCAAGCTCCAGAAACGACTTCAACGTATCCAGAACGCCTCTGCCCGACTCATCCTGGACGTCCCCCGACGCTGCCACATCTCGAGCCACCTAAGAGACCTGCACTGGCTCCCTGTCAACAAGAGGATCACGTTCAGACTCCTCACCCACGCACACAAATCCCTCCACGACCTGGGCCCAAGATACCTCAACGACCGACTGACCTTCTACACCCCCACCCGCCAGCTACGATCCGCGAACCTCGCCCTCGCCGTCGTCCCTCGCATCCAGAGAACCACCGCCGGAGGAAGATCCTTCTCCTACCTGGCGGCTAAGACATGGAACTCCCTGCCCGTGCACCTGCGACTGACCCGGGACCACCTCGCCTTCAGGAGGCAGCTCAAGACCTGGCTGTTCGAGCAGTAGCAGCCCCCCTCCCCCAAGCGCCTTGAGACCCTTCCGGGTGAGTAGTGCGCTATACAAATTTCTTGATTGATTGATTGATTGAGGTCAGGGCGTGCGTGCTGATGAAGTCAGCGATGGAGTCGCTGAACTGGGGGCAGGGTCCGGGGGGTCGGTAGAAGAGGGTGCCTCTGAGGGTGGAGTTGGGGTCTCTGTGGATCTGGAAATGCATGCGTTCGGCGGTGCTGAGCGCGTCATCGGTGCTGGTCAAGACCTTGATGCTGTTCTTGTGGACGATGGTGATTCCTCCTCCGACTCCGTTGGTGCGGTCTCTGCGGGTGATCTTGTTGCCGTCTGGGATGGCTATGGCGAGGTCGGGTGCGGAGGAGTTGTTCAACCAGGTCTCTGTCAGGAAGGCAACGTCCGGGGAGGTTGTGTTGAGCAGGTCCCAGAGCTTGACGGCGTGTTTGCGTGCGGAGCGGGTGTTCAGTAGTATGCATCGGAGGTGGTTGAGTTATTTCTTGGTGGGTGGTTTGCTGGCTCTGTGGCTGGTGTAGCTGCAGTTCCCGCAGGTGAAGGGACCGTGTGCGTTCTGGGGCAGCCTTGAAGCATGTGTGGGGCCGTCCGAGGTTGAGAGCGTGCAGAGTGCTGGAGTCATAGTGGCGGATGCAGGGGCAGGGGTTCTGGCGCTGGGCACGGTCCAGGCACAGACGGGCGCTGACGGGCTTGCCTTAGGCGCGCATATATGGGGAGGTGGGAGGGAGGAGCAGCTGAGAGGCGAGAGGCGGGGGCAGCGAATGGGCAGTCAGGGGGGTGGGGCCACAGGGGACACAGCGGCAGGGGCGGTGAGGGGCGACAAAGGAAACAGAAGGCAAAAGGGCACAACAATTGAGGGGGAAATAAGTGGCACAGAAGGCAAAAAGGTCACAAGAAAGGGCAAAAGGTCACACAAATTCGGGGGAAACGAGTGGCACAGAAGGCAAAAAGGTCACAAAAAACCTGGGGAAAAGAGTTGCACAGAAGGCAAAAGGTCACAAGAAAGGGCAAAAAGGTCACAAAAATCGGGGGGAAACGAGTGGCACAGAAGGCAAAAAGGTCACAAAAAACGGGGGAAACAAGTGGCACAGAAGGCAAAAGGTCATAAAAAACGGGGGGAAACGAGTGGCACAGAAGGCAAACGGTCACAAGAAAGGGCAAAATGGTCACAAAAATCGGGGGAAACGAGTGGCACAGAAGGCAAAAAGGTCACAAAAAATGGGGGAAGCGAGTGGCACAGAAGGCAAAAGGTCACAAGAAAGGGCAAAAAGGTCACAAAAATCAGGGGAAACGAGTGGCAGAGAAGGTAAAAAGGCCACAAAAAACGGGGAGAAACGAGTGGCACAGAAGGCAAAAAGGTCACAGAAATGCAGGGGCAACGAAGCAACAGAAGGCAAAAACGGGCAAAGAGACACGGGGCAGCGAGGGGAACAGAAGGAAAAACCAGGCAGAGAGACACGGGCAATGAGGAGAACAGAGGGAGAGAACGGGCACAAACAATGTACAGGCAGCGGGGAAGACGGACAACAGCAGTCACAGACACAGACAATGAAAATGCAGGCACTACAAAGAGAGCAATGAAAAAAATACAGGCAGTACAACGAGAGCAATGAACAATACAGGTAATACAATGAAGATGAGCAAACCTACGGCCTACCACTGGCCACCAGGGATGAGGGGCAGGTGGTAGCCTGCGGGTTGAGGATGGCCTCGAACTTCCTCAGCAGCGGCAGCTGGGGCAGGGACACACAGGCGGTGTTGTGTGGAGGGGGAGCGACCTACCCATCGAACATTCTTTTATGCATCATTAGCTTTCATCTGAAAAGTCTGTAACGGTGCATGCTATATGAGGGGCTCTTTAGAACAAATTGCAAATGCAACCCTGATTTGAGTTGCAAAAATCTGAAATAATTTTTGTTTAGCAAGTTGAAAAGCAGAGGTTACCTTCAATGAGCCTCAATACAACTGTCTGAGACAATTCCAACCAATATGCAGCTGATAATTACTGGAAGACGTAAAGCCTACTCCACTATTTCATTATGGTAAATCAAACTTGCCCAATTTAATGGGTAATAGGAAAAGTAATTACCAGGACATTCAGACTTTGATTCAGTAGGCACCAATATCCATCTAATAATCCCAATTATTGTGAAAAACATAGAATAGGTGCTATTTATTGGCAATGATACATTTTGAACCCAAGGTATGGTAGTTTATTGGGTGTAAAAAAAACTTAATATTATTACCTAAAAGTAGAGAGCAAATCACAAGAAAAATATCTGACCTGTTAGTGGCGAAAACAAAACAAACCTAGAAGATCTAGAAGGGAAGAGACATGAAACATGTCTTTACAACTTTCAATGCGGAATTGAATAGGCATATTGAGAGCCAATAAAACCACGCACAGAAGAATCAGCATTTACACAGCTATCATACAAACAAGCAAGTTCATTAACCAATCAATGTGTGCACTGTTGCCAACAGGGAAGCAATAGATATACTTAGTAGAAAAACTATACTGGAACAAATGCAAAACATGTAAAGGTAATGGAGACTGGATGTCCTTTGCTGTCCCAACTGAAAAGGAAGGTGTTCCAATAAAATAAAACTGAGCGGATTGTAAATATTCTGGAATGTCCCGTCACAGGACCTATATGGAGAGTACAGTTTTTGTGGTTAAATCATCAGTCATTTAAGGTTTCAATTTATCCTGTAGCTCAACAGAAAGACCAATGTAATTCTGATTCGCTAATGTGTTATGAGATTGATACTGTCAAGTGAGATAAAAGAGGATGTATCAGAGACATACAGTTAATCCACTGAATACCTCAAATCACTATATCTAGTTGTGTTAAATACAAAAAGGGAGTTAAGCATTCAGTCAGTCAGTCATTCATTTGGGAGAGTAAGTGAGATGTGACTTCATATAGGGTTGCTAAACATAATCATTTGCCTATAAATCCTCCATCTCTTTTTAACATGAGAAAACTAAATGAAGCATCAGCTAAGCAATATAAAACAGGGCCATAAAAATCTTATTGTAACATTTTTTAATCAGATAGTTACATGGTCTAGGTTAGTTTATGAGAACACTATATAAATAAAATGCCTGCATATGCAAAATAATGTAATGTTTGACAAAATCATAATTATCTCCTGCAGTGTTAGAAAAGGAGCTGATGACATGGTCAATTGGCACTATTATTTGGAAGAGGAGATTTTATTAACTCATCAACATCATGGTTTATTTGTGTGGCCAAATGTGTTTTTTTCATAATTATATTGCCACATAATTAAAATTCCTTGATGAGACATTTGAGGAAAAAAAGTACAATATACTTGTACAATGCGAAAAATGGATGTAAAGTACAGTATTTCTGCTTCTGCTGTGAGCCAGAATGGGGGGGTTACCCTCTCAACCAGATTGTATGTCAAAACTGCACTTAAGAAAACCTATATTTCCTTTTACTTACCATGGTGAGTGGCTGCACTATTAGGACTATGGACCAGCTGACAACCAAGGAATTCTACCATCAGGGCCAGACTGGGAAGACTAAGCATCCCTGACAAATTTGTCAGACCATCCCCGGGGAGGGGGGGTGCTGCAAGTGTGAACAACTGCTGCTTTTGTTACTGGGGGGCGATATAGCAGAATTGCAACAACAACAAAAACGGCCCACAATCTCAAAAGCGGCCGCACCCTTCCAGCTTTCCTGGGAAACGACCGATGCCCGATATGGCCAGTCTAGCCCTGGCTACCATCCATGGGCATTTCTGAAACCTAGAGAACAACGGGACTTCACTGTGTTCTAGCTTGAATGGATCCTGTCATGTTTTCTTACCCAAAAATCTCTGCAAAAATCAATACATGGGCCACAAAAGTATATTTTCTATTTGATTGATTGATTGATTGATTGATTGATTGATTGACATGGTCCACGTTATAACTTGTTCCTGTCATGGGTGATAGTCCAAGTCACACACACAAAATATTGTTTTTTATCAGCGTGGTCATGCAGCTTAGTAGGAATTTTGAGGATTGCCACAGATTCTGGAACTTTCCCTCACAAAAATGTGAACACAATCAGTCAAATTTTTACATTTACTGGCCATTCTAGATAGGACACTTCAGGGGAATCCACACAAGCTAAACTATGCTGTACTCACCTGGGCGTCTAGCTTTCAGAAATTCCTGGTTATGGTAGGTATCTTGGGATGCTGTCTGAAGTCAAGCTCAAATACCATACCTATCCACATTACTAGACTGAGTGAATTTGAAAAGAAAAAACTTGATGTTCCTTTTTTGCATATTGCGGCCTTTCCTATCCTACCATGGGCAATAGGCCCATCTATACAAGTAGTATACTGTTTTCATTTAGAGAAGAATGGCAATGCTACTTGGTAGGGATTGTGTAGATTCCCACAGAGTCTATAGTGGTCCCTCAAAGAAATAGAAAGAAAATCTGTAATTTTAGTCAACATTTAACATTTGCATGGCATTCTGTTAAAAAACATAGCAGTATCCACACAAATCACTCCCTGAACTCTAATGAGTGTCTACATTTAAGAAATGTATAGGGTTGGTAGGTTTTGTTAAATGCTGTCCTAGCTCAGGTCCAAATACTGCAGCTATCCACATTGCTAGAATGAGTTGCGTTTTGGGGTCTTTCTTGTCAAGGGGTGGTACTGGTTTTATCGGGAGAAGTGTGGCAACACAGAATACTAGAACGTGTTGCTATTTATTGAATTTGTCTCCATTTGGACTTTTAAATATAAGCCAAGAAAAGTACCTCTGAACCATCTGATACCTTAGCTAATCTAAAATTCCCAATTGTACGAATAACCACTTTTCCTAAACTCATTGTCTAGGGCACTTGATAGGTTTCCTTCTTTCCTTCCTGACCATTTTTATTCATTAGATTTTACAATATAAATGTATACATGGTTGTTATACAATGAAAAATCATCGTAAGCTGCAACTCAGTTTATGGCATTGAGAAATGCATGTTTTTAGACAAAAACATATATATAACCCTCGAACCAGAAGCATTTGCTGGACGTATCGATATATATCACTTTTGTAAACTGCCCAGAGGGCAATTAAAACAGATGAAAACATTTAACTTTTTTCCTACTTCTTTCAGTAGTACTTCATTTCATTGATTAGTTACTCTGTGTAAACCTTGATCCACACAGTTGTCCCTTTCTGACATTTTTTTAATGTTATCTACTTTTCTGAAATATGTAGGTGTCCAGGTTCACCCATAGGCTTTACACCTGTTATCACCATAACTTGCATATGATAGAAACCACAAACATTATAAAAATTGACCACAACTTACCAAATTGCAAAAGCTATGGTAAAACAATATTTTTTATAATTCTGCCTGTTCCTGAGAACTAGGTTGAGGGTGCTCTTAGAACCACAAACCTTTGGTTCATGCCATTCCTAGAATAAAAGCACATACTTAATTGTGTAGCACATTTTTTCCATTGTGGCTATGTTCTTGGTTTCCTCCAGGGCAATCCACAGACTGTTCATACCTATACAATCTCCAAACTTTGGGAAAAAAGGACAAAAATTTTACCTGGATTCATTTTGAGATTAAAAAAAGCTATGAAGGCTGAAATGCAAACTGCCCCAAAAATAGTTTTAAAAAACTCAGAACTGGGGGGGGGGGGCTCAACACTTAAGTGGTTAAATTATATACTACATTGAACGTAAAGAAAGCCAATCCCACCATGACCATCTAACCCTCTCTGTACTGAGCCTTCACCATGCGCAGAACAAGATTGGTCCCTAGTATTGCCGGGAGCCAGGTAATGCACCCATTCCTACATGGGTAGCTAACACACACTATGCATTCCTTTCGCATTGTTAAGCACAGTTTGACCACAAGGCCAGGCTAATAGCCAAAGCCCACGACCAACACACTGTGGTTGACCAATCCCACTGAACACAGAATGTGGCCAGTTGCAGCATGGGATGGCCACAGAGCCTGATCTTCAATCAGGTCATGAACCCAGGATTCTGTGGGTAAATAACTTTTTATGGGTGATCAACCCAACTCCCCAATGCACGTGGCGTTTGGACCTATGTCAGCTGTGGTCACTGTGCATGTCCTTTGCCATGCAGAGTGGCACTGTAAACTAAAGGACATCACATTGTTCAAAAGATGAGCAGCTGTACCCATAAATCTGTAAATCTTAAGATCCATGATTCCACAGATAAAAACAAGGGCATTATTTACCTGTTGGGAGAAGTATTTTCCTTGTGGCCAAGAATGCTCTCCCACGTCCCTTATAACATCTTTAGCACATTTTTCAGGACTCAGTCTTCAGTTCCTGGCATGCTATAATTTGTGCTTTATCAGAATTTTTGAGTTGATGCAATCCAATCATATTACCCTGATCCTCATATCCTCTAAGGGTTTGTGGATCTCAAAGTAGACAAAGGGTTAAATGCTCTCTGTTGTAATGGGATGTGCTTATTTATTACATGTATTATCCTTGGTAGATTTGAGGATCTGAACTGCAAATTATTGAGCTAGGTATACAAAAGTCTTCTCATATGTCATTAATTCTTAGAATCATGCTGAAAACCTGCATAATGCAAATACTAGAAAACCTCTAAGAAAAGTCCGAGTTTAAGTCCTAGTTTCATGCTAAGTTCCAGTCTTTGGTTTTATGGTAGCAGAGGGGAAACATTACTATGGTAGAACTTTTTTGACACTTACTTATTTCCCTCCATATTATATTGGACAGAACTGCATGAAACTTGACATGTCAAAGCTTTGCAAGCTTTTCATAAAGATGGGTCAAACAGCATAAAAATTATAAAGCACCAATTTTTTTTCCCAATCGAACATAGCCCTAAAGAGAACCACGTAGTGGCTCTTTCCACTGTGTGTGTGTGTATATATATATATATTCACTGAAAAAACCATGGGTTTCACACACGTTATAGTTAGGAATTAGCATTTAAAAAACCTTAGAAATTCAATGAAAAAACCAAAGGTTTCACACATGTTATAGTTAGCTGGACATTTCACTCGTAAAAAACCAATGAAATTCCCCCGTTATAGTTAGTTCAGCTAACTATAACTCGCGCGCCCGCAATGCACTGCTGATGACGTCACATATTACATCACTCATGACATGGTCAGTGACATCACTCATGACATCACTGATGACATCTCAAATGACATCACTGATGACATCACTGATGACATCATCCAGTGAATGTGTGTTTTTCTGAAAATTACATATGTTTTATATATGTATATCTCAAGGTCGATGGAAGAATAAATGGGTATATAAGTGTCTAAATGGATGAATTGTTTTTGAAGAATTGATTGTATAACTGACTGATTAAGTGTATCTTAGTGAATACATGGCTTAGTGAGTAATGTTTAAATATGTAAATATCTGTATCAGTCTCTCACTTTGTGTATAAGTGGCTGCATGGGTTGGTGAGTAGCTACATGAGTGTCTATATAGGTTATTAGTTGGTTTTTTGAGTATCAGTGTCTGATGTCTGTATGGTTCGGTGGGGGGTATTACGTAGTGCATAGGTGCATGAATGAATGACTCACTCTTTGTATGTGTTGAAGACAGTATGTGTGCAGGACTCTATGGGTGGATGAGTGTGTGCATGTGTGTGTTAGTGAGTGAATGACTGTCTCAATAGTGTCTCTATGAGTAACTACATATGTTTTAAACTAGTATATGTCACTATTGGTGTATATAAGCGAGTATATGTGAGAGTGAGAGATTGGAAGAGTTTCTGTATGAATAAGTATGTGTTTCTATAAGTGATTGTTTAAAAGACTAAGTATGTGTAAGTTTCCGTAGAAGTAAGTGTGGCGGTGTGTGTATAACTGTATATGCAAGTAAATGTATGTTTGATTCTTTATTAGCATGAGTGACTATGTGTGTGAGTACCTCTATGGATGAGTGGCATTGTGTAACAGGATGTATACGTGTATGAGTACATATGATGACTGAGTACATGTATGAGTGACTGTATAGGACTGTTGGTGAATGAGTGGATGTGTATGTGGTTCTTAGAATTACTGAAGAGGTTGTTGTAACTGGTATTGGTATGTCCATTGTTTTTAAAATTTTAATTTCTATTTTTGAATGTGTGTATCAAAGGTTATATTAGGGGAAGAGGAGGTCTGCCACTCTATCACAAGGATGATGTCATCAGTGATGTCATCAGTGATGTCATTTGAGATGTCATCAGTGATGTCATGAGTGATGTCACTGACCATGTCATGAGTGATGTAATATGTGACGTCATCAGCAGTGTATTGCGGGCGCGCGAGTTATAGTTAGCTGAACTAACTATAACGGGGGAATTTCATTGGTTTTTTACGAGTGAAATGTCCAGCTAACTATAACATGTGTGAAACCTTTGGTTTTTTCACTGAATTTCTAAGGTTTTTTAAATGCTAATTCCTAACTATAACGTGTGTGAAACCCATGTTTTTTTCAGTGAATTTGCAAGGTTTTTTAAATGCTAATTCCTAACTATAACGTGTGTGAAACCCATGGTTTTTTCAATGAATTTGCAAGGTTTTTTAAATGCTAATTTTTTTTTTCTTCTATTTTTTTAAACATAGTTTTATTTAAATTTTCTATTCTTTTATAAAGACTATGGTTAAATTTTTAAAATTCTATAATATGTTTTTTTTTAATATATTTTATAAAATAAACATGTAAAATTTATTTGCAGTACATTTTTTCCTTTTTTTTTTTTTTAGTACGCGTACCGTAAGCTCACGGTAAGCGTACGGTTTACGCAACGTCCGTAATTTATCTACGCTGTTTGCGTATATTTACGCAATTTGCGTAACCGCGCGTTCTCTGCGTGGGACGTGTACGCGTGTACGCTACACGCGCACGTTACGCGGAAGTGTCGGGAAGTGACTGTTAAGCGCATGCGCGCAAGCGCGTGTCTTTTTTACGCGCATGCGTACTTTTTCCGTAAGCGTACCGTAAGCGTACCGTAAGCGTACGGTAGGTCATGTGATCATGAAACATAACTTTTGATTGGTTGAAACTACTTTCAGTTCTAGAACTCTCCTACACCACACCCATTCCCCTCATTTCTGCTTGTGATCCCTTAGGAGAAGGAGCTGGGTTGTCTTTGTGATACAATGGCAGAACAGCAGAGCCCTTCTGAGAGTGAGGCTAGCACTAGCAGCACTACCTTGAGGCAGAGAGCGAGGAAACAAAAGACCTCTTATGTATGGGATTATTGTACTTTTCCTGAAGGCCAGCAAAAGGTAAATGCACCCTTAGTAACTTGTAAGCTGTGTAAGCGTGTACTTTCAAGAGGTAATCCTGACAGGAAGTATTCCTTTGGGAATCATACCATGATGAGACACCTCAAGGATGTACACAAAAGGACACATGCTCAACTTACTGGAGGTAACCCTTCAGTAAGTCAACCAAGCACATCCACAGCAGCTCAGCCTGGACCATCATCTGCAGGGCCGAGTCCTGCTTCTGCAGGTCAGGTGAGCCCTTCATCTGTGGGGGGAGCATCTCCTTTTGCTGGCCCTCCGGAAATTAACCCTCGATTTCTGAGGGTTGATATTCGATGCGCCTCTTGTCATGATCTAATTTGTCATAGGGAGACCAGTGTTTCCCTAGTGAACAACAAAATAGATCAGCACACTTGTCGCAGAGACTAATTTTCCCAATCTTTCTTTCCTCTGTCCCTGCATGAACACAACGGCTCTTTTAAGAGCCAACCTTATCTTTCATCATTTTTTTATATATGTTTTTAAAAACTTTTTTTTTTTTTTTTTTAGCGTACGCGTACGGTGCGCGTAATTTTTTTTTTTTTTTTAAAAACACTAAAAATCAATTATCACATTACAAGGTCCTTGAGAGACTACAATTAAAAACTGAAAATGTGATTGTAGAGAATTAGAAAAAAAGGAACCATGATAGTATTGACTTACCATACCCGCTCAAAAAAATATTTATTCATTTGTTTTTTTTAAAAATTGCTTTAAAAATGGTTCTAGGTTTTGAAAATTTTCTTTATCAATCTGAAAAAAAAGAAAAAAGTATTATTTTTTTTAAAACATTTTATAATACAGTACACATATTTACATATTTATCAAAAAATAATTTTTGCCTTATTTTTGCTGTTTTCAGAATATATTGCATTTCACTATAAATTGTGAAAGCAATTGCATTCATCATTTAACAGCGGGCAAAAAAAAACATAACAATCTCAAAGATTGTATTAAAAAAGCCCAGATTCTCTTTTTACTTAAACTTAACAATATAGAAATGCATAATATTCTAAAAAATATCATCTAATATCAATACTTATTTCTTTAAAATACCGTCTGATATTTTTGTTTCAGAAGTATAATCACAATATTATATCTCAAATAACTCCACAATACATCTGGTTCCATTTTCTTTAGGCCAAATAGTAATTTTAAAATTCTTTTTTGATTAAATTTCCAATGGTAATCCAATAAAATTCTAAAGTTTTATTTGTACAGATCTCACCGATTCTCTGTAACATATTGGTTCCCGAAAGATTTATTAATAATTTATTAAGTCCACAATAGAATTGGTTACCTTTCCGCATGGCCAAATAGTAATTTAAAAAATCTTTTTTGAAAAAATTTCCAATGGCACTCCAATAACATTCCAAAATTTAAATTGTGCAGATGTTACCGATTTTCTCTAAATTTTTGGTTTTCGAAAGTTTCATTAAAAATTAAAAAAGTCCACATTACAATTGGTTATCTTTCCATTAGGCCAAATGATAATTTAAAAAATCTTTATTTTTGAAAATTCCAATGGTAATCCAATAAAATGGTAAAATTGTTTTGTCCAGATCTTGCCAAGTCTCTCTAAAATTTAGGTTTCAGGAAGATTAGATAGGAATTTGCTAAATCAAAAGGCAAACGTTGCTTAAAAACCAATTGGGAATCATTACACAGTGTCCAGCCTTTTTCACATTTAAGATAAACTGTGTAATGTCCAGAAGTAACAGTAGGTCCTTCATGGAAAATTATTGCAACAGTTACAAAAGTTTTTCCTGAAATTGATAATTGCTGTCCTGTAAACTTCTTTATTAAAGTATCCAATTTTGAACCATCAGCTCTACATCGTTGCATCATTAAAATTACATACTGTCCGTATTCCTTTAAAATGAATGTTGAAAACATGTCAGATTGACACTCACCGCATTGCATGCTATGATTAGCATCTTTAACTAGTTTAGCAAAAGTGACTGTTTTACTCTCTGGCAATGTAAAAAAAAAAACCTTTCATTATCAACATTAGAGCCACATATATTATAACAGTTTTCACAACTATGTTCCCATTTATAAGAGAGACCAAATAAATTATCAATTGCAACTTCTTCTTCTTCCAGTACCTGAAGAAAAAACATCAAAAATTCGTGTGCATCTTGCTGTTCATTTTGAGAAAACTGTGTTCGTCCTGAACATACATCTAAAAGTTTTCTAATTTCAGTAGCACTTTCTATTTGAGTTTTATCATTACTCAGCTTTTGAAAAAGGAGACTCAGCTCAGAACAGAATCTTTTTCCCTGATTTACTATTATCTGCTCTTGCAAACTTTCCAGATAAAATGCAACATTCAGCACTACATTAGCGTAGCAGTTGACACCAGAGCTATTTTCAAAATGACATCCTACAACCTGTTCTTCTTTTTCCTTACTCTTTTTGATTGCAATTACATCACTCCTCTTTTTTTTCCTCCTCTCTACATCTTCATTACAGATATTCTCATTTCTCCTTTTACGAGAAACTACACGTTTCTCCAACACAGGATACTGACCTAAATGAGGAGCATAGCTTCTTCTTAATCTATTATACTCCTTTACACAATTTGTATCAGCACTAACTTTTGAGTCATCAAAGTCTATCATGAATAAACCTGATAATGTTTTCACTCGTGACAAAGCAACATATGCCATACCTTCTTTGAACACAGTTGAACCAATGTTCACAAATGCACAATCTACAGTCAATCCTTGAGACTTGTGAATAGTTACAGCATATGCTAGCGAAAACGGAAACTGCTTCCTACGTACATATAAGTCTTTCACAAGCATGAAACGAACTGTACAACGACAAATGTCTTTAACTTCTTCTATCTGATCAAATTTTATTTTTAAACATTCAATTC
This sequence comes from Triturus cristatus, assembly GCF_964204655.1. Lineage (NCBI taxonomy): Eukaryota > Metazoa > Chordata > Amphibia > Caudata > Salamandridae > Triturus > Triturus cristatus. The sequence continues at coordinate 1,372,022,305 of NC_140589.1, forward strand.
CATCTTTTTTCTGATAATTAATAAAACCCACAACTCTTCCCATAGCTCCATTAACTAAACCTTTTTCAACATCCAAATTTCTCCTTAAAAATACTCTACAGTTCATGCAAACATATAGATTTTTTTCTAATCCAGCTGTTTTGGAAATGTTCTTCTCTAGTGAATCCAATTTATTTTTCAGTGTGCCTGTTAATGTGACAGTAATTCTTCCATCCTCAATTTTGTCCACTGCTTCCAATTTCCTGATCTCTTCCTTTTCCAATTTCAAAAGCTCCTCATTGAATATTGAGCATTCACGTAGAGTTGGCATTAAGCAGATGACACTTTTGTTTTCTGCAATGTTCTTGTATATCTTCTCTGCAACTATTTCTTCCTTTGGAAATAAATTATGTAGCAGCCGACTCTGTAATGCTTTTTTGCCAACTTCAGTGAGTAGTCCAATTCTGATATCTTTCAGAATACTTCCATATTCTTCATCGCTTGCTTGCCTCATATTAGTAGTAAGTTCCTTGTACTCAAAGAAGGACCAAATATTTGTATTTCCGATGCTTCCCAATGACTTCTTCGTGTCTTCATGTGTGACAGTATTAAACACTGGTTGTCCTTTAACTGGAGTAAGTTGCAAAAGATCTCCAAAAACTATGACGTGTTTTCCACCAAATAACATGTCATAGTCTGTCTTCAGAATTTGCTGCATTCTTAAATGCACAAAGGCAAGCATTAAGTTTGATACCATGCTCACCTCATCAATAATGAGAACTTGCATCTTCTTCAATACTCTTGAAACTTCCAAGGATGCTTCTCCAGTTAGCTTGTTGTATTGTATTTTGTTCTCATGCTCCACTGGTAACATTAGCAAACGATGTAAAGTGATTCCTTTTATGTTATATGCTGCTAACCCAGTTGGAGCAGTAACCACACAAGATAAAGTAGAATCCGTTTTTTGCTGTAGGTAGCTTCTGATGACTTTAATTAGGAAACTTTTTCCAGTCCCAGCTTGTCCGCTTACATACATCCTGATTGGATGAAATGATGTGCATGAGCACTCTTTTTTTTCATGTAGAAATCCGTGATCAATTTTTTTTCTGATCTCTTCATAAATTTGTTGCTGCTCTTCATTCAGTTGTCTTTCCAAATTTTGTAAGTCTATAAATTCTTCTTGAGCTTGATTCATAGCCGTTTCCACTTCATTCATGGCTATTGATGCTTCATTTTCAACTATTGGTTGTCCTAGGGGATCTTGACTGAGTGTTTCTGAACTTTGGCTGTCCTGAGAACTGTCTCTAGCTATTTCTGCTGCAATTGTAGTTTCCTGTTCAATTTCTTCATTTAACATTTGCAGATAACTTGAGAATGTACTGCATTGTATGCTGTCTTTGCAAGCATTAAAAGAATCTTCATAGCTTTGAAATTCTCCCAGTAGTTCGTCCTCTGTACGCCATGGTTTAAACAGCTGTAAAAGAGCCAAGTAGTAAAATTCCTTCTTGTCAGTAGTGTCGCAACTCAGCTTCCTGTGATTTATCAAACTTCCTTTTGTTTGCTTCACCAAACATCCTTCCTTACCAATGACTTTATATTTTCCATTGTTGATGTCTTCTGCGGCTTTCCGTGAATAAATGTAGTTCTGCAGCACTTCATAGAGACACATGTTCTCCAGATGTTGACTTCTCTTGGGATAATATGTGTCCAACATGTTTGATTTCAAAATATCTGTACTTTCTGGGTCATTCTCGGCCAAATATTCAATTTCTCCAACAGATTTCAGTACCCGATTTCTCATTGCTGCAAGGCCTAAACTTGCCCAAATTATTCTTCTTGATTTCGAGTAGAGACTTGCAGAAGATAACCTATCTGAACATTCGTAGGATCCAATTTCTCGATGCGATAACATCTTCAAACTGAAACTGTACAGCTTCTTACTGACAGTCTTCTCGTGAGAAATCTCTTCCCACATTTCCTTCAATTCTGTTTTTTCTGATTTCGTAATGTAAGACGTTACATATCGAGCAACAGCAATGGAATTGTCAGCTACATACTGTATATCCATGTTAGCGTTCCACATGGATAAAATGACTGGGTTGTAGTCATTTATATTTTTTGATTCTTCTTTTCTTTTTAGGTTGTAGGTATTCTTAGGTGATTTTCTTGTGATAGTATGTCTCACTGCTGACATAAAACTGTTTACTCTTCCATTTGAAAGAACAGGTCTAGGAAATCCAAATCGACATTTAGTGTAGTATTTATCTTTGCTCTTGTATTTCCGTCGACAGTATTTTCCACACCGATGACTTTGGAAACGTAAAACTTGCTCCTTTAACTTTTTCTCTTCTGTGCTTTTTGGTATAGCACATGTTGCATATTCTTCAATGTAAGATAACACTGCTTCATCAGTATCTGTTCCAAACTTTGGGGCATCCTTGATCCACAACAGCATATGAATATGAGGAGCTCCTCTTGCCTGGTACTCTTTTCTCCAAAAGAAATCTACTACTTCTCCAAGAGGTGGATTTTTTTTATTGCAGATGAAGGACATCATAGCCTCAAATCTATGATTGAAATATCTGCAAACATTAACCGGATCCAATGAGCACAGTTCTCCTCCTGTCTTGTATTCGATGTTTTTAATGTTTGAATTTGCCTCTCGTAGAAAATCCAGTAAATCATCCCAAGCGTACTCGGCACAGCTTAGGGTAACGAACCATGTTGGTGTTCCTAAATTCCGTAACATGCATTTTAATTCACCATGGCGTCGGTACCAATATTCATTTGTCCCACGCTGACAAGCCATCAGATTGATCAGTTGTGTTTCCAAATGATCATCTCGGTGCCGCACTTTCTCCATAAAATCCTTAGCAGACACATTACGTAGATATACTCCACTTTTCAAAATGTGATTTACTGCATAAGACAATGCAGACAAGTCGCTTTCAAATAAAAGATGGAACAAATAGGGAATACTTTGTCGAAATCTGGGATCTTCACCATATAGTCTTGTAGTCCGATACTCAGAAGCTGGAATCTGTTCTGGATGTTCATCGTATCGTCCTCCTTTTCCTTTAGGAAACAGCTGGGGAAAACATCGAGCTTCCAAGCTCTCCTCCCATACACTCACGGGAGTTCCTGTTGCTTTCTTCATCTGAAAGAGATCAATATTGTCTCCCATAACTTCTTTTGAATGAAGAGGATGTATGCTAAAATGTTCATAAATTTCTTCTTCCTTTGACTTGTCCACTTTTTCAATTTGTCCAGTTGGTGTTTCTGTGTCTTCTTGTAAATCTTCTTCTTCTTCTTCTTCTATATAAATTGATTCATACCATTTGTTATTCCTTTTCAAATACAAATTTGCTCTTTGTACTTTCCGCACATCTACCAGCTGCTGCCAAATCTTCTTATTCTTTGTAGGTACACCATTAACCAGAATAATTAATGGTTCAGTTTTCAAATCCAAGGGCAAATACACCACTCTACCTTTTAAACCTCTCAGTAAATCTGAAGGAGGTAATTTACCAGTTTTGGGCTCCATACGTACTATGGTCTGGAACGGATGAACACATTGAATGAGTATAGACTCATATGTATTTAATTCTGAAAGTTCAGCAGGAATAGCATCCAATTCTAAATTATTATGTACAGCTCTGGTCGGCATTCTATTTTCCTCTAACTTGTTGTAACAATATTTACAAATACGCTGATCTTCACCCAAATCAAAACAATTTTCAAGAAATATATATGTGGCAAAATCCTTCCACTTATAATTATCTTCATTTTCACTCTTTCTGTAGAGATCAACATTACTAGTTTGTTTTCTATAATGAGTTCTGCGGCAACAAATACAAGTAAAATTTGGTCTTTCATTAGAGATTATTGCAAATTTTGTTATGTGATCATTAAATGTGTTACTTACAGAGGGTTCTACATTCTCTTCCACTTCTTCCTCATTTACTGTGTCCTTCTCTGCACTGTTTTGTTCAGGACCAAAGTAACAAAACCGAATTTCATCAACAACCTTCTCTACATCTGATACCGTTCCTCGGAACAGAGCCCTATTCAATTCATTTAACTTTATTGCTGGACTTTTGGCAAAATACAACCGTCTCACAAACTTTCTCATTTCAGTATGATGAACAGCCAGCATCCTAAAATGATGGAAAACACTATTACACACTTTTCTAGATAGACAAGCCAGAGAATGACCCTGCAAACCAGTATTCTCTCTCACTCTGCATGGATCCAGACTTTGAAGCACCTTAATCTTCTGTTTTACACTTTTTTTACTATATTCTCTTAGAAACTCACGAAATTTGTCAATAGATTCCTGACGCACAGTGCAAATACTACTACAATTCCAAGTGTACACTGGGGCTTTAGGACGTCTCCCCATAGCCTCATCCGCCATCACTTGTACCTCATCTCTTGGAACCATTATCTCCTTCTCCATTATGCAACCATTTTTCACTTCGTAGGCACGACCTCTGGTGTCAACTGCATGCAGCAAACTATTACTTTGAAAATAGCTCTCTTCATTAAAAAAAGGTTCACTACTTGAACTATGCATCCACTTTCCTAAAAACACTTTACAAAAGTTTGTTCTGTTCACTACTCTTTTCCTTTTGCTATGTGATTTCAGTACATTAACCATTTTGTCTAATGTACGCATCCTATTCAAAATTAAAATGAATAGTTTCCTTTTTAATTCTAATGCCTTTGCTGCAATGGCTTCAATTTCTTTTTTTCTTTTATAAAACTTAGTCTTTTGCTTATATTTCTTCACATCCTTTATCAAATTGGACATAACTCTTCTCTGAAACATTTTTCTACGTATCTCTTTAAACGCTGTTTTTCTATTTATGTAAATCTTTTCAGTTACAGAAGGTAACTTTGCATTAACTAAATTCTCAATTTTTTCCTGTCCTTTTCTTTTCAAAACATTCTTTCCAGTACAGACATTTTGTACATTTTTCCTTCTTTTGAATATATTTTTTAGAAATTGTTTTTTCTGCTTACCAGAAGATTTTTTCTTTTTCCCAACATGAGCATCTTCTACTAACTTTGGTCCTCCAGTTGTCTACAAATATAGGTTTTTTTTGTGGGTTTTTTGAACTCTGGATTTTGTAGGCATCTTAAATTTTGTTCACTGCTCTTCAGCAATACCTGAAAAAAACTAAAAAAAAAATCCTTTATTTTATTTAAATATATTACTACATTTCTTTTCACAATAGTCACAAAACGTAATTTCTTTGCCAATTTGAAAACACACTTATTACTCTTTTTTTTGGCAAGTGATAATCACTTTTACAGACTGACACATTATAAATCCACTTTTCTGATTTTTTTAAGTGCACATGTCCAAACTGCTTTTTCAGACCACCACCATGTGTAACCTGGGTGACTGCCTACACTCTAGCAAGGGCAACCAGCCTTACTGATGCTGAATGTATTTGCATTACAGACTGAAACCTCAAACCCCACTCGCTTGTGAATACTGTGCATGATTCCACATGGTAACCAGCTGGGTGTGTGCTAAGAGTCTGCTTCTGCACCAAAAAATCGCTCCCCCTTTTTCCTACTAATGGAACTGTGAAATCACCAGAGCAAAACGCAATAAATCTCTGCCTGTAATTCCTATTTGCACACAGAGTCATGTTTTCACATTAGTCACAAAACGAAATTTCTTTGCCAATTTGAAAGCACACTTACTGCTCTTTTTTTTGGCAAGTGATAATCACTTTTACAGACTGACACATTATGAATCCACTTTTCAGATTTTTTAAAAAGCCCATGTCCAGACTGCTTTTTCAGACCACCACCATGTGTATCCTGGGTGACTGCCTACACTCCAGCAAGGGCAACCAGCCTTACTGATGCTGAATGTATTTGCATTACAGACTGAAACCTCAAACCCCACTCGCTTGTAAATACTGTGCATGATTATACATGGAAAGGAGCTGGGTGTGTGCTAAGAGTCTGCTTCTGCACCAAAAAATCGCTCCCCCTTTTTCCTACTAATGCAACTGTGAAATCACCAGAGCAAAACGCAATATATCTCTGCCTGTAATTCCTATTTGCACACAGAGTCATGTTTTCACATTAGTCACAAAGCGAAATTTCTTTGCCAATTTGAAAGCTCACTTACTGCTCTTTTTTTTTGGCAAGTGATAATCACTTTTACAGACTGACACATTATGAATCCACTTTTCAGATTTTTTAAAAAGCCCATGTCCAGACTGCTTTTTCAGACCACCACCATGTGTATCCTGGGTGACTGCCTACACTCCAGCAAGGGCAACCAGCCTTAGTGATGCTGAATGTATTTGCATTACAGACTGAAACCTCAAACCCCACTCGCTTGTAAATACTGTGCATTATTATACATGGAAATGAGCTGGGTGTGTGCTAAGAGTCTGCTTCTGCACCAAAAAATCGCTCCCCCTTTTTCCTACTAATGGAACTGTGAAATCACCAGAGCAAAACGCAATAAATCTCTGCCTGTAATTCCTATTTGCACACAGAGTCATGTTTTCACATTAGTCACAAAACGAAATTTCTTTGCCAATTTGAAAGCACACTTACTGCTCTTTTTTTTTGGCAAGTGATAATCACTTTTACAGACTGACACATTATGAATCCACTTTTCAGATTTTTTAAAAATCCCATGTCCAGACTGCTTTTTCAGACCACCACCATGTGTATCCTGGGTGACTGCCTACACTCCAGCAAGGGCAACCAGCCTTAGTGATGCTGAATGTATTTGCATTAAAGACTGAAACCTCAAACCCCACTCGCTTGTAAATACTGTGCATGATTATACATGGAAAGGAGCTGGGTGTGTGCTAAGAGTCTGCTTCTGCACCAAAAAATCGCTCCCCCTTTTTCCTACTAATGCAAATATAAAATTACCAGAGTTGTACACAATAAATCTCTGCCTATATTTCCCAACATGTGTAACCTGGGTGTCTGCCTACATTCCACCAAGGGCAACCAGCCTTAGTGATGCTGAATGTATTTGCATTACTGAGTCCAACCTCAAACCCTTAAACTATTCTTTTTTTATACCAATACACCTTAATTTATCGTGAAAACATAGTCCATATTATTTTACATGTTCCTCACATTTAAATTTCTCCCAAAACAGAAAATAATAAACACAACTTCAACAAAAAGAATTACATTTCTATTATTCATTTCTTAATTTGCCACATACACCCCCTCTCAAACTCATAACTCACCTTTAAAATTAGTTAGTTGTGAAAGAAATGTGGCACTCAAACAGCAGATTATCAGAGCCAGGATCTCTGTTCTCTACACCTCTCTCCTCTCAGCAGAACCAGATAATGGCAAAGTTTCCCTCTATTTTTCCACACATATACATGTAAGTTTCAAATCTCAGTGCTTCCCCCTTTTTTTCAAATGTAATCACACATTTCTATTGGTTGAAAACCAACCCTTTTCCAAAAGTACCCTTCCCCCAACTTGACTTCTGCCTAGTACCCTTCCCCCAACTTGACTTCTGCCTGCTACCATAGCAACAGCTCATGGAACAGTGCTGTGTGGAGTTAGGTCAGAAGTTCGCCAAACAATGTTTCAATTCCACAGAGCAAGAGTGCTTGACTTTTCAAACCTTACAGCAAATCCATAGTACTGTTCTTTGGTAACACATTTTTCTGTACCAATACAAAACATGCTTCTATAAATTTACACATACAGCCTAGTTTTTAGTGTAGAATAGTATGAAACAGCCAATCAGTTCTTTTTTTTTTATAAAAAAATATGTATGCCTCCATTTCCAAACTGTCTTTCATTTCTTTTTACCATTCTACTGAAATACACCTCCTGAGTGCATCCAGATCTCCTTTGAAGATGTTCACAGTGTGGATTGTAGGACACAGCTATGTCTTCTGGAGTGAAAAGTTTGCAGAGAAAACAGATATGGTGAGAGACCTTGCTTTGCCAAATGTAGACATTAAATGGATTGGTCAGAGAGGGTTAAAGTGGCACCATTTGATGCCATTGGTGAAATCCTTCATGCAAATCCAACACCCTGACCTCATAATAGTGCACTGTGGTGGCAATGACCTAGGCACTTTGACTGGGGTAGGTCTGGAAATGCTTATGAAGGACACCTTTGCACAACTGTTTTCACTTTTCCCTAAAACTGCCTTTGTGTTTTCCAACATATGCCAAAGGCAAAAATGGAACTGGTCCAATCATTTCTGTCCGCAGATTGACAAAGCAAGAAAGCACGTCAACAAATCTGTTTCTGCTTTCCTCCGTGACTATGGTATGGGTTCCATTTACCACAACAACTTGCGTTACGACATGCAAGACATTTATAGAGGAGATGGTGTGCACTTTAATGATGAAGGGAACAGAGTCTTCCTCTTGAACCTTAGACTCTGCATCGGTACTTACTTGTAGGTACCACTAAAAAATAACTTCATAAACACAACGGCTCTTTTTAGAGCCCCCTAATATCTAAACACTTAAATCTGAATTTCATTTCTTTTATTTATTTTTTTTGTTACCGTACGCTTACCGTACGCGTACCCCGTGATTTTTTTAAAAATCAATAAATGTTTTCTTTGTACTTTTCTGTCCTTCTTTGACCCCCTCACAAATGTAAGGGGGTCTGTAACTCTCCTCCTTGCCCCCTTTTCTTGTTATCACTCTTTTTTTTCTGAGTGAAACACACGAAATGGCGGCCGCCGCTTCCTCTTCCTTTTGAACCTTAGACTCTGCATCGGTACTTACTTGTAGGTACCACTAAAAAATAACTTCATAAACACAACGGCTCTTTTTAGAGCCCCCTAATATCTAAACACTTAAATCTGAATTTCATTTCTTTTATTTATTTTTTTTGTTACCGTACGCTTACCGTACGCGTACCCCGTGATTTTTTTAAAAATCAATAAATGTTTTCTTTGTACTTTTCTGTCCTTCTTTGACCCCCTCACAAATGTAAGGGGGTCTGTAACTCTCCTCCTTGCCCCCTTTTCTTGTTATCACTCTTTTTTTTCTGAGTGAAACACACGAAATGGTGGCCGCCGCTTCCTGGTTTCGGCCGATTCGAATGTTTACTAAGATCTAACAGCCAATCAGAATCGCGCTCGCGCACGCCACCGTACGCGTACGGTAAGCGTACGGTAAGCTGGCTCAGATATATATATTGATTTAAAGGCTATTTTCTCAGAATCTACTGAACAGATTTACACCAAACCTACAAAAGGCACTTCCTTGACCTGAGGACTACCTCTCTGCCAAATTTCTAGTAATTCTGTTCAGCCGTTCGGGCTGTAGCCCTGTCTAAAGGTCCTATGGAAAAATGCATGGGGAAAACGCGTTTTGGGACCCCCCTTTTATCTCAGCCCCCGCTTGACGAATCCCCCCGAGACTTTCAGGGTAGGAGCGGAGCGTAGCGCCCCACCTATTTTGAGAAATTCGCGAGGATTCGTCTACCGGCGCCAAAGTTATTCAAAATAGAATGTTGCGGATTTCCTACGGAAACAGGGTCCTAACTATAACTACCTACTGGCGACCGCCAGTAGGTAATATATATATACATATATATATATAGTGCAGGTATGCAGAAAGTATTACACTATTTATTACCATTATTGAGTGTGGGGGAAGGTCATGACAAAATATGAAGCCCTGAGTCATGCAGCCCTCCCCTTATTCTGTCACCAGAATTCTGAAATGGCATTGTAGTATCATACTACATATATTTTACATGGTAACTGTTGTGTTGTTTTTGTTGAAAAACCTTTAAAAAGTATTTCAAGCAGTAATACAAAGTAATACTAAATGAACAAATGTGTATGAAGATAAGTGTTATCATGAATACATTTATGACCTAGGAGCTGTAACAGTGATGTCAAAAACAGTTAGTGCAGGCTGCCTAGGTAGTGGGAAAGAATAATGTATCATCACAATAACCTAAATAAGTAATCAAATAAGCAATAAGACGATGAATAATAAGATAAAAATCAAGAACACCAACCTAATAAGGAAAAAATAAAACGTAAGGTTCTGGAGCAAGCAATATTAAGGATATGGAAAATGCCACTAGTGCAGTCATTATATGTTTCTCGGGAATGGAATCCTCTGGAATAATGGGTGGAGGTTATTCACAGGGGCTAAGTATAAGCCATAATATTTTTGCGTATTTTTAATATTACTGGTTTATTTTGGTGCAGTTACCCTTAAACGTCTTTTTCTTCAAAGTGCATGTAACAATTGTCACTGATTGGAATTGGAATGTTTAGGCTTTGTTTACCCATCTTGAATTAATTGTTACTAAAGCAATAGGCAATGGTGAGTGTCAGTTGATGTAGAGAATTATATTGCTGCAACATTTACCATATAATTATGGATTTACTGCACTTGCCACATAATTTGCCACCTCCCTTTTCAAATTAGCAGATTTCTTCAAACATTTTGTTTCTGTTTCAAGTGAATACCTCTGATACTGACACAGAATGTGTAGCATACTTTGTATCTATGCCACGTAAATTAGATAACCTTGCTCAATGCTAATTTGTAAAACAATATGTGCTGGGGCACAAAGTTTTGCTGAATTAGCTGCGGCTGGCGCTATCAAAGATTGGATTGCTGAATACCATGCTATAGTGTGAGTCTGTAGTGCTTCAATGACAGCATGCAATGCTTTTCCGTATTTACACTTCTTGTAAAAAGCTTCACCAAAGTAACCACTTTTCATTGACTGATCCTAGAGAAGAGTTAAACCAAGATCTTGAATATATATATATTCACTGAAAAAACCATGGGTTTCACACACGTTATAGTTAGGACTTAGCATTTAAAAAACCTTAGAAATTCAGTGAAAAAACCATAGGTTTCACACACGTTATAGTTAGGAATTAGCATTTAAAAAACCTTAGAAATTCAGTGAAAAAAACCATAGGTTTCACACATGTTATAGTTAGCTGGACATTTTACTCGTAAAAAACCATTGAAATTGCCCCGTTATAGTTAGTTCAGCTAACTATAACTCGCGCGCCCGCAATGCACTGCTGATGACGTCACATATTACATCACTCATGACATGGTCAGTGACATCACTCATGACATCACTGATGACATCTCAAATGACATCACTGATGACATCACTGATGACATCATCCAGTGAATGTGTGTTTTTCTGAAAATTAAATATGTTTTATATATGTATATCTCAAGGTCGATGAAAGAATCAGTGGGTATATTACTGTCTAAATGGATGATTTCTTATTGAAAAATTGATTGTGTAACTGACTGATTAAGTGTATCATAGTGAATACATGGCTTAGTGAGTAATGTTTAAATATATAAATATCTGTATCAGTCTCTCACTTTGTGTATAAGTGGCTGCATGGGTTGGTGAGTATCTACATGGGTGTCTATATAGGATATTAGTTGGTTTTTTGAGTATCAGTCTGAGTGTCTGCATGGTTCGGTGGGGGGTATTACGTAGTGCATAGGTGCATGAATGATTGACTCACTGTTTGTATGTGTTGATCAGAGCATGTGTGCAGGACTGCATGGGTGGATGAGTGTGTGTATGGGTGTGTTAGTGAGTGAATGACTGTCTCAATAGTGTCTTTATGAGTAACTACATATGTTTTAAACTAGTATATGTGACTATTGGTGTAAATAAGTGAGTATATGTGAGAGTGAGACATTGGAAGAGTTCCTGTATGAATAAGTATGTGTTTCTATAAGTGATTGTTTAAAAGACTAAGTATGTGTAAGTTTCCGTAGAAGTAAGTGTGGTGGTGTGTGAATAACTGTATATGCAAGTAAATGTATGTTTTATTCTTTCTTAGCATGGGTGACTATGTGTGTGAGTAGCTCTATGGATAAGTGGCATTGTGTAACAGGATGTATAGGTGTATGAGTACATATGATAAGTGAGTACATGTATGAGTGACTGTATTGAACTGTTGGTGAATGAATGGATGTGTATGTGGATCTTAGAATTACTGAAGAGGTTGTTGTAACTGTTATTGGTATGTCCATTCTTTTGTAAATTTTAGTCTCTATTTTTGTATGTGTGTATCAAAGGTTATATTAGGGTGAGAGGAGGTCTGCCACTCTATCACAAGGATGATGTCATCAGTGATGTCATTTGAGATGTCATCAGTGATGTCATGAGTGATGTCACTGACCATGTCATGAGTGATGTAATATGTGACGTCATCAGCAGTGCATTGCGGGCGCGCGAGTTATAGTTAGCTGAACTAACTATAACGGGGCAATTTCAATGGTTTTTTACGAGTAAAATGTCCAGCTAACTATAACATGTGTGAAACCTATGGTTTTTTTCACTGAATTTCTAAGGTTTTTTTAAATGCTAATTCCTAACTATAACGTGTGTGAAACCTATGGTTTTTTCACTGAATTTCTAAGGTTTTTTAAATGCTAAGTCCTAACTATAACGTGTGTGAAACCCATGGTTTTTTCAGTGAATTTGCAAGGTTTTTTAAATGCTAATTTTTTTTTTTCTTCTATTTTTTCTAACATATTTTTATTTTAATTTTCTTACCTTTTATAAAGACTATGATTAAATTTTTAAAATTCTTTAATATGTTTTTTTTAATATATTTTTTAAAATAAACATGTAAAATTTATTTGCAGTACTTTTTTTCTATTTTTTTTATTATTTTTTTAGTACGCGTACCGTAAGCTCACGGTAAGCGTACGGTTTACGCTACGTCTGTAATTTATCCACGCTGCTTGCGTATAGTTACGCAATTTGCGTAGCCGCGCGTACTCCGTGTGGGACGCGTACGCGTGTACGCTACACGCGCACGTTATGCGGAAGTGCCGGGGAGTGACTGTTATGCGCATGCGCGCAAGCGCGTGTCTTTTTTACGCGCATGCGCACTTTTGCCGTAAGCGTACCGTAAGCGTACCGTAAGCGTACGGTAGGTCATGTGATCATGAAACACAACTTTTGATTGGTTGAAACTACTTTCAGTTCTAGAACTCTCCTACACCACACCCATTCCCCTCATTTCTGCTTGTGATCCCTTAGGAGAAGGAGCTGGGTTGTCTTTGTGATACGATGGCAGAACAGCAGAGCTCTTCTGAGAGTGAGGCTAGCACTAGCAGCACTGTCTTGAGGCAGAGAGCGAGGAAACAAAAGCCCTCTTATGTATGGGATTATTTTACTTTTCCTGAAGGCCAGCAAAAGGTGAATGCACCCTTAGTAACTTGCAGGCTGTGTCAGCGTGTACTTTCTAGAGGTAATCCTGACAGGAAGTATTCCTTTGGGAATCACACCATGAAGAGACACCTCCAGGATGTACACAGAAGGACACATGGTCATCTTTTTGGAGGTAACTCTTCAGAAAGACAAGCAAGTACATCCACAGCAGCTCAGCCTGGACCATCATCTGCAGAGCTGACTCCTTCTTCTGCAGGTCAGGTGAGCCCTTCATCTGTGGGGGGAGCATCTCCTTTTGCTGGCCCTCTGGAAATGAACCCTCGATTTCGAAGGGTTGATATTCGATGCACCTTTTGTCAAGATCTAATTTGCCATAGGGAGACCAGTGTTTCCCTAGTAAACAACAAAATAGATCAGCACATTTGTCGCTTTGAATAATTTTCCCATGCTTTCTTTCCTCTGTCCCTGCATGAACACAACGGTTCTTTTAAGAGCCAACCTTATCTTTCATCTTTTTTTTACATGTTTTTAAAAACTTTTTTTTATTTTTTTTTTACCGTACGCGTACGGTGCGCGAACTTTTTTTTTTTTTTTTTTTAAAAACACTAAAAATCAATTATCACATTACAAGGTCCTTGAGAGACTACAATTATTATTATTGACTTACCATACTCACTCAAAAAATATTTATTCATTTGTTTTTTTAAAAAATAGCTTAAAAAATGGTTCTAGTTTTCGAAAATTTTCTATATCAATCTGAAAAAAAAAGAAAAAAGTATTAATATTTTTAAAACATTTTATAATACAGTACACATATTTACATTTTTTTCCAAAAAATATTTTTGCCTTATTTTTGCTGTTTTCAGAATATATTGCATTTCACTATAAATTGTGAAAGCAATTGCATTCATCATTTTACAGCGGGCAAAAAAAAATAACAATCACAAAGATTGTAATAAAAAAGCCCAGAATCTCTTTTTACTTAAACTTAACATTATAGAAATGCATAATATTCTAAAAAAATATCATCTAATACCACTAGTTATTTCTTTAAAATACCGTCTGATATGTTTGTTTCAGAAGTATAATCACAATATTATATCTCAAATAACTCCACAATACATCTGATTCCATTTCCTTTAGGCCAAATAGTAATTTTAAAATTTTTTTGGGAATAAATTTCCAACAGTAATCAAATAAAATTCTAAAGTTTAATTTGTCCAGATCTCACCGATTCTCTGTTACATTTTGGTTCACGAAAATTTTTGGAATAATTTATAAAGTCCACAATAGAATTGGTTACTTTTCCGCATGGCCAAATAGTAATTTTTTAAATCATTTTTGAAAAAATTTCCAATGGCAGTCCAATAACATTCCAAAATTTAAATTGTGCAGATGTTACCGATTATCTCTAAATTATTGGTTTTTCAAAGTTTCATTAAAAATTAAAAAAGTCCACATTACAATTGGTTATCTTTCCATTAGGCCAAATGATAATTTAAAAAATCTTTTTTCTACAAAATTGCAATGGTAATCGAGTAAAATGGTAAAATTATTTTGTCCAGATCTTGCCAAATCTGTCTAAAATTTAGGTTTCAGGAAGATTAGATAGGAATTTGCTAAATCAAAAGGCAAACGTTGTTTGAAAATCAATTGGGAATCATTACACAGTGTCCAACCTTTTTCACATTTAAGATAAACTGTTTAATGTCCAGAAGTAACAGTAGGCCCATCATGGAAAATTATTGCAACAGTTACAAAAGTTTTTCCTGAAATTGATAATTGCTGTCCTGTAAACTTCTTTATTAAAGTATCCAATTTTGAACCATCAGCTCTACATCGTTGCATCATTAAAATTACATACTGTCCGTATTCCTTTAAAATTAATGTTGAAAACATGTCAGATTTACACTCACCACATTTCATGCTATGATTAGCATCTTTAACTAATTTTGCAAAAGTAACTGTTTTACTTTCTGGCAATGTCAAATAAATAAACCTTTCATTATCAACATTAGAGCCACATATATTATAACAATTATCACAACTATGTTCCCATTTATAAGAGAGACCAAAAAAAATGTCAATGGGAACTCCTTCTTCTTCCACTACCTGAAGAAAATACATCAAAAATTCCTGTGCGTCTTGCTGTACATTTTGAGAAAACTGTGTTCGTCCTGAACATACATCTAAAAGTTTTCTAATTTCAGTAGCACTTTCTATTTGAGTTTTATCTTTACTCAGCTTTTGAAAAAGGAGACTCAGCTCTGAACAGAATCTTTTTCCCTGATTTACTATTATCTGCTCTTGCAAACTTTCCAGATAAAATGCAACATTCAGCACTACATTTGCGTAGCAGTTGACACCAGAGCTATTTTCAAAATGACATCCTACAACCTGTTCTTCATTTTTCTTTTTCTTTTTGCTTGCAATTACATCACTCCTCTTTTTTTTCCTCTTCTCTACATCTTCATTACAGATATTGTCATTTTTTCTTTTACGAGAAACTACACGTTTCTCTACCACAGGATACTGACCTAAATGAGGAGCATAGCTTCTTCTTAATCTATTATACTCCTTTACACAGTTTGTATCAGCACTAACTTTTGAGTCATCAAAGTCTATCATGAATAAACCTGATAATGTTTTCACTCGTGACAAAGCAACATATGCCATACCTTCTTTGAACACAGTTGAACCAATGTTCACAAATGCACAATCTACAGTCAATCCTTGAGACTTGTGAATAGTTACAGCATATGCTAGAGAAAACGGAAACTGCTTCCTACGTACATATAAGTCTTTCACAAGCATGAAACGAACTGTACAACGACAAATATCTTTAACTTCTTCTATCTGATCAAATTTTATTTTTAAACATTCAATTCCTTCTTTTTTCTGATAATTAATAAAACCCACAACTCTTCCCATAGCTCCATTAACTAAACCTTTTTCAACATCCAAATTTCTTCTTAAAAATACTCTACAGTTCATGCAAACATATAGATTTTTTTCTAATCCAGCTGTTTTGGAGATGTTCTTCTCTAGTGAGTCCAATTTATTTTTCATTTTGCCTGTTACTGTGACAGTAATTCTTCCATCCTCAATTTTGTCCACTGCTTCCAATTTCCTGATCTCTTCCTTTTCCAATTTCAAAAGCTCCTCATTGAATATTGAGCATTCACGTAGAGTTGGCATTAAGCAGATGACACTTTTGTTTTCTGCAATGTTCTTGTATATCTTCTCTGCAACTATTTCTTCCTTTGGAAATAAATTATGTAGCAGCCGACTCTGTAATGCTTTTTTGCCAACTTCTGTGAGTAGTCCAATTCTGATATCCTTCAGAATACTTCCATATTCTTCATCGCTTGCTTGCCTCATATTAGTAGTAAGTTCCTTGTACTCAAAGAAGGACCAAATATTTTTATTTCCGATGCTTCCCTATGACTTCTTCGTGTCTTCATGTGTGACAGTATTAAATACTGGTTGTCCTTTAACTGGAGTAAGTTGCAAAAGATCTCCAAAAACTATGACGTGTTTTCCACCAAATAACATGTCATAGTCTGTCTTCAAAATTTGCTGCATTCTTAAATGCACAAAGGCAAGCATTAAGTTTGATACCATGCTCACCTCATCAATAATGAGAACTTGCATCTTCTTCAATACTCTTGAAACTTCCAAGGATGCTTCTCCAGTTAGCTTGTTGAATTGTATTTTGTTCTCATGCTCCACTGGTAACATTAGCAAACGATGTAAAGTGATTCCTTTTATGTTATATGCTGCTAACCCAGTTGGAGCAGTAACCACACAAGACAAAGTAGAATCCGTTTTTTGCTTTAGGTAGCTTCTGATGACTTTTATTAGGAAACTTTTTCCAGTTCCAGCTTGTCCGCTTACATACATCCTGATTGGATGAAATGATGTGCATGAGCACTCTTTTTTTTCATGTAGAAATCCGTGATCAATTTTGTTTTTGATCTCTTCATAAATTTGTTGCTGCTCTTGATTCAGTTGTCTTTCCAAATTTTCTAAGTCTATAAATTCTTCTTGAGCTTGATTCATAGCCGTTTCCACTTCATTCATGGCTATTGATGCTTCATTTTCAACGATTGGTTGTCCTAGGGGATCTTGACTGAGTGTTCCTGAACTTTGGCTGTCCTGAGAACTGTCTCTAGCTATTTCTGCTGCAATTGTAGTTTCCTGTTCAATTTCTTCATTTAACATTTGCAGATAAGTTGAGAATGTACTGCATTGTATGCTGTCTTTGCAAGCATTAAAAGAATCTTCATAGCTTTGAAATTCTCCCAGTAGTTCATCCTCTGTACGCCATGGTTTAAACAACTGTAAAAGAGCCAAGTAGTAAAATTCCTTCTTGTCAGTAGTGTCACAACTCAGCTTCCGGTGATTTATCAAACTTCCTTTTGTTTGCTTCACCAAACATCCTTCTTCACCAACGACTTTATATTTTCCATTGTTGATGTCTTCTGCAGCTTTCCGTGAATAAATGTAGTTCTGCAACACTTCATAGAGACACATGTTCTCCAGATGATGACTTCTCTTGGGATAATAAGTGTCCAACATGTTTGATTTCAAAATATCTGTACTTTCTGGGTCATTCTCGGCCAAATATTCAATTTCTCCTACAGATTTCAGTACCCGATTTCTCATTGCTGCAAGGCCTAAACTTGCCCAAATTATTCTTCTTGACTTCGAGTAGAGACTTGCAGAAGATAACCTATCTGAACATTCGTAGGATCCAATTTCTCGATGCGATAACATCTTCAAACTGAAACTGTACAGCTTCTTACTAACAGTCTTCTCGTGAGAAATCTCTTCCCACATTTCCTTCAATTCTGTTTTTTCTGATTTTGTAATGTAAGACGTTACATATCGAGCAACAGCAATGGAATTGTCAGCAACATACTGTATATCCATGTTAGCGTTCCACATGGATAAAATGGCTGGGTTGTAGTCATTTATATTTTTTGATTCTTCTTTTCTTTTTAGGTTGTAGGTATTCTTAGGTGATTTTCTTGTGATAGTATGTCTCACAGCTGACATAAAACTGTTTACTATTCCATTTGAAAGAACAGGTCTAGGAAATCCAAATCGACATTTAGTGTAGTATTTTTCTTTGCTCTTGTATTTCCGTCGACAGTATTTTCCACACCGATGACTTTGGAAACGTAAAACTTGCTCCTTTAACTTGTTCTCTTCTGTGCTTTTTGGTATAGCACATGTTGCATATTCTTCAATGTAAGATAACACTGCTTCATCAGTATCTGTTCCAAACTTTGGGGCATCCTTGATCCACAACAGCATATGAATATGAGGAGCACCTCTTGCCTGGTACTCTTTTCTCCAAAAGAAATCCACTACTTCTCCAAGAGGTGGATTTTTTTTATTGCAGATGAAGGACATCATAGCCTCAAATCTATGATTGAAATATCTGCAAACATTAACCGGATCCAATGAGCACAGTTCTCCTGCTGTCTTGTATTCGATGTTTTTAATGTTTGAATTGGCCTCTCGTAGAAAATCCAATAAATCATCCCAAGCGTACTCGGCACAGCTTAGGGTAAGGAACCATGTTGGTGTTCCTAAATTCCGTAACATGCATTTTAGTTCACCATGGCGTCGGTACCAATATTCATTTGTCCCACGCTGACAAGCCATCAGATTGATCAGTTGTGTTTCCAAATGATCATCTCGGTGCTGCACTTTCTCCATAAAATCCTTAGCAGACACATTTTGTAAATGTACTCCACTTTTTAAAATGTGATTTACTGCATAAGACAGTGCAGACAAGTCGCTTTCAAATAAAAGATGGAACAAATAAGGAATACTTTGTCGAAATCTGGGATCTTCAGCATATAGTCTTGTAGTCCGATACTCAGAAGCTGGAATCTGTTCTGGACGTTCATCGGATCGTCCTCCTTTTCCTTTAGGAAACAGCTGGGGAAAACATCGAGCTTCCAAGCTCTCCTCCCATACACTCACGGGAGTTCCTTTTGCTTTCTTCATCTGAAAGAGATCAATATTGTCTCCCATAACTTCTTTTGAATGAAGAGGATGTATGCTAAAATGTTCATAAATTTCTTCTTCCTTTGACTTGTCCACTTTTTTCAATTTGTCCAGTTGGTGTTTCTGTGTCTTCTTGTAAATCTTCTTCTTCTTCTTCTTCTATATAAATTGATTCATACCATTTGTTATTCCTTTTCAAATACAAATTTGCTTTTTGTACTTTCCGTACATCTACCAGCTCCTGCCAAATCTTCTTATTCTTTTTAGGTACACCATTAACCAGAATAATTAATGGTTCAGTTTCCAAAGTATCCGCATCAATAGTTTCCATATTTTTTTTCAAATCCAAGGGCAAATACACCACTCTACCTTTTAAACCTCTCAGTAAATCTGAAGGAGGGCTCCATACGTACTATGGTCAGGAACGGATGAACACATTGAATGAGTATAGACTCATATGTATTTAATTCAGAAAGTTCAGCAGGAATAGCATCCAATTCTAAATTATTATGTACAGCTCTGGTCGGCATTCTATTTTCCTCTAACTTGTTGTAACAGTATTTACAAATACGCTGATCTTCACCCAATTCAAAACAATTTTCTAGAAATATATATGTGGCAAAATCCTTCCACTTATAATTATCTTCATTTTCACTCTTTCTGTATAGATCAACATTCCTAGTTTGTTTTCTATAATGAGTTCTGCGACAACAAATACAAGTAATATTTGGTCTTTCATTAGAGATTATTGCAAATTTTGTTATGTGATCATTAAATGTGTTACTTACAGAGGGTTCTACATTCTCTTCTACTTCTTCCTCATTTACTGTGTCCTTCTCTGCACTGTTTGGTTCAGGACCAAAGTAACAAAACTGAATTTCATCAACAACCTTCTCTACATCTGATACCGTTCCTCGGAACAGAGCCCTATTCAATTCATTTAACTTTATTGCTGGACTTTTGGCAAAATACAACCGTCTCACAAACTTTCTCATTTCAGTATGATGAACAGCCAGCATCCTAAAATGATGGAAAACACTATTGCACACTTTTCTAGATAGACAAGCCAGAGAATGACCCTGCAAACCAGTATTCTCTCTCACTCTGCATGGATCCAGACTTTGAAGCACCTTAATCTTCTGTTTTATACTTTTTTTACTATATTCTCTTAGAAACTCTCGAAATTTGTCAATAGATTCCTGACGCACAGTGCAAATACTACTACAATTCCAAGTGTACACTGGGGCTTTAGGACGTCTCCCCATTGCCTCATCTGCCATCACTTGTACCTCATCTCTTGGAACCATTATCTCCTTCTCCATTATGCAACCATTTTTTACTTCGTATGAACGACCTAAGGTGTCAACTGCATGCAGCAAACTATTACTTTGAAAATAGCTCTCTTCATTAAAAAAAGGTTCACTACTTGAACTATGCATCCACTTTCCTAAAAACACTTTACAAAAGTTTGTTCTGTTCACTACTCTTTTCCTTTTGCTATGTGATTTCAGTACATTAACCATTTTGTCTAATGTACGCATCCTATTCAAAATTAATATGAATAGTTTCCTTTTTAATTCTAATGCCTTTGCTGCAATGGCTTCAATTTCTTTTTTTCTCTTATAAAACTTTGTCTTTTTCTTATATTTCTTCACATCCTTTATCAAATTGGACATAACTCTTCTCTGAAACATTTTTCTACGTATCTCTTTAAACGTTGTTTTTCTGTTTAAGTTTAACTTTTTAGTTGCAGAAGGTATATTTGCATTAACTAAATTCTCAATTTTTTCTTGTCCTTTTTGTTTGAAATCATTCTTTCCTGTACAGACATTTTGTACATTTTTCCTTTTTTTGAATATATTCCTTAGAAAATCTTTTTTTTGCTTACCAGAAGATTTTTTCTTCCTCCCAACATCAGCATCTTCTACTAACTTTGATCCTCTAGTTGTCTTCAAATATAGTTTTTTTTTAGCGTTTTTTGAACTCTGGATTTTGTAGGCATCTTAAATTTTGTTCACTGCTCTTCAGCAATACCTGAAAAAAACTAAAAAAAAAATTCCTTTATTTTATTTAAATATATTACTACATTTCTTTTCACAATACTCACAAAACGAAATTTCTTTGCCAATTTGAATGCACACTTACTGCTCTTTTTTTTGGGCAAGTGAAAATCACTTTTACAAACTGACACATTATGAAACCACTTTTCAGATTTTTTAAAAAGCCCATGTCCAGACTGCTACACTCCAGCAAGGGCAACCAGCCTTAGTGATGCTGAATGTATTTGCATTACAGACTGAAACCTGAAAACCCCACTCACTTGTAAATACTGTGCATGATTATACATGGCAAGCACATGGGTGTGTGCTAAAAGTCTGCTTCTTCCCCCAAAAAATCGCTCCCCCTTTTTCCTACTAATGCAACTGTGAAATCACCAGAGCAATACGCAATAAATCTCTGCCTATAATTCCTCTTTGCACACAGAGTCATGTTTTCACATTAGTCCCAAAACGAAATTTCTTTGCCAATTTGAAAGCACACTTACTGCTCTTTTTTTTTGGGCAAGTGAAAATCACTTTTACAGACTGACACATTATGAAACCACTTTTTTGATTTTCTTAAATGCACATGTCCAAACTTCTTTTTCAGACCACCACCATGTGTAACCTGGGTGGCTGCCTACACTCCAGCAAGGGCAACCAGCCTTAGTGATGCTGAATGTATTTGCATTACAGACTGAAACCTGAAAACCCCACGCGCTTGTAAATACTGTGCATGATTATACATGGCAAGCAGATGGGTGTGTGCTAAGAGTCTGCTTCTTCCCCCAAAAAATCGCTCCCCCTTTTTCCTACTAATGCAACTGTGAAATCACCAGAGCAAAACGCAATAAATCTCTGCCTATAATTCCTCTTTGCACACAGAGTCATGTTTTCACATTAGTCCCAAAACGAAATTTCTTTGCCAATTTGAAAGCACACTTACTGCTCTTTTTTTTGGGGCAAGTGAAAATCACTTTTACAGACTGACACATTATGAAACCACTTTTTTGATTTTCTTAAATGCACAGTCCAAACTTCTTTTTCAGACCACCACCATGTGTAACCTGGGTGGCTGCCTACACTCCAGCAAGGGCAACCAGCCTTAGTGATGCTGAATGTATTTGCATTACAGACTGAAACCTCAAACCCCACTCGCTTGTGAATACTGTGCATGATTATACATGGCAAGCAGATGGGTGTGTGCTAAGAGTCTGCTTCTTCCCCCAAAAAATCGCTCCCCCTTTTTCCTACTAATGCAACTGTGAAATCACCAGAGCAAAACGCAATAAATCTCTGCCTATAATTCCTCTTTGCACACAGAGTCATGTTTTCACATTAGTCCCAAAATGAAATTTCTTTGCCAATTTGAAAGCACACTTACTGCTCTTTTTTTTTCGCAAGGTAAAATCACTTTTACAGACTGACACATTATGAAACCACTTTTTTGATTTTCTTAAATGCACATGTCCAAACTTCTTTTTCAGACCACCACCATGTGTAACCTGGGTGGCTGCCTACACTCCAGCAAGGGCAACCAGCCTTAGTGATGCTGAATGTATTTGCATTACAGACTGAAACCTGAAAACCCCACTCGCTTGTAAATACTGTGCATGATTATACATGGCAAGCAGATGGGTGTGTGCTAAGAGTCTGCTTCTTCCCCAAAAAAATCGCTCCCCCTTTTTCCTACTAATGCAACTGTGAAATCACCAGAGCAAAACGCAATAAATCTCTGCCTATAATTCCTCTTTGCACACAGAGTCATGTTTTCACATTAGTCCCAAAACGAAATTTCTTTGCCAATTTGAAAGCACACTTACTGCTCTTTTTTTTGGGGCAAGTGAAAATCACTTTTACAGACTGACACATTATGAAACCACTTTTTGGATTTTCTTAAATGCACATGTCCAAACTTCTTTTTCAGACCACCACCATGTGTAACCTGGGTGGCTGCCTACACTCCAGCAAGGGCAACCAGCCTTAGTGATGCTGAATGTATTTGCATTACAGACTGAAACCTGAAAACCCCACTCGCTTGTAAATACTGTGCATGATTATACATGGCAAGCACATGGGTGTGTGCTAAGAGTCTGCTTCTTCCCCCAAAAAATCGCTCCCCCTTTCCATCTAATGCAACTGTGAAATCACCAGAGCAAAACGCAATAAATCTCTGCCTATAATTCCTCTTTGCACACAGAGTCATGTTTTCACATTAGTCCCAAAACGAAATTTCTTTGCCAATTTGAAAGCACACTTACTGCTCTTTTTTTTTGGCAAGTGAAAATCACTTTTACAGACTGACACATTATGAAACCACTTTTTTGATTTTCTTAAATGCACATGTCCAAACTGCTTTTTCAGACCACCACCATGTGTAACCTGGGTGGCTGCCTACACTCCAGCAAGGGCAACCAGCCTTAGTGATGCTGAATGTATTTGCATTACAGACTGAAACCTGAAAACCCCACTCGCTTGTAAATACTGTGCATGATTATACATGGCAAGCACATGGGTGTGTGCTAAGAGTCTGCTTCTTCCCCCCAAAAATCGCTCCCCCTTTCCATCTAATGCAACTGTGAAATCACCAGAGCAAAACGCAATAAATCTCTGCCTATAATTCCTCTTTGCACACAGAGTCATGTTTTCACATTAGTCCCAAAACGAAATTTCTTTGCCAATTTGAAAGCACACTTACTGCTCTTTTTTTTGGGGCAAGTGAAAATCACTTTTACAGACTGACACATTATGAAACCACTTTTTGGATTTTCTTAAATGCACATGTCCAAACTTCTTTTTCAGACCACCACCATGTGTAACCTGGGTGGCTGCCTACACTCCAGCAAGGGCAACCAGCCTTAGTGATGCTGAATGTATTTGCATTACAGACTGAAACCTGAAAACCCCACTCGCTTGTAAATACTGTGCATGATTATACATGGCAAGCACATGGGTGTGTGCTAAGAGTCTGCTTCTTCCCCCAAAAAATCGCTCCCCCTTTCCATCTAATGCAACTGTGAAATCACCAGAGCAAAACGCAATAAATCTCTGCCTATAATTCCTCTTTGCACACAGAGTCATGTTTTCACATTAGTCCCAAAACGAAATTTCTTTGCCAATTTGAAAGCACACTTACTGCTCTTTTTTTTTGGCAAGTGAAAATCACTTTTACAGACTGACACATTATGAAACCACTTTTTTGATTTTCTTAAATGCACATGTCCAAACTGCTTTTTCAGACCACCACCATGTGTAACCTGGGTGGCTGCCTACACTCCAGCAAGGGCAACCAGCCTTAGTGATGCTGAATGTATTTGCATTACAGACTGAAACCTGAAAACCCCACTCGCTTGTAAATACTGTGCATGATTATACATGGCAAGCACATGGGTGTGTGCTAAGAGTCTGCTTCTTCCCCCCAAAAATCGCTCCCCCTTTCCATCTAATGCAACTGTGAAATCACCAGAGCAAAACGCAATAAATCTCTGCCTATAATTCCTCTTTGCACACAGAGTCATGTTTTCACATTAGTCCCAAAACGAAATTTCTTTGCCAATTTGAAAGCACACTTACTGCTCTTTTTTTTGGGGCAAGTGAAAATCACTTTTACAGACTGACACATTATGAAACCACTTTTTTGATTTTCTTAAATGCACATGTCCAAACTTCTTTTTCAGACCACCACCATGTGTAACCTGGGTGGCTGCCTACACTCCAGCAAGGGCAACCAGCCTTAGTGATGCTGAATGTATTTGCATTACAGACTGAAACCTGAAAACCCCACTCGCTTGTAAATACTGTGCATGATTATACATGGCAAGCACATGGGTGTGTGCTAAGAGTCTGCTTCTTCCCCCAAAAAATCGCTCCCCCTTTCCATCTAATGCAACTGTGAAATCACCAGAGCAAAACGCAATAAATCTCTGCCTATAATTCCTCTTTGCACACAGAGTCATGTTTTCACATTAGTCCCAAAACGAAATTTCTTTGCCAATTTGAAAGCACACTTACTGCTCTTTTTTTTTGGCAAGTGAAAATCACTTTTACAGACTGACACATTATGAAACCACTTTTTTGATTTTCTTAAATGCACATGTCCAAACTGCTTTTTCAGACCACCACCATGTGTAACCTGGGTGGCTGCCTACACTCCAGCAAGGGCAACCAGCCTTAGTGATGCTGAATGTATTTGCATTACAGACTGAAACCTGAAAACCCCACTCGCTTGTAAATACTGTGCATGATTATACATGGCAAGCACATGGGTGTGTGCTAAGAGTCTGCTTCTTCCCCCAAAAAATCGCTCCCCCTTTCCATCTAATGCAACTGTGAAATCCCCAGAGCAAAACGCAATAAATCTCTGCATATAATTCCTCTTTGCACACAGAGTCATGTTTTCACATTAGTCACAAAACGAAATTTCTTTGCCAATTTGAAAGCACACTTACTGCTCTTTTTTTTTGGCAAGTGAAAATCACTTTTACAGACTGACACATTATGAAACCACTTTTTTGAATTCCTCAAATGCACGTGTCCAAACTGCTTTTTCAGACCACCACCATGTGTAACCTGGGTGGCTGCCTACACTCCAGCAAGGGCAACCAGCCTTAGTGATGCTGAATGTATTTGCATTACAGACTGAAACCTGAAAACCCCACTCGCTTGTAAATACTGTGCATGATTATACATGGCAAGCACATGGGTGTGTGCTAAGAGTCTGCTTCTTCCCCCAAAAAATCGCTCCCCCTTTCCATCTAATGCAACTGTGAAATCACCAGAGCAAAACGCAATAAATCTCTGCCTATAATTCCTCTTTGCACACAGAGTCATGTTTTCACATTAGTCCCAAAACGAAATTTCTTTGCCAATTTGAAAGCACACTTACTGCTCTTTTTTTTTGGGCAAGTGAAAATCACTTTTACAGACTGACACATTATGAAACCACTTTTTTGATTTTCTTAAATGCACATGTCCAAACTTCTTTTTCAGACCACCACCATGTGTAACCTGGGTGGCTGCCTTCACTCCAGCAAGGGCAACCAGCCTTAGTGATGCTGAATGTATTTGCATTACAGACTGAAACCTGAAAACCCCACTCGCTTGTAAATACTGTGCATGATTATACATGGCAAGCAGATGGGTGTGTGCTAAGAGTCTGCTTCTTCCCCCAAAAAATCGCTCCCCCTTTTTCCTACTAATGCAACTGTGAAATCACCAGAGCAAAACGCAATAAATCTCTGCCTATAATTCCTCTTTGCACACAGAGTCATGTTTTCACATTAGTCCCAAAACGAAATTTCTTTGCCAATTTGAAAGCACACTTACTGCTCTTTTTTTTTGGCAAGTGAAAATCACTTTTACAGACTGACACATTATGAAACCACTTTTTTGATTTTCTTAAATGCACATGTCCAAACTGCTTTTTCAGACCACCACCATGTGTAACCTGGGTGGCTGCCTACACTCCAGCAAGGGCAACCAGCCTTAGTGATGCTGAATGTATTTGCATTACAGACTGAAACCTGAAAACCCCACTCGCTTGTAAATACTGTGCATGATTATACATGGCAAGCACATGGGTGTGTGCTAAGAGTCTGCTTCTTCCCCCAAAAAATCGCTCCCCCTTTCCATCTAATGCAACTGTGAAATCACCAGAGCAAAACGCAATAAATCTCTGCCTATAATTCCTCTTTGCACACAGAGTCATGTTTTCACATTAGTCACAAAACGAAATTTCTTTGCCAATTTGAAAGCACACTTACTGCTCTTTTTTTTTGGCAAGTGAAAATCACTTTTACAGACTGACACATTATGAAACCACTTTTTTGATTTTCTTAAATGCACATGTCCAAACTGCTTTTTCAGACCACCACCATGTGTAACCTGGGTGGCTGCCTACACTCCAGCAAGGGCAACCAGCCTTAGTGATGCTGAATGTATTTGCATTACAGACTGAAACCTGAAAACCCCACTCGCTTGTAAATACTGTGCATGATTATACATGGCAAGCAGATGGGTGTGTGCTAAGAGTCTGCTTCTTCCCCCAAAAAATCGCTCCCCCTTTTTCCTACTAATGCAACTGTGAAATCACCAGAAAAAAATGCAATAAATCTCTGCCTATAATTCCTCTTTGCACACAGAGTCATGTTTTCACATAAGTCACAAAACGAAATTTCTTTGCCAATTTGAAAGCACACTTACTGCTCTTTTTTTTTGGCAAGTGAAAATCACTTTTACAGACTGACACATTATGAAACCGCTTTTTTGATTTTCTTAAATGCACATGTCCAAACTGCTTTTTCAGACCACCACCATGTGTAACCTGGGTGGCTGCCTACATTCCAGCAAGGGCAACCAGCCTTAGTGATGCTGAATGTATTTGCATTACTGAGTCCAACCTCAAACCCTTAAACTATTCTTTTTTTTTCCAGTACACCTTAATTTATTGTGAAAACATAGTCCATATTATTTTACATGTTCCTCACATTTAAATTTCTCCCAAAACAGAAAATGATAAACGCAACTTCAACAAAAAGAATTTCCATTTCTATTATTCATTTCTTAAGTTACCACATACATCCCCTCTCAAACTCATAACTCACCTTTAAAATTAGTTAGTTGTGAAAGAAATGTGGCACTCAAACAGCAGATTATCAGAGCCAGGATCTCTGTTGTGTTCACCTCTCTCCTCTCAGCAGAACCAGATAATGGCAAACTTTCCCTCTATTTTTCCACACATATACATGTAAGTTTCAAATCTCAGTGCTTCCCCCTTTTTTTCAAATGTAGTCACACATTTCTATTGGTTGAAAACCAACCCTTTTCCAAAAGTACCCTGCCCCCAACTTGACTTCTGCCTAGTACCCTTCCCCCAACTTGACTTCTGCCTGCTACCATAGCAACAGCTCATGGAACACTGCTGTGTGGAGTTAGGTCAGAAGTTCGCCACACAATGTTTCAATTTCACAGAGCAAGAGTGCTTGACTTTTCAAACCTAACAGCAAATCCATAGTACTGTTCTTTGGTAACACATTTTTCTGTACCAATACAAAACATGCTTCTATTAATTTACACATACAGCCTAGTTTTTATTCTAGAATGGTATGAAACAGCCAATCAGTTCTTTTTGTTTTGAAAAAAATATGTATGCCTCCATTTCCAAACTGTCTTTCTTTTCATATTGCCATTCTACTGAAAGACACCTCCTGAGTGAATCCAGTTCTCCTTTGAAGATGTTCACAGTGTGGATTGTAGGGCACAGCTATGTCTTCTGGAGTGAAAAGTTTGCAGAGAAAACAGATATGGTGAGAGACCTTGCTTTGCCAAATGTAGACATTAAATGGATTGGTCAGAGAGGGTTAAAGTGGCACCAGTTGATGCCATTGGTGAAATCCTTCATGCAAATCCAACACCCTGACCTCATAATAGTGCACTGTGGTGGCAATGACCTAGGCACTTTGACTGGGGTAGGTCTGGAAATGCTTATGAAGGACACCTTTGCACAACTGTTTTCACTTTTCCCTAAAACTGCCTTTGTGTTTTCCAACATATGCCAAAGGCAAAAATGGAACTGGTCCAATCATTTCTGTCCGCAGATTGACAAAGCAAGAAAGCACGTCAACAAATCTGTTTCTGCTTTCCTCCGTGACTATGGTATGGGTGCCATTTACCACAACAACTTGCGTTATGACATGCAAGACATTTATAGAGGAGATGGTGTGCACTTCAATGATGAAGGGAACAGAGTCTTCCTTTTGAACCTTAGACTCTGCATCGGTACTTACTTGTAGGTACCACTAAAAAAATGACTTCATAAACACAACAGCTCTTTTTAGAGCTCCCTAATATCTAAACTCTTAAATCTGCATTTCATTTATTTTTTTTTATTTTTTTTACCGTACGCTTACCGTACGCGTACCCCGTGATTTTTTAAAAAATCAATAAATGTTTTTTTTGTACTTTTCTGTCCTTCTTTGACCCCCTTACAAATGTTAGGGGGTCTGTAACTCTCCTCATTGCCCCCTTTTCTTGTGTTCACTCTTTTTTTTCAGAGTGAAATACACAAAATGGCGGCCGCCGCTTCCTGGTTTCGGCCGATTCGAATGTTTACTAAAATCTAAGAGCCAATCAGAATCGCGCTCGCGCACGCCATTTTTCTTCCGTACGCTTACCGTAAGCTTACCGTACGCGTACCCCGTAAATTTTTTAAAAGAACAATAAATGTTTTTTTTGTACTTTACAGTCCTTCTTTGACCCCCTCACAAATGTAAGGGGGTCTGTTACTCTCCTCTTTGCCCCCTTTTCTTGTTTTCACTCTTTTTTTCAGAGTGAAATACACAAAATGGCGGCCGCCGCTTCCTGGTTTCGGCCGATTCGAATGTTTACTAAGATCTAAGAGCCAATCAGAATCGCGCTCGCGCACGCCACCGTACGCTTACGGTAAGCGTACGGTAAGCGTACCGTAAGCGGGCTCAGATATATATATTGATTTAAAGGCTATTTTCTCAGAATCTACTGAACAGATTTACACCAAACCTACAAAAGGCACTTCCTTGACCTAGGGACTACCTCTCTGCCAAATTTCGAGTAATTCTGTTCAGCCGTTCGGGCTGTAGCTCGTTCTAAAGGTCCTATGGAAAAATGCATGGGGAAAACGCGTTTTGGGACCCCCCTTTTATCTCAGCCCCCGCTTGACGAATCCCCCCGAGACTTTCAGGGTAGGAGCGGAGCGTAGCGCCCCACCTATTTTGAGAAATTCGCGAGGATTCATCGACCGGCGCCAAAGTTATTCAAAATAGAATGTTGCGGATTTCCTATGGAAAAGGGGTCCTAACTATAACTACCTACTGGCGACCGCCAGTAGGTAATATATATATATATATATATATATATATGAAGCAACTCGCAATTGTCTTTCCTGGAGGAAAATTACGGGTACAGACCACTGTTATACCAAACAGTATGCTTTATTTATTTCCCAATTTTGATGTCGATGTCCAGGACGCGTTTCGGCCGTCCAAGCAGCCTTGGTCACCTGACCATACGCATTGCCAAGCCCACAATTTAAAGTGCTAGTGCTAATTTGGTAGTAAACATGGAAAAGTTACTATTAATCTCGTCATTTTTAACATAGTCATATATTGCTAATGCGTAAACAAATACAAAGAGGATATACTTGATAATTCAATGGCCTAAATACCACTTAGTTTTTTTCCAAACATTTCCCCTATATTTCGTGATTAAATGACAAAATTGTTTTTTTTTTTCCTCCTGACACATGATTACTACATTTAGTGCTCACTTAACCGTGTTAACAATTAAAAAAACAAATCACAAAATATTTGATCTATATACATTTCCACAATAGTCCACCGCTTCGGTTAACATCAAGTTAATCAAGTAAAGTGCATAAAATGCAACTATATTAAATGGACAAAAAGTGACTGATGCTTATTAGTACAAATTTTGCAAGTTGAGGTAGGAGACATAAACAAATAAAGTGCAACCATATTAGATAGACCTAAAGTGACTGATGCTTATTGGTGCAAATTATGCGAGTTGAGGTAGGGGACATAGACAAATAAAGTGCAGTAAATAATTTATCATTAGTTATTTAAAGAAATGCAATCGTTAGATAATGCGCTAGAAGATGGCTCTGTGACATATTTAAAATGACCAATAAAAAAGACACAAGGTTAATAAAACCTACCCTGCCTTTAAAATCAATCATTAAAAAAAAATATATTTTTTCTCATACAGAACAATCCCAAAAACCTTCAAAATAAAATACATAGCAGTCCCGGGGAGAGGCAACCACCCAGTGTTTTTATTGCCAGATGCAATGTTCAGACTTATAAAAAGGTATAGAGGTCTTCAGTTGCATTGAGCCCCCCCGGCCATTTCGAATCGAATTCTAATATATACTGTGTTTCCAGGCGACGTAGGGTGGCTTCTCTATTCCCTCCCCTTCGTTTCTGGGGAACAGATTCAATTGCAAAGCACCTGAGACATTTGGGGTTACTTTCATGCATTTTTTCAAAGTGTCTGGCTACTGGGTAATTTTGGTCCTTATTGACAATGGCTCTGATATGCTGCAAGATTCGTTTATGGACTGCCAGTTTGGTGCTGCCTATGTATTTTAAGGGACAGTCACATTGTAGCACATAGACACAAAAGTCTAGTTTGCACGTCAGATGTTGCTTGATTTCCCTTGGAATTTCTGAAAAAGCAGTACAATATGTTTTTGTATTTGCACCAAACTGGCAGGCCTTGCAGGATGAGCATTTAAAAAAACCTTTTCTTACAGGTAGCCATGTCTGTTTTTTAAAACTTTCTCGGCTATTGTCCGTTAACATATTCCCCATGCTTCTGGACTTACGGAAGCTGATTGGAGGATTTGGGGGCATAAGGCAACCAATCACCGGATCTTCACAAATTAGATGCCAGCTCTTTCTCATGATATTCCTCAATTCTTTTTCTTGTTTGGAATATGTTAAAATAAGACGCACAGGTTCTTTATTAGGATCAGAAACCTCTTTTTTTCGGTATTCTAAAAGCTCTTCCCTGGGTTTTGATTGGGCCTTTTTCTTGGCTGCTTCCAATACCTCATAACTATACCCTCTTACTAAAAACCTAGTCATACTTTCCCTTAATTTGTGTTCCGCATCCTCAGGGTTACTGCAAATACGACGGATGCGGAGCATCTCCCCATAAGGTATACTATTTATTAAATGGGGTGGGTGTGAGCTGGAGGCATGAAGAAGTGTATTGCCAGCCGTAGGTTTTCTAAAAAGGGTAGTAGTTCAAATATTGTTAGATATTAAAACCTGTACATCTAAAAATGTCACTGAGTCATCACTAATGTTAGAGGTAAAAGAAAGATTAAGATCATTGCAGTTGATATCTTTGACAAAGTTGATTACACTATCCTTTGTACCTTGCCAAATAATAAAAAGATCATCTATGAAGCGGAACCATAAAATCACATTTTGAGCAAAGACATTACTATATTGCTGTCTGACCACCAGCTCCTCCCACCAGCCCATAAACAAACAGGCATAGCTGGGGGAGAAGCTGGCCCCCATTGCTACTCCTCGTATTTGTTGATAAAATTGCCCATTAAACAAAAAAAAATTATTTTCTAGGCAAAAAGATAACATATTCAATAACATTCTGGAGTGGTCCGCATATTCCATTTGTCTTGTGCTCAAGTAAAATTCCACTGCTCTTAGTCCATCCTTGTGTTTGATACAGGTGTAGAGGGAACTTACGTCTAGTGTGACTAGCAGGTAACTTTCTTTCCATTTCAAGTTATTTATTTTTTTGAGAAAGTCTCCTGTGTCCTGAATATATGATTTTAACTTTTTCATATGATCTTGTAAAAAGTAATCAATATATCGTGATATGTTCTCAAGAGGGCCATCACAGGCAGCAATAATCGGTCGTCCCGGAGGCTCCGTCAGACTTTTCTGCACTTTTGGGATAAAGTAGATGTATGGTATTATTGGATGTTCTTTTTTGATAAACTTAAATTCTTCCCAACTTAAAAGACCCCGGCTTTTCCATGCCAATAGGTCCTTAAACAATGTCTCTTGTGCATTTTTGTATTTGAGTGGCGAACTCTTACTATAACATGCCACATCGTCCAACTGCCTGTAGGCTTCTTTAAGATATTCAGCTGTCGGCCAAAGAACTATGTTCCCTCCTTTATCTGAATTACGGATAACTAGGTCCGCCTTCTGAAGTTTAGAGATCAACTGCGTAAATTTTCCTTGTTGATGATAATACTTTCTTTTTCTTACTTTGTTGCTGACATATGTCAATTTCTTTAGTTGTACTGCCACATGTTCATATATATATATATATATTTATTTTTTCCCAATGTTTTGCTTCTTTTGTCTCCCCCCGCCCAAGGCAGGCAGATCGTCCAGTGTCGGCGAAGAGCGCCGGCTTTCAAATTTCCAAAATCAATAAATATAATGATCATGCAGGGACTATTAGTTCTTAGTTATTAGTTATTAGTTCTTCACCAGATCTTATTTAATTTAGTTACGCATTTAGCCTGTCACAGCAGGCTTGTTCACACACTAAACTGTGGGTCCATGTTATGTATATACAATTGAGAACTAGGAAACAGAGAAAGGACTTCCTTAATCATATCCACATCAGTTCAGTCTTTTTGTCGGCCATCTTAAGCTAGTGGAATACTAGCACATTTAGGGCATGGATAGCATTGGATTGAGTTGGGGAAGTGTGCTTTTTGGGGGTGGCCTTTCTGATGTTGTTGTGCCTGGCCATGTGGCTGGTGGCCATTTTGAAGCCTAGGCCTGCAAGCTTGCCTGGCCTTGTCTGCCAACAGGCCTGCTTTCTTTCATCCACTAGGACCAGAGCAGGTAGCCACAGCTTTATTAATCTAGTGTTTTCTGTGTGGTCTGTTGAATTTAGACATCATTTAGGGCATGGATGGCATTGGATTGAGTTGGGGAAGTGTGCTTTTTGGTGGTGGCCTTTGTGATGTTGTTGGGCCTGGCCATGTGGCTGGTGGCCATTTTGAAGCCTAGGCCTGCAAGATTGCCTGGCCTTGTCTGCCAACAGGACTGCTTTTTCATCCACTAGGATCAGAGCAGGTAGCCACAGCTTTATTAATCTTGTGTTTTCTGTGTGGTCTGTTGAATTTAGACATCATTTAGGGCATGGATGGCATTGGATTGAGTTGGGGAAGTGTGTTTTTTGGGGGTGGCCTTTGTGATGTTGTTGGCCCTGGCCATGTGGCTGGTGGCCATTTTGAAGCCTAGGCCTGCAAGATTGCCTGGCCTTGTCTGCCAACAGGCCTGCTTTCTCATCCACTAGGATCAGAGCAGGTAGCCACAGCTTTAATAATCTTGTGTTTTCTGTGTGGTATGTTGAATTTAGACATCATTTAGGGCATGGATGGCATTGGATTGAGTTGGGGAAATGTGTTTTTTGGGGATGGCCTTTGTGATGTTGTTGGGCCTGGCCATGTGGCTGGTGGCCATTTTGAAGCCCAGGCCTGCAAGCTTGCCTGGCCTTGTCTGCCAACAGGCCTGCTTTTTCATCCACTAAGATCAGAGCAGGTAGCCCCAGCTTTATTAAACAAGTGTTTTCTGTGTGATCTGTTGAATTTAGACATCATTTAGGGCATGGATGGCCTTGGATTGAGTTGGGGAAGTGTGTTTTTTGGGGGTGGAATTGTGATGTTGTTGGGCCTGGCCATGTGGCTGGTGGCCATTTTGAAGCCTAGGCCTGCAAGCTTGCCTGGCCTTGTCTGCCAACAGGGCTGCTTTTTCATCCCCTAAGAGCAGAGCAGGTAGCCACAGCTTTATTAAACAAGTGTTTTCTGTGTGATCTGTTGAATTTAGACATCATTTAGGGCATGGATGGCATTGGATTGAGTTGGGGAAGTGTGCTTTTTGGGGGTGGCCTTTGTGATGTTGTTGGGCCTGGCCATGTTGCTGGTGGCTATTTTGAAGCCTAGGCCTGCAAGCTTGCCTGGCCTTGTCTGCCAACAGGCCTGCTTTTTCATCCACTAAGATCAGAGCAGGTAGCCACAGCTTTATTAAACAAGTGTTTTCTGTGTGATCTGTTGAATTTAGACATCATTTAGGGCATGGATGGCATTGGATTGAGTTGGGGAAGTGTGTTTTTGGGGGGTGGCCTTTGTGATGTTGTTGGGCCTGGCCATGTGGCTGGTGGCCATTTTGAAGCCTAGGCCTGCAAGCTTGCCTGGCCTTGTCTGCCAACAGGCCTGCTTTTTCATCCACTAGGTTCAGAGCAGGTAGCCACAGCTTTATTAATCTTGTGTTTTCTGTGTGGTCTGTTGAATTTAGACATCATGTAGGGCATGGATGGCATTGGATTGAGTTGGGGAAATGTGTTTTTTGGGGATGGCCTTTGTGATGTTGTTGGGCCTGGCCATGTGGCTGGTGGCCATTTTGAAGCCTAGGCCTGCGAGCTTGCCTGGCCTTGTCTGCCAACAGGCCTGCTTTTTCATCCACTAGGATCAGAGCAGGTAGCCACAGCTTTATTAAACAAGTGTTTTCTGTGTGATCTGTTGAATTTAGACATCATTTAGGGCATGGATGGCATTGGATTGAATTGGGGAAGTGTGCTTTTTGGGGGTGGCCTTTGTGATGTTGTTGGGCCTGGCCATGTTGCTGGTGGCTATTTTGAAGCCTAGGCCTGCAAGCTTGCCTGGCCTTGTCTGCCAACAGGCCTGCTTTTTCATCCACTAAGATCAGAGCAGGTAGCCACAGCTTTATTAAACAAGTGTTTTCTGTGTGATCTGTTGAATTTAGACATCATTTAGGGCATGGATGGCATTGGATTGAGTTGGGGAAGTGTGTTTTTGGGGGGTGGCCTTTGTGATGTTGTTGGGCCTGGCCATGTGGCTGGTGGCCATTTTGAAGCCTAGGCCTGCAAGCTTGCCTGGCCTTGTCTGCCAACAGGCCTGCTTTTTCATCCACTAGGTTCAGAGCAGGTAGCCACAGCTTTATTAATCTTGTGTTTTCTGTGTGGTCTGTTGAATTTAGACATCATGTAGGGCATGGATGGCATTGGATTGAGTTGGGGAAATGTGTTTTTTGGGGATGGCCTTTGTGATGTTGTTGGGCCTGGCCATGTGGCTGGTGGCCATTTTGAAGCCTAGGCCTGCAAGCTTGCCTGGCCTTGTCTGCCAACAGGCCTGCTTTTTCATCCACTAGGATCAGAGCAGGTAGCCACAGCTTTATTAAACAAGTGTTTTCTGTGTGATCTGTTGAATTTAGACATCATTTAGGGCATGGATGGCATTGGATTGAGTTGGGGAAGTGTGTTTTTTGGGGGTGGCCTTTGTGATGTTGTTGGGCCTGGCCATGTGGCTGGTGGCCATTTTGAAGCCTAGGCCTGCAAGCTTGCCTGGCCTTGTCTGCCAACAGGCCTGCTTTTTCATCCACTAGGATCAGAGCAGGTAGCCACAGCTTTATTAATCTTGTGTTTTCTGTGTGATCTGTTGAATTTAGACATCATTTAGGGCATGGATGGCATTGGATTGAGTTGGGGAAGTGTGTTTTTGGGGGGTGGCCTTTGTGATGTTGTTGGGCCTGGCCATGTGGCTGGTGGCCATTTTGAAGCCTAGGCCTGCAAGCTTGCCTGGCCTTGTCTGCCAACAGGCCTGCTTTTTCATCCACTAGGTTCAGAGCAGGTAGCCACAGCTTTATTAATCTTTTGTTTTCTGTGTGGTCTCTTGAATTTAGACATCATTTAGGGCATGGATGGCATTGGATTGAATTGGGGAAATGTGTTTTTTGGGGATGGCCTTTGTGATGTTGTTGGGCCTGGCCATGTGGCTGGTGGCCATTTTGAAGCCTAGGCCTGCAAGCTTGCCTGGCCTTGTCTGCCAACAGGCCTGCTTTTTCATCCACTAGGATCAGAGCAGGTAGCCACAGCTTTATTAATCAAGTGTTTTCTGTGTGATCTGTTGAATTTAGACATCATTTAGGGCATGGATGGCATTGGATTGAGTTGGGGAAGTGTGTTTTTTGGGGGTGGCCTTTGTGATGTTGTTGGGCCTGGCCATGTGGCTGGTGGCCATTTTGAAGCCTAGCCCTGCAAGCTTGCCTGGCCTTGTCTGCCAACAGGCCTGCTTTTTCATCCACTAGGATCAGAGCAGTTAGCCCCAGCTTTATTAATCAAGTGTTTTCTGTGTAATCTGTTGAATTTAGACATCATTTAGGGCATGGATGGCATTGGATTGAGTTGGGGAAGTGTGTTTTTTGGGGGTGACCTTTGTGATGTTGTTGGGCCTGGCCATGTGGCTGGTGGCCATTTTGAAGCCTAGGCCTGCAAGCTTACCTGGCCTTGTCTGCCAACAGGCCTGCTTTTTCATCCACTAGGATCAGAGCAGGTAGCCACAGCTTTATTGATCAAGTGTTTTCTGTGTGATCTGTTGAATTTAGACATCATTTAGGGCATGGATGGCATTGGATTGAGTTGGGGAAGTGTGCTTTTTGGGGGTGGCCTTTGTGATGTTGTTGGGCCTGGCCATTTGGCTGGTGGCCATTTTGAAGCCTAGGCCTGCAAGCTTGCCTGGCCTTGTCTGCCAACAGGCCTGCTTTTTCATCCACTAGGATCAGAGCAGGTAGCCACAGCTTTATTAATCTTGTGTTTTCTGTGTGGTCTGTTGAATTTAGACATCATTTAGGGCATGGGTGGCATTGGATTGAGTTGGGGAAGTGTGCTTTTTGAGGGTGGCCTTTCTGATGTTGGTTGTCTTAAAGACATGCTTTTTTTGTATGTGTCTGGTCACTGGTGTGTTGGTGTGCAATGCATGCACCCTGCAGAGCTTTTTGGGGCCTGTGAATGTTCGTATTTACATTTTGTTGCATTAAAAAGGCAGAGCAGTGTGCTTTAGCATGCATCCTTTACCTGGCTTTTATAGGCCTTTTGTCAGCTCCTGGTGTTTCCCAGGCCCCCGGCTTGTTTGTGATTTGTGAGTGTCCATGTGGGTGGTGGCTTTTTTTGTGTTTGGACTGTGAGTTATTAGTGTCCTGCTTTTGCCATAGGCCTGCATGGTTTTCCTATTGGCTATTTGGCTTACTGCTTCCATCCATCCACCCCCTTTGCCAGCAGCAGCTCCATGGATGCTGAGATGCTCAAATAATTTAATGGTCCTGAGGTTCTGGACTTTTAAGAGTCCAGAGGTGTCAGGGAAACAACACCCGAAGACCCCTGAGTTCCTTCCTGTCTCGGTGCACAAAATAAACAGAGACGCGGGTTTCTCGATGGTGGCGTCAAAGACCAAGGTTTATTTATTATTTATTATTTATGCAGGGACACAGAAGTCATAGGAACCACACAGAGGCAGAATCTACGAGACTGTTCAAATTGCATTAAGTGGGTTGCGCCTTAAATACACGAAATATGCCTTTAGGCAACATTACACGAATATTTCTCATGCCCAACCCGGTATCCCAAACAGACAATAAATATACATCAAACAATAATTAGTCGTAGGTTTTCGGTATTCGATCAGGTCCCCTTGTCAGTTTTCCATTCTTTGCCCGATCCTCCCCATCATAAAAATCGTAACCTCCCCATTGTAAAAGCCCAGAAGGAGAGGAGTAGAGCCAGGTGCAAAGGATTGAAAAGCAGGATAAGAGGTGTTTATGGATCATAAACGGGCATGGCTACCGCCTTCGGCCTCTCAGTCAGGACAATGGACACGAGAACCAGTATAGCAGGACTGGCCTCAGGCAAGGGAGGCGGCTTGATTCTGCCTAGTCATGCAGCGTCAGCCTTTCTCGGGGCTCGAGCTTACGTGTCCTTAACAAGGTGATTCTGCCGGGGTCATCGCCCGTTCATTGACTATGTGAGGGCAAGAAACAAAATGGATGCCGTATCTAAAATGGATGCCATGACTTAACAACAGAATGCCCTATTTCTCAGTGAATTCATGTTAGTTGCGCAGCGAAAACACTGTCATGTATATAATGGATCATTTGCGGTTCATTGGTACCAAAATCGTGTCAGTACTACGATACTGAATACACGGGTTCGGATTGCTACAGAACCTCAGACCGTCCTTTTGCCCTTACATAGGCAATAACTCACTCTATGTCAGAGTCCATTTCTATGTTCATCAGGTCACTGATATGTTGCTGAAGCATTACTCTATCCCGTGGCGTATCCCTAAAAACAGGTGGTCTGCTTACGCATGACGAAACACAAACGCTACATAAGGCAGGACCACACTGAACAATGAGACAGCACGAAAATAAAAATACCAACGCAACACCAGTGACTATCAGAACCTTCCATCCCCACGCAGATAACAGACTCCAGAACCATCCCATTAATGACCAGTCACCTTCCTCCACATGAATGGAGTCAGAGATTTTGTGTAACTTAGAGATGGCCTTGTATACCGTTGGCGCATTATCTGGGATAAAAACACAACAACTTGATTGGATCATCTTACATACCCCACCTCGATCTGCAAGTAACACATCAAGGACCATACGGTTCTGTAGCGTCATGAGGCGATCCGCTTGAAGCTCAGCTGTCAGGTTACTAAGGGCACCCGCAGTTTCGGTAATAGTGGATTCAACTACCCGTGTTAGTTGACGTAAGTTTCTACTGTTGGCCATAGGCCCCCAGAATGCAAGGAAACCTTTGAAGAAGTCTCCTGCTTCTTGGCCAGCAGTATCTTCTTTACTGAAAACACCTCTCACAACTCAAGTTTTGTGATAGTCCGGTGCAGCAGTGTATGTCGGAGGTAACAGTTGAGCGATATAACATGAGCCTGAGAAGTCAGCGGGCAGCCATGTGTATGCTCTGTCTTGACAAACAAAATAGGTGCTCTTAGCAGCTAAGAATGCAGGGGAAGACTGTGACGGGAAAACGTATGTTTCGATACAGTCACTCTTCCCTAGTCGAGCTTTCGGATTCCTCCCATTTCCTTGCAAACAGACTTGACCTTGGTGGGGTACGACCCAGATCGGAGTCGAGCTTTTACGTTTGTTCTCACCCATAGTAATGCCATATTCCGTAACGTTCCAACCCATGTAAACTCGCAATTCATCCTTGGGAATAAACGGAGTGTTATTGACATCTCTAACCATGTCAGTAATTCCCTTTACCAAGGCTCTGTTAGCGAAGTTATACCTAGTGGAGCGCGGAGGTCGTGGGGGATAGGTCTCTAGGGCATAGGCGAACATGGTCTGAAATGCCCAGAATGATCCATTATAACTAAAGGGCAGAACCAGATAAGGGATGCCCTTATCCATGGTATGTGGTATCAAGCCACACACCCAGCAGTTCGTTGTGTTAACCACTAGTTGATGTTGGTGCAAGAGCTGAATGAAAGTGTTATTTATAAACTCGGAGCGTCGAGCTTGCTCGTGTGCAGGAAAAGGATGGAATGAATGAATAGAAACAACAGTTGGAGAAACAGAAACATGGGGAGATACTGTAGACGTAACAGGTGCAAAGATCAATTGAATACCAAAAATAATTCCGCCTACCAAAGTTATTAAAACAATCAGAAGTGTCAGAGCACATTGCATTAGGAAACATTTGCTATACAATATGTCATATAGTTTTGTCTTGTGCGCATTTATGACGTAAGCCCGTCGCAGTTCAGGAAGCTCCATCTTCTACAACCGTTCGCAACGGATGGTTTGTACCTGTTAAAAAATTGCCTCTGTCTACCCTGGGGGTTCCCAAAGTAAACAGAAGAAACCGACCTTGTGTCTGGTTCCCTGCAAATTAAAACAAGGCACACGTTACGACCCTACGGTAACCCAGACGGCAAGGTGAGAGAACAACAAAAACAAAAAGATAAAAATTTAAAGCAAACTTCCTGACTGAATGGAATGCGAGAACATCAAAAACAGTTTTCAACAGAAAGGTAATTATGCAATGTCATTAGTTCATAGCATGAGAACGTAGATTATATCTGTACTTTCCAGGTCTTGTCTGATCTTGAAATAGCTGGTCTACAGGTGTAGAAATGTTCGACTCCACAGGTGACAAATGTTCACTTTGTACAGTACTCTGTTCTGGGTTCGAAAGAGCGGTTCCTGCTGAGGTGTCAGAGTTCTGCGTTTCAGCTCGTGGGTCCGTTATGTACTCTGCATCACTGAATGGGATGAGCCTAGGAACAGGTTCTGTCTCGGATACACCAAATCCCTGTCTAACCCAGTTGTCGTAGGGGAGTGGGAGAGGGACACGCTTCGTATGGCTAGCGTGCACCCAATTCTTTCTTCCAGCTAGGCGTACAGCAGTTCTCGTTGTTAGGAGTACTTGAAACGGGCCCACGAATCTTGGCTGGAGGTTCCGGGTTCGCTCGAAATTCCGGACCACCACTTGGTCGCCGGGTTTCAACGTGTGGCCTGGACTCTCTGGCAGTTTAGGCAAGGATTCGAATACCTGTTGACGAATAAGGCTTAGTTTAGCAGTCAGGTCATAAAGATAATCAATCAACATTGGATATTCGATCTGTTTGAATTCCTTTGGCCTAGGGACTCCCCAAACATTAGCAGGACGACCGAACACAATCTCATATGGGCTAAGCCCTACTCGAGAGTGTACAGTCGCTCTGGTGGACAGTAGAGCTAAAGGCAGTGCATCTGGACAAGATAGACCAGTGGAAGCTTGAATTTTAGCAAGTTTCAGCTTCAAGGTACCATTGTACCCTTCAACCAAACCTGCCGACTGTGGGTGATTCGCACTGTGGAACTTCTGGGTGATACCCAGACCCATGCACACACTCTTCATAACTTTCCCTACAAACTCATTTCCATTGTCCGACCAAACAATCCGTGGCATACCATACCTAGGGAAGCACTCTTTGAGGAGGATTTTGGCAGTGGACATAGCAGTGTTATCCTTTAATGGATATGCCTCAATCCATCTTGAAAAGGCACAGACTACCACTAGGACATACTTAAGATTGTTACACCTGTCCATGTGAATAAAATCCAACTGAATCACTTCAAAGGGACAAGAAGGGGGAGCAAAATGACCAGTTGGGGTTGGGGTTCCCTTGCCAGGATTATGCATCAGGCATATCATGCAGTTTTTCACCACTCTTTCCGCACACTTAGTAATTCCATCATTCTTCCATACTGGAGCTAACATTTTACAGATCCCTTTCGAACTGATGTGCGCCGTTCCATGCGCCATCGTGACTACTGCGAGCACATACGCATCAGGTAACATCCAACGCTGCTGTTCAGACAAATCAACCCAACATCCACTTGAATCCATCTTACCCGTTTTCTCCTTCCACTCATTTTTCTCATTTTCAGTTGCTTCATTCTGGATTGCCTTCACACTTTCAGTCGTATTCTCACACATTCCTGATTCAGCAATCCATCTTGCAGACGTTGCAACGTACATTCGGCTCGTCATGTTCTTGGCCGTCTCTTTGGCGACCTCATCAGCAAACGCATTCCCACGGCCAACATCATCCGTAATCTTTCGATGTGCACTGCACTTCACAATCGCAACTTCATTCGGTAGGGTCAGGGATTCCAATAGATCACTGACTAACTGTCCATGTTGGATCTTAGTCCCATGGGACGTGAGAAAACCTCTTTCTTTCCACAGGCGTCCAAAGCTATGTGCTACGCCGAAGGCGTATTGGCTATCAGTAAACACATTCACTCTCTTTCCCTCAGCTAAAACACACGCTCTTGTTAGTGCAATTAATTCTGCAGCCTGGGCAGAATTCTGACTCACTCTTGCGGTCTCCACAATTGTACTCAAAGTCGTAACTGCATACGCGGCCGTCACATCACCATTCTGTAGTTTAAAACATGACCCATCAACGTATAAAGTGCCATCTGGATCTAATAACGGAGTGTCTTTTAAATCAATCCGACCTTTTGTCTCTTCTTCAGTTCTGAAACAACAGTCATGGGGCTCTGAATCACTCGACTCTAGAGTAGTCGGCAACAGCGTTGCTGGATTCAGTATGTTGCATCGCTTGATCTGAATGTGACTTGCCAAAAGCGTCAGCTCATAGCCTGATAGTCTAGCACTGGTGAGGTGCTGAGTTTTCGTTCGATTCATGAGTGTATCCACAGCATGTGGAACCATGACTACTAACATGTTGTTCATGACTAGTCCAGTAGACTGTCGAATAGACACTGCAGCTGCTGCTGTAGCTCTTAAACAACTTGGCAACGCTCTGGCTACCGGGTCTAATGTAGATGAGAAATATGCACAAGGTCGCTGCTTGTCACCAAATTGTTGCGTTAAAACACTCAATGCACAACCTTCTCTTTCATGGACATATAGTGTAAACGGCTTACTGTAGTCAGGAGTACCCAACACAGGAGCTGAACACAGAGCATCACGTTAGTTGGAGAAGCTCTGTTGACATTCATCAGACCATGGCAAAGGGCTCGGAACACCTTTTCCAGTCAGGGCTACCAATGGTTTTGCCATGAGAGAAAAATTTAGGATCCATTGCCTGCAGTATGACGTAATACCCAAAAACGCACGCACTTCTCTCTGTGTGCTTGGTACAGTCATCTGCGAAATTGCTTTGATTCTCTCTGGGGTCAACCTTCTTCCCTCCTTTGACAAAAGATGACCTAAGTAGGTCACTTCTTGGCAACAATATTGCAGTTTAGAAGGTGAAACCTTGTGGTGCAAATCTGACAAATGACGTAATAAAGAAATTGTAGCTGTTTTGCAAGTTTCCTTGTCATCAGCGGCCAGTATAAGATCATCTACATATTGGATCAGAGCAACACTAGGAGGAAGTACAAGAGCATCCAATTGAATTTTCAATGCTTGGCTGTAAATTGAAGGGCTCTCACAATAGCCTTGTGGAGCGTGCTTGAACCTGAAACTGCGATTTCCTAAGGAAAAATCCAAAAATGTCTCTACTTTCCTCGGCTATCGGGATGCTAAAAAATGCATTTTTCAAATCGATCACTGTAAACCATGAGGCTGAGGCAGGAATCAACGTCAATCATGCAGTGATATCTGGTACCACAGGAAACTGCGGAATCACTATTTTGTTAACTTCTCTGAGGTCAATCACAAATCTGTAGATTGGAGGTTTGGAAGGGTCAGTGCGCTTCAAAATCGGCAGAACAGGACTATTGCAGACATTTCCTCTAGTTTCCTCTATCACATCTTTCTGTATTAAGTCTTTCACAATCAGTAAAAGTGCACGTTCACCTTCATTTGAAATTCGATACTGTGGGATTCGTGGGAATTTAACATTCGCTTTCAGACTTACCACATAAGGGGGAATTTCCATAAGGCCTACATCGTTAGGACCATTCGCCCAAAGAGTATCAGGGAGAGAACGCAGCTCCGGTGGGAGCTTATCCATCGACATGTACATTGGAGAAATGACTCTCTTGCCTAATGTGAGCTGCACTCCCGAAGGAGAACAGTACAGTGTCGCATGCAGGCGTTTCAACAGATCTAAACCAAGCAGATTCTCATTACAACCGGTTGTTAGGATAAGGGGTGCTTCTAGTTCGCATGGCCCAACAGAAATTGACAAAGGACTAGAAACAGGATTGTGAACAGGGGCGCCTGAGAAACCTACTGAAGTGTTCGTTAAGCCAGACAAAGGTGCGCCAGGGAGTTTCGCATGCATAATTGAACTTTTTGCCGCACCAGTATCCAACAGAAACGGTTCGACCACACCTGATGTAACTACTGCAACATAAGGTCCACTCTGATCAACTGGAACTGATACTACTCCCTCTCTTTGCCTGTGGCTGTCCTAGTACTCGCTTCTCTGAATCTCTTCATTATGATCATAGTAATCCTCAACATGATACTGTGAAGATCTACCCGGTTGCGCAGGTTGTATATTTCGCTGATCGAAATAATTTGATGGGCGATCGACCTGTGGTGTCATAGTACCACGTCCTCTACCTCTAGGAGCTTGCATAAACCCGCCATTACCTCTCTGAGCCGGGACACCACTGGTCTGTGCGTGCAGTACTGGACACTCGTTCTTATAATGGCCCTCCTTTTTACAATAGGCACACTGATTCCATGCTAACTGTTGTCGAGGAAAACCATAATTAAATCTTTGGGACGTCCCTTGCTGGAATTGTGGCTGTTGCTGAAACTGGGGTCACTGCTGTGAATCTGACTGATTCGAGCG
Organism: Triturus cristatus; assembly: GCF_964204655.1. Lineage (NCBI taxonomy): Eukaryota > Metazoa > Chordata > Amphibia > Caudata > Salamandridae > Triturus > Triturus cristatus. Next base: position 1,372,067,177 of record NC_140589.1, read on the forward strand.
AGGCGGATATGCCTGTTGCAATAGTACTTTAGTTTTTAAATCTTTTGTTTTCTTTTCTGACTTTTCTTTCTCTTCTTTCTCTCTATTCTCATAATACTGAGCAGTTGCAAGTATCTGTGCTGTCGTCGATACTGCCCATGCACTCTCAGAATCTTTTAACTTGTTACTGAGCTCAGGCAGTAAATTAAACACGAACTTGTCGACAAACAACCTCTGGCCTCCCTCAGTACTCATATCTTGCCCACTGTGGTCTACGAAGGTCTCTTCAAATCTAGTGAAGAAGTCAGAGACGCTTTCGTCCTTCTTCTGTTTGCATGCTGATAGTTTATCCCAATTGACCCGTAACGCCGGCATCAGCGTTTTCATCAGATTAATTATTCTGCCAGGTAAGGCAGCAATCAGAGGTTCAGGTTGTTGCGCATCTGCCGCTACAATAGCTGGCCAATCACCTCCTAGGGCGACTGGGTGGTTCTCTTGCCGAATCTTGGCCCATATAGGCTGTGGCACTACATTGCCAAATAGCATTTCAATATCTGCCAAATTCATGACACACGCTTGAACTGTTTGCGTTAACTCTTTATAATAACCAGCAGGGTTTTTACTCGGGTCCGGCAACGCTTGTTTTACTGCTAATACTTCGGCCCGCTTCCAAGGGATGTGTATCCACACTCTCTGGAATTGTGCCGGAGCAGCTGCAATACCATTGGCCCCATCAGCTTGAACTGCATCACGCCATATCGGTGGAACTTCCCTCATCGGATATTGACCTCGTCTTTTCCTAATAATCGGTGAACCATCAGGGTCCCTTGGCGCTCGAAGAGGGGAATCATCCCTATAAGCTAAAATCAGTTCTATCGCTTCCCCTACTTCTGAACCTATCACCATTCCTGCGGCAAATTTCTGCTGAACATTTATCAGATCAGAGGGGACAGAATCTAAGTCATCATCATCCCATTCCTCAAGCACAAGAGAACACATCACGTCAAAAACATAACGTTGAGTTGGTTCATTCCATTGCATAAAGGTATCTAACACTCTTCGTGCATCATACTTCGCAGCTTTCGACATCCACCTAAGAGCTGTCGAATCTAACATTTCTCGTTCCTGGGGACCAGGAAGCTGGCTACGTCTCTGTATAGAGTCAGAAACGGGGGTCCTAATTAAAGACCTGTAGAGAGGAGTTAAGATATTAGTTACAGAGTCGGTTATTTTCCGACGAACAGAAAGCGGAGTCAGAATATTTACAGGGTTCAGGAGCAGGGCAGCTGGAGCAGATGAAATAGTAAGGGTGGGTGTTGCAGGTAAAGCAGTTTGCGAAACGACAGGTAAAGGCAGAATAGGCGACCCATGAAGTGGGGGTGCCGAAGGAACATTAACCACAGGAAAGACAGGAGCTGGAATCAAAGGAAGTGGAGCAACTATTCCAGGCTGACCAGCAGCTGGTTGTACAACAGGTAATAACTGTGGTGCTGTGATAATACCCTGTGCATACGGTGGAGGTGTTCTCAACAGATAAGACAACAGAGGATCTTTTTCGTGGTCCTCTATCGGCTTAGCAGGGCAAGATGGCAATACAGGGTAACATTTATCAATTGCCAAATTATATTTTCTATTCGCCATCCCCATTGCTTTCTCAGTCTCGTTGACATGCAGCTGCCTAGCAGACTCCATTAAAGTCATCCCTTTCTCTTTCTGTTCTTTCTTCGTCTTCCTAATTTCTCTCTGTTTGGCTTCTTTACGCCATACGCGAAAAGAATCAAACATTGCCGGCCGGGCTTTCCTTTTAAACAACTTCATTTCTAGGTTGTCTAGAATTTCGCTTTCGAAGCTACCATGCGGTGGCCAACTAAGGACACCATCTTTTCTGGTATAACGGACCCATACTTCATTATAAGCGATAGGACCTACACCATGTTTACAATAGAGCTCATATGTAGGAGTTCCAATCGGAGGAACCGTACACGAATCCTCCAACCGGGAATCCCCGTTGCAACGTAACCAGGACAAGAAACAATTACTACTGTTAGTCATGACGAACGAAACCAAATTCCAACCAAAATACGCAGAGAACTTAGGCCTACCAAAATGAACCAATACCAAAACAAAGATTATCTTAACAAGAGCAATCAATGATAATCTACAAATTCAAAAACAAACGTATCTAGACAACCAAACTGAGCGCGACCCACTTAATACTTAACTGAAATGTGGAAGACGTCACCAAGGAGAAGCCGTCTACATCTCGCCGTACTAAGGTCTGCACCTCGGGTCCAAGACAGGGCGACAGTCAGGGCAGCGGTCCTCTGTAGCCGTCTGGGATCGGGAACCCTCATGGAAGAGATCGTCGGGCCACTTTTACGACATGCAGGGATCGATGAAGCGGGGTACCTCCCTCCGGAATCTTCACACGAAGCTCCTCGAACTTTTCAGGCTTTGGACCGGTACCGGATGACGTCGCCCAACGTTGGGCGCCAATTTGAGGTTCTGGACTTTTAAGAGTCCAGAGGTGTCAGGGAAACAACACCCGAAGACCCCTGAGTTCCTTCCTGTCTCGGTGCACAAAATAAACAGAGACGCGGGTTTCTCGATGGTGGCGTCAAAGACCAAGGTTTATTTACTGCAGGGACACAGAAGTCATAGGAACCACACAGAGGCAGAATCTACGAGACTGTTCAAATTACATTAAGTGGGTTGCGCCTTAAATACACGAAATATGCCTTTAGGCAACATTACACGAATATTTCTCATGCCCAACCCGGCATCCCAAACAGACAATAAATATACATCAAACAATAATTAGTCGTAGGTTTTCGGTATTCGATCAGGTCCCCTTGTCAGTTTTCCATTCTTTGCCCGATCCTCCCCATCATAAAAATCGTAACCTCCCCATTGTAAAAGCCCAGAAGGAGAGGAGTAGAGCCAGGTGCAAAGGATTGAAAAGCAGGATAAGAGGTGTTTATGGATCATAAACGGGCATGGCTACCGTCTTCGGCCTCTCGGTCAGGACAATGGACACGAGAACCAGTATAGCAGGACTGGCCTCAGGCAAGGGAGGCGGCTTGATTCTGCCTAGTCATGCAGCGTCAGCCTTTCTCGGGGCTCGAGCTTACGTGTCCTTAACAAGGTGATTCTGCCGGGGTCATCGCCCGTTCATTGACTATGTGAGGGCAAGAAACAAAATGGATGCTGTATCTAAAATGGATGCCATGACTTAACAACAGAATGCCCTATTTCTCAGTGAATTCATGTTAGTTGCACAGCGAAAACACTGTCATGTATATAATGGATCATTTGCGGTTCATTGGTACCAAAATCGTGTCAGTACTACGATACTGAATACACGGGTTCGGATTGCTACAGAACCTCAGTCCACCCCACTTTCATTACATTTTTATTTTGGTGGTTATTATTAACTTTCCTATCCTTTCTGAGAGTGTAGTGTGTGGCTGTACACAGTAGTATAACATAGCTCTAGTTAAAAAAAAAATCATAAATGGCTAGACTATCTTTTGTTTGCACTAGTACAGTACTAAGTAACTGAACCACAACAACAAATGCAACATTTCACTGATGTTCTTCTCCTGTCTTATTTGCTTTTAGGTGCACAAAAGACAGAGTAGGAGGTGTCATCAGCATCACCCGGCTACCCGTTGTACTGCCAGCCAGGCAGAAGTCCTGCTGCGCATCAGGTCCACGTGTGACCAGAACTTGTTGTGCATCTGCATCCTGCCTGACATCTGAAGAAGATGGCCCCTAAGAAAGGTACCAGGTGCAGTACCAAGAAAGTTGCCGGTGAGAAGAAGGAACAGAAAAAGGAAGTGCCATTAACCACGACTGGTGGTGTGCCGGCCAATGTTTTTTTTGGCACCAAAGTGTTGTCCAGGAACCAAGCTGGGAGCAGCACAGCGGTCCAACCCCACCAACCTAGGCCCAAGGGCTTTAGTGTCACAGAGGTAGCCATTCTACTAACGAGCAGCGATGTTGAAGAAATGTAATTACCGCAAAGTAGTACACAATCAAGTTCGACGCAGGAGCAAACTCAGCAGATCAGTGTGCAGCCGCCGCAACAAGAACAGCAGCAGCCACCGCAACAAGAACAGCAGCAGCCGCCGCAACAAGAACAGCAGCAGCCGCCGCAACAAGAACAGCAGCAGCCGCCGCAACAAGAACAGCAGCAGCCGCCGCAACAAGAACAGCAGCAGCCGCCGCAACAGCCCACCATAGTAGTTGTTGCTCCTGACGTAGGGGCATTTCAGGAAATCGAGCTTCCTGCAGACAAAGTGGAGCAAAGTCAAACCACTGTTTCAGTGTCTTCCAGACCACCAGCAAGGAAAAGGAGGCTTAGTCCATCATCTTCTTCTTCAAGCCCCGCGTCTGATGATCGTGATGACACTTGCGTCCCACCAGCTCGGTCTGAGAGTGATATACGCCACAAGACAATGCTTCTGAAAAGGAAGGTCCCAGAAAAACTTAGAGTTATGGAGGTAGATGTAGAAGAGGGGGGTGATGATGTTGATGAAGACGAGCCAGTCATCATGCACATTACTCCCGCCCCAAAGGGATTGGAGACCCTATCCAGAAAGGCTGCTACTGAGCGGGATGTAGCACGGATCTCACCAACACAGGTTACACCACCACTACCTCCAGCTGCCATATTTTCCAAGGCCCGGCAGGGACCTACATCCAGCTCAACCATCTCAGTAGGTAGTGGTAGTAAAAGTCACAGTGTAGGTGCACAGGGTCACACATTTTCAAACACCCCCTCAAGTTCATCTGGTGTTGAAAGTGGCACATCCAGCAGTGCCAGAAAGTTCTCCTCCCCAGTTTGGGACTTCTTTTCTGTTAGCGCCAAGGAGGAGAAAGTTGCTATATGCTCAATTTGTCGGCAAGGTGTTCGACGTGGTAAGCTTGGTACAAATTATGGTACCGGAGGACAAGCAAGTCATCTCAGAATACACCACACTATCGTGTGGGAGGATCACCTACTTAAGTTAAAAGAAAGTATAAAAAGTCAACCCATTGAAGTTGGTCAGGATGAATCAGAGAGCGATATTATTGCGGTGGCAGGTGAAGAAGAGGGAGGCATTTCTAGGCATGTCCCCAGTAGTGCAGTGGTAATGCCCACATCCTCCTCAGTAACATCAGAGTGGCACCGCAGTAAGAGCCATACTCAGAGTCTGGGTGAGACACCAAGGCGACCGGCGAGTACCTCAATGAGACAATCTGTGTCGTTGAGCCGTAGTGGGTTAATGAAAACAGCACCACTAAGGAAAGTAAGCCAGCCTACCATTGAGAGCATGTTTAGGTTGGAGGGGCAGTTCCAACGCAACCACCCAACAGCACGATTGTACAATGCGAAGCTGGCTAAAATGTTAGCGCTGGACCTTCTTCCTTTTTCATTTGTGGAAGGGGTGGGTTTCCTTGAATTTGTGTATGCCATCTGCCCGAAATGGAAAGTTCCCAGTCGGTCCTATTTCGCAAGAATTGCTGTTCCGGCACTACATCATGATGTGCTGGAATTGGTTGGACAAGCTTTGCAGAAGAGTGCTGTGCACAATATCCACCTGGCAACAGACATGTGGAGCAGTTGCCAAGCCACGGATTACATGTGCATCACTGCACACTGGATCTCTTTTGTGGGGGTTAAAGATAAACTATCTGCACAAGGTGTTGTTGATGACACAGCTGCGATTTTTGAAGGTACTCGGAAACATGCAACTGTAGCCATGTTCGCCATGGAGAAATCTCATACGGCTGAAAACATTTTACACGAGTTTCTCACCAAGGTTTTGGAGTGGCTGTGGCCCAGAGGGCTTCGTATTGGTTTTGTTGCCACAGACACTGGCAGTAATGTACTTAAGGCCATGGAACTTGGTTCCTATTTCAGGGTTCCGTGTTTGGCGCACTGCATAAACATTATAGTTCAAGACTTTCTGAAAAAAGAACCCATAGTCAGAAATTTACTGGCCATCTTCCGAAGAATATGCACTAATTTCAGCCATTCTTTTAAAGCTCGGAAGCAGCTGAGGATCCTCCAACGTGAATTTAGGATGCCAGTCAAGGCACTCATCCAGGAGGTGGCAACACGTTGGAACTCAACGTATTACATGCTTGATCATCTGTACGAACAGCAGATGTCACTCCATGAATATGTCTGGAAAAGAAGAGGGGATGCTAGTGCTACTGTTAAAGGCATGAACCTTGCCATGGAGCAATGGAGCCTAATTAAATGCCTGACTGAGATGCTTTCTCCTTTTGAGGTCTTCACACGTGAAGTCAGCAAGGAGGACTGTACAATGGGCCAAGCTATCCCATTATTGCAAATGCTAGAGCATGAACTGAATAATGTGTCTGAATCATACAAAGGTGTAGAGGACAGAAGGCAAGCCCATTACTTGGTGGAGAGCTTATCCCGGCACTTAACTGAAAATGTAAGGATAAAAAATAAAATTTTGTCACAAGAACATTACATTTGTGCCACAATTCTGGATCCACGTGCAAAATTGGGACTACTGAAGACATTCCTTGCTTTTTCCGACAATGATGTTGCCCGCTACAAAAGTTGTATAGCTGAAGCAGCCAGTAAGTTGGAAAACGAATGGCTGCTAATTAAAAGCCCGCAAGATCAACCCACAACAAGTACTGATACTGAAGCAGGCCATGCAGAATCAAGTGCAAGTTCGTTGGCTGAGGGCAGGGCGGTTGGCTCACAATTACAACACTCACCATCACTATCGACTACAGAAACAATAACTGGATCATTAGGCCGAGTACAATCATTATCATTACAGGATTGGTATGTAAAGATGGGCTATTGTAAGCACAGTGCTGATGCACAGAAAAAACAGCACAAAAGCTTACCAGCAGCAACCCTGAACATTGAGCGGATGGTCCAGGCCTATCTGGACGACCCAACAGAGGTGTACGTTGATCAAAACCCATTGCAGTATTGGTATAGGAAAAGGTCTGAATGGCCACAGCTCAGCAGGCTGGCGATAAGCTATCTGGCTTGCCCTGTCGCAAGTGTCTCTTCCGAACGTGTTTTCAGTGCTGCTGGTTCCATTGTAACATTGAGAAGGACCAGTCTATCTCCAAAAAACGTGGAGAGGTTAACAATGATCAAAATGAATCAGCACTTCATACCACCGAATTACACAATACATGAATCAACGCAGGAAGATGAGGACAGCGGCTCAGGTGACAGAAGTATTGTGTCAGATGATTACCTACTACTGGCCGAACCCCCAGAGTTTGAGGACGAGCTATACTTCCCTGACAATTAGGCTCGCACTTACTGTCTTCCTCCATTTTTTCCCCCTTTGTTTATGTGTCTGTCGTTCCGGTTATAAACTTGTGAATCACAACAAATCCATTACCACCGTCTTCTACTCTTCTAATTTAATATACAGGTTTCAGGTGTCTGCTATTTGACAGTACAGTCCTCCGAATCCAGCTCCTCCGCTCCATCATACTGAATCTCCTGCTCAATTCCATTTCCCTCATGAATGATGATTGGATGATGGTAACAAGAAATTCAAACTTTCCTAGTCCTTCCAAAAGAAGTGGACCATGAATCAGATGACTACTATAGCAATCCTCCTTTCAGAGCCGAGAGAGACTGGCCATTAACTGAAAATAAGATGGAACAGGTAATGATTGATGCCATGCATTGGACGCAGAGTCGCAGACTGAATGATTTAGATTTTGTTGTGTTTGTTGTGCATGAATTTATGTAATTGTGCACTGCCACTAATCAACTTTCTACAGAACACACTAATTTCCCCCTTCTTGCAAATAAGAAATTTGTACTTCTCCTGCAGCTTGGTGACCCATTGCTTTTAATTCAATACAGGAAGCGGACTCACTCAATTTGCGCAATGTGTATGATTGACACAACAGCACCGTCCATCATGATGATGGCAAAATAGACGGCCCGTTAACTTAAGATGAGAAGGAACAGGTAATGATTGATGCCATGCATTGGACGCAGAGTCGCAGACTGAATGATTTAGATTTTGTTGTGTTTGTTGTGCATGAATTTATGTAATTGTGCACTGCCACTAATCAACTTTCTACAGAACACACTAATTTCCCCCTTCTTGTAAATAAGACATTTGTACTTCTCCTGCAGCTTGGTGACCAATTGCCTTTAATTCAATACAGGAAGGGGACTCACTCAATCTGCGCAATGAGTATGATTGACACAACAGCACCGTCCATCATGATGATGGCGAAATAGACGGCCCGTTAACTTCAGATGAGAAGGAACAGGTAATGATGACAATTAATGGCATGCATTGGACACCTGACTCTAAACTATTGGTCTTTGTGTTTGCGTTGTTTGTTTGTTGTGCACAAAGTGATGTCAAAGTGTACTAGTAATCTATCTTTCTGTACACAATAAAGAATGACTCAAGTCAGTAATATTTATATTTCTAATCTTGTTGTGTCATAAAAATTTTACTTATACTGCAGGCCGATCTTCACAGTCAGTCAGTAAAAGTATCAGAGATGATGATGATTAAGTCAGGACTCAGGAGGACGTTTCATGGTTGGCATAAAACGGAAAAGCCAAAAGGTAAACACGTCAACAACAACAACCACAGCAGACCCAAATGTCTGTGTAGAAGTTGAATAGAGTGTAGCGGTGGGATGACTGCAGTGCATTGATTTTACTAACTTAAACTGTAAAATGCTAAGTTTGGAATGGATAATGTGCTTTGCGTTTGTCCAACTCTTTGAGAGAAAAAAAAAAAAATTTAAGTGTTAACGTAGGATGTGCTAATGCTAAGCACTGTGGGCCTGCTCTCTCCTGTTACTGTTGAAGGTCAATGCTGGAAACAGACTAGAGTAGAGATGATGCATAGATGCCACCTCGGAAAGTGTTCTTGTTGCACTACACCATCACTTGTGCATTTGTTTTAACTTTCTTTCTCAATATCCCCTTTGGTTTTCCATCTACAATTACAGGCTGGGCCTTGCCCGAAACTTTGTAAAACATTACAATGCATATTCATTACCTTACCAATCAATCACCTTTTTTTTTCCAGCCGGGCAGTGGCGAGTGGCGAGGCGACACACCCAAGATTGATGGGCGAGAGGAGCAAGAGGAATGCCGAGATGCAAAAAATCCAGTCCACATTTTTGACCAGGATAAGACAGTAACAGTATCCACTTTTATCTTCTTTTACATATTTTGATTAATATCTTGTATACAATCTTTACAACAGTGTGTTCTTGGAGTTGTTATTATCATCATTAGGTTTGCTCTGTGTTTACGATTCTTCCCTACCAATATTTAAAATTTCTATTTGCTATCTGTTAAAGTATTAAGGCCGGAACAACAGAACAAGAACTAGAAGTGTATGTAATACGGGTCTCTCATCATCATGCATGCATTGCCTTTTTCTCCCTTAACATATGGATATGGTAGTCTTCAATGATTGTCGTTTGTTTGTCTATGTATGCATACTGTTTTTTTATGTCAAACCTTTCCCAAAAACCCCCTTCCCATCCATTCAACAAACCCTAACCGTCTTCCCCCGGGCTGTGTGACTGATTGTCGAGGTGTAACTAAATTAAATGTACACCAATACGTAATCACACACTTGCTGGGGCGGATGTGGTGAAAGCAACACTACTTCAAATTCAAAGCAGAACGATGATCTTCTTCTGCTTGGCCACCCATGAGTAGGATATTTCAGAGGTTATTTTTTTTAACAAAGGAACATATACCTCAGCATGAATTGCCGGCATTGATTGGATTAGTTTCTTGTCATTCCTCATATACAGCACTAACTGTTAGGCTTTAGGCCTAGTCAAGTAACTCGACACAACTATAGTTTGTAACTCTGTCTAGTAGGCTATCCTCCTAACCACCATTCTGTTTTTTTGTCAAATATTTGAGCATATTATTGTTGCTTGGTAAGTTCTGTACTGTACTTCATTCAACTACGCCTAACAGTCTCTCAAAGGCGATTGACTGTCTCCTTCTCTTTTTTTGCAAATGCTGCCACCCTGCCAGTGTCTACTACTACTACTATGCTGCTATCACCACCACCACCCCAATCATGGCATGTATGAAAAAGGAAACCATCTTCACCATGCAGCCAGTGCTGTGCCACAGTTGGACATAAACATCAAGCACCGGTAAGAGACAAGTTTGGGGGAGGCAGAATTAATAATGGACATGTTGTCAATGATTTCATTTTCACACACCAGTACAAAGAATGCATAGACTAGAGGACAGACTGAAAGTACTAGAAGGACCAGTCAATGAGTGAGGTGTGTCGCATCTATCTGTGTCTTATACAGTCAGCCAATAATTGAAATCAAACACAGGCTATGGGCGGCCATGCATCAGCAAGGAAACAGTGTGATGTAAAACACCTACAAAGCATCTTCAACATTGCATGTAACATAGAAAAATATATTTAATTTACCCTAACAAATAAACTAAACCCACAAAAGCTGACCCACCCCCCTCTCTAACCCCAACCAATGTCCATAGAAGTCCGTAACGCCCAAACAAGTTCCCACCCACCCACCCAAACAAGAATTAAAAAAGGAACAGAACAGGATGACAGGGACTAAGTGGTGGGGCGGGACTCCAGGAGGACACGCATCTGGCGCATCTCGCCCTCTAAATGGGCGACGTGGCGTCTAAGGGTGCGGCAGTTGCAGCCACAGTGGGGGGCACCAGAGATGGCACGGTGGCGGCGGGCAGCCGCCAGATGGTGGCGCCGTACCGCTGGAGGGCGGTGGCTGGGGCCCGGGCCACGGGAGGAGGCTTCAACAATTGCAGCAGCAGTCTCCTCCTCCTCCTCGGCTAAGACCACCAGCCGCCGGTATTCTCACTGGATTGCCTCCAGCTTCCGGCGCCGTGCCTTGGCGGCCAACTCCTTCCGATTTTGTTTCGGAGTAGCTGTGTATCAAAAAGAAAAAAACAAGAAAATTGTAAAATATACTCTTAGAAAAACAGTAGGACAAGGTAATTATTTATACACATAGTGGCATGGTAGAGTAGCACAATAAAGCACAGTAGTACATAACATTTTAAATGTCGCCCGTCCTTCTTCCTTCCACCCGTCTTTCACTTTTTAGTTGAACAGTGCACCAGGTGCTCTTCTCCATAAAACTTTCAAAGCTGAGTTGAAATCAGATAGATGAGGCCATTGGTCACTCAATACTCCGGCTCCTATGCCAATTAAAGGGAATTTTAGTCTTCTAGTTCACTCTTCAAATGTCCCCAACAACTCATACTTACTTACGACATCGGATAGCGGGCGGACTATTAATTAGGATGATGCGCCCGGCACAGTGGCGGGCGCATCCAGTTTTTTTTTTACATTCTGGTTGGCTTTGCTGAAAGCAATGCTAAAATGTTGTGCTGCTTTTCCAAGCACAACATGACGGGCCCCGCACGGAGCCTGTCACATTTTGCTTTGAAAGGCGGGGGGTACCATAGCATAGGTAGGTACCCTCCATGGGGGCACCCAAGCATACTCTGCAATGTCTGCATGCCTTTCCTTGGCAGACGGCAATGCCACCACGCAAAGGCATTCCAAAATGCAGATTATATGGCTGGCGGTGTGTTCAGAGAGACACCACCGGCATATTGAACCCTTTTCCGCCTGGGCGACATGTGGGGGGTCTAAATATTTTCGACAGGGATGGCGGGAGGTTTGCCCCTGCGGTGTCGGCAGTGAATTCCAGCTGGCCCGGTGGGGGCAATACGCCCACCATCCTAATGGGGCCCTAAGTCACAACTGTACAGTATACATATACATACAGTACACCCTTGCAGTGAGTGTACTGTCAAGTTCAACAATAGTTAAGGATTATGAATCTAACTTACCACCGCCTGCCACTGGTGCTGCCACTCCCCCTACCGCTCCATCGTCGGTATCGGCAGCAACTGCTGCATCCTCGCCCTCCGCGTCGCCTTGTTCGCTGGCCCCGGCAATGGTGGTCGGTAGTGCGCCTAGAAAACATTACACATTTATTAGGCGTCATATACACCTCCCCCCTATTGATCAGTAGCAAGGTTGAAAAATGAGTTAATACTAACATACATCACTAGTACAAATCAGGTAGTAGTAGAGTAGACACTAATAGTTATATATGATCATTGTAGGCTTTGCTTAGTTAGCCCTAGCCATGCTACCATTTTACCTTTGTGTCTTTTATTTTTGCACATGTGACGTTACCTTTACCTTGCAGCTTCTTAAGACACCTTTGAGCCCACATGACCTGCCTCACACTGCTACTGTCTAGTCTACGCGCTGTTTACAAGCAGTCAACAAACATTAACAAGCCACTTTTTTAGGAAGTACTGGTGTACTACTGTTACTGTTAGTCCATATTGCTTCTCCATAAATGCTACACTTTTTGGCAAAGCTGAGAAATGCTTGCAAGTTGCAATATACTAACGCACACCATTTCATTTTTCGCATTACAGACGCAAGATTCCCTTCTACGAACCAGAGCTTCTGAATGATGCAACAACTACCAGTACTAGGTTCTTCTAAGGTGAGGGGACCCTTCACTCACATCTTCATTTATAAATTATATAAACTAAATTGCTATGGGATGGTGGTGCTGCCTTCCACCACTGTTCAGTTATCATGATTTAATTCCCAACTGTATAAGTGTAACAATGTATATTGTTTTAATGTTATTGATTTTCCGGTTGGTGCTGCATTTATAAGAAAACAGTGTACAGACCGTCTCAAATTGAAATAAACATTTTGAACTTACATAGACTTGGTGGTATTTGGTGTGGACTAACTTACACGAGTGAGCAAATTAAAGTAAGGGTGTGCATGTGAATTGCTTCCACGACTGAGGGGTTGGGTGTGTTATGTTCTGGGTTGTCTACTTGTTGGGTATCTTGGGGGGAGGGTTCCGAGACCTAATAGTTATGACAAGACAGTACTATAGTCAAGCAGTCGAATTGTGGTGGGTGCGGAATTTCTGATTGAGGTGTGCAAGGAAGGTCCAACCTACCTTCACCAACATCCTATTTTGTGGTGCAAATGTCTGTGTATGTGCAAGATCCCTACAACAGTAGTATGTCCTATAGGGTATCATATCAAAATAGTAATAAATCTGGTAGGGCTGTTGCTGTGAATTTTCAAAGCCTCAAGATCAATAAGAGTAAAAGTAGTACAAGACGATGACCCAACGGATTGGACTTAATGGCTCAAGCTACTGGTGAATATGAGCTTTATATTACAACCTTTCACAAAGAGTGGCACTGGCCAACTGGGCAAGACTAGCTACTACAGTACAGACAGACTGATAGTATGTGGTAGTAGTAGTACTCAGAGTCATCATAGCGGAGGCAGGGATAAGATTTTTGAAACCGTACAGATCGAAGGATAATTGGTGGTAAAAAAATAGCATTTGGAAACAAACAATAGTTCGGGAAAAATATGGCGCAGTACAAGTTATGGAATAAGAAATATTATTAAAAACAAGAAGACTTACTGGGGCCAGCAGAGGAGCCCTCAGTGGTGTCCTCCTGGTGGTGTTCTGTGTGTCCCGCCGACTGCCCAGTCCCTGTCGGTCTGCCCCTGGGTGCTGATGAACAGGAAAGATATAAGAAAGAGACAAACATTGATGGATGGTGTCAAACAAATACAATATTTTTCAACAACGGTCAAAAAACACTTATGTAAACAACAATTGCAATAACTACATTGACCGATCTCATCTGGTCAAAAAGTAATATCGGGGGATTCGCAGTTCGACTACTTAAGTTACTATTTATCAACAGTAATCCAGTCTTCCATTCTGATTCCAGAATACCAAGTTACAACTAAGCCTAAGTACAACGTACCACCCAACCTAGCCCACCTATTCCAGGCATGCCAATTGTACATTAAGTATGCATTTCCACTGTATTCCTCAACAATGCATATGGTCAAATCATGGAGGACACATGAACATGACTACATGTTTTGTATACACCAAATTTGGGTTTGATTGATTGATGCTGATCTTCTAGTGCTAAGTAACTGCTAAGCCTACCACCACTCATTGAACAAACTAGAAAAGGTTCTAATAAAGACAGCCGTACTACCAGCACGTCACGTAACTGAGTGAGGGGGCATCACGCATACCACTAACAAATTAGAAGCTCATACAAAGTACCTAAACCGAAGTATCAATCCGCCCCTATCTATTAGTGACAGGACAAAGTAAGGAGTGGACTAGAGTCACTGTAGCATTACGTAACTTAATTTCTCTAAAATAAACTCGTAAAGAATCACGCTAAGCAAGCGCAAACACAAAGCTGCAAACAAGTAAGATTAGTAGTAGCGCAGAAGAGCACCTGTGTCAAAAAAATCACAGACTTTTAAACGTAATTAACCTGGAATGTAAGCAGCAACATTCTAGCTGGTTGGAAGAAAAAAACGATATTCGCAATATATAACACAGAGCAGAAGAACAGACACAAAGTAGTAATAATTAAATAGATACTCACCAAGCCCCGGGACCTACACTCCCAGCAGGTCCAGCAGGTCCTGCTCACAGTCCAAGATGTCAGACCACCGGTGCGTCAGCTGCACCTGGGTGCGCCGAACACCAGAGAAGCGTGACACTGCCTGGCGCACCTTCCCCCACCGCTGCCGATGCTTCCGGAGGCCGTACCCGGACCCAGGCCTGCCACCTGCTGCCAGGGTTGAGGGGAGGTGGCGCTGCACAAAGAAAATTAGTGCCGCCAACTCAACCTCCCCAAATAAGGCCCGTGCCTGCACCCCTTGTGGGCGCCGCCTTCCGCAAGGAAGGCGCTCGCGGCTCTGGCTGCGCCGGTGAACAGCCCTACCCTTGGACATGGTTCTGGGGACGGGGCGGGAAAGAAAAGGTAAAATAAATAAAGGAGTAAAGGAAATAAATAGAAGGCAATAGAAAGAGAAAAAGTAGCTAAAAAACAAAAAAAAGTAGACAAAAACCAAAAATATATAGGCAGGAAAATAGTTAGAAAAATATTAAGTAATAAAGATAAAAAAAAAGTGGCTATAAACAAAGGATTGAAAAGATTTTGGGAGGATTCAAAATCAGGCCCCAGAACCATGCTATAGAGTGAAAAACAAGATGGCCGCGCCCATTGCGACCACGTGCGCAAGTTCGCGCGATATTTTCTCCCGAGCAAGCACAAAGCAACGCGATCAAGTAAAAGCGGTCGCGAACAGGAAATATCGACCGCGAACGGGCGCGAACATGCATTGCGCGACCCGGAACAGGAAGTAAGCATCGCGAGAGGGCGGGACAAGTGAAAACAAGATGGCAGTGCCCGTGAGCAACCGCATGGGTAAGTTGGCGACCCGCGATCATGCAAAAAATACCGCGAAAAGCGGGGAAAAACTTCCGCGTCTTCGCGATATTTCCGCAGTGTTTGCTGAGATTTTCAGCATTTTCGCGATAATTTGCGAAAGTTAATTTAGCAAATTCCGCCCACCCCTAGTTAGAATGGGTGGTAATGTTCCTCCGAGTTTTAAGGAGTCCATCATTGTTAGTTTTGTCAAAAAGGGGAAGAATCATAAGGATGTTAACTCCTACAGGCCGATTAGCTTGCTCAATACTGATTTTAAAATTCTAATGAAAATATGGGCCCAACGTTTCACTCCAATTGCGTAGTCACTAATACACCCGGATCAGGCTGGTTTTGTGGCAGGAAGGACAATGGCCTCAAATACTGGATTTTTAATTCATGTCACTAGCAATAAAATTCCAACTTTAGTTACAATGGTCGATGCCGAGAAGGCATTTGACTTGGTCAACTGGGAGGCTCTTTTTTTTGGAATGCAAAGATTTGGCTTCCCGGTCCGGGTGATTGAAATGTTGAAAAATATTTACCAAGGTGCCCAAGCTCGAGTGGTGATTAACGCTAACACGGTAGGGGTAATTGATATAAATCGAGGCACCAGGCAAGGTTGTCCATTGTCCCCTATTTTGTTTACTTTTTTTATTGAGCCGCTCGCATTAAGAATTCGTGGTAATCCGAAAATTAATCCACCAATAGAAGGAATGGCGAAAATAAAATTATTCGCTGATGATATAATTTTGTATCTGCAACCAGATAAATTAAATCTTGATCTAGTTTTGTTCGAATTAAGCAAATATGAAAGGATAGGCGGATATAAAATTAATCAAAATAAAACTGAGGTTCTTGCCTTGAATGTGGACAATAATTTTCTACCATCTAATCTAAAATCTCAAGCTCCAAAAGTAGAAACTATTAGATATTTAGGTATTTATGTTTCTAGTCAATTTGAGCAACTATTTAATCTAAATTATTTAGTAATGCGAGATAAAATGAAGGGCTTGCTGGAGAGATGGATTTTTTTACTATTGACCTTGATTGGTCGTGTAGCACTTATTAAAATGTCGATTCTTCCTTTATTGGTTTTTCTTTTTATTAACGTACTGCTAAAAATCAATTCCCATTTTTTTAAAGATATTGAGTCCATGATCAGAGAATTTGTATGGAATCGAAAAGTACCTAGGGTCAGGCTACCTATATTGCAGTTAGAAATAACCCAAGGGGGGCTAGCGCTACCAGATATTCGTACTTATTATTTGGCGGCAGTCCTCGGTCTTTCAGCACAATTATTAGATCTTAATGGGTGGCCGGATAGTTTTTTTTATGATAGAATGATTCAGGAGTCGGGTTCGCAAGTTTCTATTTTTTTTTAAACAGCGAAACTACCCCAAAAGACCCGTTATAAGACTATTCGGGATTTTTCTGATAGACTCCAGTCCTTCTTTAAACAAGCTGGGTTTGGTGGATTTTATTATCTCAATCTGGAAGAATCTAAGGCTTTAGGGCTCCAAATCATTCCACTAAATGTAAAAGATGGAAAGACTGTGGTCTAGGTGAATTGGGTTCCTTTTTTGCCGCTGGGAAATTCATTACTTGGCAGGAGGTCTTAGAGAGATCCGATAATCGTTTAGCAACCGTTTTTTTTGGAATATCTCCAGATATTGAACTTTATAAATAAATATAATATGTCAACATGTGGGACATTATCTGCTCTGACTAACGCCGTATATAAAACTAAATTAAAAGGTGTGGGAAACTGGTATACTCTATTAAGAAAGGGCAAAGAGTCTCCTCTGGTCGAAGAAATTCTCAGTAAAATAACTCGTGAAACTAATTGCTCCTTCACGAGACAGGAGTGGGAACAAATCGCTCAGTTAGGAAGTAAGGCTCTTAGAGCAGCCAATTTTAAAAGGATGTCTTTTTTATCTCGCTGGCTGGCTTATTACACTCCGAAGGTTCTTAATAGACGCTTTTCGGAAGTGGATAATAAATGTTTTCGTTGCCAGATTCAAAATGGGGGAGATTGGCTTCATATATTTTATACATACCCGAAGCTTGAAGTTTTTTGGTGTGAGATTTTCGCAGCAATGAGCTTAGCAATTAGAAAAGAGCTCGAACCTGAAACTGAGGTGGCTAATTTTGGCTTGTTGAGAAAAAGAACAGACTTATCTAACGCCGAAGAGTCTTATGTGGCGATTTGTTCATTAGTAGCCCGCTCCTTAATTCTCCAAAATTGGAGATCCGAGGAGATACCATCATACTCAAAATGGGTCAGTAAAATGCAAAAGATAAAAAGGTATGAAGAGGCCTATGCCAAAAGAGTTGGGGCAATAAAAAGGTTTACTAATACCTGGAAATTATGGGATAGTGATTTATCTATGTATGTCACATAGCACTTTAGTATTTGGTTTTTATTATTGTTTTTAATTAGATACATCTTTAACATAGGTATTTTTAGCACTTTAAAAATCTGTTAGCACTTTATTGAATTAGCGATTGTAGCAAGCACTAAGAACTTTTATTTTTCTGTTAGACCTGTGGCCATGGGAATCTGATATTGCAGCGTTGTAGGGACTTTTTATAAAGTATATTGATTATGTGTATAGGTAATTAATATTTTATGTATTGGGAGGCCAGGTCGATTAATATAACTGTAATAGGCCTCTGGCTATTTTGCTTATTTTGCACATTTTGCACTATTTGCACAATTGAAACTATATGTATAGATAATTAATATCCTATGTATTGGGAGGCCAGGTGGAATAAGGTAATTATTATAGGCTTCTGGTTACCCTGCTTACTTTTGCACATTTTGCACTATTTCCATAATTGAAATTATGGATATGTATACCTTTGTCTAAAGTTTGCTGTTTTATAATTATTTTGATCTACTGCTCATGGACTTTGCAAAGGTTGGTCGCACACTGCTCGTCACACCAGCAAGTTGCCCCAAAGGACTGTGGTAGATGTAGTGGCGACGGCGGGTACGCCTATGCCACGATGTATAAAGAACAGTATGTGTTGCGTTAGCCATCCCTGGACACGTGTTTCGAGGTAGTTGCCTCTCGTCAGCAGGGAGCAGGTCAGTGTAAAGGGGTGCCGCGTGGACTGCCAAAATGTAATTAAAACAGGTCAAGTACCTCTCATGGCGCGCAGGTGCAGATCCAAGGCTCGTCAGCCCGTTGGCTCAAGGGAGCCGTAATGAATTAAGCAAAGGTTGGTCGCACACTGCTCGTCACACCAGCAAGTTGCCCCAAAGGACTGTGTTAGATGTAGTGGCGACGGCGGGTACGCCCATGCCACGATGTATAAAGAACAGTATGTGTTGCGTTAGCCATCCCTGGACACGTGTTTCGAGGTAGTTGCCTCTCGTCAGCAGGGAGCAGGTCAGTGTAAAGGGGTGCCGCGTGGACTGCCAAAATGTAATTAAAACAGGTCAAGTACCTCTCATGGCGCGCAGGTGCAGATCCAAGGCTCGTCAGCCCGTTGGCTCAAGGGAGCCATAATGAATTAAGCAAAGGTTGGTCGCACACTGCTCGTCACACCAGCAAGTTGCCCCAAAGGACTGTGGTAGATGTAGTGGCGACGGCGGGTACGCCTATGCCACGATGTATAAAGAACAGTATGTGTTGCGTTAGCCATCCCTGGACACGTGTTTCGAGGTAGTTGCCTCTCGTCAGCAGGGAGCAGGTCAGTGTAAAGGGGTGCCGCGTGGACTGCCAAAATGTAATTAAAACAGGTCGAGTACCTCTCATGGCGCGCAGGTGTAGATCCAAGGCTCGTCAGCCCGTTGGCTCAAGGGAGCCGTAATGAATTAAGCAAAGGTTGGTCGCACACTGCTCGTCACACCAGCAAGTTGCCCCAAAGGACTGTGGTAGATGTAGTGGCGACGGCGGGTACGCCTATGCCACGATGTATAAAGAACAGTATGTGTTGCGTTAGCCATCCCTGGACACGCGTTTCGAGGTAGTTGCCTCTCGTCAGCAGGGAGCAGGTCAGTGTAAAGGGGTGCCGCGTGGACTGCCAAAATGTAATTAAAACAGGTCAAGTACCTCTCATGGCGCGCAGGTGCAGATCCAAGGCTCGTCAGCCCGTTGGCTCAAGGGAGCCGTAATGAATTAAGCAAAGGTTGGTCGCACACTGCTTGTCACACCAGCAAGTTGCCCCAAAGGACTGTGGTAGATGTAGTGGCGACGGCGGGTACGCCTATGTCACGATGTATAAAGAACAGTATGTGTTGCGTTAGCCATCCCTGGACACGTGTTTCGAGGTAGTTGCCTCTCGTCAGCAGGGAGCAGGTCAGTGTAAAGGGGTGCCGCGTGGACTGCCAAAATGTAATTAAAACAGGTCAAGTACCTCTCATGGCGTGCAGGTGCAGATCCAAGGCTCGTCAGCCCGTTGGCTCAAGGGAGCCGTAATGAATTAAGCAAAGGTTGGTCGCACACTGCTCGTCACACCAGCAAGTTGCCCCAAAGGACTGTGGTAGATGTAGTGGCGACGGCGGGTACGCCTATGCCACAATGTATAAAGAACAGTATGTGTTGCGTTAGCCATCCCTGGACACGTGTTTCGAGGTAGTTGCCTCTCGTCACACGCCACGCACACTTGCATTCACACTCGAGCATAGGTGTATCCGCCGACGCTGACCTTCAGGGACCATTTTCATTGGGGGAACACGACTGGTAGGTGTAGCAGTGTGCGACCAATCGGGTTTATGCTCATGGACTTTGTTTACTGTGTACTGGTTTTGTTGCTCTCCTGCTCTGCTCAATAAAAAATCATTAAAAAAAGAAAACGCATTTTGGGACCCCTTTTTTTCATGGCCCCCGCTTGACGAATCACCCCCAAACTTTCAGGATAGGAGCTGACCGGAACGGGCCATTAGTTTTGAAAATTTCACGAAGATTCGTCAACCGGCGCCAAAGTTATTGGGAATAGAATGTTACGATTTTTCCTATGGATAATATGTCCTAACTATAACTACCTACTGGCGACCGCCAGTAGGTAATATATATTTAGTATACTATGTAAACATGTGAAAATGTGTCAGTCTGCCTGTTTTCCTCGGTGGCACAGAAAAAATGGGTGGAACTGACGTCCGCACGCCGACAAGGTCCTCTTATGGCTCCGATGACGTCAAACTGTGTCGCGAGCGGAGCCGTGCTATTATGATGTCCTCGTCGACGTGGGAGAGCTAGGAAAGAATTTCTGCAGACTGCTGGCACAGGGGATATTCACCTAAGTGTTCAGGCTAGTCCTTTGGGAGCAACTGTTTATGTTGCCACTCCAGAAACCGAAACCAGTGATCCGAGGGCAGAGGCCCTGCAGATGGCACATGAGATGGGATGCCTAGTCATGTGCACCAGCAGGGCAGCAAAGTGACAAGCACCACTACCCACAAAAAAGGTAACAAGGGCACTGAATAACATAGGATCTTCTTTTTGTATCTGGCAGGAACAATGAGGTTTAAATGTCCTAGTTCCAAAATGTAGAATTAGTGCTACAACGGTCTTCAAGAGGACCTGCGGTGGATGCCGCTTCTGCCTCCCGGACCCTGGAGGCGGCACATGGGTCACACGGTACGGTCATACTGCGGTGGGATGCACATTCGTTGACCTCTCATGGCACTGCTCCACACTTCGGGGAGGATGCTTACCATTAGCTGTGTTTTCTGATGACATGTCGCGCCAGCCCCGTCCAACAACAGAACTCCTTTAGATCCAAACAGATCCTTCTACTCTCTCACCGGAAGTGAAACCAGGCCACATGGACACTTTCACAATGCAACAGATGGGAATGCACTTTTCGGTAAAAACAACAAATTCTTTCCTCCTAATTTATCAAATAAATGACTCACTGATGAACAATGGCCAACTTCCATCGGTAAACAGCTGTTACAACAACTTTTTTACTTTGCGATACCATTGCAACGCATGCATTACCATGCATGCGTTGTACATGCAAATTCATCACTAAGCATTTTTTTTAACGCATGGAACCGTGAGGATAGAGGAACCACGAGGAGTAAGAGGTAGGGGCGATTGGTCATGGGCTGGGGGTTACTTTTCTAGGGTTTAGGGTAGTGCAGTGGTGTTTGGGTAGTGTAGGGGGTCATGCTGGGGGTAGATTTAGGGTTTAGGGTTGTGCAGTGGTGTTTGTGTAGTGTAGGTGGTAGTGCTGGGGTAGTGTTTTAGGGTGTAGGGTAGTGCAGTTGTGTTTGTGTAGTGTAGGGGGTCATGCTGGGGTAGTGTTTTAGGGTTTAGGGTAGTGCAGTGGTGTTTGTGTAGTGTAGGGGGTCGTGTTTTAGGGTAGTGCAGTGGTGTTTGGGTAGAGAAGAGGTCATGCTGGGGGTAGTGTTTTAGGGCTTAGGGTAGTGCAGTGGTGTTTGTGTTGTGTAGGGGGTCGTGCTGGGGTAGTGTTTAGGGTTTAGGGTACTGCAGTGGTGTTTGTGTAGTGTAGGGGGTCGTGCTGGGGTAGTGTTTTAGGATTTAGGGTAGTGCAGTGGTGTTTGTGTAGTGTAGGGGGTTGTGCTGGGGTAGTGTTTTGGGGTTTAGGGTTGTGCAGTGGTGTTTGTGTAGCGTAGGGGGTCGTGCTGAGGGTAGATTTAGGGTTTAGAGTAGTGCATTGGTGTTTGTGTAGCATAGGGGGTTGTGCTGGGGTTAGTGTTTTAGGGCTTAGGGTAGTGCAGTGGCGGTTGTGTAGCATAGGGGGTCATGCTAGGGGTAGTATTTTAGGGTTTAGGATAGTGCAGTGGTGTTTGTGTAGTGTAGGGGGTCATGTTTTAGGGTAGTGCAGTGGTGTATGGGTCTTGTAGGGGGTCATGCTGGGGGTAGTGTTTTAGGGCTTAGGGTAGTGCTGTGGTGTTTGTGTAGTGTAGGGGGTCGTACTAGGGGTAGTGTTTTAGGATTTAGGGTAGTGCAGTGGTGTTTGTGTAGTGTAGGGGGTCAGGCTGGGGGTAGTGTTTTAGGTTTTAGGGTAGTGCAGTGGTGTTTGTGTAGTGTAGACAGTCATGTTTTAGGGTAGTGTAGTGGTGTTTGGGTAATGTAGGGGGCATGCTGGGGGTAGTGTTTTAGCGCTTAGGGTAGTGCAGTGGTGTTTGGGTAGTGTAGGTGGTCGTGTTGGGGGTAGTGTTTTAGGATTTAGGGTAGTGCAGTGGTGTTTGTGTAGTGTAGGGGGTCAGGCTGGGGGTAGTGTTTTAGGTTTTAGGGTAGTGCAGTGGTGTTTGTGGAGTGTAGACAGTCATGTTTTAGGGTAGTGCAGTGGTGTTTGGGTAGTGTACGGGGGTCGTGCTGGGGTAACGTTTTAGGGTTTAGAGTAGTGCAGTGGTGTTTGGGTAGTGTAGGGGGTCGTGCTGGGGTAGTGTTTTGTGGTTTGGGGTAGTGCAGTGGTGTTTGTGTAGTGCAGGGGGTTGTCCTGGGGAAGTGTTTTAGAGTTTAGGGTAGTGCAGTTGTGTTTGGGTAGTGTAGGTGGTCGTGCTGGGGGTAGTGTTTTAGGGATAGAGTAGTGCAGTGGTGTTTGTGTAGTGTAGGGGTTCATGTTTTAGGGTAGTGTAGTGGTGTTTGGGTAGTGTAGGAGGTCGTGCTGGGGGTTGTGTTTTAAGGTTTAGGGCATTGCAGTGGTGCTTGTGTAGCGTAGGGGGTCATGCTGAGGGTAGATTTAGGGTTTAGGGTATTGCAGTGGTGTTTGTGTAGTGTAGGGAGTCGTGTTTTAGGATAATGCAGTGGTGTTTGGGTAGTGTAGGGGGTCATGCTGGGGGAAGTGTTTTAGGGCTTAGGGTAGTGCAGTGGTGTTTGGATAGTGTAGGGGGTCGTGCTGGGGATAGTGTTTAGGGTAGTGCAGTGGTGTTTGTGTAGTGTAGGGGGTCGTGCTAGGGGTAGTGTTTTAGGATTTAGGGTAGTGCAGTGGTGTTTGTGTAGTGTAGAGGGTCATGTTTTAGGATAGTGCAGTGGTGTTTGGGTAATGTAGGGGGTAATGCTGGGGGTAGTGTTTTAGGGCTTAGGGTAGTGCAGTGGTGTTTGAGTAGTATAGGAGGTCGTGCTGGGTGTAGTGTTTTAGGGTTAGGGTAGTGCAGTGGTGTTTGTGTAGTGTAGGGGGTCATGTTTTAGGGTAGTGCAGTGATGTTTGGGTAGGGTAGGGGGTCGTGCTGGGGTAATGTTTTAGGGTTTAGAGTAGTGCAGTGGTGTTTGGGTAGTGTAGGGAGTTGTGCTGGGGGAAGTGTTTTAGGGTTTAGGGTAGTGCAGTGGGGTTTTTGTAATGTAGGGGGTCATGCTGGGGGTAGTGATTTAGGGTTTAGGGTAGTGCAGTGGTGTTTGTGTAGTGTAGTGGGTCATGTTTTAGGGTAGTGCAGTGGTGTTTGGATAGTGTAGGGGGTCGTGCTGGGGGTAGTGTTTTAGGGTTTAGGGTAGTGCAGTGTTATTTGGGTAGCGTAGGGGGTCGTGCTGGGGGAGTGTTTTAGGGTTTAGGGTAGTGCAGTGGTGTTTGGGTAGTGTAGGGGGTCGTGCTGGGGTAGATTTAGGGTTTAGGGTAGTGCAGTGGGATTTTGGTAGTGTAAGGGGTCGTGCTAGGGGTAGTGTTTTAGGGTTTAGGATAGTGCAGTGGTGTTTGGGTAGTATGGGGGTCGTGCTGGGATTGAGTTTTAGGGTTTAGGATAGTGCAGTGATGTTTGGGTAGCGTAGGGGACCATGCTGGGGGTAGTGTTTTAGGGTTTAGGGTACTGCAGTGGTGTTTGTGTAGTGTAGGGGGTCGTGCTGGGGATAGTGCTTTTGGATTTAGGGTAGTGCAGTGGTGTTTGAGTAGTGTAGGGGGTCATGTTTTAGGGTAGTGCAGTGGTGTTTGGGTAGTGAAGGGGGTCATGCTGGGGGTAGTGTTTTAGGGCTAAGGGTAGTGCAGTGGTGTTTGTGTAGTGTAGGGGGTCATGCTGGGGTAGTGTTTTAGGGTTTAGGGTACTGCAGTGGTGTTTGTGTAGTGTAGGGGGTCGTGCTGGGGATAGTGCTTTTGGATTTAGGGTAGTGCAGTGGTGTTTGTGTAGCATAGGTGGTCGTGCTGAGGGTAGATTTAGGGTTTAGAGTAGTGCAGTGCTGTTTGTGTAGCATAGGGGGTCATGCTGGGGTTAGTGTTGTAGGGTTTATGGTAGTGCAGTGGTGTTTGTGTAGCATAGGGGGTTGTGCTAGGGTTAGTATTTTAGGGTTTAGGATAGTGCATTGGTGTTTGTGTAGTGTAGGTGGTCGTGTTTTAGGGTAGTGCAGTGGTGTTTGGGTAGTGTAGGGGGTCATGCTGGGGGTAATGTTTTAGGGCTTAGGGTAGTGCAGTGGTGTTTGGATAGTGTAGGGGCCGTGCTAGGGGTAGTGTTTAGGGTAGTGCTGTGGTGTTTGTGTAGTGTAGTGGGTCATGATAGGGGTAGTGTTTTAGGATTTAGGGTAGTGCAGTGGTGTTTGTGTAGTGTAGGGGGTCATACTGGGGGTAGTGTTTTAGGGTTTAGGGTAGTGCAGTCGTGTTTGTGTAGTGTAGACGGTGGTGTTTTAGGGTATTGCAGTGGTGTTTGGGTAATGTAGGTGGTCATGCTGGGGGTAGTGTTTTAGCGCTTAGGGTAGTGCAGTGGTGTTTGGGCAGTGTAGGGGGTCGTGCTGGGGGTAGTGTTTTAGGGTTAGGGTAGTGCAGTGGTATTTGTGTAGTGTAGGGGGTCATTATTTAGGGTAGTGCAGTGGTGTTTGGGTACTGTAGGGGGTAATGCTTCGGTAGTGTTTAAGGGTTTGAGGTAGTGCAGTGGTGTTTGTGTAGTGCAGGGGGTCGTTCTGGTGTAGTGTTTTAGAGTTTAGGGTAGTGCAGTTGTGTTTGGGTAGTGTAGGGGGTCGTGCCGGGGGTAGTGTTTTAGGGTTAGGTTAGTGCAGGGGTGTTTGTGTAGTGTAGGCGGTCATGTTTTAGGGTAGTGCAGTGGTGTTTGGGTAGTGTAGGCAGTTGTCCTGGGGGTAGTGTTTTAAGGTTAAGGGTAGTGCAGTGGTGTTTGTGTAGCGTAGGGGGTCGTGCTGAGGGTAGATTTAGGGTTTAGGGTAGTGCAGTGGTGTTTGTGTAGTCTAGGGGGTCGTGCTGGGGTTAGTGTTTTAGGGTTTAGGGTAGTGCAGTGGTGTTTGTGTAGCGTAGGGGGTCATGCTAGGGGAAGTATTTTAGGGTTTAGGGTAGTGCAGTGGTGTTTGTGTAGTGTAGGGGGTCGTGTTTTAGGATAGTGCAGTGGTGTTTGGGTAGTGTAGGGGTTCATGCTGGGGGTAGTGTTTTAGCGCTTAGGGTAGTGCAGTAGTGTTTGGATAGTGTAGGGGGTCATGCTGGGGTAGTGTTTAGGGTAGTGCAGTGGTGTTTGTGTATTGTAGGGGGTCGTGCTTGGGGTAGTGTTTTAGGATTTAGGGTAGTGCAGTGGTGTTTGTGTAGTGTAGAGGGTCATGCTGGGGGTAGTGTTTTAGGGATTAGTGTAGTGCAGTGGTGTTTGTGTAGTGTAGGGGGTCATGTTTTAGGGTGGTGCAGTGGTGTTTGGGTAGTGTGGGGGGTCGTGCTGGGGTAATGTTTTAGGGTTTAGAGTAGTGCAGTGGTGTTTGAGTAGTGTAGGGGGTCATGCTGGGGTAGTGTTTTAGGGTTTGAGGTAGTGCAGTGGTGTTTGTGTAGTGCAGGGGGTCATTCTCGGTGTAGTGTTTTAGAGTTTAGGGTAGTGCAGTTGTGTTTGGGTAGTGTAGGGGGTCATGTTTTAGGGTAGTGCAGTGGTGTTTGGGTAGTGTAGGAGGTCGTGCTTGGGGTAGTGTTTTAAGGTTTAGGGTAGTGCAGTGGTGTTTGTGTAGCGTAGGGGGTCGTGCTGAGGGTAGATTTAGGGTTTAGGGTAGTGCAGTGGTGTTTCTGTAGTGTAGGGGGTCGTGCTGGGGTTAGTGTTTTAGGGTTTAGGGTAGTGCAGTCGGGTTTGTGTAGCGTAGGGGGTCGTGCTAGGGGTAGTATTTTAGGGTTTAGGGTAGTGCAGTGGTGTTTGTGTAGTGTAGGGGGTCGTGTTTTAGGATAGTGCAGTGGTGTTTGGGTAGTGTAGGGGGTCATGCTGGGGGTAGTGTTTTAGCGCTTAGGGTAGTGCAGTGGTGTTTGGATAGTATAGGGGGTCGTGCTGGGGTAGATTTAGGGTTTAGGGTAGTGCAGTGGGATTTGGGTAGTGTAGGGGGTCGTGCTAGGGGTAGTGTTTTAGGGTTTAGGGTAGTACAGTGGTGTTTGGGTAGTGTAGGGGGTCGTGCTGGGGTAGATTTAGGGTTTAGAGTAGTGCAGTGGGATTTGGGTAGTGTAGGGGGTCGTGCTAGGGGTAGTGTTGTAGGGTTTAGGATAGTGCAGTGGTGTTTGGGTAGTGTGGGGGTCGTGCTGGGATTGAGTTTTAGGGTTTAGGATAGTGCAGTGATGTTTGGGTAGCGTAGGGGACCATGCTGGGGGTAGTGTTTTAGGGTTCAGGGTACTGCAGTGGTGTTTGTGTAGTGTAGGGGGTCGTGCTGGGGATAGTGCTTTTGGATTTAGGGTAGTGCAGTGGTGTTTGTGTAGTGTAGGGGGTCGTGCTGAGGGTAGATTTAGGGTTTAGGGTAGTGCAGTGGTGTTTGTGTAGTTTAGGGGTCGTGCTGGGGGTAGTGTTTTAGGGTTTAGGGTAGTGCAGTGGTGTTTGTGTAGTGTAGGGGTCATGCTGGGGTAGTGTTTTAGGGTTTATGATAGTGCAGTGGTGTTTGAGTAGTGTAGGGGATCATGTTTTAGGGTGGTGCAGTGGTGTTTGGGTAGTGAAGGGGGTCATGCTGGGGGTAGTGTTTTAGGGCTAAGGGTAGTGCAGTGGTGTTTGTGTAGTGTAGGGGGTCATGCTGGGGTAGTGTTTTAGGGTTTAGGGTACTGCAGTGGTGTTTGTGTAGTGTAGGGGGTCGTGCTGGGGATAGTGCTTTTGTATTTAGGGTAGTGCAGTGGTGTTTGTGTAGTGTAGGGGGTCATGCTGGGGGTAGTGTTTTGGGGTTTAGGGTAGTGCAGTGGTGTTTGTGTAGCATAGGGGGTCATGCTGGGTTTAGTGTTGTAGGGTTTATGGTAGTGCAGTGGTGTTTGTGTAGCATAGGGGGTTGTGCTAGGGTTAGTATTTTAGGGTTTAGGATAGTGCATTGGTGTTTGTGTAGTGTAGGTGGTCGTGTTTTAGGGTAGTGCAGTGGTGTTTGGGTAGTGTAGGGGGTCATGCTGGGGGTAATGTTTTAGGGCTTAGGGTAGTGCAGTGGTGTTTGGATAGTGTAGGGGGCCGTGCTAGGGGTTGTGTTTAGGGTAGTGCTGTGGTGTTTGTGTAGTGTAGTGGGTCGTGATAGGGGTAGTGTTTTAGGATTTAGGGTAGTGCAGTGGTGTTTGTGTAGTGTAGGGGGTCATACTGGGGGTAGTGTTTTAGGGTTTAGGGTAGTGCAGTCGTGTTTGTGTAGTGTAGACGGTCGTGTTTTAGGGTATTGCAGTGGTGTTAGGGTATTGTAGGTGGTCATGCTGGGGGTAGTGTTTTAGCGCTTAGGGTAGTGCAGTGGTGTTTGGGCAGTGTAGGGGGTCGTGCTGGGGGTAGTGTTTTAGGGTTAGGGTAGTGCAGTGGTGTTTGTGTAGTGTAGGGGGTCATGTTTTAGGGTAGTGCAGTGGTGTTTGGGTACTGTAGGGGGCAATGCTTCGGTAGTGTTTAAGGGTTTGAGGTAGTGCAGTGGTGTTTGTGTAGTGCAGGGGGTCGTTCCGGTGTAGTGTTTTAGAGTTTAGGGTAGTGCAGTTGTGTTTGGGTAGTGTAGGGGGTTGTGCTGGGGGTAGTGTTTTAGGGTTAGGTTAGTGCAGATGTGTTTGTGTAGTGTAGGCGGTCATGTTTTAGGGTAGTGCAGTGGTGTTTGGGTAGTGTAGGCGGTTGTGCTGGGGGTAGTGTTTTAAGGTTAAGGGTAGTGCAGTGTTGTTTGTGTAGCGTAGGGGGTCGTGCTGAGGGTAGATTTAGGGTTTAGGGTAGTGCAGTGGTGTTTGTGTAGTGTAGGGGGTCGTGCTGGGGTTAGTGTTTTAGGGTTTAGGGTAGTGCAGTGGTGTTTGTGTAGCGTAGGGGGTCATGCTAGGGGTAGTATTTTAGGGTTTAGGGTAGTGCAGTGGTGTTTGTGTAGTGTAGGGGGTCGTGTTTTAGGATAGTGCAGTGGTGTTTGGGTAGTGTAGGGGTTCATGCTGGGGGTAGTGTTTTAGCGCTTAGGGTAGTGCAGTAGTGTTTGGATAGTGTAGGGGGTCATGCTGGGGTAGTGTTTAGGGTAGTGCAGTGGTGTTTGTGTATTGTAGGGGGTCGTGCTTGGGGTAGTGTTTTAGGATTTAGGGTAGTGCAGTGGTGTTTGTGTAGTGTAGGGGGTCAAGCTGGGGGTAGTGTTTTAGGGATTAGTGTAGTGCAGTGGTGTTTGTGTAGTGTAGGGGGTCATGTTTTAGGGTGGTGCAGTGGTGTTTGGGTAGTGTGGGGGGTCGTGCTGGGGTAATGTTTTAGGGTTTAGAGTAGTGCAGTGGTGTTTGAGTAGTGTAGGGGGTCATGCTGGGGTAGTGTTTTAGGGTTTGAGGTAGTGCAGTGGTATTTGTGTAGTGCAGGGGGTCATTCTGGTGTAGTGTTTTAGAGTTTAGGGTAGTGCAGTTGTGTTTGGGTAGTGTAGGGGGTCGTGCTGGTGGTAGTGTTTTAGGGTTAGGGTAGTGCAGTCGTGTTTGTGTAGTGTAGGGGGTCATGTTTTAGGGTAGTGCAGTGGTGTTTGGGTAGTGTAGGAGGTCGTGCTGGGGGTTGTGTTTTAAGGTTTAGGGTAGTGCAGTGGTGTTTGTGTAGCATAGGGGTCGTGCTGAGGGTAGATTTAGGGTTTAGGGTAGTGCAGTGGTGTTTGTGTAGTGTAGGGGGTCGTGCTGGGGTTAGTTTTTTAGGGTTTAGGGTAGTGCAGTGGGGTTTGTGTAGCGTAGGGGGTCGTGCTAGGGGTTGTATTTTAGGGTTTAGGGTAGTGCAGTGGTGTTTGTGTAGTGTAGGGGTCGTGTTTTAGGATAGTGCAGTGGTGTTTGGGTAGTGTAGGGGGTCATGCTGGGGGTAGTGTTTTAGCGCTTAGGGTAGTGCAGTGGTGTTTGGATAGTATAGGGGGTCATGCTGTGGGTAGTGTTTGGGGTAGTGCAGTGGTGTTTGTGTATTGTAGGGGGTCGTGCTTGGGGTAGTGTTTTAGGATTTAGGGTAGTGCGGTGATGTTTGTGTAGTGTAGGGGGTCATGCTGGGGGTAGTGTTTTAGGGTTTAGTGTAGTGCAGTTGTGTTTGTGTAGTGTAGAGGGGCATATTTTAGGATAGTGCAGGGGTGTTTGGGTAATGCACGGGGTCATGCTGGGGGTAGTGTTTTAGGGCTTAGGATAGTGCAGTGGTGTTTGAGTAGTGTAGGGTGTCGTGCTGGGGGTAGTGTTTTATGGTTAGGGTAGTGCAGTGGTGTTTGTGTAGTGTAGGGGGTCTTGTTTTAGGGTAGTGCAGTGGTGTTTGGGTAGTGTAGGGGGTCGTGCTGGGGTAATGTTGTAGGGTTTAGAGTAGTGCAGTGGTGTTTGGGTAGTGTAGGGGGTCATGCTGGGGTAGTGTTTTAGGGTTTGGGTTGGTGCAGTGGTGTTTGTGTAGGGCAGGGGGTCGTTCTGGGGGTAGTGTTTTAGGGTTTAGGGTAGTGCAGTGGTGTTTGGGTAGTGTAGGGGTCATGCTGAGGGTAGTGTTTTAGGGTTTAGGGTAGTGCAGTGATGTTTAGGTAGATTGACAACAATAGATCTCGCACGCGCTGCGTTGCTAGGTGAGACCTAAAAAGCATTGCATCAAGATGGCTGCCAACACTTCCTGGATTGAAGTGTTGGCAGCCAATTAGAGCCAAGCTCGTGCTTGTGTAGTTCCGCCCAGATATATAAAGATATTTTTCCTTTAATATCTCAAAAACTATTGAACAGATTTACACCATTTAAAAAAAGGTCTCTTTCTGAACCAAGGGCTACCTTTTTGCCAAATTTGGTGTAATTCCGTTTAGTAGTTTGGGCTTTAGCTGTGTCTAAAGTTTCCTATGGGAAATTGATTTTATGACCACTATTTTTTGAATTTCTCAGGAAATACTGAACAGATTTACACCATTTAACAAAAAGGACTTTTTCTGAACCAAGGGCTACCGTTTCGCCAAATTTGGTATAATTCCGTTCAGCAGTTCGGGCTGTAGCCGTGTCTAAAGTTTCCTATGGAAAATAGCATGGGAAAAACACGTTTTGGGACACCCATTTTTTCTCGGCCCCCGCTTCAAAAATCACCCCGAAACTTTCATGACAGGAGCTGACCGGAGCGCCCCACTAGTTTTGAACATTTCACAAAGATTCCTCAAACGACTCCAAAGTTATTATGAAAACAAAAAATTATTATTAGGTCCTAACTATAACTACCTACTGGCAACCGCCAGTAGGTAATAAATATATATATATATATATATCCACCACCAATGCTCGCTTTAGTTAAAAAACAAGCAGGACACCTGCTCCGGATAAAACAAAAGCAATTTATTGAGCTTTTCAGCGCTCGCATGCAGTCCGTGAAACTTTTAGGCAGACGCGTTTCTGGCCATGATGGCCGTCTTCAGTGCCGGTCTCAATGGCTGATAGCTTTGCCTTTGACTAAGAGACCACTCCTTAAACCAGTCTCTTAGCTCCTCCTACTAAACCAGGTGGATGTCGTTAGTACTGCTGAACTCAGGTAAGCTGCATGATGGTACTTGCAGTCCAACGAGGTACCTCATACAGTGATGTAGGCTCCCACAACATCAAGTGATGCCCCAAAGTTCTTGGCGCTGGTTGTACATTGCCGCAGCCTCACTGGATATGTTGATCCTGCTCACACTGATGTCCTTATCCTTATCAGGCACCCACTTATCTTCAATACACCTTGGCATATATATAAAACATATTTAAACTTTACAGAAAAACTCAGTCACTGGATGATGTCATCAGCGATGTCATCAGTGATGCCATTTGAGATGTCATCAGGATGTCATCAGGATGTCATCAGTGATGTCACTGACCACATCATGAATGATGTAATATGTGACGTCATCAGCAGTGCATTGCGGGGCGTGAGTTATAGTTATCTGAACTAACTATAACGGGGGAATTTCTATGGTTTTGTACGAGTGAAATGTCGAACTAACTATATCGTCCCTGAAACCTATGGTTTTTTCAGTGAATTTCAATAGTTTTTTAAATGCTAATTTCTAACTACAACGTGCCTGAAACCTATGGTTTTTTCAGTGAGTTTCAATGGTTTTTTAAATGCTAATCTTTAACTATGCCTACAAAGGTAGGAGATGTGAAGAAAGAGGAAGAAAAGTGCAGAAAGAAACAAGACAAATGCAGAAAGATGCAACAGAAGTCCAGAAAGACGAAGAAAAGTGCAGGAAGAAGCAAGAGATGTGCAGAAACAGAGGAGCAGAAAGTCCTCCTGTGCCCCCAACTTTTTACTGATGGGTACTGGTGGTAACTGACTGACTAACCAGGACCGGAGCCAGTGCTATGCTAAAATACACTTAGAATGCAGTGAAAACACCTACCTATACTAGGGAACACTATGCGTTGGGGTACCCCTGTGATTAGCATGACCTCCTCTGTATTTGCCATGAGTTAGTGCCTGGGTCATTGCATGAGTATATTGGTACTGAGTGGATGATTAGCGTACTGCAAGTACAGTGCATGGTGAATTTATAAGTGCTTGGGTTTTGGCGGAGTGATTGGATAAGTACATGATGCTGGATGGGTGATTTGAGGAGTGCATGGGTAGTGACAGGGATTTCTGGAGTGCATGGGTACAACTTGGGTAATTGGAGGAGTGAATCAGTACTGTGTAGGTGGTTAGAGATCTGCATGGGTAGTGCACAGGGGATTGTAGCAGTGCATGTGTCAGTGCCTGGGTCATTCCATGAGTACATGCATACTGACTGGAAGATTAGAGTACTGAAAGTAGAGTGCATGGTGAATTTATAAGTGCTTGGGTTTTGGTGGAGTGATTGGATACGTACATGGTGCTGGCTGGGTGATTGAGAGAGTGCATGGGTACTGACAGGGCGATGGTAGGACTGCATGGGTAGTGCTCAGAGGATTGTAGCAGTGCATGTGTTAGTGCCGGGGTCATTGCATAAGTATATGGGTAATGATTGGATGATTGGAGTACTGCAAGGACAGTGCATGGTGAATTTATAAGTGCCTGGGTTTTGACAGAGTGATTGGATAAGTACAGGGTGTGTGCTGGGTGATTGGAGGAGTGCATGGGTAGTGACAGGGCGACGGCTGGACTGCATGGGTACTGCTCAGGGTATTGTAGCAGTGCATGAGCTAGTGCATGGGTAGTTACTGGATGATTAGAGTGCTCCAAGGAGAGTGCATGGTGAATTTATAAGTGCTTGGGTTTGCATAAGTACACACATGTCACATCAGGCCACGCCCCCTCCCTTCACCACTCTGCAAACACACCCCTGGTGGGTTTTAAGTTGGGGGATTAATTCCCCTTGAATCCTGAGGGTCCCTGGGGGCCAACTAGCCCACCATGTACCTCCAGTAAGCGCCACAGAGCTGCGTTGCAGAGAGGTGGTCCAAGGCCACGCCCATTTTTACACCTCTCTGCAGCGCAACTCTGTGGCGCTTACTGGACGTAACTGGTGGGCTAGTTGGCCCCCAGGGACCCTCAGGATTCAAGAGGAGGTAATTCCCCAACTTAAAACGTGCCACAGGGCGCATTTGCACACTTGTCACATCAGGCCACGACCCCTCCCTGCACCACTGCGCAAACGCACCCCCTGGTGCGTTGTAAATTGGGGTATTAAGTCCCCTTGAGTCCTGAGGGTCCCTGGGGGCCAATTTGCCCACCAGCTACCTCTGGTAAGCGCCACAAAGCTGCTTTGCAGAGAGGTGTAAAAAGGGGCACGGCCTCTGAACACCGTTCTGCAAAGCAGCTCCCTGGCGCATACTTGAGGTACCTGGTGGGCTAGTTTGCCCCCAGGGACCCTCAGGATTGAAGAGAACTTAATCCCCCAATTTACAATGTTCCAGGGGGTGCGTTTGCACACTTGCTCTGTCAGGCCCCGCCCCCTCCCTGCACAACTGTGCAAACTCGCCCCCCGGGGTGGTGTAAATTGGGGAATTAATTCCCATTGAGTCCTGAGGGTCCCTGAGGGCCAACTAGCCCACCAGGTACCTCCAGTAAGCGCCACAGAGCTGCATTGCAGAGAGGTGCAAAAAGGGGCGCAGCCTCTGAACATCTCTCTGCAACAAAGCTCCCTGGCGCATACTGGCGGTACCTGGTGGGCTAGTTTGCCCCATGGACCCTCAGAATTCAAGGGGAATTAATTCCCCAACTTACAATGCACCAGGGGGTGCGTTTGCTGAGTGCTGCAGGGAGGGAGCGGGGCCTAGTCGTGATGCCGGCTTTTAAAAATAAAAATGTAAGAAGGGGGGCTGTGTGGCTCATTTTCTCTTTCCTTTTTTGGGCCCTGGGTCCCCATCCCCCAGGGCCTGACCCCCTTTTTCTTTTTAAATGTAAACGGGAAGAGGGTCAAGTGGGCC
The DNA here is from genome assembly GCF_964204655.1 of Triturus cristatus. Taxonomy (NCBI): domain Eukaryota; kingdom Metazoa; phylum Chordata; class Amphibia; order Caudata; family Salamandridae; genus Triturus; species Triturus cristatus. The sequence goes on from NC_140589.1 coordinate 1,372,101,090, forward strand.
CAACTCCCGTGGCCAATTCTGGCCCCGGGGACCCCATCCCCTGGGGCATTGCCACATATATTTTATTTAGAGGAGGGGGCTGCTTGGGCCCCCTCCTGAGGGCCTCTATTGGCCGCTGGGACCCCATACCCTGGGGCCGGCCTTTATTTATTTATTTTTTATTTGGGGAGGGGGGCCCGAGTGGCCCCCCTCCCAGGTCACTCCTGGCCCCGGGGACCCCATCCCCCAGGGTCTTGCCATCTTTTTTATTTTATTTTTGGGAGGGAAGGGCCTGGCCTCTCCGTAGTTTTTAAATTAATATTCACTGGGAAGGGGGGTCCCCCTCCTGGGCCACTTCTTACCCACGGGACGCCATTCCCCGGGGCATGGCCACTTCATTGGGGTCCGCGGGAGAGCCCCAATGCCCCCATGGTCCCGCCGGCTCCCCACCTCCTGCAGTCGACGGCATTGCTTTTCCACGAGGGAAGCTGCTGACATGCAGCTCCCCATGTGGAAAAGCAATCAGCATTTGGATTTTGGAAGGGAGAGCAGGTTTCCCTGCTCTTGCTTCCAAAATCCAAAGCAAATTTGCTATGACAGGGCGGGAGCCGCTCGGCTCCCGCACTTTGATAGCAAACAGCAGTGTCCCGGGATGGGCACCCCGGGACACTGTAGGAGCCGGCCCTGGGGTGGCAGTCCCCAGGGCCATGGAGGGCTCCAGGAGGGGGGCTGCGCGGCCCCCCTCCCTATGTGATTAAAGCCCCGGGGAGGTGGTTGTCCCTGGGGTTCAGGGGTCCGTAACAGACTCCCAAATCTCAATATTAAGTGCCCCAGGGATGTGGTGGTCCCCGGGGCTGCAGGGGCCCCCGTGGGCCCCCGCAACATTATTTATACGTGTCTCCGGGACCTGGCCCACCCGGGAGCTTTTTTAATACGAAGCGCGGGAATCAGCGCTTTGTTTTTTTAAACATTTTCATCCGGATTCGCGCACCCAGCGCAAATTCGGCCGATTTTCTTTTTTTTAAATGATTTATTTGGCCCTGGGGGGCCTTTTGGGACCCCCTGAGCAGGCCTAGGGGGTCAGGGTGTTTCTACCCTACCCTCTTTTCTTTTTTTTCACCTTTGTTTTTCAGTTTTCTTGTGACTCGGTTCTACCGAGTCACAAGATGGCTGCCAACAGTTCCTGGTTTAGAGTGTTGGCAGCCAATCACAGTGAAGCTTGTGCTTGGGAGGGTTCGCGAATCCACCCCTGCCCTAGATATCGAAACTTTTATATTTTAAATTTCTCAGCAAACTACTGAACGGATTTACACCATTTTAAAAAAAAGGTCGCTTTCTGAACCAAGCTCTACCTTTTTGCCAAATTTGGGGTAATTCCCTTCAGCAGTTCTGGTTGTAGCTCGTCTCAAAATTTCTCATGGAAATTAACATGGAGAAAACATGTTTTGGGACCCCCTATTTTCATAGACCCCGCTTGACGAATCACCCCATAACTTTAAGGTTACAAACTGACCTGGATAGACTTTTTTTGGGGAGAATTTCGTGAAGATTCGTCAAACGACGCCAAAGTTATTATCAAATCAAAAAATGCTTTTCCTATGGAAACTAGGTTCTAACTATAACTACCTACTGGCGACCGCCAGTAGTTAATATATTCAGTGAAAAAAACATAGGTTTCAGGGACATTATAGTTAGAAATTCGAACGTTATAGTTAGCAGAGCTAACTATAACTCGCGCCCTCGCAATGCACTGCTGATGACGTCACATATTACATCACTCATGACATGGTCAGTGATTTCACTGATGACATCACTGATGACATCTTAAATGACATCACTGATGAAATCATCCAGTGAATGTGTGTTTCTGTAAAGTTTAAATATATTTTATATATGTTAATGCCAAGGTGTATTGAAGAATGAGTTGGTGTATAAGTGTGTGGGTGGAGGATTTAACAGGTGTGTGACTGACTGTATAAGTTAGTGATTAAATGTGTCTTACTGAATGCATGGGTAAGTGACCAAACTGTGTGAATGTCTGTATCAGTCTCTCAGTTGTTGTGGAAGCTGCTGCATGAGTTGATGATTAGGTACATGACTGTCTAAATGGATTACTTATTAGTTGCATGAGTATCTGTATGAGTGCCTCAGTGTTTGTGTGTGTGGGTGGGTAGGCCCAGTGTAGGCCCAGTGTGACTTTCTGCCTATATTTGTGAGTGGATAATTTACTGGGTGTATGGGTTCAATAGTCCATGTGGAAATAGCTGTGTAGGTGAGTGAGTGTATGTATCTGTGTGTTGGTGAGTGAATGTATGTCTCACTGGTATATGTGTGAGTAACTACATATGAGAAAGGTAGTATATGTGAGTGTTGGAGTATGTAAATGACTATATGTGAGAGTAAGTAATTGTGAGAGTGGGTGTATAAATGAGTGTGTGCTTGTATCAGTGATTGTATAAGAGAGTAAGTATATGTTAGTATCTGTATTAATAGGTTAGATGGTGAATGTATAATTGTATAGTTGAGTAAATGGTAGTGTTATTGATTCTTTACATGACTAGCTAGGTGCTTCAATAACTCTATGGGTGAGTGACGGTGTATGAGTATTTGTATAGGTGTATGAGTACATATGATAGTGCTGTATTGATGAGTGACTGCATGTATGAGTAATTGTATGAGTGAATGAATGAATGTCTGTGTATAGCTAGGAATTAGTCAGTGGGTATATAATAACTGCTATTGATTTGTCTATGGTTTTGAAAATGGTAGTCTGTATTTTAGAGTGGGTGTATCAAAGGTTATATTAGGGTGTGAGGAGGTGCATCAGATTATAACATGGATGATGTCATCAGTGATGTAATTTGAGATGGCATCAGTAATGTCATCAGTGAAATCACTGACCATGTAATGAGTGATGTAATATGTGACGTCATCAGCAGTGCATTGTGGGGCCGCGAGTTATAGTTAGCTCTACTAACTATAACGTTCGAATTTCTCTGGTTTTGTACGAGTGAAATGTCCAACTAACTATAACATCCCTGAAACCTATGTTTTTTTCGTGAATTTATAAGGTTTTTTAAATGCTAATTTCAAACTATAACATCCCTGAAATCTATGTTTTTTTCAGTGAATTTCAAAGGTTTTTTAAATGCTAATTTTTAATTATAATGTTCATTAAACCTATAGTTTTTTCAGTGATTTTAAATTATCATTCCATTCTCAACCTGGTGAAAACAGCTGATATCGCCAGTTTTCCAGCTATAGCTTCCACAAAAAAAAATTCCCGCAAATGAGAGCAACAACTAACACTGATAGTATGCAGAGTATGCGTTCCTATGCAAAAATAACATGAAAACACCACTTCTCGATATTTTCAACGAGCAGCCAAATCTGCGGTGCGATACAAAAACAGGCGATAAGCTGCGTTAGCATTTGGAATGCAACATCTGCCTTTTACTGGTGTAAAGTAGGACGACTACCTACAGTGTGAAAGGGAGGCCAGCCCATAATCACATCTGAAGACCAACACATGTCATAGAGCTACTGATCATGCACCTCCCACACCCAAGAAGGCCACAACACCCACTCCCACCACCCTCAGGACCTTCCCCCGGACCACCCCCTTACTACCACCGAGGCAGCGCACAACAGGACAGCAAACCTTCAAAAAATGGCATGGCCCCCCAGCCACACAATAGCTGAATGTTGCGAGATGTGGCAACCAAACGTGTGAAGGACGCAAGTCACCCACCAATAATAATGCACACCATACCAAGTGTAGCGTTGATGTGCTGGACAGACCTCACTATGCAGAGCACAAACCTCTCCATGTGTACATATACTGCTGGTGCTTGTAGTGTTGTGGACAGTGGACGCAACCATCTTACCTCAGGCAGTGGGGAAGATCTCGGTCATGTACCTGTGTTGTCGTCCCCTGTGAGCGGAAGTGCCATGGGCTGGTCCAACATACGCCACTCCAGCGTAGAAGTGTGAATAAATAGGCTGGGGCTCTGGGCGTGGTTCACTTGTGTAAAGGCCAAAGCATCTGCCAGAGCGGTGGCCCTCACCCTGCCAAGTGGCTGCCGCCATGACCGCAGGCCTCCTCGACACAGGCCCCCTGCGAACACAGCGGCACAGCACCGCAGAGTTATGTCTGTACACACTACTGCCTTCGATCTACATTGCGGACAGCAGGGCTCACAGTTCAGAAGGAGTCGCGATTGCAGATGACGCAGTCCAGTTGGCAAAACACATTTCTCCCAGTGTGGCCCGTCCTGACCACGCAACATCGCAGGCTGCATACACGCTGAGTGCCAGAGGTACCACTAACTCAGTGCACACAAGTCAACACCACGTGGTCTTATTAAAGGCAGAATTCATTAGACACAAGACATTGCTACCACTGCGGCCCGCCTGGACCACGCATCATCGCAGGGTGCTCACACGCTGAGTGCTTTAGGTGCCACTAACTCAGTGCACCACAAGTCACCGCTACGTGGCCTTACTGAGGCAGAATTCATTAGACAAAAGACATTGCCAGCAGTGCGGCCCGCCCAGACCACGTGTCATTGGAGGGTGCACACACGCTGGTTGCTTCAGGTGCCACTTACTCACTGCACCCCAAGTCATCGCCACGTAGACTTATTAAGGCAGAATTCATTCGACAAAAGACATTGCTACCAGTGCGACCTGCCCGGACTACGCATCATCACAGGCTCCGCACACGCTGAATACTTCTGATGCCACTAACTGTGCAGCTCAACTCAACACCATGTGGCTGTTGGCCCTTGCTGACCACTGCCTCTGGCCTACACTGCGGTCAGCATGGATCCCAATGAAAATTGAGTCTTGATCCACTAATTACAGAGTCCAGTAGGCAACTAACTACAACGTCCCTGAAACCTACACAATATCCTTTTAGTATCCCTGCTTCAAGAACTTTTTTGATATCAATTATAGCTTTAGTACAATGACCAAATTCATCTTGCATGTCCAAAGGAACACTGAATGGCAGTCTACACTGCGGCCAGCAGAGCTCACAGTTCGAATTCAGTCTCGATTCATTAATTTCAGAGTCCAGTAGGCAACTAACTATAACGTCCCTGAAACCTACACATTAAGACAATGTATTCCATACATATTTCATCTTTTGTTACCTACAATGCGGTCAGCAGAGCTCACAATTTACACTGAGACATGATTTATTAATGGCAGACAGAATTGTACTCTATGTCCTTGGATTTTGTCAAGAGGAAGTGACAAAAAGCATTCCTTGATGCCTTTGCTGACTAGCTACTGTCTTCCATCTACATTGCGGACTGCAGGGCTCACAATTCAGATCAAGTTGCAATTGCAGATGACGCAGTCCAGTAGGCAACAGACATTGCTATCTGTGTGGCCCTCCCGGACCACGCATCATCGCTAGCTGTGCACACGCGGAAGGCTTCTGATGCCCCTACCTCAATGCACCACAACTCATGGACCCTTTATGATAGAATATTTTGTGTATGAATTCAGATCTGCTGCCCCTACCTCAGTGTACCACAAGTCATGAACCCTTTACGATAGAATCTTTTGTGTATTATTTCACATCTGGTGCCCCCAACTTAATACAGCATAAGTCATGGACCCATTATGATTGAATCTCTGTGTGTGATCCGATGATTACTGTTGTACTTGTTGCCAGCACCAACCATTCCCTGAGGGCTGGCTTACACTCACCCCACACGCATTCAGCACAGACGTCACTGGACATGTGACCCTGGTAATAAAAAGGTGCCGAACGCACATGACCGTACCCAGTTCCACTATCTATCTAACTGTGTCCGTGTGTTCATTATGTATGCATGATGCTGCCCCTGGGCCCTACCACATTACATTCTGCTGTGGACAGCGTTTGCAACCATGTTACCTCTGGCAGTGGGGAAAACTTTAGTTATGTAACTTTGTCTCGGTCATTGTATAAGTACATAGGAAGAGACTGGATCATTAGAGTACTGCAAGTAGAGTATATAATGAATTTATAAGTGCTTCGGAATTGGCGGAGTGATTGGATAAGTACATATGTTGGCAGAGCCTAACCCCCGAGCATGAGCTTGGCTCTAATTGGCTACCCTCCATGTGCCAAAAACTGAAATTTGGGCTTTCCATGGCCCTGTATTGTTACAGCTGCAACACTCCACTGAATGTGCAATAAACATTCACATCCACACAGATATGTCATGTGCACGATCTTTCATGTGTGGAAATATGGATGAATGTAGGGTCAGTGATTCCCCCTACCTTCCATGTTGGCCATGTTTTAGGACGTGGGTCACAGGGTGACACATTGGCGCTTGCGGCCCGGGTGGTGGCAGCACTACAACAGGGACACTCGCATCAGTTGATTCCTCATATAGCCCAGGACGAAACCACGCCCAGAGCTCCGGAGTCATTGTTCACAGCCTCACGCAGGACTGGCATACGCCAGGCCAGCCCAATCCGCTTACGCATAGAGGGAGGGACAACAACGCTACATGGCCCAGATTTTCATTGTAGTGATCTGCTGCTCTCAGGTCTAGTTGTCAGTAAGCCACAGCCACTCCCTGACGGCTGGTTTACACCCACACCACACCCATCAAGCACAGGTGTCACAGGACACGTGACCCTGCCAATAAAAAGGACTGGGCGCACGTGCTCCACGCCATCTCCAGTTCAGACTTGGTGCACCGGATGCACTGCGGCCGGCACAGGCACACCGCCACGGGACAATGACTGTCGGTGCACTGAGGTAGGGGCACTGTAAGTGCTGAGCGGGTGTGCAACCTGCGATGATGTCCCATCCCAGTGGTCCAGATAGGCCAGGTTTTGTGTGCTCTGCTGGACCGCAGTGTAGGCCTGAGCCATTGACCAGCGGGGTCCTACCGCCACGTGGCGTGGCCTCACTGGTCACAGAGTTAGTGGCACCGCAAGGGCTGAGCGGGTATGCAACCTGCGATGATGGTGGGTGCACTACTATGTCCTCTGTCATGGTAAAATCAAGAAGCAGCACCAAATGTGAGACCTGGTGGCCTGTGGAGCGGGGCTGTATGATGTGGAGGGTGCCCTGTCTGTGGAAAGGTATGCAGTGAAGCCTGGGTGTGCAGGGGTGGGCAGACACCTCTGGACGGAGGGAGTGGATGGGGTGCAGCAGCCTGGGTGTGCAGCGGCGGGCAGACACCTCTGGGCAGTGGAAGTGGATGTGGTGCAGCAGCCTGGATGCACAAAGGCGGGACAGCGATTTAGGCATGCACAGTTGTATGTATTCTGCCATTACTGATTCTGTACTATGTTTCAGATGAGTGAGCTTGTGGGCTCCACTATGTCCCGGAATGTGGTTGGAGACACACCGGTGGCGGAAAGGTGAGCTGTGAGGGTTTTGTTCACAGTGTGGGCACTCACTGTCCCTCTCCATCTCTTCCTTTCTCTCCCTCACACTCTTTCTCTCTCTCTTCCTCTCTCTCACACTGTTTCTCTCTTTCTCTCTCTCCTCCTCTCTCTTCCTCTTTCTCTCTCTCTTTCTCTCTCTCTCACTATTTCTCTGTTTTTCTCTTCCTCTTTCTCACACTGTTTCTCTCTTTCTCTCTCTCTTCCTCTCTCTCACTGTTTCTCTCTTTCTCTCTGTCTTCTTCTCACTCTTTCTTTCTTTCTCTCTCTCTTCCTCTCTCTCACTCTTTCTCTCTCTCTCTCTCCTTTGATGGACGCATGACGCACAATCTTATCTTGCTTTTTGTCTAACAGGCCTGCGATGATGCGTGGCCATCCTGGCAATTAACACCCACTCTGAATTGTGAGCTCGGCTTGACAGCGTGTATGCCACAGCTGAGGAGGTTGCTTCAGCACGTGGTGGACGCTCTTACACAAATGCCGGTGGTGGAAGGTGAGCAGAGAGGCTTGTTTCCGCAGCAGTGGGCAGCCACCTCTGGGCGGTGGGAGTGGATAGGGTGCAGCAGCCTGGGTGCACAGGACCGGGCAGACACCTCTAGGCAGTGTGAGTGGATGGGGTGCAGCAGTCTGTGTTCACAGCAGCTGCCAGACATCTTTGGGCAGTGGGAGTGGGTGGGGTACAGCAGCCTGGGTGCAGAGAGGCGGGCAGACACCTCTGGGCAGCAGGAGTCGATGGGGTGCAGCAGCCTGAGTGTGCAGGGCATACAGACACCTCTGGGCGGCGGGAGTCAATGGGGTGCAGCAGCCTGGGTGCGCAGGGGCAAAACAGAGAATTATGCGTGTGCAGTTGAATGTACTCTGCCATTACTGATTCTATACTATGTTTCAGATGATTAACCTTGAGGGCTGCACGATGTCCCAGCACATGTTTGGAGACACACCGGTGGCAGAAAGGTACGCTGTGAGGATTTTCTCCACAGTGTCAACACTCACTGTCCCTCTCCATCTCTTCCTTTCTGTCACTCACACTCTTTCTCTCTCTCTCTCACTCTCTATCTCTACCTTTCTCTCTCTCACACTCTTTCTCTCCTTCTCTGTCTCTTCCTCTCATTCTTTCTTTCTCTCTCTCTTCCTCTCTGTCTCACTCTTTCTCTCTCTCTCACCCTGTTTCTCTCTTTCTCTCTCTCTTCCTCATTAAAAAAAACACAGGAACCCGCGCTTCATTGTTTTTTAAACAATTTTGGCGGACTTCGCGACCCCAGCGCGTATTGTGCCAAATTATTTTTTTTAAAAAAAAGCTTTTTTTTGCCCTGGGGGTCCTTCTGGGACCCCCTGAGCAGGCCTAGGGGGTCAGGATGTGTCTACCCTGCCCCCTTCTCTTGTTTTATATCTTTGTTTCTCTGTTTTCTAGTGACTCGCTTCTACAGAGTCACAAGATGGCTGCCAACACTTCCTGGTTTGGCGTGTTGACAGCCAATTAGAATGACGCTCGAGGTCGGGAGGGTTCGCGACTCCACCGCTGCCCTAGATATCAAACTTTTATTTTTTGAATTTCTCAGCAACTACTGAATAACCCTGGGCGAGACACTACGCTTCGCCCACGTAGTGTACGTAGCGCTGCCTGCTTCGCAGTTTTCGAAGTAGGCGAAGCAGGCTAGCGCTACGCACACCCAGGGCGAAGCGTAGCTGCCTGCCGCCGCCACCCGCCTCCCGCCTTTTAAATCAACCTGCATTTTAAAATAAATACCAAGTAAAGAAACTTACCTCGAGCGCCACGTCTCCAGGGCTCCCTCTTCATTATTTCCGACGTCTTCCAACAAATGTGCATGCGCGGACGCCCGCGCATGCGCATTTCTTTTGAGAAATGCGCATGCGCGGGCGTCCGCGCATGCGCATTTGTTAGACCAAGTTGCTGTTAAAGATATCGAGATACCCAAGGATTGCAACATAAAATGCTCGATATCCAGCAAAAGTGGCTGAAGTGCAGGACATGAAAAAAACATGTGTACCGAATCTGCCGCTTGGAGTCCACATCTTGAACATTTATCCCCCCACCCCGCCTTCCATTTTGCGATCTTTGCAGGGGTATAGTACAGATTGAGCATTGCCATATACGATTGACTTTTAAGACTACCAGAAAGTAAAATAGAATTAGCAGTTTGCGTTACCAGCTGTAGATCAATATTAGTTGCCAGCAATTTCTCCTCCCATATTGCTTCCTGTCTAGCCATATCATCAGATTGTATTAACATAAGTTCAGTATATATTTGCCCTATTTTACAATTCCTTTTCAATAGATCCAAAATTCGAATCTGGCGAACCTGAGATCTCCCCCCCATGATCGCACCTTGCAAGAAGCTTCTCAGCAGTAAGTATTTTAAAAAATCAGACTTTCTAATGCTGAATCTCTCTTGCAGTTCTGAAAAAGAAACCATTTCCCCCTGCTCCAACAGGTCCCCAATTAGTTTAATGCCGTACTGTGCCCATCTCCGCATAATCGAGTCCTGGAATCCAATGGGGTAAACCATGTAATACTAGGGATATGGAGCTGCTTACGTAGCCTCTTCCAAACTAAATATGCTGCCTGTATAGTTTTGAACCTAGTCTTTTTGTAATAACTTGGCTCCAATACCTTCAAAAGTAACCCTTGCGACAGTTTCCCCAGAGACCATTCATATATTGAGGGTGAGAAAGCGGGATCTAGGACCGCCTTCTCCCCACAGACCAGGTCACCCATAAATTGAAGTAACGAAGCACAATAGTATAAATAAAAATTTGGAAGTGCCAGGCCTCCACGTTCCCTTGGCAGATAAAGCCATTTAATTGCTCTCCTGGATTGGCGATAGCCCCAAAGGAATCTCGAACACATTTGTTCTATTTTAGTAAAAATGGAATTAGGAAAAAAAATTGGGATAGCCCGAAACAGATAAAGGAACTTCGGAAATATCGTCATCTTCAGTACGTTGCCCCTTCCATATAGAGAGAGATGCAGCCAATTTAATCGCTCTAAAGTCTTATTTGCAGATGCAAGCATCGGTTCCACATTAATCCTTGGGATGTTTTGAATTTGGGGTGAAATAATTATACCCAGATACGTCGCGTCTGTGACTACCTCTACCTCCGGAGGTAATCCGATCTCCGTATGCAACACTTGTGTCTTCCCTAGATTTAATTTGTAGCCAGACACTGCTCCAAACTGTCTAGTAATAACCTCGATTCTCTGCAGCGCCTTATTCATATCAGTAGACACAACCGCCAGGTCGTCGGCATAAGCTAAAACTTTAACTGAATGGAACTGCACAGTTGCTGGTCTGATTTCCATATCGGTCTCTAATCTAGAAATGAGAGGGTCTATAAACAAAGCAAAAAGAAGTGGGGAGCAGGGGCAACCCTGCCGGGTGCCCCTATTAACCATAAATCTCTGTGATTCCTCTCCCCCCAGCCGTACTATTGCACCCTGGGTAATATATATTGACTGTATTGCCCGTATAAAATCATTAGGAAAAGACTTCCACCTCATCACTGCCCATAGGAACTCCCAGGAGACCCTGCTGAATGCCTTTTCGGCATCCAACAGGGCCACCCCTACTGGCACCCCCGTCGCTTAAGCCCAATCAAAAACAGAGATAAGTCGCCTAACATGATCCGTAGTCCCCCTCCCAGCAATAAACCCATGTTGCTTTAATGAGACTAATGGAGTAAAAACTCCGCCTAATCTCTTTGCAAGACATTTCGAATAAATTTTATTATTGGCATTAATTAAAGAGATTGGTCGGTATGAGGAGAGCTCATGGGGACCCTTTCCTTTTTTTTTAAAGACTACTATTACTGTCAGAGACCAAGAAACTGGGGGAACCCCATCAAACGCCCCTTGAAATACTGAGCTCATTATCCCCTCTAAGACCTTCCTGAACTTAATATAAAACTCTAAGGGGATCATATCTGGACCCATCGCCTTCCCTGATGCTAACGACAGCATAGCAGTTTCAATCTCATCCCATGAAACCGCTTCAGACAATACCTCTTTATCCCTCTCGTCAAGCCCCAAAACCTCCCTTTCCTCAAGATAACTCTCGGGTCTTGCAACTGGCTCTGCCGTGTATAATCTTTCGTAATAATTTTTAAAAGAGTCTTGAACCAAAGCATGGGTCTCTACAAGTTTCCCCTCGATGTCTTTTATCCTAATAATCCTAGAGTGAACCTCTTTTTGCCGTAACCTATTAGCAAGGACACTCCCGACCCTCTCTCCATATTCATAGCATTCCTTCCTATATACTTGATACTTAGCCGCTGCCTCGTCTGCATAACCCTGATATATTTTCGCTCGACAAACTGCAATTTGCACCTGGACCTCCTTAACCCTACCCCCACTATTTATTTCTTGGACTAATTTTTGCTCCAGCTGAGAGGGGGACGCTAAATCGTTTATTGTCTTTAAGCGCTCGGTTTTGCGCTTCCTGGCGACAAATCTCAGTGTCTCACCTCTCACCCCGGCCTTCAGTGCATCCCAGACAATATCTTTCCTGGCTGACCCCATATTCAGCTGGATAAATTCAGGGATCCATTCCTTCATCCAGTTACAATAGTCTTCATTGAAAAGAAGCCTTCTATCAAAGGACCATCTTGTGATCCTGGGCCTTAAATCAGTACATTCAAACTCCAACACCACCGGATTATGATCCGATATAATTTTAGGAAGAATCTTAATAGATGCACTCGATAAAATAGCATCAGAGACTAAAAAATAGTCTAGACGTACCATCTTTCCATGGGGGGCAAAAAAATATGTATATCCATCTAGGCCTGAATTAAGTTCCGTCTAAACATCATACAGCCCTTGATCTTGAACCAGCGCTTGCAGGCCCCTAAACCCTCGTGGCTTCCTCCCCATATAAGATTCACCCGTTCTAAAGTTAAACCCTGAATGAAGATGAATATTTAAATCACCACATATTATCATAGGTTGTGAATAGAATGACAGTTCTGTATTAATCACTTGAAAAACCTCGGGATCATCTAAATTTGGCCCATATATTGAACACAGTGTAATGACTTGCTGGGAAACCGCTACCTCCATAATAACCCAGCGTCCCAACTTATCTGTTTTATACTTCCTAACCTCCATCAATCCCTTCTTGGCAAGTATCGCAACTCCTTTAATATTAACTGACTGGGATGTACAAGCTAATAATTCCAAACCGAGAGAGTTAAGCCAGGCCCTATTAGACCATGCTATATGCGTTTCTTTCAAAAATAACAAATCCCAGGAACATGAAAGTATAATTCCAGCTAATACCCGTCTTTTCCTAGAATCGTTCAGCCCACAAATATTCAAAGTACAACATATTAATTTCCTCATCCGAAGTCCTTATCAGTTTCCAAATTTTGTCTCAAAAACTTTGGAGAGTAAAGTTCCTTACTCCAAATAACTTTAGACCAACCACTTACTGAACCACTATATAGCTGATATCTTTTAGAAACAAACTCGTTTTTTTTACTCTTGCTCCGTATACCTACTCGCTTTGACTGGAACATATTGAAATAAACCATTGAATCTTTACTCCTCGCTGAATCTTTCACACCCTCCACCACCACTACCCCCCAACCCTCCCAAGCCACCCCAGACACCCCCCTGCACTTCCTACCCTCCACCCCCCCTTGCCCTTGCCCCCCTCACCCCCCTCATAGAGCATTGGGAACATTTTCCCTAGTGATGGTTAAGCTCCGTGCCCTCACCTCCACCTCGGCAACCTTGCAGACATAGTGAAAATAAAATAAAAAGAACAAATCGTAATTCAACAAATAGCACCCTGTAAACTCGATACTAAATCCATAATTATCCCTGATTATCCATACATAATAGTCCACAGCTAGCCATAATAATACATATTTGCTGCCATATTGTTTCTTGCTCCTTCATATAAATGACTAAGCCCAAAACCCACAAAAACAAAAAAAACAAAAAAAAAACAAAGCCCAATAGGCCCAACAGAACCTGAATGTCCGTACTATTTAGTCCACAGCTAGCCATAATAGTACATATTTGCTGCCATATTGTTCATTGCTCCTGCATATAGATGACAAAAACCCAAATCCCAAGAAACAGAGCCCAATCGATCCCCTTAGATACCCTAGCACCACCCAACATCAATTCTCATACACATACACATAAGGCCTTTGAAAAGAGCTTTACATTGACTGAAGATATTCCTTCGCCTTGCCTTCAGATGCAAAAAAACTGACTGCGACCACCTTTAACCACCTTCAGTTTAGCCGGATTTTGAAGGAACACCTGAGCACCCTTAGCTTGGAACATTGGAATGAGCTGTCTGAACTTCCACCGCTGCTCAACTGTAGACTGACAAAAATCCGGGCGGACCAAAAATTTGCAGCCTTTGGCATTTCTTCGTTTATTTGGTCGTGCTAGGTCATAAAGTTCTTCTCTCGCCCGGAAGTTATTCAATGAGATCAGAATAGCCCTAGGAAAGGCTTCCCCTTGCCCCTTCTTCTGAGCAAATGGAAATCAGTGGGCCCCTTGAACTTCCATTTGCCACTCCCAATGTCCCAGCTCTGGAAAGGCCTCCGTAAATAACTCTGCCATGAATTTTAACGGATCAGATCCCTCCTTTCCCTCCGGCACACCAAGCACTCTCAGGTTATTACGCCTAGACCTATTTTCAAGGTCAATTACTTTCCAAAGTATATCGTCCCTATATGCTTTAAGGGATTCAGCTGCTTCCTTCTGAGCTCCCAGTTCATCCTCCAGTGTAGATATCCTTGTCTCGGCCTCGCTAATCGTTCCGGCCACATCCGAGCAGGTCTTAGCAACTCTTCTGACAGCGTTCTGTAATCGTTTACAAGCATTCTGAATACGGGTTAAACCGGCCTGTGTTTCTGCCCTATGGGTCATAATTAAATCATAAATTGTGTTTAATGTGATTTCTCTTGGGGCCGATTTTCTTTCTAATAGTTGACCTTGTGCAGATGGTACAGCCACACTCGGAGCAATAAACCCGGCATAATTAGGTGAGCTCTGTTCATCCCAGGTAGAAGAGGCTTCTGAGCCTATCCCAGTCACTCCACCGGTAGTCTGATTACGTGCCCCCGGGAGCTCCACAGAGACATCCAGATTTTCCTCCTCTCCCCCCGTGCTGGGCCTATCCAACCAGTCCTGCACTACTATCCACCGAGACCTATCGGAAAGGAAGAAAAAAGTCCTCCGCTGTAGGAGCTTTATCCGGTAAATCGGCTAATTCTCTCAGCCTTTCTGTAGTTCCAGCTTTTAAGTTTTCCACCGAGGATAGAATAACCAGTCCCCTGGCGCCAGCAAGGGGGAGCCTTTCCTCATCAGACTGCTGCTGCTGTTGCGCCGCCACTTCCAGCCCCGTATGTGTTTGGTCTAATCCTGCCTGGACTACATCTCCCAGAACCCCCTTGCCAGTACCCTGCAAGGGGATAAGGAGAGCCGGGGTCGCTTCCATGGCTCGTTGACCTTCCTGGCCACCTGTAGTCTGCTGCACTCCTCCCTCACCCGGGGCTGGCTCACCAGGTAGATCTTGATTTTTTCTTACTTTGCTTTTAAACCTAAACATTGCCGGAATCTGCTGTGCTGTCTCAGCCGCGCTTGCCCCCATCTCAGCAGCCGTCATAGACTCCATAATAGCTGTCGGAGAAACCTCGGACACAGTACTTGCCTCCTGTCGTTTACAAGCCGCCTTATCAGGCTTATCTGGGACTTTCTCCCCCGACTTCACTCCTACGGTCGTCTGCCGCGTCTTTACCAGAGTACCCACGGGCTGAGTGTTGGCTCTATTACGAGCGATCCACGGGAGCGAGTTCTTTCCTGCCATGACTTTTCCAGAAACGTGACGGCCAGTAGAGTCTGACAGGAACCACCTTAACCGTAGCAGGTTCCGCAAGTCACCCCAGGCAGCCGTGGCACTCGCAAAACGCCAAAGCACCGATATCCTCGAGGAGACCGTCGAATGAGTCCCTCACCGGCGACCTCCAGCACTTTGAGGCACTGCTCGCCCAACAGCAAAACTGAGAATTAGTTAAGTAACCGAAGGGCCATCGGATACACAGGTAAGCTGCCGAGGTGAAGTGCACCAGCTTAACCGGCCACTGATGCGGCTGCCATCTTGCTCGTCTCAAAATTTCCTATGAAAATTAACATGGAGAAAACACGTTTTGGGACCCCCCTTTTTTCTCAGGCCTCACTTGACGAATCACTCCCAAACTTTCAGGATAAGAGCTGACCTAGATAGACTTATTTTGGGAGAATTTCGCGAAGGTTCGTCAAAAGACGCCAAAGTTATTAGCAAATAAAAAAATGCTTTTCCTATGGAAACTAGGTTCTAACTATAACTATGTACTGGCGACTGCCAGTAGGTTATATATATATACCCTAGTTAGGAAGCCAACTGCGGGTAACACGCTTCTCCATGCAACTAGTGCACATCCGACACACCTCATCAATAGCATCCCATATGGGGAAATGCTACGCATACGCCGCATATGCAGCGAAGAGGAAGAGGTAGACAAAATACAGGGAGAGTGTCGCAATCAGTTCCTAGCACGGGGGTACAAGAGTAAGATAATTGAAGCAGCTATCATGAAATCCAAACAGAAAGCTAGGACAGACCTCCTACAATATAGAAATAAGTCTGATAATAAGAAAAATGCAGCTGACCCAATCAGACTTATTCTGGGGTTCTCTAAACAGGATAAACAAATTCGCACCATCGTTAGACACAATTGGCCATTAATTAAGGATGACCCTATCATAGGGAAGCTCATAACAAACAATCCCTCTATAACATTCAGGAAAACTGCCAGCATGGGCAATGCATTAGTAAAAAGCAGCCCAGAAGATCAAGGCAAAACAACGTGGCTAACGGCTAGGAAAGGCTTCTTTAAGTGCACCACCTGCAAAGCTTGCCAACAAGGTATTAATACTAGCTCCTATTGCACTGCATTTGACAATAAAATACATCTTATAAAACAACATCTTACCTGCAAGACTGAATATGCAGTATACGTATTGGAATGCAGCTGCAACCTCAAGTACATAGGAAGCACCAAATTAGCAGTGCACAAAAGAATCCTCCAACACATGAGAGCCATTACGAATAACGATGTCACATATCTAGTTGCAAGACACTTTAAAGAAATCCATGATAGCAATCTGAAAGACTTTAGATATTACGCTCTAGATTCAGTTCCAGTACACAAGAGAGGTGGTGACCGTGAGGGTAAACTAAGACGATTGGAAACCAGATACATTCTAGAATTTGATTCCAAACATCCGAAAGGACTTAACACAACAGAAGATTTGCACACATACATATGATTTTATCATTTTACCATCTTTTAGTATTGTATTGTAAAAGTGTGAGTTTTATTAGGTCCGCCAAGTAATTTATACCGATTGAGGTGTTTCAATACAGGGAAATCCTTTTTAACAATTGGGGTCCCCGTTATTGCTAATAAACCCTCATAAAAGATTTAACTTGCTAACTGGTATACTACTAATAGTATTTTACTCCTTTTATAGTCTAATTTTACATTTTATATTCTATTCTATTTTACTTGATAGTAATTATACTTGGTGATTCCCCGTAAGACTCGAGAATACACATATACTTATTTACAATGACTATTTGAGGCACTGCTCATGATCATTGAGAAGAGACAGATCTGTACCCCATGCGAAAATATAATAGAAAAACTCCATATATGATATACCACCAGAGAAGGTAAATTCAGGAATGGATAGGAGAGATGTGTTAGAGCAATGACTAGGAAGTAGGATTTTAGAATATTTATATAATTCATATTTTACGGATTTTTATATTTATATTTATATGCACTAATTTAAATTGAACGTTATCTTACAAATTGTTTAACAAGTGTATTATATTTATTAAGTGTATTTATATGTAATATTTATTAATTGAATTCAACTATCCTCCATCACACAGCCTAGGAGGTATTAGGACAGGTTTATATCAAATATGATCACCTCCTATACCATTAGATCATAGCTCGCACTTCTCCCTTCCTAACCGTTTTTACCCCTCACACATAGTTTTAACTTCATCCTTGTCTTTTATCTCCTTCCGCTTTTGCCAAGCACTCAATATAGTTTTCATTTTAAGCCAAGCTAGTATAAGGTATTTATACCAAATACATCTAGGCAGCACTGCACTTTATTATATTATATGTAATTTTATAATATAACTTTTAATAGATTTAAGAATTCAAACACATAATCTCACTTTATTATTATTATATTTTTTTCCTCCTTCTGATTTACCATAACAATGACATTAATTTGTTATGTAAGAACAAGAAATATTTAATTTATTTATTCACTTATTTAGACTTTGCTATTTTGCACATGATAGGCCTATGACACTACACATTATATATACTCATTAACTTGAGTTAGCATTTATGCAATTAATGAATACTATATATAATTTTGTGTATAGCGGACATGAATTACTAGTAGATGTGTATCTATGTAAAAGACATATGTATTTACACAAGGCTCGCTGTATTCTTAACAAATCATAAGTATTTTGTCTATGTCTATCATGCACAATGGAAGCACTGGCACTTTAAAAATAGCTCTCACAGTCTGTAGCGTGTCATGTGATCAAGGCCGAGGGACGGCCGAAACGCGTCATGGCAGACTAACTGGTGGTGTGTAACGAATAAAACCTATTGCAGCACGGATTTGGGTCCATACTCGTCTTCTTTCCTCAGAAAATTGTGAAACGAGAAGTTCAATATATATATATATATATATATATATATATATATATATATATATATATATATATATATAATGTGAACTCCAAAGAAATGGAATGTCGACGCCGTGTCGTTTGTAAAAATAATTTTATGTCAGCTGTTTCTGGCTTCACGGAGAGGGAGCAGAAAATCAAGGGACAATTCTCTTGTAAAACGGAGTTTGCTGTCTACGTGCTTCAGTGCCCTTGTGGCCTGAGGTACGTAGGCAGCACTATTCTCCAAGCACACAAGCGGGTGCTACAACATCTGCGGGCTATAAAGAATGCGGACCAATCGTATTCGGTTGCCCGCCATTTCAGTCAAAAACATAACAAAGATGTGAGCGGTTTGACGTATTTTGTCATAGATGCTGTACCTACCAACATTAGAGGGGGTGATCGGCAGAAAACCCTCCGCAGACTAGAATCTAGTTAAATTATTAAGCTTAACACAAAAACCCCTATGGGGCTTAATGTGGAAGAAGATTTGTATACGTATTTATGAATTCTCCTCACGATCCTATTTCCTCTTGCTATGTAAAAATGAAATAATGTTTTAATTTGGTTTTGGTTTTCACTTTTCACGAATATTGTATAATGTGGAGACAATCTAATTTAATACATGATGGTATACTTCAAAGAAAAAAACAGGAAAAAACAAGGTAATGATTGCGCACTGGCGCGTGAATATATTAACCTAATACCAAGTAAAAGATGGGATAATCCACATGATAACCCACTGGGGTAGTAGTGCTGTGAAAAATGCATAATAATTGTGAAGCATTGAATCTCAGAAAGACCGTTTTTAATTTTGGGGCATTAGCGCAGTGATTAGTCTCACTAGAGATGTCGACTGTTAATAATGTTTATAGGCTATCAAATGAGCTTTTTGCATATTATTGAGAATAAGTTGTGTCACTGAACCTACTATTTTGGTAGTGCGTATGATTGAGACATGTTATTTTAACATGCACGCTAATAATTACTCTCACTGGAGAAATGTTCTATTGCAATATTGAGCAGCGTTGTAAAAATGATATGTGCTATCCGCTATGCTATCATGATATGTGTAAGCCACAAAGTTAAATTTTAATCACATTAGAAAATAACGCAAAAGAGTTTAATGTATGTGGTAATCAAAAACTACGAGTATGTCTTCACTGTTTATGGTCGTAGTTTACCATGTGACACGGAACTGATTCACGAGTTTAAATGGTGGCAAAAAACTTTATTGGAGTTGTTGGTGAGCAAGCCTGCTGGGCAGGCGAAACGCGTCCGACTCTTAACAGCTGACATAAAATTATTTTTCCAAACGACACGGCGTCGACATTCCATTTCTCCATTTCTTTGGAGTTCACATTATATTTCTGGACCGGGCTTCGGAGGTCCATTAACGTCGACGCGCCTCGCGTTCAGGAGGTGGTGGGTTGCAGAAGCAAGTTTGAAACCCAATGTATATATATATATATATATATATATATATATATTCACTGAAAAAACCAAAGGTTTCACACATGTTATAGTTAGCGGAAATTTTACTGATAAAAAACCAATGAAATTCCCCCGTTATAGTTAGTGCAGGCAACTATAACTCACGCGACCGCAATCCTCTGCTGATGCTAATACTGTATTTAGACACTTATTTGCCCATGTCTTCTTCCATACATTTTTAGCTATACATATATTACAAATATTTTTTTTTCATAAAGACACATATGTCATCAGCAGAAGATTGCGGTCGCGTGAGTTATAGTTGCCTGCACTAACTATAACGGGGGAATTTCATTGGTTTTTTATCAGTAAAATTTCCGCTAACTATAACATGTGTGAAACCTATGGTTTTTTCAGTGAATTTGCAAGGTTTTTTAAATGCTAATTCCTAACTATAACGTGTGTGAAACCTATGGTTTTTTCAGTGAATTTGTACGTTTTTTTAAATGCTAAGTTACTTTACGCCATTCGTGGCGTGCGCGCCCACTTAACGCAGTTCGTTCCGTGCGCGCACGGTGCGCTTCGCGCACCGTGCGGGCACAGTGAGCACGCGGTGCGCTTCGCGCACCGCGCGCCCACTTTACGCAGTTAGTGCCGTGCACGCACGGTGGGCACGCGGTGCGCTACGCGCACCGCGTGCCCACGTTACGCTAGATGGGCCATGTACGCACGATGCGCTTCGCGCACCGTGCCTACATGGAGGACATATGATGCACTTCGTTTTGAAAGGTAATATTTTAATTGTTCGTATATTTTATAAGCCATGCACAAATGGTGCCCTGCGGGCACCAATTGCACACGGGGTGGAGAGAGTGTGGATAATTTTTTTTTTTTTTTTATTTTTTACCGTACGCGTACGGTAAGCGTAATCGGCGAAATTACCGAAAAAAAAAAAATTCCGTTTTTGGCCTTGGGGGATCTTTGGGGACTCCCTCAACATGGCTATGTGTGTGGGAGCTGTCTAAACAGCCCCTTTACATGTTTTTGGGCTTTATATTATAGAAATCACTCTCAGTGCGAGAGAGAAAATGGCGGCCGCCGCTTCCTGGTTTCGGCCAATTCGAATGTTTACTAAGATCTAAGAGCCAATCAGAATCTCGCTCGCGCACGCCACCGTACGCGTACGGTAAGCATACCGTAAGCGCACCGTAAGCTGGCTCAGATATATATATTGATTTAAAGGCTATTTTCTCAGAATCTACTGAACAGATTTACACCAAACCTACAAAAGGCACTTCCTTGACCTGAGGACTACCTCTCTGCCAAATTTCTAGTAATTCTGTTCAGCCGTTCGGGCTGTAGCCCTGTCTAAAGGTCCTATGGAAAAATGCATGGGAAAAACGCGTTTTGGGACCCCCCTTTTATCTCAGCCCCCGCTTGACGAATCCCCTCGAGACTTTCAGGGTAGGAGCGGAGCGTAGCGCCCCACCTATTTTGAAAAATTCGCGAGGATTCGTCGACCGGCGCCAAAGTTATTCAAAATAGAATGTTGCGGATTTCCTATGGAAACGTGGTCCTAACTATAACTACCTACTGGCGACCGCCAGTAGGTAATATATATATATATATATATATATATATATATATATTACCTACTGGCGGTCGCCAGTAGGTAGTTATAGTTAGGACCCTGTTTCCATAGGAAAACCGCAACATTCTATTTTGAATAACTTTGGCGCCGGTCGACGAATCCTCGCAAAATTTTCAAAACTAATGGGGCGCTACGCTCCGCTCCTACCCTGAAAGTCTCGGGGGGATTCGTCAAGCGGGGGCTGAGATAAAAGGGGGGTCCCAAAACGCGTTTTTCCCATGCATTTTACCATAGGACCTTTAGACACAGCTACAGCCCGAACGGCTGAACAGAGTTCCTTGAAATTTGGCAGAGAGGTAGTCTACAGGTCAAGGAAGTGCCTTTTGTAGGTTTGGTATAAATCTGTTCATTAGATTCTGAGAAAATAGCCTTTAAATCAATATATATATCTGAGCCAGCTTACGGTGCGCTTATGGTGCGCTTAACGTACGCGTACGGTGACGTGCGCGAGCACGATTCTGATTGGCTGTTAGATCTTAGTAAACATTCGAATCGGTCGAAACCAGGAAGCGGCCGCCGCCATTTTGTGTGTTTCACTCAGAAAAAAAAGGGTGATAACTTGAAAAGGGGGCAAGGAAGAGAGTTACAGACCCCCTAACATTTGAAAGGGGGTCAAAGAAGGACAGAAAAGTACAAAAAAAACATTTATTAATTTTAAAAAAAATCACGGGGTACGCGTACGGTAAGCTCACCGTACGCGTACGGTAAAAAAAAAAAAAAAAGAAATGAAATGCAGATTTAAGTGTTTAGATATTAGGGGGCTCTAAAAAGAGCCGTTGTGTTTATTAAGTGATTTTTTAGTGGTACCTACAAGTAAGTACCGATGCAGAGTCTAAGGTTCAAGAGGAAGACTCTGTTGCCTTCATCATTGAAGTGTACACCATCTCCTCTATAAATGTCTTGCATGTCGTAACGCAAGTTGTTGTGGTAAATGGAACCCATACCATAGTCACGGAGGAAAGCAGAAACAGATTTGTTGACGTGCTTTCTTGCTTTGTCAATCTGTGGACAAGAATGATTGGACCAGTTCCATTTTTGCCTTTGGCATATGTTAGAAAACACAAAGGCAGTTTTAGGGAAAAGTGAAAACAGTTGTGCACAGATCTCCTTCATAAGCATTTCCAGACCTACCCCAGTCAAAGTGCCTAGGTCATTGCCACCACAGTGCACTATTATGAGGTCAGGGTGTTGGATTTGCATGAAGGATTTCACCAATGGCATTCATTGGTGCCACTTTAACCCTCTCTGACCAATCCATTTAATGTCTACATTTGGCAAAGCAAGGTCTCTCACCATACCTGTTTTCTCTGCAAACTTTTCACTCCAGAAAACATAGCTGTGCCCTACAATCCACACTGTGAACATCTTCCAAGGAGATCTGGATGCACTCAGGAGGTGAATTTCAGTAGAATGGGAAAATGAAATGAAAGACAGTTTGGAAATGGAGGCATACATATTTTTTTTAAATAAAATGAACTCATTGGCTGTTTCATACCATTCTACACTAAAAACTAGGCTGTGTGTGTCAATTTATAGAAGCATGATTTGTATTGGTACAGAAAAATGTGTTACCAAAGAACATTAGTATGGATTTGCTGTTAGGTTAGAAAAGTCAAGCACTCTTGCTCATTGAAAATGAAACATTGTGTGGTGAACTTCTGACCTGACTGTAGACAGCAGTGTTCCATGAGCTGTTGCTATGGTAGCAGGCAGAAGTCAAGTTGGGGGAAGGGTACTAGGTTGAAGTCAAGTTGGGGGAAGGGTACAGTTGGAAAAGGGTTGGTTTTCAACCAATAGAAATGTGTGATTACATTTGAAAAAAAGGGGGAAGCACTGAGATTTGAACCTAACATGTATATGTGTGGAAAAAGAGAGGGAAACTTTGCCATTATCTGGTTCTGCTGAGAGGAGAGAGGTGTACAGAACAGAGATCCTGGCTCTGATAATCTGCTGTTTGAGTGCCACATTTCTTTCACAACTAACTAATTTTAAAGGTGAGTTAAGAGTTTGAGAGGGGATGTATATGGTAAATTAAGAAATGAATAATAGCATTGGAATTCCTTTTGTTGAAGTTGTGTTTATCATTTTGTGTTTTGGGAGAAATTTAAATGTGAGGAACATGTAAAATAATATGGACTATGTTTTCACCATAAATTAAGGTGTACTGGTATAAATAAGGAATACTTTTAGGGTTTGAGGTTCCAGTCAGTAATGCAAATACATTCAGCATCACTAAGGCTGGTTGCCCTTGCTGGAGTGTAGTCAGTCACCCAGGTTATACATGTTGCTGGTCTCAGAAAGCTGTTTGGTATTGCTCTGGTGATTTTACATTTGCATTAGATGGAAAGGGGGAGCTATTTTTTTATGCAGAAGCAGACTCTTAGCACACAGCCAGCTGCTTATCCTGTGGAATCATGCACAGTATTCACAACCGAGTGGGGTTTGAGGTTGCAGTCAGTAATGCAAATACATTCAGGATCACTAAGGCTGGTTGCCCTTGCTGGAGTGTAGTCAGTCACCCAGGTTACACATGTTGGTGGTCTCAAAAAGCTGTTTGGACATGTGCTTTTTTGAGAATCTGAAAAGTGGATTAGAAATGTGTCAGATTGTAAAAGTACTTATCAGTTGCCCATAAAAAGAGTAGTAAGTGTGCTTTCAAATTGGCAAAGAAATTTCGTTTTCTGACTAATATGAAAACATGACTCTGTGTGCAAAGAGGAATTACAGGCAGAGATTTATTGCGTATTGCTCTGGTAATTTTACAGTTGCATAAGTAGGAAAGGGGGAACTATTTTTTTTATGCAGAAGCAGACTCTTAGCACACAGCCAGCTGCTTATCCTGTGGAATCATGCACAGTAATCACAACCGAGTGGGGTTTGAGATTGCAGTCAGTAATGCAAATATATTCAGCATCACTAAGGCTGGTTGCCCTTGCTGGAGTGTAGTCAGTCACCCAGGTTACACATGTTTCTGGTCTCAAAAAGCTGTTTGGACATGTGCTTTTTTAAGAATCTGAAAAGTGGATTCAAAATGTGTCAGACTGTAAAAGTACTTATCACTTGCCAAAAAAAAGAGTAGTAAGTGTGCTTTCAAATTGGCAAAGAAATTTCGTTTTCTGACTAATATGAAAACATGACTCTGTGTGCAAAGAGGAATTACAGGCAGAGATTTATTGCGTATTGCTCTGGTAATTTTACAGTTGCATAAGTAGGAAAGGGGGAGCTATTTTTTTGTGCAGAAGCAGACTCTTAGCACACACCCAGCTGCTTATCCTGTGGAATCATGCACAGTATTCACAACCGAGTGGGGTTTGAGGTTGCAGTCAGTAATGCAAATACATTCAGCATCACTAAGGCTGGTTGCCCTTGCTGGAGTGTAGTCAGTCACCCAGGTTACACATGTTGCTGGTCTCAAAAAGCTGTTTGGACATGTGCTTTTTTGAGAATCTGAAAAGTGGATTAGAAATGTGTCAGATTGTAAAAGTACTTATCTTTTGCCAAAAAAAAGAGTAGTAAGTGTGCTTTCAAATTGGCAAAGAAATTTCGTTTTCTGACTAATATCAAACCATGACTCTGTGTGCACACAGGAATTGTTTTTAGATATTTAATTTGTGAAGGTGTTATTGTGATTTTCACTTGTAGGAAAGGGGTACTTAGTATTTTAAGATTTGAAAAGATCATAAAAAATGTAGTAAAATATTTAAATAAAATAAAGAATTTTTTTTTTAGTTTTTTTCAGGTATTGTTGAAGAGCAGTGAACAAAATTTAAGATGCCTACAAAATCCAGACTAAGGAAACACCACAAAAAAAAACTATATTTGAAGACAATTGGAGGACCTAAGTTAGCTGGAGATGCTCATGTTGGGAAAAAGAGAAAGTCTTCTGGTAAGCAGACAAAAGATTTTTTAAAGAACATCTTCAAAAAAAGGAAAAATGTACAAAATGTCTGTACTAGAAAGAATGTTTTAAATAGAAAAGAACAGGAAAAAATTGAGCATTTAGTTAATGCAAATATACCTTCAGGAACAATAAAGATTAACTTAAACAGAAAAACAGCGTTTAAAGAGATACGTAGAAAAATGTTTCTGAGAAGAGTTATGTCCAATTTGATAAAGGATGTGAAGAAATATAAGCAAAAGGGTAAATTTTATAAGAGAAAAAAAGAAATTGAAGCCATTGCAGCTAAGGCATTAGAATTAAAAAGGAAACTATTCATTTTAATTTTGAATAGGATGCGTACATTAGATAAAATGGTTAATGTACTGAAATCACAAACCAAAAGGAAAAGAGAAGTGAAAAGAACAAACTTTTGTAAAGTGTTTTTAGGAGAATGGATGCATAGTTCAAGTAGTGAACCTTTTTTTAATGAAGAGAGTTATTTTCAAAGTAATAGTTTGCTGCATGCAGTTGACACCAGAGGTCGTGCTTACGAAGTGAAAAATGGTTGTATAATGGAGAAGGAGAAAATGGTTCCAAGAGATGAGGTACAAGTGATGGCGGATGAGGCTATGGGGAGACGTCCTAAAGCCCCAGTGTACACTTGGAATTGTAGTAGTATTTGCACTGTGCGTCAGGAATCTATTGATAAATTTCGTGAGTTTCTAAGAGAATATAGTAAAAAAAGTGTAAAACAGAAGATTAAGGTGCTTCAAAGTCTAGATCCATGCAGAGTGAGAGAGAATACTGGTTTGCAGGGTCATTCTCTGGCTTGTCTATCTAGAAAAGTGTGTAAAAGTGTTTTTCATCATTTTAGGATGCTGGCTGTTCATCATACTGAAATGAGAAAGTTTGTGAGACGGTTGTATTTTGCTAAAAGTCCAGCAATAAAGTTAGATGAATTGAATAGGGCTCTGTTCCGTGGATCGGTATCAGATGTAGAGAAGGTTATTGATGAAATTCAGTTTTGTTACTTTGGTCCTGAACAAGACAGTGCAGAAAAGGACACAGTAAATGAGGAAGAAGTGGAAGAGAATGTAGAACCCTCTGTAAGTAAGACATTTAATGATCACATAACAAAATTTGCAATAATCGCTAATGAAAGACCAGATATTACTTGTATTTGTTGCCGCAGAACTCATTATAGAAAACAAACCAGGTATGTTGATCTCTACAGAAAAAGTGAAAATGAAGATAATTATAAGTGGAAGGATTTTTCCACATATATATTTCTTGAAAATTGTTTTGAATTGGGTGAAGATCAGCGTATTTGTAAATACTGTTACAACAAATTAGAAGAAAATAGAATGCCGACCAGAGCTGTACATAATAATTTAGAATTGGATGCTATTCCTGCCGAACTTTCTGAATTAAATACATATGAGTCTATACTTATTCAATGTGTTCATCCGTTCCAGACCATAGTGCATATGGAGCCAAAAACTGGTAAATTACCTCCTTCAGATTTAGTAAGAGGTTTAAAAGGAAGAGTGGTGTATTTGCCCTTGGATTTGAAAAAAAATATGGAAACTATTGATGCGGATACTTTGGAAACTGAACCATTAGTTATTCTGGTTAATGGTGTACCTACAAAGAATAAGAAGATTTGGCAGGAGCTGGTAGATGTGCGGAAAGTACAAAGAGCAAATTTGTATTTGAAAAGGAATAACAAATGGTATGAATCAATTTATATAGAAGAAGAAGAAGAAGAAGATTTACAAGAAGACACAGAAACACCAACTGGACAAATTGAAAAAGTGGACAAGTCAAAGGAAGAAGAAATTTATGAACATTTTAGCATACATCCTCTTCATTCAAAGGAAGTTATGGGAGACAATATTGATCTGTTTCAGATGAAGCAAGCAAAAGGAACTCCTGTGAGTGTATGGGAGGAGAGCTTGGAAGCTCGATGTTTTCCCCAGCTGTTTCCAACAGGAAAAGGAGGACGATACGATGAACGTCCAGAACAGATTCCAGCTTCTGAGTATCGGACTACAAGACTATATGCAGAAGATCCAAGATTTCGACAAAGTATTCCTTATTTATTCCATCTTTTATTTGAAAGCGACTTGTCTGCATTATCATATGCAGTAAATCACATTTTAAAAAGTTGAGTACATTTACAAAATGTGTCTGCTAAGGATTTTATGGAGAAAGTGCAGCACCGAGATGATCATTTGGAAACACAACTGATCAATCTGATGGCTTGTCAGCGTGGGACAAATGAATATTGGTACCGACGCCATGGTGAATTAAAATGCATGTTACGAAATTTAGGAACACCAACATGGTTCCTTACTCTAAGCTGTGCTGAGTACGCTTGGGATGATTTACTGGATTTTCTATGAGAGGCAAATTCAAACATTAAAAACATTGAATACAAGACAGCTGGAGAACTGTGCTCATTGGATCCGGTTAATGTTTGCAGATATTTCAATCATAGATTTGAGGCTATGATGTCCTTCATCTGCAATAAAAAAAATCCACCTCTTGGAGAAGTAGAGGATTTCTTTTGGAGAAAAGAGTACCAGGCAAGAGGTGCTCCTCATATTCATATGCTGTTGTGGATCAAGGATGCCCCAAAGTTTGGAACAGATACTGATGAAGCAGTGTTATCTTTCATTGAAGAATATGCAACATGTGCTATACCAAAAAGCACAGAAGAGAAAAAGTTAAAGGAGCAAGTTTTACGTTTCCAAAGTCATCGGTGTGGAAAATACTGTCGACGGAAATACAAGAGCAAAGATAAATACTACACTAAATGTCGATTTGGATTTCCTAGACCTGTTTTTTCAAATGGAAGAGTAAACAGTTTTATGTCATCTGTGAGACATACTATTACAAGAAAATCACCTAAGAATACCTACAACCTTAAAAGAAAAGAAGAATCAAAAAATATAAAGGACTACAACCCAGTCATTTTATCCATGTGGAATGCTAACATGGATATACAGTATGTAGCTGACAATGCCATTGCCGTTGCTCGATATGTAACTTCTTACATTACTAAATCAGAAAAAACTGAATTGAAGGAAATGTGGGAAGAGATTTCTCACGAGAAGACTGTCAGTAAGAAGCTGTACAGTTTCAGTTTAAAGATGTTATCGCATCGAGAAATTGGATCCTACGAATGTTCAGATAGGTTATCTTCTGCAAGTCTCTACTCGAAATCAAGAAGAATAATTTGGGCAAGTTTAGGCCTTGCAGCAATGAGAAATCGGGTACTGAAATCTGTTGGAGAAATTGAATATTTGGCCGAGAATGACCCAGAAAGTACAGATATTTTGAAATCAAACATGTTGGACACATATTATCCCAAGAGAAGTCATCATCTGGAGAACATGTGTCTCTATGAAGTGCTGCAGAACTACATTTATTCACGGAAAGCCGCAGAAGACATCAACAATGGAAAATATAAAGTCATTGGTGAGGAAGGGTGTTTGGTGAAGCAAACAAAAGGAAGTTTGATAAATCACAGGAAGCTGAGTTGCGACACTACTGACAAAAAGGAATTTTACTACTTGGCTCTTTTACAGCTGTTTAAACCATGGCGTACAGAGGACGAACTACTGGGAGAATTTCAAAGCTATGAAGATTCATTTAATGCTTGCAAAGACAGCATACAATGCAGTACATTCACAACTTATGTGGAAATGTTAAATGAAGAAATTGAACAGGAAACTACAATTGCAGCTGAAGTAGCTAGAGACAGTTCTCAAGACAGCCAAAGTTCAGGAACACTCAGTCAAGATCCCCTAGGACAACCAATCATTGAAAATGAAGCTGCAATAGCCATGAATGAAGTGGAAACGGCTATGAATCAAGCTCAAGAAGAACTTATAGACTTACCAAATTTGGAAAGACAACTGAATGAAGAGCAGCAACAAATTTATGAAGAAATCAGAAACAAAATTGATCACGGATTACTACATGAAAAAAAAGAGTGCTCATGCACATCATTTCATCTAATCAGGATGTATGTAAGCGGACAAGCTGGAACTGGAAAAAGTTTCCTAATAAAAGTCATCAGAAGCTACCTACAGCAAAAAACGGATTCTACTTTGTCTTGTGTGGTTACTGCTCCAACTGGGTTAGCAGCATATAACATAAAAGGAATCACCTTACATCGTTTGCTAATGTTACCAGTGGAGCATGAGAACAAAATACAATACCACAAGCTAACTGGAGAAGCATGCTTGGAAGTTTCAAGAGTATTGAAGAAGATGCAAGTTCTCATTATTGATGAGGTGAGCATGGTATCAAACTTAATGCTTGCCTTTGTGCATTTAAGAATGCAGCAAACTCTAAGGACAGACTATGACGTGTTATTTGGTGGAAAACATGTCATAGTTTTTGGGGATCTTCTACAGCTTACTCCAGTTAAAGGACAACCAGTGTTTAATACTGTGACACATGAAGACACAAAGAAGTCATTGGGAAGCATCGGTAATGCAAATATTTGGTCCTTCTTTCAGTACAAGGAACTTACTACTAATATGAGACAAGCAAACAATGAAGAATATGGAAGTATTCTGAAAGATATCAGAATTGGACTACTCACTGAAGCTGGCACAAAAGCATTACAGAGTCGGTTGCTACATAATTTTTTTCCAAAGGAAGAAATAGTTGCAGAGAAGATATACAAGAACATTGCAGAAAAGAAAAGTATAATCTGCTTAATGCCAACTCTACGTGAATGCTCAATATTCAATGAGGAGCTTTTGAAATTGGAAAAGGAAGATATCAGGAAATTGGAAGCAGTGGACAAAATTCAGGATGGAAGAATTACTATCACATTAACAGGCAAACTGAAAAATAAATTGGATTCACTAGAGAAGAACATTTCCAAAACTGCTGGATTATAAAAAAATCTATATGTTTGCATGAACTGTAGAGTATTTTTAAGGAGAAATTTGGATGTTGAAAAAGGTTTAGTTAATGGAGCTATGGGAAGAGTTGTGGGTTTTATTAATTATCAGAAAAAAGATGGAATTGAATGTTTAAAAATAAAATTTGATCAGATAGAAGAAGTTATAGACATTTGTCGTTGTACAGTTCGTTTTATGCTTGTGAAAGACTTATATGTACAAAGGAAACAGTTTCCGTTTTCTCTAGCATATGCTGTAACTATTCACAAGTCTCAAGGATTGACTGTAGATTGTGCATTTGTAAACATTGGTTCAACTGTGTTCAAAGAAGGTATGGCTTATGTAGCTTTGTCACGAATGAAAACATTATCTGGTTTATTCATGATAGACTTTGATGATTCAAAAGTTAGTGCTGATGCAAATTGTGTAAAGGAGTACAATAGATTAAGAAGAACCTATGCTCCTCATTTAGGTCAGTATACTGTGTTAGAGAAACGTGTAGTTTCTCGTAAAAGGAGAAATGAGAATATCTGTAATGAGGATGTAGAGAGGAGAAAAAAAAAGAGGAGTGATGTAATTGCAAGCAAAAAGAAAAAGGAAAATGAAGAAGAGGTTGTAGGATGTCATTTTGAAAATAGCTCTGGTGTCAACTGCTACGCTAATGTAGTGCTGAATGTTGCATTTTATCTGGAAAGTTTGCAAGAGCAGATAATAGTAAATCAGAGAAAAAGATTCTGTTCTGAGTTGAGTCTCCTTTTTCAAAAGCTGAGTAATGATAAAACTCAAATAGAAAGTGCTACTGAAATTAGAAAACTTTTAGATGTATGTTCAGGACGAACACAGTTTTCTCAAAATGTACAGCAAGACGCACAGGAATTCTTGATGTATTTTCTTCAGGTACTGGAAGAAGAAGGGGTTCCCATTGAAAATATGTTTGGTGTCTCTTATAAATGGGAACATAGTTGTGAAAACTGTTACAATACATGTGGCTCTAATGTTGATTCTGAAAGGTTTATTTATTTAACATTGCCAGACAGTAAAACAGTCACTTTTGCTAAATTAATTAAAGATGCTAATCATAGCATGGAATGCGGTGAGTGTAAATCTGAAATGGTTTCAACGTTAATTTTAAAGGAATACGGGCAGTATGTAATTTTAATGATGCAACGATGTAAAGCTGATGGTTCAAAATTAGATACTTTAATAAAGAAGTTTACAGGACAGCAATTATCAATTTCAGGAAAAACTTTTGTAACAGTTGCAATAATTTTCCATGAAGGACCTACTGTTACTTCTGGACATTACACAGTTTATCTTAAATGTGAAAAAGGCTGGACACTGTGTAATGATTCCCAATTGATTTTCAAGCAACGTTTGCCTTTTGATTTAGCAAATTCCTATCTAATCTTCCTGAAACCAAAATTTTAGAGAGGCTTGGCAAGATCTGTACAAAACAATTTTACCATTTTATTGGATTACCATTGGAATTTTCAAAAAAAAAGATTTTTCAAATTATCATTTGGCCTAAAGGAAAGGTAACCAATTGTATTGTGGACTTATATAATTCTTAATTAATGTTTCGGAAAACAACATTTTAGAGAGAATCGGTAACATCTGTACAATTTAAATTTTTGTATTTTATTGGATTACCGTTGGAAATTTAATCAAAAAAAGATTTTTAAAATTACCATTTGGCCTAAAGGAAAGGTATCCAATTGTATTGTGGACTTAATTAAATCCTAATTAATCTTTCGGAAACCAAAATTTTAGAGAGAATCGGTAACATCTGTACAATTTAAATTTTGAAATTTTATTGGATTATCGTTGGAAATGTAATCAAAAAATAATTTCAAAAATTAACATTTGGCCTAAAAGAAAGGAAACTAGATGTATTGTGGATTTATTTGAGATATTATTTTTGAGATTATGCTTCTGTAAGAAAATTGTCAGACGGTATTTTTTAGAAATAGTTTTTGTTATTAGATGATATTTTTAATGAATAATATTTTGCATTTCGATAATGTTATGTTTAACTGAGAAGAGATTCTGGGCTTTTTTTAAACAATCTTTGAGATTGTTATTTTTTTTTTGCCCGCTGTTAAGTGATGAATGCAATTGCTTTCACGATTTATAGTGAAATGCAATATATTCTGAAAACAGCAAAAAAAAGGCAAAAAATTGTTTTTGGAAAATATGTAAATATGTGTACTGTATTATAAAATGTTTTATTAAATATTAATACTTTTTTCGTTTTTTTCAGATTGAGAAAGAAAATTTTCGAAAACTTGAACCATTTTTATAGCAATTAAAATTTAATTTTAATTAATAAATAATTTTTTGAGTGGGTATGGTAAGTCAGAAATTCATGGTCCCTTTTTCCACTTCTCCACAATCACATTTTCAGTTTTTCATTGTAATCTCTCAAGGACCTTGTAATGTGATAATTGATTTTTAGTGTTTTTTTAAAAAAAAAAAAATATTACGCGAACTGTACGCGTTCGGTAAAAAAAAATCTAAAAAAAGTTTAAAAAAATTTATAAAAAAAAGTTGAAAGGTACGGTTGGCTCTTAAAAGAGCCGTTGTGTTCGTACAGGGACAGAGGAAAGAAAGAATGGGAATATTAGTCGGTAGGACAAATGTGCTGGTCTATTTTATTGTTAACTAGGACAACACTGGTCTCCCTATTAGGGGTGGGCGGAACTTGCGTAATCGCGTCACGCAAATCTCCGCGAAACGGTAAAAAATCTCCGCGAACACGCAGAAATTCCGCGAACACGCGTAGTTGCTTGTTCGCGATGCTTTTTCCTGTTCACAATTGCTGTTTGCGTGCTCGGGGAGAAATATCTCGCGAACACGCATTTTAAGAACGCGAACAAGCAAAAAATTTCGCGAAATCGCGGAAAGCAGAATTTTGGGCAATTTCGCGGTCTCCGCGGAACGCGAAATTACCCAAATTCCGCAAATTCCGCGAGCGGAACGGAATTTACCGTCCAGGCCTACTCCCTATGAGCAATTAGACCATAACAAGTGGCGCACCGCATTGTAACCCTCGCAAACCGATGGTTAGTTTCCAGAGGACCAGAAAAAGGAGATGCTCCCCCCACAGATGAAGGGCTCAGCTGACCTGCCGAGGATGGACTCGGCCCTGCAGACGATGGACCAGGCTGAGCTGCTGTGGATGTGCTTGGTTGAAAAAAAAAAAAAGGGAAAAAAAGATTCACTATGTTATACTACTAAATCTTACCTGTTTAGTTTAAAAAAAAGGTAAAAATAAAAAATATATTGTAGAATTTTTAAAATTTAACTATAGTCTTTAAAGAGGATATAAATTTAAAATAAAAATATGTAAAAAACATTGCAAAAAAAAATAAATAAATAAAAGGTAAATATAAGAATTAGCATTTAAAAAACCTTGCAAATTCACTGAAAAAACCATGGGTTTCACACACGTTATAGTTAGGAATTAGCATTTAAAAAACCTTAGAAATTCAATGAAAAAACCAAAGGTTTCACACATGTTATAGTTAGCTGGACATTTCACTCGTAAAAAACCAATGAAATTCCCCCGTTATAGTTAGTTCAGCTAACTATAACTCGCGCGCCCGCAATGCACTGCTGATGACGTCACATATTACATCACTCATGACATGGTCAGTGACATCAATCATGACATCACTGATGACATCTCAAATGACATCACTGATGACATCACCGATGACATCATCCAGTGAATGTGTGTATTTCTGAAAATTAAATATGTTTTATATATGTATATCTCAAGGACGATGGAAGAATAAATGGATACATAAGTGTCTAAATGGATAATTTGTTTTTGAAAAATTGATTGTGTAACTGACTGATTAAGTGTTTCATAGTGAATACATGGCTTACTGAGTAATGTTTAAATATGTAAATATCTGTATCAGTCTCTCACTTTGTGTATAAGTGGCTGCATGGGTTGGTGAGTAGCTACATGGGTGTCTATATAGGTTATTAGTTGTTTTTTGGAGTATCAGTCTGAGTGTCTGCATGGTTCGGTGGGGGGTATTACGTAGTGCATAGGTGCATGAATGAGTGACTCACTGTTTGTATGTGTTGAAGACAGCATGTGTGCAGGACTGTATGGGTGGATGAGTGTGTGTATGGGTGTGTTAGTGAGTGAATGACTGTCTCAATAGTGTCTTTATGAGTAACTACATGTCTTTTAAACTAGTATATGTGACTATTGGTGTATATAAGTGAGTATATGTGAGAGAGAGAGATTGAAAGAGTTCCTGTATGAATAAGTATGTGTTTCTATAAGTGACTGTTTAAAAGACTAAGTATGTGTAAGTTTCCGTAGAAGTAAGTGTGGTGGTGTGTGTATAACTGTATATGCAAATAAATGTATGTTTGATTCTTTATTAGCATGAGTGACTTTGTGTGTGAGTAACTCTATGGATGAGTGGCATTGTGTAACAGGATGTATAGGTGTATGAGTACATATGATGAGTGAGTACATGTATGAGTGACTGTATAGGACTGTTGGTGAATGAGTGGATGTGTATGTGGATCTTAGAATTACTGAAGAGGTTGTTGTAACTGGTATTGGAATGTCCATTGTTTTGAAAATTTTAGTCTCTATTTTTGAATGTGTGTATCAAAGGTTATATTAGGATGAGAGGAGGTCTGCCACTCTATCACAAGGATGATGTCATCGGTGATGTCATCAGTGATGTCATTTGAGATGTCATCAGTGATGTCATGAGTGATGTCACTGACCATGTCATGAGTGATGTAATATGTGATGTCATCAGCAGTGCATTGCGGGCGCGCGAGTTATAGTTAGCTGAACTAACTATAACGGGGGAATTTCATTGGTTTTTTACGAGTGAAATGTCCAGCTAACTATAACATGTGTGAAACCTTTGGTTTTTTCATTGAATATATATATATATACATATATATATATTCATATATATATATATATTCACTGAAAAAACCATAGGTTTCACACACGTTATAGTTAGGAATTAGCATTTAAAAAACCTTGCAAATTCAGTGAAAAAACCATAGGTTTCACACATGTTATAGTTAGCTGTACATTTCACTCGTAAAAAACCAATGAAATTCCCCCGTTATAGTTAGTGCAGGCAACTATAACTCACGCGACCGCAATCCTCTGCTGATGCTAATACTGTATTTAGACACTTATTTGCCCATGTCTTCTTCCATTAAATTTTAGCTATACATATATTACAAATATTTTTTTTTCATAAAGACACATATGTCATCAGCAGAAGATTGCGGTCGCGTGAGTTATAGTTGCCTGCACTAACTATAACGGGGGAATTTCATTGTTTTTTTATGAGTGAAATGTACAGCTAACTATAACATGTGTGAAACCTATGGTTTTTTCAGTGAATTTGCAAGGTTTTTTAAATGCTAATTCCTAACTATAACGTGTGTGAAACCTATGGTATTTTCAGTGAATTTGTACGTTTTTTTAAATGCTAAGTTACTTTACGCCATTCGTGGCGTGCGCGCCCAGTTAACGCAGTTCGTTGCGTGCGCGCACGGTGAGCACGCGGTGCGCTTCGCGCACCGCGCGCCCACTTTATGCAGTTAGTGCCGTGCACGCACGGTGGTCACGCGGTGCGCTGCGTGCACCGCGTGCCCACGTTATGCGGGATGGGCCATGTACGCACGATGCGCTTCGCGCACCGTGCGCACATGGGGGACATATTATGCGCATCTTTGAGAAATGTATTCTTATTAATTTCATATCTCTAATAAGCCATGCACAAATGGTGCCCTTCGGTCACCATTTGCACACGGGGTGGGGAAATGGTGGATGATTATTTTTTAAAAAATTTTTTTACCGTACGCGTACGTTAAGCGTACTCGCCGATTTTCCGAAAAAAAAAAAAAATCTTTTTTTTTGGGGCTTGGGGGGTTTTTGGGGACCCCTATATCATAGATGGTTGGATAGGATCTGAAGAAACTGCCCCTTTAGACATTTTTGGGCTTCATTTTTGCTGCCCAACTCTGAGAGCGAGAGAGAAAATGGCGGCCGCCGCTTCCTGGTTTCGACCGATTCGAATGTTTACTAAGATCTAAGAGCCAATCAGAATCGCGCTTGCGCACGTCACCGTACGTGTACGGTAAGCGCACCGTAAGCTGGCTCAGATATATATATTGATTTAACCCCTTCAGCGCGGTGGGAATTCCCCCGCGGTGCTGAAGGGTTCGAGCGCGGGCGGGGCCATGACGGAACGGTTCCGTCATGAGCACAGCTCAACCGATGCTCATGACGGAACCGTTCCGTCATGAGCATGGAAGGGGTTAAAGGCTATTTTCTCAGAATCTACTGAACAGATTTACACCAAACCTACAAAAGGCACTTCCTTGACCTGAGGACTACCTCTCTGCCAAATTTCAAGTAATTCTGTTCAGCCGTTCGGGCTGTAGCTGTGTCTAAAGGTCCTATGGAAAAATGCATGGGAAAAACGCATTTTGGGACCCCCCTTTTATCTCAGCCCCCGCTTGACGAATCCCCCCGAGACTTTCAGGGTAGGAGCGGAGCGTAGCGCCCCACCTATTTTGAAAAATTTGCGAGGATTCGTCGACCGGCGCCACAGTTATTCAAAATAGAATGTTGCGGTTTTCCTATGGAAACGTGGTCCTAACTATAACTACCTACTGGCGACCGCCAGTAGGTAATATATATATATATATATATTCAGTGAAAAAACCATAGGTTTCACACATGTTATAGTTAGCTGGACATTTTACTCGTAAAAAAACAATGAAATTCCCCCGTTATTGTTAGTTCAGCTAACTATAACTCGCGCGCCCGCAATGCACTGCTGATGACGTCACATATTACATCACTCATGACATGGTCAGTGACATCACTCATGACATCACTGATGACATCTCAAATGACATCACTGATGACCTCACTGATGACATCATCCAGTGAATGTGTGTTTTTCTGAAAATTAAATATGTTTTATATATGTATATCTCAAGGTCGATGGAAGAATAAATGGGTATATTACTGTCTAAATGGATGATTTCTTTTTGAAAAATTGATTGTGTAACTGACTGATTAAGTGTATCATAGTGAATACATGGCTTAGTGAGTAATGTTTAAATATATAAATATCTGTATCAGTCTCTCACTTTGTGTATAAGTGGCTGCATGGGTTGGAGAGTAGCTACATGGGTGTCTATATAGGTTATTAGTTGGTTTTTTGAGTATCAGTATGAGTGTCTGCATGGTTCGGTGGGGGGTATGACGTAGTGCATAGGTGCATGAATGAGTGACTCACTGTTTGTATGTGTTGAACAGAGCATGTGTGCAGGACTGCATGGGTGGATGAGTGTGTGTATGGGTGTGTTAGTGAGTGAATGACTGTCTCAATAGTGTCTTTATGAGTAACTACATATGTTTAAAACTAGTATATGTGACTATTGGTTTATATATGTGAGTATATGTGAGAGTGAGAGATTGAAAGAGTTCCTGTATGAATAAGTATGTATTTCTATAAGTAATTGTTTAAAAGACTAAGTATGTGTAAGTTTCCGTAGAAGTAAGTGTGGTGGTGTGTGTGTATAACTGTATATGCAAGTAAATGTATGTTTGATTCTTTATTGGCATGAGTGACTATGTGTGTGAGTAGCTCTATGGATGAGTGGCATTGTGTAACAGGATGTATAGGTGTATGAGTACATATGATAAGTGAGTACATGTATGAGTGACTGTATTGGACTGTTGGTGAATGAGTGGATGTGTATGTGGATCTTAGAATTACTGAAGAGGTTGTTGTAACTGTTATTGGTATGTCCATTGTTTTGTAAATTTTAGTCTCTATTTTTGAATGTGTGTATCAAAGGTTTTATTAGGGGAAGAGGAGGTCTGCCACTCTATCACAAGGATGATGTCATCAGTGAGGTCATCAGTGATGTCATTTGAGATGTCATCAGTGATGTCATGAGTGATGTCACTGACCATGTCATGAGTGATGTAATATGTGACGTCATCAGCAGTGCATTGCGGGCTCGCGAGTTATAGTTAGCTGAACTAACTATAACGGGGGAATTTCATTGGTTTTTTACGAGTAAAATGTCCAGCTAACTATAACATGTGTGAAACCTATGGTTTTTTCACTGAATTTCTAAGGTTTTTTAAATGCTAATTCCTAACTATAACGTGTGTGAAACCTATGGTTTTTTCACTGAATTTCTAAGGTTTTTTAAATGCTAATTCCTAACTATAACGTGTGTGAAACCCATGGTTTTTTCAGTGAATTTGCAAGGTTTTTTAAATGCTAATTGTTTTTTTTTTCTTCTATTTTTTTTAACATATTTTAATTTTAATTTTCTTACCTTTTATAAAGACTATGGTTAAATTTTTAAAATTCTTTAAAATGTTTTTTTTTAATATATTTTTTAAAATAAACATGTAAAATTTATTTGCAGCACTTTTTTTTTTTTTTTTATTATTTTTTTAGTACGCATACCGTAAGCTTACGGTAAGCGTACGGTTTACGCAACGCCCGTAATTTTTCTACGCTGCTTGCGTATAGTTACGCAATTTGCTTAGCCGCGCGTACTCCGCGTGGGACGCGTGCGCGCGTACGCTACACGCGCACGTTACGCGGAAGTGTCGGGTAGTGTCTGTTATGCGCATGCGCGCAAGCGCGTGTCTTTTTTACGCGCATGCGCACTTTTGACGTAAGCGTACCGTAAGCGTACCGTAAGCGTACGGTAGGTCATGTGATCATGAAACACAACTTTTGATTGGTTGAAACTACTTTCAGTTCTAGAACTCTCCTACACCACACCCATTCCTCTCATTTCTGCTTGTGATCCCTTAGGAGAAGGAGCTGGGTTGTCTTTGTGATACGATGGCAGAACAGCAGAGCTCTTCTGAGAGTGAGGCTAGCACTAGCAGCACTGTTTTGAGGCAGAGAGCGAGGAAACAAAAGCCCTCTTATGTATGGGATTATTTTACTTTTCCTGAAGGCCAGCAAAAGGTGAATGCACCCTTAGTAACTTGCAAGCTGTGTCAGCGAGTACTTTCAAGAGGTAATCCTGACAGGAAGTATTCCTTTGGGAATCATACCATGAAGAGACACCTCAAGGATGTACACAGAAGGACACATGGTCATCTTTTTGGAGGTAACTCTTCAGAAAGACAAGCAAGTACATCCACAGCAGCTCAGCCTGGACCATCATCTGCAGAGCTGACTCCTTCTTCTGCAGGTCAGGTGAGCCCTTCATCTGTGGGGGGAGCATCTCCTTTTGCTGGCCCTCTGGAAATGAACCCTCGATTTCGGAGGGTTGATATTCGATGCGCCTTTTGTCAAGATCTAATTTGCCATAGGGAGACCAGTGTTTCCCTAGTGAACAACAAAATAGATCAGCACACTTGTCGCTTTGAATAATTTTCCCATTCT
Source organism: Triturus cristatus (assembly GCF_964204655.1). NCBI lineage: Eukaryota > Metazoa > Chordata > Amphibia > Caudata > Salamandridae > Triturus > Triturus cristatus. Next base: position 1,372,140,605 of record NC_140589.1, read on the forward strand.
TTCTTTCCTCTGTCCCTGCATGAACACAACGGTTCTTTTAAGAGCCAACCTTATCTTTCATCTTTTTTTACATATGTTTTTAAAAACTTTTTTTTTTTTTTTTTTACCGTACGCGTACGGTGCGCGTAACTTTTTTTTTTTTTAAAAAAAACACTAAAAATCAATTATCACATTACAAGGTCTTTGAGAGTACAATTATTATTATTGACTTACCATACCCACTCAAAAAAATATTTATTCATTTGTTTTTTTTAAAAATTGCTTTAAAAATGGTTCTCTGCCTGTAATTCCTATTTGCACACAGAGTCATGTTTTCACATTAGTCACAAAACGAAATTTCTTTGCCAATTTGAAAGCACACTTACTGCTCTTTTTTTTTGGCAAGTGAAAATCACTTTTACAGACTGACACATTATGAAACCACTTTTTTGATTTTTTTAAATGCACATGTCCAAACTGCTTTTTCAGACCACCACCATGTGTAACCTGGGTGGCTGCCTACATTCCAGCAAGGGCAACCAGCCTTAGTGATGCTGAATGTATTTGCATTACAGACTGAAACCTGAAAACCCCACTCGCTTGTAAATACTGTGCATGATTATACATGGCAAGCAGATGGGTGTGTGCTAAGAGTCTGCTTCTTCCCCAAAAAAATTGCTCCCCCTTTTTCCTACTAATGCAACTGTGAAATCACCAGAAAAAAACGCAATAAATCTCTGCCTGTAATTCCTATTTCCACACAGAGTCATGTTTTCACATTAGTCCCAAAACGAAATTTCTTTGCCAATTTGAATGCACACTTACTGCTCTTTTTTTTTGGCAAATGAAAATCACTTTTACAGACTGACACATTATGAAACCACTTTTCAGTTTTTTTTAAATGCACTTGTCCAAACTGCTTTTTCAGACCACCACCATGTGTAACCTGGGTGGCTGCCTACATTCCAGCAAGGGCAACCAGCCTTAGTGATGCTGAATGTATTTGCATTACAGACTGAAACCTGAAAACCCCACTCGCTTGTAAATACTGTGCATGATTATACATGGCAAGCAGCTGGGTGTGTGTGCTAAGAGTCTGCTTCTTCCCCCCAAAAATCGCTCCCCCTTTTTCCTACTAATGCAACTGTGAAATCACCAGAAAAAAACGCAATAAATCTCTGCCTGTAATTCCTATTTCCACACAGAGTCATGTTTTCACATTAGTCCCAAAACGAAATTTCTTTGCCAATTTGAATGCACACTTACTGCTCTTTTTTTTTGGCAAGTGAAAATCACTTTTACAGACTGACACATTATGAAACCACTTTTCAGTTTTTTTAAATGCACATGTCCAAACTGCTTTTTCAGACCACCACCATGTGTAACCTGGGTGGCTGCCTACATTCCAGCAAGGGCAACCAGCCTTAGTGATGCTGAATGTATTTGCATTACAGACTGAAACCTGAAAACCCCACTCGCTTGTAAATACTGTGCATGATTATACAGGGCAAGCAGCTGGGTGTGTGTGCTAAGAGTCTGCTTCTTCCCCCAAAAAATCGCTCCCCCTTTTTCCTACTAATGCAACTGTGAAATCACCAGAAACAAACGCAATAAATCTCTGCCTGTAATTCCTATTTCCACACAGAGTCATGTTTTCACATTAGTCCCAAAACGAAATTTCTTTGCCAATTTGAATGCACACTTACTGCTCTTTTTTTTTGGCAAGTGAAAATCACTTTTACAGACTGACACATTATGAAACCACTTTTTTGATTTTTTTAAAAAGCCCATGTCCAAACTGCTTTTTCAGACCACCACCATATGTAACCTGGGTGGCTGCCTACATTCCAGCAAGGGCAACCAGCCGTAGTGATGCTGAATGTATTTGCATTACAGACTGAAACCTGAAAACCCCACTCGCTTGTAAATACTGTGCATGATTATACAGGGCAAGCAGCTGGGTGTGTGTGCTAAGAGTCTGCTTCTTCCCCCAAAAAATCGCTCCCCCTTTTTCCTACTAATGCAACTGTGAAATCACCAGAAACAAACGCAATAAATCTCTGCCTGTAATTCCTATTTCCACACAGAGTCATGTTTTCACATTAGTCCCAAAACGAAATTTCTTTGCCAATTTGAATGCACACTTACTGCTCTTTTTTTTTGGCAAGTGAAAATCACTTTTACAGACTGACACATTATGAAACCACTTTTTTGATTTTTTTAAAAAGCCCATGTCCAAACTGCTTTTTCAGACCACCACCATATGTAACCTGGGTGGCTGCCTACATTCCAGCAAGGGCAACCAGCCGTAGTGATGCTGAATGTATTTGCATTACAGACTGAAACCTGAAAACCCCACTCGCTTGTAAATACTGTGCATGATTATACATGGCAAGCAGATGGGTGTGTGCTAAGAGTCTGCTTCTTCCCCCCAAAAATCGCTCCCCCTTTTTCCTACTAATGCAACTGTGAAATCACCAGAAAAAAACGCAATAAATCTCTGCCTGTAATTCCTATTTCCACACAGAGTCATGTTTTCACATTAGTCCCAAAACGAAATTTCTTTGCCAATTTGAAAGCACACTTACTGCTCTTTTTTTTGGCAAGTGAAAATCACTTTTACAGACTGACACATTATGAAACCACTTTTTTGATTTTTTTAAATGCACATGTCCAAACTGCTTTTTCAGACCACCACCATGTGTAACCTGGGTGGCTGCCTACATTCCAGCAAGGGCAACCAGCCTTAGTGATGCTGAATGTATTTGCATTACTGAGTCCAACCTCAAACCCTTAAACTATTCTTTTTTTTACCAGTACACCTTAATTTATCGTGAAAACATAGTCCATATTATTTTACATGTTCCTCACATTTAAATTTCTCCCAAAACAGAAAATGATAAACGCAACTTCAACAAAAAGAATTTCCATTTCTATTATTCATTTCTTAATTTACCATATACATCTCCTCTCAAACTCTAACCTCACCTTTAAAATTAGTTAGTTGTGAAAGAAATGTGGCACTCAAACAGCAGATTATCAGAGCCAGGATCTCTGTTCTCTACACCTCTCTCCTCTCAGCAGAACCAGATAATGGCAAACTTTCCCTCTATTTTTCCACACATATACATGTAAGTTTCAAATCTCAGTGCTTCCCCCTTTTTTTCAAATGAAATCACACATTTCTATTGGTTGAAAACCAACCCTTTTCCAAAAGTACCCTTCCCCCAACTTGACTTCTGCCTAGTACCCTTCCCCCAACTTGACTTCTGCCTGCTACCATAGCAACAGCTCATGGAACACTGCTGTGTTGAGTTAGGTCAGAAGTTCGCCACACAATGTTTCAATTCCACAGAGCAAGAGTGCTTGACTTTTCAAACCTAACAGCAAATCCATAGTACTGTTCTTTGGTTACACATTTTTTTTTACCAATACAAAACATGCTTCTATTAATTTACACATACAGCCTAGTTTTTATTCTAGAATGGTATGAAACAGCCAATCAGTTCTTTTTGTTTTGAAAAAAATATGTATGCCTCCATTTCCAAACTGTCTTTCTTTTCATATTGCCATTCTACTGAAAGACACCTCCTGAGTGCATCCAGTTCTCCTTTGAAGATGTTCACAGTGTGGATTGTAGGGCACAGCTATGTCTTCTGGAGTGAAAAGTTTGCAGAGAAAACAGGTATGGTGAGAGACCTTGCTTTGCCAAATGTAGACATTAAATGGATTGGTCAGAGAGGGTTAAAGTGGCACCAATTGATGCCATTGGTGAAATCCTTCATTCAAATCCAACACCCTGACCTCATAATAGTGCACTGTGGTGGCAATGACCTAGGCACTTTGACTGGGGTAGGTCTGGAAATGCTTATGAAGGACACCTTTGCACAACTGTTTACACTTTTCCCTAAAACTGCCTTTGTGTTTTCCAACATATGCCAAAGGCAAAAATGGAACTGGTCCAATCATTTCTGTCCGCAGATTGACAAAGCAAGAAAGCACGTCAACAAATCTGTTTCTGCTTTCCTCCGTGACTATGGTATGGGTGCCATTTACCACAACAACTTGCGTTATGACATGCAAGACATTTATAGAGGAGATGGTGTGCACTTCAATGATGAAGGGAACAGAGTCTTCCTCTTGAACCTTAGACTCTGCATCGGTACTTACTTGTAGGTACCACTTAAAAAATGACTTCATAAACACAACAGCTCTTTTTAGAGCTCCCTAATATCTAAACTCTTAAATCTGCTTTTCATTTATTTATTTTTATTTTTTTTTACCGTACGCTTACCGTAAGCTTACCGTACGCGTACCCCGTGATTTTTTTTAAAATCAATAAATGTTTTTTTTGTACTTTTCTGTCCTTCTTTGACCCCCTTACAAATGTTAGGGGGTCTGTAACTCTCCTCATTGCCCCCTTTCCTTGTTTTCACTCTTTTTTTTCAGAGTGAAATACACAAAATGGCGGCCGCCGCTTCCTGGTTTCGACCGATTCGAATGTTTACTAAGATCTAAGAGCCAATCAGAATCGCGCTCGCGCACGCCACCGTACGCTTACCGTAAGCGTACGGTAAGCGTACCGTAAGCGGGCTCAGATATATATATTGATTTAAAGGCTATTTTCTCAGAATCTACTGAACAGATTTACACCAAACCTACAAAAGGCACTTCCTTGACCTAGGGACTACCTCTCTGCCAAATTTTGAGTAATTCTGTTCAGCCGTTCGGGCTGTAGCTCGTTCTAAAGGTCCTATGGAAAAATGCATGGGAAAAACGCGTTTTGGGACCCCCCTTTTATCTCAGCCCCCGCTTGACGGATCCCCCCGAGACTTTCAGGGTAGGAGCGGACCGTAGCGCCCCACCTATTGTGAGAAATTCGCGAGGATTCGTCAACCGGCGCCAAAGTTATTCAAAATAGAATGTTGAGGTTTTCCTATGGAAACGTGGTCCTAACTATAACTACCTACTGGCGACCGCCAGTAGGTAATATATATATATGTATATACACTGAAAAAAACCATAGGTTTCAGGCATGTTATAGTTAGAAATTAGCATTTAAAAAACTTAGAAATTCACTGAAAAAACCAGTGATGTCACTGACCATGTCATGAGTGATATAATATGTGACGTCATCAGCAGTGCATTGCGGGCGCGCAAGTTATAGTTAGCTGAACTAACTATAACGGGGGAATTTCTATGGTTTTGTACGAGTGAAATGTCCAACTAACTATAACGCCCTTGAAGCCTATGGTTTTTTCAGTGAATTTCTAAGGTTTTTTAAATTCTAATTTCTAACTATAACGTGCCTGAAACCTATGTTTTTTTCAGTGAATTTCAAAGGTTTTTTAAATGGTAATTTCTAACTATAACGTGCCTGAAACCTATGAATTTCTAAGGTTTTTTAAAGGCTAGTTTCTAACTATGCCTACAGAGGTAGGACATTTGAAGAAAGAAGAAAAAATGCACAGAAAGAAGCAAAAGAAATGCAGAGAGAAGCAACAGAAGTCCTCAAACACGCAGAAAAGTGCAGGAAGAAGCAAGACATGTGCAGAAAGAACCAAAAGAGTAGCAGAAAGAGGCCTTGTTACAAAACCATCCTGTGCCCACAACTTTTTCAAATGGGTACTGGTGTTAACTGACTCTGACTTACCAGGCCTAGAGCCAGTGGTATGCTAAAAGACACTTAGAATACAGTGAAAACACCTACATACACTAGGGAACACTATGCGTTGGGGTACTCCTGTGATTAGCATGACCTCCTCTGTAAGCCCCTAGTACATAATAGGGCAGGGGGATTAAAACTACCTCTTAAAACGCGCCACGGGGTGGGTTTTGCACACTGATGAAGGGAGGGGGGGAGCCTGAGGTGACATGTATGCAAACACGCCCTGTGGGTGTTTTAAGTTGGGGAATAAAGTCCCCTTGAATCCTGAGGGTCCCTGGGGTCCAATTAGCCCACTAGGTACCTCCAGTACGCGCCACAGAGCTGCGTTACAGAGAGGTGTAAAAAGGGGCACAGCGTAGACCACCTCTCTGCAACGCAGCGCAGTGGCGCTTACTGGAAGCACCTGGTGGGCTAGTTGGCCCCCAGGAGCCCTCAGGATTGAAGGGGAATTATTTCCCCAACTTAAAATGGGCCCAGGGCGGGTTTGCACACGTCACCTCAGGCCCCGTCCCCTCCCTTCACCACTGTGTAAACATGCCCTGTGGCCATTTTAATTTGGGAGATTAAGATCCCTTGAATCCTGACGGTCCCTAGGGTCCAACTAGCCCACTAGGTACCTCCAGTAAGTGCCACAGAGCTGTGTTGCAGAGAGGTGTAAAAAGGAGGAAGGCCTCTGAACACCTCTCTGCAACGCAGCTCCCTGGCGCATACGTGGTGAGCTAGTTGGCCCCCAGGGACCCTCAGTATGGAAGGGAATTAATTCCCCAACTTACAATTCGCCAGATGGCCTGTTTGCACACTGGTGAAGGAAGGGGGCAGGGCCTGGGGTATCATGTGTGCAAACACGCCCTGTGGCGCGTTATAAGTTGGTGAATTAATTCCTCTTCAATCCTGAGGGTCCCTGGGGGCCAATTAGCCCACCAGGTACCTCCAGTATGCGCCAGGGAGCTGTGTTGCAGAGAGGTGTAAAAAGGGGCGTGGCCTCTGAACACCTCTCTGCAACGCAGCTCCCTGGTGCATACTGGAGGTTCCTGGTGGGCTAGTTGGCCCCCAGGGACCCCCAGTATTCAAGGGGAATTAGTTCCCCATCTGCAAACACTCCAGGGGGCGCATTTGCAGAGTGCTGTAGGGAGGGGGTGGGGCCTCCGGTGTGATGCCGGTCTTTTTAATTTTTTTATTTTTAAGAAGTGGGCTGTGTGGCCCCCTTATTTTCCTATTTTATTGGCCCTGGGGACCCCATCCCCCAGGGCCTGACCCCTATTTTTTTTAATTGGAAGGGGGCTGCGTGGCCCCCCTCCCGAAGCCATAATCACCCCTGGGACCCCATCCCCCAGGGCATGGCCAGTTTTTATTTTTACATTTATTTCTAGGGGGGCTGCGTTGCACCCCTCCTCAGGCCATTTATGGCCCCGGGGACCCCATCCCCCAGGGCCGGAGTTGTTTTTTAAAATTAATTTATTTTTTAATATTGAGAAGGGGGGCCACGTGGCCCCCCTCCCGGGCCACTTATGACCACATCCCCTGTGGCCGGCCCTATCCGTTGGGGGATCCCCAATCCCCTACGGTCCCGCCGGCTACCGGCGTCCTGCGGGAGCCGGCATTGCTTTTCCACACGGGGAGCTGCTAAGATGCAGCTCCCCAGTGTGGAAAAGCAATCAGCTTTGGTTTTTGGAAGAGAGAACAGGTTTCCTGCTCTCTCTTCCAAAAACCAAAGCAGTTTGCTATGGCAGGGCGTGGCCGCAAGGCTCCCGCCCAGCCATAGCAAACAGCAGTGTCCCAGGGGTGGGCACCCCGGGACACTGAAGGAGCCGGCCCTGGAGGGTGGCGGTCCCCAGGGCCATCACAGGGCTCCGGAGGATTTTTTTTTAAATCGCGGGATGCGCGGAGTATCTGCGGATCCGGCCAAAAAAATGTAATAAAACAAAGTGCGGGCTCCCGTGCTTTGTTATTAATTAGCCCCTGGGTGGGTCAAGTCCCGGGGGCACTCCACCCCCCGGGCCTTTTTTATAAATATTTGCGGGGAGGACATAGCCCTCCCTGCAGCCCCGGGGACCGCCAACCATTGCGGCTCCCGCCCTGTCATTGCAAACTGCTTTGCTTCATTGAAGCGAGAGCAGGCAAACCTGCTCACGCTTCAATGAAGCAAAGCAGATTGCTTTTCCTCATGGGGAGCTGCATGTTAGCATCTTCCCATGTGGAAAAGCAATGTCGGCTCCCGTAAGACGCGGGGAGCCGGCAGGACCGTGGGGGCATTGGGGCTCCCCCCACGGTCCCCAATTTATGAGATAGGCCCCGGGGGATGGGGTCCCCGGGGCAAAGAGTAATTAATGGTAGGAGCCTTTTTTTTCTTATGGAAAAATAAGGAGATGCGTAACTGGCGCGGCGCTCATCGCGGCCCCTAGTGTGCATGCGAGGGATATGCGACTCCAAGCGCGAAAAGCTATGCTGGCTCCCGAAGGTTGCGGGGAGCCGGTGGTACAGTGGGGGCATTGGGGCTCCACCCACGGTCCCCAGCGTATGAGATAGGACCCGGGGGATGGGGTCTCCTGGGCAAATAGTAATTAATGGTAGGAGCCGTTTTATTTTTTACGGAAAAATAAGGAGTCGCTGCACTCAGCGCGGCCCCCTAGTGGGCACGCGAGGGGTATGCGACTCCAATTCACGCTGGGTGGCTCTAAAAAGATCCCTTGCATGTATTGGGAGATTTTTGTAGCTACATGTAAGTGCCAATGCAGAGTCTTAAGTTGTTGAGAAGGACTCTGTTTCCCTTATCTGTGAAATGTACACCATCAGTCCTGTAGATGCCATCCATATTAAAACGTAGATTGTTGCTGTATATGGACCCCATACTATGGTCTCTAAGATAAGCAGAAACAGCTTTATTGACATTTTTTCTAGCTTTCTTAATCTGTGGACAAAATTGATTGGACCTGTTCCATTTCTGTCTTTGGCACATTTTAGATTACACAATGGCAGTTTGGGGAAAATGAAACATCAATTCTGCAAAGGTGTCTTTCATTAGCATTTCCAGAGCTAACCCAGTCAATGTGCCTAGGTCATTGCCACCACAGTGCACAATTGTGAGGTCAGGTGGTTGGAGATGCAAAAAGGATTTAACCAATGGCATCAATTGGTGCCACTTTAATCCTCTCCATTTAATGTCTACATTTTGCAAACCTATGTCTTTGTCAATACCACTGCTTTCAGCATACCTTTTGCACCAGAAAATATAGCTGTGTCCAATAATCCACACAGAAAGCATCTTGAAGGGATTTCTGTAGTTAATCAGAAAATGTCTGCAGCTGAGGTATATATATATATATTCACTGAAAAAACCATAGGTTTCACACACGTTATAGTTAGGAATTAGCATTTAAAAAACCTTGAAAATTCACTGAAAAAACCATAGGTTTCACACATGTTATAGTTAGCTGGACATTTCACTCATACAAAACCATTGAAATTCCCCCATTATAGTTAGTTCAGCTAACTATAACTCGCGCGCCCGCAATCCACTGCTGATGACGTCACATATTACATCACTCATGACATGGTCAGTGACATCACTCATGACATCACTGATGACATCTCAAATGACATCACTGATGACATCACTGACAACATCATCCATTGAGTATGTGTTTCTGAAAAGTTTTAATATGTTTAATATATAGGGAAAGGCCTGTTGAAGAATAAGTGGGTGTACAAGTGTGTAAATGGATGATTTTCTGTGGTGCGTAACTCACTCTATAAGTGAGTCATTAAATGTATCTTACTGCAGACTAGTGACTAAACTGTGTAAATGTCTGTATGTGTCTGTATGTTGGTGTATAAGTGGATGCATGGTTTTGTGAATAGCTATATGAGTGTCTATATGAGTTAATGATTGTTTGTCTGAGTATCTGTATGGGTTCCTGAGTGTTTGTGTGGGTAGGGTGTGTGTTACTCTGTGACTAGATGTGTGAGTGGGTGATTCAGTGGGTGCATGGTTTTAAGAGTGCGTCTGTGATGAACTGTATGGTTGAGTGAGTGTATGTATGGGTGTATTAGGGATTGAATGTATATCTCAGTGGTACATTTGTGACTAACTACATATGTGAAAGGCAGTATATATGCGTGTAAGAGTATATAAGTGGGTAGATGTGAGAGTGTGTGATTGTGAGAGTGACTGTATGGATGAGTGTGTGCTTGTATCAATGATTCTATAAGAGCGTAAGAATGTGGTACTATTTTTATGAGTAAGTGAACTTGAGTGTGTATAACCGCATAGGTGAGTAAATAAGAGTGTGATTATTTGCATGACGGACTAGGTGTGAGAGTACCTCAATGGATGATTGGTGGTGTGTGAGTGTCTATATAGGTGTATAAATGCATATGATAGTCTTGTATGGAGTGACTGTAAGTATGAGGGACTGTACAGGTGAATGAGTGGAGGTGTATGTAGACCTAAGAGTTAATAAGTGGGTATGTAGCTATTGGTATTGGAGTATGTATGGTTTTGAGAATGGAACTCTGAAATTTTGAGTCGGTGTATCAAAGGTTATATTAGGGTGTGAGAAGATGTGGTAATTTGTCACATGATGACGTCATCAGTGATGTCATCAGTGATGTCATTTGAGATGTCATCAGTGTCAAGTCAAGTCAAAACCACTTTATTCGATTATTAAAAATCATAAAAGTATGCTATACAGATACAAGATATAAAAAAAACAAATAATAACAAATATACGTATAAGGATATACAATTTCAATTATAAAATTAAAATTCAAAATTTACCATAACCGTTTAGACAATTAGTACAAATTCAGATTTCAGCTATTAGAGGGGATCAACATCATGTACACTTTTTAGTCTGGCCCTCCTCTCTCTGACAGCTGCTACTAAAAAACTGGCAACACAGAACATAATTAATGGAGACTCTAACAAGTTTAAAAACATTAGAGCTGGCTTACACTGGCTAAAATTCATACTTTTTAACAGAGGAATGATAAACCTTTTCCTGGCATGTTTAAAAAATGTGCAAAAAAACAAGAAGTGCGTGATGTCTTGAGGGGAAAAGTCGTCGCACTTGCAAGGTGCAACATCTTCTAGTGTTCTCCAACCCTCCACATCCCAGAGAACCATGTGTAATTGGTTGAACCGCAATTTGGTTAACAACCATCTGTGGAAAGAGTTAGAAACTATTGATAGATAAAGTGGGGTCCCCGAAGACGGGGTTAACAAAACGTGCGCCCTGACCGATGTTTTACAGATTTCAAATCCCTCTCGCTTCGCCTCCTTTAATTTCTTGAAGTTAGATTTTACCCACTCCAGATCTGCCTTACATAGGGATTCGGGGTTAGAAAAAATGTCTGGTCTCCCCACGTATGCAGCTAGCGTCTCAATATTAGACAGCCACTGGATTTTGTTCCTATAATCTAAACTTAGGCAGTCCTTTAGGATTTTGTGGTTGAGAGAGAGATTCGGATTTAGCCATGTTTTTATCCATAATAATAATGGTGCTAATTTAATGATATCTGTTATATAACCAATCCCAAGTTCCAAATGAACTGAATAGGAAGCTGTTGATTGTGGGAGGCCAAGAAGAGAGCGCAAGAATTTGTTTTCCTCCGTCTGGATCACATCATGCTTGATGTAACCCCAGATTGACGCCCCATACCTAACAATAGAAATAGTTTTGGCCTTTTAAATGGTTAGTATTGCCTCTACTGGTTTCCCACCCAGTATTTTTGCAAAACCTAATACTGCCCCACCAGAGTTTCTCGCGGAGTTTGCCTTTAATAAAAGCTGGGGGGACCAAGAACTATTGTCATCGAAGACTACTCCTAAGTAGGTGAATACTCTCACGCGTGCGATTTCTTCTCCCCCACAAAAAAGGGCTTAACCTAATTTTTTGCCCGGCCCAGTGACATCACGTGTGATTTATTATTATTAACTACCAGGTCCAGGCTTTTCATGAACTCTCCAAACGAGTCCAACAGTTTCTGCAAGGCCAAGGGAGTCCTGGCCAGAAGAGTAGCATCATTCGCGTATAGGAGGACCGGGATCGGGGTACCTCCCATACGCGGAATGTCCAGCGTTGCTAACAGCAGACTATGTTCCAGGGCGTTAATATATAATGTAAATAGCATAGGGGCTAAAATACATCCCTGTCTCACCCCTCTGCTGGATTTAAAACTGGACGTACATTTCCCCTCAGCCGTCATCCTGATGGAGGCGTTTAGGTCTTTATGGAGCTCAGCCAAAAAATACACAAGCGACCTGTCAAGCCCCAATTCCAGCAGCATTGTCCACAGCTTAGACCTATTGACGAGGTCAAAAGCTGTGGACAAATCCATAAGACCCAAATAAATTGAGCCGCTAGCCACCTTGGTATATTTGGCTGTTATTAGGAGAAGGTTCAGGCATTGGTCCTCTGTGCTCCGCCCAGCTCTAAAGCCATATTGGGCGTCTGATAGAATGTTGTTGTCAGAGGCCCACCCCGTTATCCTAGCTAGGATGACTTTCCCCAAGATCTTTATAGAGGAATCCAGCAGGGATATTGGCCTGTAGCATCTCGGGTCTGCCCTTTGGCCTTTCTTGAAGATCGGTATAATAACCGACCGAGACCATGATTTAGGGAATCCAACGCAAGCCGCATTATTAAAGACATTAGTCAGTATATTGGCCCAAAACAAAGGATTGGCCTTATACATATCGGTTGGCACTCCGTCTGGTCCTGGGGCCTTCTTTCCAGCTGAATCTTCAATTGCTTTAATGACCTCTCCTATGTGGAACCTAACTGGCATAGAGGTGGGTACCAGTCCTTGGCCCATGAAAGGTTCTAAATCGAGGTGACTACCATATATATCTTCAAAGTGGCTCAGCCAATCCTCCTCTGCAATATTAGTTTCCAACACGTTATTCTTAATGTTAGAGAAAAAGGGCGTATTAATAATTGACCAAAATTTTGCACTGTCCTTTAAAGTAGCTTTATCCATAAGATCCGCCCAGGCGTTATGTTTAATTTCTTTTTTCCTATCCTCCAGTGTTTTCTTATGATCTCTTCTAAGCTGTGCCACCAGAGTTTTGTTCCTCGGGCGTGCCTGAAGAGCTTTTTTAAGGCAATTATAGGATTTGGTGCATTTATGGTCAAACCAGCCAGTGATTGAACTATTAATTGCAGATCTGCAGTTACGAGTTAATTCATTTGCCACCTTAAGACAAATAGATTCAAACGAGGAGATTACTTTCTTCCCCAAAGCATGTTGATCTCCGCAAATTTCTAGATCCATAGCCGCCTCAGTAGTAATAGTATTAAAAAACTCCTCTGGAATTATCTTGCTCCAGTTTAACCGTCTCCCCTGGTCTTTTGTCCTCACTTCAACAACCATCTTGGATGGTATAGATGTTTTTAAAAAAGAGAAACCATCAAACAGTTCGATTGCCACTGGGTTATGGTCGCTAAAAGTTGACTGTATAGCGTTATAAAATATGACACAATTTAAAAGGCCAGGAGAAAGAAATATGTAGTCAATTATTGTGTTACTATCTCTACCTATAAATGTGGGAACCCGTGTCCTTTGATCGGAGAAGCCTGGATCATACAGTTCATTTTCGGATAAAAGTTTCTCCAGTGCTTCCCCCTTTTTTGAGTGCTCAAAGTGTTGTGGGGATGTAAAATCTGGCCCATCAATATCAATTAACAAACAATTATGACTACATAAGTGCACATTAAAATCACCTAACAAGATGTAGTGACAGAAAGTGGTTTGCTTTAGAATATAGGTGTTTAAAAAATTTGACAACCAAGTCAAATGGATATTCAGCGAGTCCCCTTGCTGGGAATTATAACAATTCACTAGCAATAATTTCATACTGTTAGCGAATTTAAATTCCAAAATAAGGAAATTATTGGATAAACAGGGTATCCTAGTAGCTGACCCTCTTAGATTCACCGATACCAAAACCATTAAGCCCCCTATAGCCCTCCCGGACGTTGATTTTTTTGCTGGAGCAAAATGGGACGTAAAGCCGTCCAACCAAAAATCACAGTCGATTTCCCAGGTCTCTTGAAAAGCCATGATATCATAGTCCCTCAAGAAACTTAGCCAGGAGGGATTATCTCTCTTGGAACGTATGCCCGCCACATTCCATGTTACCATCTTAAAGTTAGCCCCCTTTGAGTTCCTAATTGTCATTGGGCTACAATTGTTACCAACGGGATTCATGGGTACTTGATCATTTTCCTTAAGCTCCAAACTGGAGCAAAACTCATCCCCAGTGCCCTCAGTAGCCTCTCGTCAATCACACAAATCCAGGGAAGAAAATACCTCAAAACGATTTCGAGTAGGAATAGTGGAGCCAAAGTTAAAGAAATTTTCGTCTACTGGGCCCTGATCGGAAAATGGCATTGGTGTGATCAATGGTCTATAGGCTCTCAAGTTTAAGCTATGTAGGGGAACACTGGGGGGGAGATTATAAAAGAAACCAAGAGGACGCACCTGGATGCTGTTTACATCTTGTACCAATGTGGCAGCCCTCAATAAGACTGTAGCCACATGCTGTGGGTATCTAAAGTTAACTATTATACAATCACCAACACAAGATTTTCTCGAAGGCCCGATCCAATTCACTCGTCTAGTACTTAGGATTTCATTATCAAGATTAAACGGAAATCCACACTTTCTGTGCAACCAGGAAACAGTTTTGTGTTTAAGGGAATCGTGAGTTTCCTTGTGCATAGGAGCTGAATGACTATCCTGGGGTGGTACATTAGTTAAAATCACAACATAAGGGGAACATGCCGGGGGTAGATTTATAGACCTACTTTTCTTTGTCTCCTGGCTGTTCAATGACGCAACCAACCCCGTAGGGGCTAATGTGGCAGTTCTTTGTGCAAAGGTGGGCTCAGATATAACTGGGACTGAAGTGTTAGGAGACAGAGGGGGATGATGCTGGTTAACTACTCTGGCTACATTCTCCTGCCCGGCTACTCCCATCGACTTGGTGTTGCTATCTAATAATTTTAGATGTTTAGTTAGCAAACCTCCTAGCTTCTTGACCTCATCGGCCATGGTATCTACTTTCCGAACTAGGGGTTGCACTAACTGGTTTAATTTAGCATCAATTATATCCTCCAGGGAACGTAATAGTACGGACATTTGATCCGGGTATATTAAGCTGTTTCCAACATTACTGTCTACGTAGGAAATTGAGGTCTCATCTAAATTAGCCTGTACGAGTTCGGTAATCTCGACCCTTTTTCTAGACTCCCCCCACCCCTTTTTGTTATGCTGCTTTCTACAGTTCCTCACTGGCCTAGCATCAGGGATGACTTCATCAAAACTTTCACCCGGAATAGGTGTATTACAGACCAGCAGATCCTTATGGACCTGGGCTGTAACCATTGAGACAGCTGAAGCGGCCGGCTCACCGCTACCATGATCCAGCGGGCTCACCATGGGGATCTGTGGAACATTGGGGCTCAGTAGGGGACTGTCCATTCCCAGGGAGGCCCTACGATCGCTATTTATTTTGTTAACCTTTTTCACCAGGTAATTATCAAGAGGGCCTGACCCCAAAGTACATGTGTCCTTAGATCCTGTAGGCATTGTGAACGTTAATTGATATGTTAAGTAATGGCAGCAATAAAAAACAATGTATCTCGCAAGCACCAACAGGACAGTGTAAAAGAATAGTGTTTTACCTACAACGGGGAACACCTCTAAGGCCTGATAAACCCACACGGGAAACAAAGAGGATGGCCCAGCCCAGCCACGGCCAGTCCCAGACTGTCACAGACTGTCCGCCCTTTGTCCGGGCTTCGTCCGGCGCGTCCCGCTCGCGTACCGCGTAGCGGAAGATGCTACGTCTTTTATAGTGCGTCCAACAACAGTCGGGCAGGTGGGCGGGGCAAAGCACAGGTGCTACTCCACACGGGCTCCTGGGATACAGAGTCCCGTGTAGTGCGTTTACCCGCGGTGGCGCCTCCAGGCGCAGCGACGAAACAGATGAACCCTCCTCCGGCAACGACAGCAAAGGAAACCAGCCGCCCTGCTCCAGGTGAAATTCAGCGGCGAAGCGGGACCCGCGCCAGCGGGTTCCGCGAGATCTTTTAAAGGGGCTGGGGCTGGTGGGCGGGGCAAAGCACAGGTGCTACTCCACACGGGCTCCTGGGATACGGAGTCCCGTGTAGTGCCTTTACCCGCGGTGGTGCCTCCAGGCGCAGCGACGAAACAGATGACCCCTCCTCCGGCAACGACAGCAAAGGAAACCAGCCGCCCTGCTCCAGGTGAAATTCAGCGGCGAAGCGGGACCCGCGCCAGCGGGTTCCGCGAGATCTTTTAAAGGGGCTGGGGCTGGTGGGCGGGGCAAAGCACAGGTGCTACTCCACACGGGCTCCTGGGATACGGAGTCCCGTGTAGTGCCTTTACCCGCGGTGGCGCCTCCAGGCGCAGCGACGAAACAGATGACCCCTCCTCCGGCAACGACAGCAAAGGAAACCAGCCGCCCTGCTCCAGGTGAAATTCAGCGGCGAATGGAACTCTGAAATTTTGAGTCGGTGTATCAAAGGTTATATTAGGGTGTGAGAAGATGTGGTAATTTATCACATGATGACGTCATCAGTGATGTCATTTGAGATGTCATCAGTGATGTCATGAGTGTTGTCACTGACAATGTCATGAGTGATGTAATATGTGACGTCATCAGCAGTGGATTGTGGGCACGCGAGTTATAGTTAGCTGAACTAACTATAACGGGGGAATTTCAATGGTTTCGTACGAGTGAAATGTCTAGCTGACTATAACATGTGTGAAACCTATGGTTTTTTCAGTGAATTTTCAAGGTTTTTTAAATGCTAATTCTTAACTATAACGTGTGTGAAACCTATGGTTTTTTCAGTGAATTTGCAAGGTTTTTTAAATGCTAATTCCTAACTATAACGTGTGTGAAACCTATGGTTTTTTCAGTGAATTTCAAAGGTTTTTTAAATGCTAATTCCTAACTATAACGCTTGTGAAACCTATGTTTTTTTTACTGAATTTGCAAGTTTTTTTAAATGCTAATTTATGCATGTATTATTATATTTTTTATATATTTATTTTACAATAAACTACAGATATATATAGTTATAGATTGACTGTATCCTGTAATATGGAATGGCTCGGCTCTTTTTGTTTGAATTTGGATAAAGTTGAACAGCATAGTTAATATCTTCCATAAACTTCTAAACAGTTTTTTTTTTTTAGTGTTTTTCACGGTGCGCGCACCGTGCGCGCACCGTCTCTGTGTGCACATGCGTGCGTGCTCCGTGCGTGCTCCGTGCCGGCTCTGTGCGCGCATGCGTGCGTGCTCCGTGCGCGCATGTGTACGTGCTCCGTGCGTGCTCCGTGTGCGCATGCGTGCGTGCTCCATGCACGCACGGTGCACGCACGGTAAGTCATGTGATTACGAAACAACACTTTTCATTGGTTCATAGTAGTTTCAGTTCCAGAATCTTCAAACACCACACCCACTCCCCTCATTATTTCTTCTTATTTCCTGGGAGTAGGAGCTGAACAGCTTTTCCACTACATGAAAATGGCAGAACAGCAATCTTCTACAGAGAGTGAAGAGGAGACCTTTGTGCCACCAAGCCAGAGGAAACAAAAGGACTCATTCATATGGAAGTTCTTTACTTTTCCAGAGGGCCAGAAGAAGGTGGATGCCCCAAAAGTCACCTGCACTGTTTGTGGAGTAGTCTTATCTAGAGGAGATCCCAAAAAAAAATACTCCTTTAGTATTTATTCTATGTTAAGGCACTTCCAAAAAGTGCATCCTGTGGCTTATGCTCGTGTATCTACAAGAGCCGCAAGAGACAACCCTCCAGGAGCTCAGCCGAGCAAATCATCTGCGGCCGCAGATTCACCTGCTTCAAAACCTCTGGATATCCACCCTCTGTTCCAGAAGGTTCATATACGGTGCAATGTGTGCAATGTTGTTCTCTGTTATGGTGAGAGCAGCATCAACTTAATAGAGAACAAAATACAGCAGCACACATGCTCCAACCCATAATTTTTTCCATTTTTTTTTGTTCCTTTTGAACAGTTTTTCATTCCCTGTTTTTTTTTTTGCTGCTCTAAAAAAATCAAAAAAAATACAAAATTGTTAAAAAAAAATATATATATATAAAACAAAAAAGACAAAAAAAACAGTTCTTTTCAGAACTCACTTCACTTCTCCAAGAAGAGCTATATTCCTAATATACTGTGTTGTAATTTTATTGAATGAATGTGTAGTGTATACATGAATGATTGAAATGATTGAAATGACTGAGTGAAGAGGAGGAAAGGACTGACAGAATGAGTGAGAAAAGGAAAGTATAATCAGTCATGAAAGGGAAGTGAAAGACTGACTGCAACAAAAGGACTAAGGGTAGAGGATACAGGTAAGAAGAGTGAATGAGTAAGGGAATGGCAGTGATTAATGGAGAGAGAGGGAGGGGGGAGTGAGAAAAGGGGAGTAAGGGACGGAGATAGGAAAAGGGAGTAACAGACGAAGTGGATGAAATACAGCAGGGTAAAGGGATTGAAAGTAAGAGAAGTGGAGTGATGGTGAGATAACAGGTATGAGGATTAAAAAAGGGGGTAAGAGAAAGTGAGAGATGGGGAGTGAGGGGATGGAGGGATTTAGGAAACTGGAGTTAGAGAAAGGGAGTCAGGATTTCAATGAGCAAAGCAGAGTGAGGGAGAGTGAAGGAAAGAATGAGAAAAGGTGAAGGGGTGTGAGATACAGACAGGAGGAAGTGAAGTAGGACAATAGGAGTGACTATGAGTAAAGGATAGTGACAGTTAGGGAAGGTGAGGGAAGGAGAATGACGGAGAAGGTTAAAAAATTAACATAGATGGAAAATGAGTGATGGAGAGAGGAGGAGTGGTAGAAACAGAGGGGCAGATTTATAACAAACTAACGCAGCACGGTGCAGCAAGTAATTTTGCTGCGCCGTGCTGCGTTAGTTTTGAAGCACAGAGATGCGACATATTTACAAGAATATATCGCATCTCTATGCTCCCCCTGCGCTGGTGCACAAACTGTAGTCATGCGCCGGCGCAGGCCCCCTTGCACCATGCTGCAAGGATGCTTGCGTGGTGGGGAGATTGTTCTTCTGCAGGAAGGGACACCTTCCTGCACAAAAACAATCACAAGAGGCTTTTTCCTCTTTCAATGCGTGCTGTAGCATGCAGCACGCACTGAAAGAGGAAAAAACGAGGAGAAATGAAAACATTTCTCCTCGTTGTGCCTCGCTACGCCACCTCTAGGGTGGCGTAGCATTCACACGCATCTCCAGAGTTACGATTTCTCGTAAATCTGGAGATGTGTCTAGTTCTATGGGTGTTGCGTGGGAACACCCACAACAACACCCATTGAACGCCCCTTCAACGCCCAGTGCTGCGTGTGAAGTGGCTGTATTTACGAGGAGAAGAAATGTCACGCAGGGCGGCTTTTCCTCTCCTTGTAAATATGGAGGAGCCCCCTGCGCCACCAGTACATCATGAAAAGTGACGTAGTGGTGGCGCAGGGGGCTTGTTAATCTGCCCCAGAGATGTTAAGGAAATTAAGGGTAAGACAGACAAAGGGAGAGAGACAGAAACAGAGACAGAGAGCAAGGAACTGAGAAGGAGTAAGGCAGTTAGAATGACTGAGACATATGGAGACAGGGAGAGAAACATGGCTGAAAAAATAGTGATGGAGGCAGTAAACCTAGGGGAGTAGTAGAGAAGGAGTGAGGGAGTTACGAAAGAGCAGTAAAGGAAGAAGAGAGAGAGAAGGGGAATGAGAAAAGCAGAGTGAGGAGAAGTGAACAAAAGGGAGCATGAAAGTGAGAGGGGGGGGAGAAATACAGATATTTTAAACTTAACTGACCAACAAAATAACTTAATTAGAAATAAATGGGTTTTTTTAATTGCAAGAAAAAAGGATTCCATTTCCTAAATTTTCTTTCTCGATCTGAAAAAAAAGAAAAAAGTAGTAATATTTAACAATACATTTTAGAATACAGTACACATATTTTCATATTTAACAAAGTAATGTTTTGCCCTTTTTTTGCTGTTTTCAGAATATATTGAATTTCACTGAAAATAGTGATATCAATTGCATTCATCACTTAACAGCGGGCAAAAAATTAACAATCTGAAAGATTGTTTAAAAAAGCCCTGAATCTATCCTCAGTAAAACATACCTTGATAGAAATGTAACATATATATTAAAAATATCTTCTAAGAACAATAACTATTTGCAATAAATAACGTCTGTAAATCTTGTTGCTTAAGCACATACACCAAAATAATATCTGTCAAAGAAGTCCACAATAGAAACATTTACCTTTCCATGAGGCCAAATGGTAATTTTTAAATCCTTTTTAGGTGAAATATCCATTGGTAATCCTATACATTCGAAATAATGGTTTCTTCAGGTGCTGCAATTTGTATCTAAAATTTTGGTTTTAGAAAAATTAAGTAGGAATTTGGCAGGAATAATAGGGCAGGGGGATTAAAACTACCTCTTAAAACGCGCCACGGGGTGGGTTTTGCACACTGATGAAGGGAGGGGGGGAGCCTGAGGTGACATGTGTGCAAACACGCCCTGTGGGTGTTTTAAGTTGGGGAATAAAGTCCCCTTGAATCCTGAGGGTCCCTGGGGTCCAATTAGCCCACTAGGTACCTCCAGTACGCGCCACAGAGCTGCGTTACAGAGAGGTGTAAAAAGGGGCACAGTGTAGACCACCTCTCTGCAACGCAGCGCAGTGGCACTTACTGGAAGCACCTGGTGGGCTAGTTGGCCCCCAGGAGCCCTCAGGATTGAAGGGGAATTATTTCCCCAACTTAAAATGGGCCCAGGGCGGGTTTGCACACGTCACCTCAGGCCCCGTCCCCTCCCTTCACCACTGTGTAAACATGCCCTGTGGCCATTTCAATTTGGGAGATTAAGACCCCTTGAATCCTGACGGTCCTTAGGGTCCAACTAGCCCACTAGGTACCTCCAGTAAGTGCCACAGAGCTGTGTTGCAGAGAGGTGTAAAAAGGAGGAAGGCCTCTGAACACCTCTCTGCAACGCAGCTCCCTGGCGCATACGTGGTGAGCTAGTTGGCCCCCAGGGACCCTCAGTATGGAAGGGGAATTAATTCCCCAACTTACAATTCGCCAGATGGCCCGTTTGCACAGTGGTGAAGGAAGGGGGCAGGGCCTGGGGTATCATGGGTGCAAATACGCCCTGGGGCGCGTTATAAGTTGGTGAATTAATTCCTCTTCAATCCTGAGGGTCCCTGGGGGCCAATTAGCCCACCAGGTACCTCCAGTATGCGCCAGGGAGCTGTGTTGCAGAGAGGTGTAAAAAGGGGCGTGGCCTCTGAACACCTCTCTGCAACGCAGCTCCCTGGTGCATACTGGAGGTTCCTGGTGGGCTAGTTGGCCCCCAGGGACCCCCAGTATTCAAGGGGAATTAGTTCCCCATCAGCAAACACTCCAGGGGGCGCATTTGCAGAGTGCTGTAGGGAGGGGGTGGGGCCTCCGGTGTGATGCCGGTCTTTTTATTTTTTTTATTTTTAAGAAGTGGGCTGTATGGCCCCCTTATTTTCCTATTTTATTGGCCCTGGGGACCCCATCCCCCAGGGCCTGACCCCTATTTTTTTTAATTGGAAGGGGGCTGTGTGGCCCCCCTCCCGAAGCCATAATCGCCCCTGGGACCCCATCCCCAAGGGCATGGCCAGTTTTTATTTTTACATTTATTTCTAGGGGGGCTGCGTTGCCCCCCTCCTCAGGCCATTTATGGCGCCTGGGACCCCATCCCCCAGGGCCGGAGTTGTTTTTTAAAATTAATTTATTTTTTATTATTGAGAAGGGGGGCCACGTGGCCCCCCTCCCGGGCCACTTATGACCACATCCCCTGTGGCCGGCCCTATCCGTTGGGGGATCCCCAATCCCCTACGGTCCCGCCGGCTCCCCACGTCCTGCGGGAGCCGGCATTGCTTTTCCACACGGGGAGCTACTAAGATGCAGCTCCCCAGTGTGGAAAAGCAATCAGCTTTGGTTTTTGGAAGAGAGAACAGGTTTCCTGCTCTCTCTTCCAAAAACCAAAGCAGTTTGCTATGGCAGGGCGTGGCCGCAAGGCTCCCGCCCGGCCATAGCAAACAGCAGTGTCCCAGGGGTGGGCACCCCGGGACACTGAAGGAGCCGGCCCTGGAGGGTGGTGGTCCCCAGGGCCATCACAGGGCTACGGAGGATTTTTTTTTAAATCGCGGGAGCGGAGTATCCGCGGATCCGGCCAAAAAAATGTAATAAAACAAAGTGCGGGCTCCCGTGCTTTGTTATTAATTAGCCCCTGGGTGGGTCAAGTCCCGGGGGCACTCCACCCCCGGGCCTTTTTTATAAATATTTGTGGGGAGGACATAGCCCTCCCTGCAGCCCCGGGGACCGCCAACCTTTGCGGCTCCCGCCCTGTCATTGCAAACTGCTTTGCTTCATTGAAGCGAGAGCAGGCAAACCTGCTCACGCTTCAATGAAGCAAAGCAGATTGCTTTTCCACATGGGGAGCTGCATGTTAGCATCTTCCCATGTGAAAAAGCAATGTCGGCTCCCGTAGGACGCGGGGAGCCGGCAGGACCGTGGGGGCATTGGGGCTCCCCCCACGGTCCCCAATTTATGAGATAGGCCCCGGGGGATGGGGTCCCCGAGGCAAAGAGTAATTAATGGTAGGAGCCTTTTTTTTCTTATGGAAAAATAAGGAGATGCGTAACTGGCGCGGCGCTCATCGCGGCCCCTAGTGTGCATGCGAGGGATATGCGACTCCAAGCGCGAAAAGCTATGCTGGCTCCTGAAGGTCGCGGGGAGCCGGTGGTACAGTGGGGGCATTGGGGCTCCACCCACGGTCCCCAGCGTATGAGATAGGACCCGGGGGATGGGGTCTCCTGGGCAAATAGTAATTAATGGTAGGAGCCGTTTTATTTTTTATGGAAAAATAAGGAGTCGCTGCACTCAGCGCGGCCGCCTAGTGGGCACGCGAGGGGTATGCGACTCCAATTCACGCTGGATGGCTCTAAAAAGATCCCTTGCGTGTATTGGGAGATTTTTGTAGCTACATGTAAGTGCCAATGCAGAGTCTTAAGTTGTTGAGAAGGACTCTGTTTCCCTTATCTGTGAAATGTACACCATCAGTCCTGTAGATGCCATCCATATTAAAACGTAGATTGTTGCTGTATATAGACCCCATACTATGGTCTCTAAGATAAGCAGAAACAGCTTTATTGACATTTTTTCTAGCTTTCTTAATCTGTCTAAAAAATTGATTGGACCTGTTCCATTTCTGTCTTTGGCATATTTTAGATTACACAATGGCAGTTTGGGGAAAATGAAACATCAATTCTGCAAAGGTGTCTTTCATTAGCATTTCCAGAGCTAACCCAGTCAATGTGCCTAGGTCATTGCCACCACAGTGCACAATCGTGAGGTCAGGTGGTTGGAGATGCAAAAAGGATTTAACCAATGGCATAAATTGGTGCCACTTTAATCCTCTCTGTCCAATCCATTTAATTTCTACATTTTGCAAACCTATGTCTTTGTCAATACCACTACTTTCAGCATACCTTTTGCACCAGAAAATATAGCTGTGTCCAATAATCCACACAGAAAGCATCTTGAAGGGATTTCTGTAGTTAATCAGAAAATGTCTGCAGCTGAGGTATATATATATATATTCACTGAAAAAACCATAGGTTTCACACACGTTATAGTTAGGAATTAGCATTTAAATAACCTTGAAAATTCACTGAAAAAACCATAGGTTTCACACATGTTATAGTTAGCTGGACATTTCACTCGTACAAAACCATTGAAATTCCCCCATTATAGTTAGTTCAGCTAACTATAACTCGCGCGCCCGCAATCCACTGCTGATGACGTCACATATTACATCACTCATGACATGGTCAGTGACATCACTCATGACATCACTGATGACATCTCAAATGACATCACTGATGACATCACTGACAACTTCATCCATTGAGTATGTGTTTCTGAAAAGTTTTAATATGTTTAATATATATAGGGAAAGGCCTGTTGAAGAATAAGTGGGTGTACAAGTGTGTAAATGGATGATTTTCTGTGGTGCGTAACTCACTCTATAAGTGAGTCATTAAATGTATCTTACTGCAGACTAGTGACTAAACTGTGTAAATGTCTGTATGTTGGAGTATAAGTGGCTGCATGGTTTTGTGAATAGCTATATGAGTGTCTATATGAGTTATTGATTGTTTGTCTGAGTATCTGTATGGGTTCCTGAGTGTTTGTGTGGGTAGGGTGTGTGTTACTCTGTGACTAGATGTGTGAGTGGGTGATTCAGTGGGTGCATGGTTTTAAGAGTGCATCTGTGATGAACTGTATGGTTGAGTGAGTGTATGTATGGGTGTATTAGGGATTGAATGTATATCTCACTGGTACATTTGTGACTAACTACATATGTGAAAGGCAGTATATATGCGTGTAAGAGTATATAAGTGGGTAGATGTGAGAGTGTGTGATTGTGAGAGTGACTGTATGGATGAGTGTGTGCTTGTATCAATGATTCTATAAGAGCGTAAGAATGTGGTACTATTTTTATGAGTAAGTGAACTTGAGTGTGTATAACCGCATAGGTGAGTAAATAAGAGTGTGATTATTTGCATGACGGACTAGGTGTGAGAGTACCTCAATGGATGATTGGTCTTGTGTGAGTGTCTATATAGGTGTATAAATGCATATGATAGTCTTGTATGGAGTGACTGTAAGTATGAGTGACTGTACAGGTGAATGAGTGGAGGTGTATGTAGACCTAAGAGTTAATAAGTGGGTATGTAGTTATTGGTATTGGAGTATGTATGGTTTTGAGAATGGAACTCTGAAATTTTGAGTCGGTGTATCAAAGGTTATATTAGGGTGTGAGAAGATGTGGTAATTTATCACATGATGACGTCATCAGTGATGTCATCAGTGATGTCATTTGAGATGTCATCAGTGATGTCATGAGTGTTGTCACTGACAATGTCATGAGTGATGTAATATGTGACGTCATCAGCAGTGGATTGCGGGCACGCGAGTTATAGTTAGCTGAACTAACTATAACGGGGGAATTTCAATGGTTTTGTACGAGTGAAATGTCTAGCTGACTATAACATGTGTGAAACCTATGGTTTTTTCAGTGAATTTTCAAGGTTTTTTAAATGCTAATTCCTAAATATAACGTGTGTGAAACCTATGGTTTTTTCAGTGAATTTGCAAGGTTTTTTAAATGCTAATTCCTAACTATAACGTTTGTGAAACCTATGTTTTTTTTACTGAATTTGCAAGTTTTTTTAAATGCTAATTTATGCATGTATTATTATATTTTTTATATATTTATTTTACAATAAACTACCTATATATATAGTTATAGATTGACTGTATCCTATAATATGGAATGGCTCGGCTCTTTTTGTTTGAATTTGGATAAAGTTGAACAGCATAGTTAATATCTTCCATAAACTTATAAAGAGTTTTTTTTTTTTTTAGGGTTTTTCACGGTGCGCGCAGTATTTTTTTCTGCAATTTTCTTGTATATTTTCTCTGGAACTATTTGTTCTGTTGGAAACAAATTACATAGCAATCGACTTGAAAGCTTTTCTGCCATTTGCTGTGAGTAGTCACATTCTGATATCTTTGAGAATACTTGCATAATCATCATCATTTGCTTGCCGCATATTGGTAATGAGTTCTTTGTACTCAAAGTATGACCAAATATTCACATTACCTATACTTCCTAATGACTTTTTCGTGTCTTCATGTGTAAGACTATTAAATACTGGTTGTCCTTTAACTGGAGTGAGCTGCAGTAGATCCCCAAAAACTATAACATGTTTTCCTCCAAATAACACGTCATATTCTGTCTCTAGAATTTGCTGCATTTTTAAATGCACAAAGGCAAGCATTAAGTTTGATACCATGCTTACCTCATCAATAATGAGAACTTTCATTTTCTTCAACACTCTTGAAACTTCAAAACATGCTTCTCCTGTTAGCTTGTGATATTCTATTTTGTTCTCATGCTCTACTGGTAACATTAGCAAACGATGTAAGGTAATTCCTTTTATGTTATATGCTACTAACCCAGTTGGAGCAGTAACAACACAAGACAAAGTTGAATCAGTTTTTTTCTGTAGGTAGCTTCTAATTACTTTAATTAAGAAACTTTTTCCAGTTCCAGCTTGTCCACTCACATACATTCTGATTGGTTCAAATGATGTGCATGAGCACTCTTTATTTTCATGTTGTAATCCATGATCAATTTGTTTTGTGACTTCTTCATAAATTTGTTGTTGTTCATCATTCAGTTGTTGTTCCAAATTTGGTAAGTCGATTAAATCTTCCTGATTTTGATTCATAGCTGTTTCCACTTCAGTCATGGCTATTGCAGCTTCATTTTCTACGATTGGTTGTCCTAGGGGACCTTGACTGAGCGTACCAGAACTTTGACTGTCTTGAGAACTGTCTCTAGCTACTTCAGCTGCAATTGTAGCTTCTTGTTCAATTTCTTCATTTAACATTTGTACATAATTTGAGAAAGTACTGCATTCTATGTTATCTTTGCATGCATTAAAGGAATCTTCATAGCTCTGAAAATCTCCAAGTAATTCATCCTCTCAATGCCATGGTTTAAACAGCTGTAAAAGTGCTAAGTAGTAAAATTCCTTTTTGTCAGTATTGTCGCAACTCAGCTTCCTGTGATTAATCAAACTTCCTTTTGTTTGTTTCACCAAACATCCTTCCTCACCAATGACTTTATATTTTCCATTGTTGATGTCTTCTGTGGCATTCTGTTTATAAATGTAGTTCTGCAGCACTTCATAGAGACACATGTTCTCAAGATGATGACTTCTGTTTGGGTAATTTGTGTCCAACACATTTGTTTTCAAAATGTCTGTACTTTCTGGTTCGTTCTCTGCTAAACATTCAATTTCTCGAATAGATTTCAGTACCCTATTTCGCATTCCTGCAAGGCCTAAACTTACCCAAATTATTCTTTTGGATTTGGAATATAGACTTGCAGATGATAACCTATCTGGGCATTCGTATGACCCAATTTCTCGATGCGATAACATCTTTAAACTGAAACTGTATAGCTTTTTACTGACAGTCTTCTCATGAGAAATCTGTTCCCACATTTCTTTCAATTCCGTTTTCTCAGATTTAGTGATGTAAGATGTGACATACCGAGCAACAGCAATAGAATTGTCAGCTACATACTGAATATCCATGTTAGCATTCCACATGGATAAAATGACTGGGTTGTAGACAATTATATATTTTGACTCTTCTTTTCTTCTTAGGTTGTAGGTATTTTTCTGTGATTTTCTTGTAATGGTATGTCGCACAGCTGACCTAAAACTGTTTACTCTTCCTTTTGAAAGAACAGGTCACGGAAATCCAAATCGACGTTTTGTGTAGAATTTATCTTTACTCTTGTACTTTCGTCGACAGTATTTTCCAAACCGATGACTTTGGAAACGTAAAACTTGCTCTTTTAAGATTTTTTCTTCTGTGCTTTTAGGTATAGCACATGTTGCATATTCTTCAATGAAAGGTAAAACTGCATCATCAGAATCTGTTCCAAATTTTGGGGCATCCTTGATCCACAACAGCATATGAATATGAGGAGCACCTCTTGCTTGGTACTCTTTTCTCCAAAAGTAATCCACAACTTCTTCAAGAGGTGGGATTTTTTTATTGCAGATGAAGGACTAGGGGTGGGCGGAATTTGCGAAAGCCACTTTCGCAAATTATCGCGAAAATGTTTAAAATTATCGCAAACAAGCGGAAATATCGCGAAGATGCAAAACTTTTTTTCCCGCATGTTCGCAAGATTTTCTGCATGGTTGCGGGTCGCCAACTTACCCATGTGGTTGCTCGCGGGCGCGGCCATCTTGTTTTGAGTTGTCTCGCGGTGCATGATCGCGAGAAGAAAGACGTGATCGCGTGACGCATGACGTCACTGCGGGCGCAACTGTCGCGAGACAGCGCAAATGGCTAAAAACAATCCAACATCTCATGGAGAACGCGACTGGATCAAGAAAACTTGTCGGCGAACGCAGGGATTCAGGTAAGGTGATCGCGCGCGCGCTAGAATGTATTATTTTACAGCGCGAGCAAGAAACAAATTATCGCCAAGCTGCGGAAAGCGTAAATTTTGACATTTTCGCGCTCTCCGCGGAACGCGAAAATGTCAAAATATCGCAATTTCCGCGAACGGAACGAAATTTTTGCCCAGGCCTATGAATGACATCATAGCCTCAAATCTATGATTAAAATATCTGCAAACATTAACCGGATCCAATGAGCACAATTCTCCTGCTGTCTTGTATTGGATGTTTTCAATATTTGAATTTGCCTCTCGAAGAAAATCCAGTAAATCATCCCAAGCGTACTCAGCACAGCTTAGGGTAAGGAACCATGTAGGAGTTCCTAAATTCCGTAACATACATTTCAATTCTTCATGACGTCGGTACCAATATTCATTAGTTCCACGCTGACAAGCCATCAGATTAATCAATTGAGATTCCAAATGATCATCTCGCTGTTGCACTTTGTTCATAAAATCCTTTGCAGACACATTATGTAGATGTACTCCAGTTTTTAAAATGTGATTTACTGCATAAGATAGTGCAGACATGTCACTTTCAAATAAAAGATGGAACAAATAAGGAATACTTTGACGAAATCTTGGATCTTCTGCATATAATCTTGTAGTCCGATACTCAGAAGCAGGAATCTGTACTGGACGTTCATCATATCGTCCACCTTTTCCTGTAGGAAACAGCTGGGGAAAACAACGAGCTTCCAAGCTCTCCTCCCATACATTCACGGGAGTTCCTTTTGCTTTTTTCATCTGAAACAGATCAATAGTGTTTCCCATAACTTCTTTAGAATGAAGAGGATGTATGCTGAAATGTTCATAAATTTCTTCTTCTTTTGACTTATCCACTTTTTCAATTTGCCCAGTTGGTATTCCTGTGTCTGCTAGTAAAACTTCTTCATCTTCATCCATATAAATTGATTCATAGTACTTATTATTTCTTTTCAAATATACATTTGCTCTTTGTACTTTTCGTACATCCTACCAAATTTTCTTATTCTTTGTAGGTACACCATTAACCAGAATAACTAATGGTTCAGTTTCCAAACTATCTGCATCAATTGTTTCAATATTTTTTTTCAAATCTAATGGCAAATAGACAACTCTTCCTTTTAAACCTCTTTGTAAATCTGAAGGAGGTAATTTACCTGTTTTGAGCTCCATACAAACTATAGTCTGAAACGGATGGACACATTGAATGAGTATAGACTCATACGTATTTAAATCACTAAGTTCTGCAGGAATATCAACCAATTCTAAATTATTATGTACAGCTCTAGCTGGCATTTTATTTTCTTCTAACTTGTTATAACAGTATTTACAAATACGCTGATCTTCACCCAAATCAAAACATTTTTCCAGAAATAAATACGTAGCAAAATCCTTCCACTCATAATTATTTTCTTTTTCACTTTTTTTATAGAGATCAACATTCCTTGTTTGAGTTTTATAGTGGCTTCTCCGGCAACAAATACAAGTAATATTTGGTCTTTCATTAGAGATGATAGTAAATTTTGTCATTTGATCTTCAACATTTTTACTAACAGTGAGTTCTACATTCTCTTCCACATTTTCCTCAATAACTGTGTCAATTCCTGCACTTTCTTACTCTGGACCAAAGTAACAAAACTGAACATCATCAGTAACCTTCTCTACATCTGATACAGATCCACGGAACAGAGCAC
Source organism: Triturus cristatus (assembly GCF_964204655.1). Lineage (NCBI taxonomy): Eukaryota > Metazoa > Chordata > Amphibia > Caudata > Salamandridae > Triturus > Triturus cristatus. The sequence goes on from NC_140589.1 coordinate 1,372,170,096, forward strand.
TATTCAACTCATTTAACTTTAGTGCTGGACTTTTAGCAAAATACAATCTTCTCACAAACTTTCTCATTTCAGTATGATGTACTGCCAGCATCCTAAAATGGTGAAAAACACATTGACAAACTTTCCTAGAAAGACAAGCCAGAGAATGTCCTTGCAAACCAGTATTCTTTCTCACTCTGCATGGATCTAGTCTTTGAAGCACCTTAATCTTCTGTTTATCACTTTTTTTTTACTATATTCTCTTAGAAAGTCACGTAATTTATTAATAGATTCTTGTCGTACAGTACAAATACTACTACAATTCCAAGTGTACACTGGGGCTTTAGGACGTTTCCCAATAACCTCATCAGCTAACACTTCTTCCTCATTTCTTGGAACCATTTTCTCCTTTTCCATTACACAACCATCTTTAACTTCATAAGCTCGACCACTGGTGTCAACTGCATGCAGCAAACTATTACTTTGAAGATAACTCTCTTCATTAAAAAATGGTTCAGTACTTGAACTATGCTTCCATTCTCCTAAGAACACTTTACAAAAGTTATTTTTTTGACTACTCTTTTCCTTTTGCTTTTTGACTTCATTACATTGACTATTTTATCTAATGTACGGATCCTGTTCAAAAATTGAAATGAATAGTTTTCTTTTTAATTCCAAAGCCTTTGCAAAAATTGTTTCAATATGTTTCTTTTTCATATAAAATTTTGCTTTCTTCCTATATTTTTTCACATCCTTTAGTAAATTGAACATCACTCTTCTCTGAAACATTTTTCTACGAATGTTCTGAAATTCTGTTTTTCTTTTTAAGTCATTCTGTCTTGCTTCTGATTGTACATTAGCATTTAGTATTTTCTTTCTATTGTCTTGTTGTTTTCTACTTGAAACACTATTTGCAGTGGATACATTTTGTAAATTTTTTCTATGTTTGAGGATATTTAAAAAAAAATCCTTAGTCTGCTTACCAGAAGACTTTTTCTTTTTTCCAACATGAGGTTCTTCAACTAATTTGTGTTGTCCAGTTGTCTTCAAGTATAGATGTTTTTGCTGTTCTTTTCTCTTTCTTGATTTCATAGGCATGTTTAATTTATTTCAGTGTTGTTCAGCAATTCCTAAAAGATACAAAAAAAAAAAATACCTTTATGTAATTTAAATATATTACTATATTTTTTTTGAGCTTTTCAAATCCTATCATATGAGCTGCCCCTTTCCTGCGAGTGCAAGTCTTACAGAACAAGAGCAACACGAATTAAATCTCTGACAACAATTCCTGTAGGCAGAAAACGATATTTGATTGGCAATTTCAAAGCACATTTACTACTGTGGTAGAGCAAGTGATAATTACTGTAACAGCCTGACACATTTTCCTTATAGTTTAGAGAGGCAGAAAAGAGCACATGTCCTAACAGCTACTTGAGACCCTGAGCATGTGGAACCTTGGTGAGTGATTAGACTAGAGCAAAGGAAATGAGCCTTGGTGACGTTGAATGTGTTAGCGTTACACACTGCTATCTGAAATACCAGACAGTGCTGAATAGTAAGCATGGGAGTGCAGGAGAAGCAGCTGGCTGTGTGCTAAGAGTGTGTTTCTGGAGACTGAGTATTGTCAGGTGCAAGAGAGATCTGCATGGACGCTTGCACAACTGCATGAAGACTGCAGAGATGTATGTAAGAGTACATGTGTGGTAAGAGTTAATTGGAGTTTTGAACATGTAGGAACTACCTCACCCATTGCAGGAGTGGAAGGAAAATCTACCATGTTGATTTCAAATGTGTTAGCATTTGCCTCTCATTTGTGAGATAGTGATTTGTGCTGAATGCTAACCATCACAGTTCAAGAAAACAAGCTGCTCCTTTCCTGCGAGTGCAAGTCTTACAGAACAAGAGCAACATGAATTAAATCTCTGACAACAATTCCTGTGTGCAGACAGACTCATGGTGTGATTCTAGGCAGAAAACGATATTTGATTGGCAATTTCAAAGCACATTTACTACTGTGGTAGAGCAAGTGATAATTACTGTAACAGCCTGACACATTTTCCTTGTAGTTTAGAGAGGCAGAAAAGAGCACATGTCCTAACAGCTACTTGAGATCATGAGCATGTGGAACCTGGGTGAGTGATTAGACTAGAGCAAAGGAAATGAGCCTTGGTGACGTTGAATGTGTTAGCGTTACACACTGCTATCTGAAATACCACACAGTGCTGAATAGTAAGCATGGGAGTGCAGGAAAATCAGCTGCCTGTGTGCTAAGAGTGTGCTTCTGGAGACTGTGTATTGTCAGGTGCAAGAGAGATCTGCATGGACGCTTGCACAACTGCATGAAGACTGCAGAGATGTCTGTAAGAGTACATGTGTGGTAAGGGTTAATTGGAGTTTTGAACATGTAGGAACTACCTCACCCATTGCAGGAGTGGAAGGAAAATCTACCATGTTGATTTCAAAGTTCAAAATATTTTTATTAGATAAATAAAGGTGTTGATACATAAGAAAACCTAAAACATAACAGCAGTATAAGAGGAGGAATAAAAAACATGACTATGAGAATGAACATAAGATTAAAAGATAACAAATAATTGAGGCTATATAACAGAAACAGTACTAGAAATAACATATAATAAAATGAATTATAAAAAATGCAAAGGTCAATCAAGGTGGCTTAGAGACCTCCTGCTGGAAAGGAGGTAAATGAGATGAGCGCTTAGCACAAATATCAAGGTACAAGGTCACAGGAAGCCAAAGATCATGTCGCTTTTTGGATAAACTGAGGGGGTAAACAAAAACTGTATCTAGCCTGTGATTATGACATACGTTGTACCACCATGCTCTGAAAGAAATGTTAGCAAAATGTTTCCAATTAACGGTAATTTGTTGGAATGCAACAGCTAGCGACAAGTCAACAATTTGTACATTAAAATCAGTATCTGCCCAGCAGGGAGAGAGACTCCCTAAGAAAATATTAATGAGAAAGAAGGGAAATGCAGCGTGAAATATGACATTAATTTGAGCCCAAACTTGTTTCCAAAAATTGTGCGTAGCAGTACAAGAAAAAAGCATGTGAAAAAGAGTAGCCTTAGGTGTCGAGCAGGACCAACAAAGGTCAGGGATTGAAGGGAACCTCTTATTCAGCATATGAGGTGAAAAGAGAAGTCTGTTATAGATAAAAAAGAGGGTTTGTGTGAGGGAAGCAGCCCTGGACGATTTGCGGAGTTTGGTCCACAATTTATCCCAAAGAGAGGTGGGCCAAGAAATGTCAAAATCAGATTCCCATTGTTCCTCTACGGTGGATTTTGGCCTAGGTGTGAGAGTCTTGTGAAATGAGTTGTAAATTGAGGAGGCTGTGGGATGAGTACGCAACAAGGAATGGTGGTGAAGAGTAGGATTAGGAGGATCAGATTGGGTGGTAGAGGTAGAGAATTGGGCAAAGGTGGACATAACTGCGTTCTTAAGCGTGCAGTACTTACGGGCAAAGGAATGAGGAAGGTTAAAATTTTGACTAAGAACGGAAAAAGGTAAAATATCAGAGCCAGAGAAAAGGTGGGATACCCAGATCAAACCCTTTTGTCTCCAAGATTTCCAATAAAGGGTCTTGTGATTAACGAGGATACTGTTATTGTACCAAATGATGGTTTTGAGAAATTCGGCTACAGAGGAAGGAGGGCTTGGGGAAGTGGAAAGAAGAAGTTTGGCGGTGAACTTATGAATAGGGGTGGAAAGAAACGGGGGCTTACGAGAAAATGAGAGATACTCAGCGAAAGTAAAGGGGGATAAAGAAAGACGCTCAATAACAAGCCATAAGGGGGAAGATTAAGCAGGATCCCGCAACCAAAGGGAAGCTTGCCGCAATAGGAATGCTTTATGATAAGTGGGAAAATCCGGGAAGTTGACCCCACCCTCTGATTTGGGAAATCGTAGTCTGAACAAGGACATACGCGCTTTTTTGCCGGACCAGAGGAAAGAAGACAGAATAGTATTGATTTTCCAAAAAAATTTAGCTGGAATAGGAACTGGAATATTGGAGATAGTGTAAAGAACTATTGGGGAGAGCATCATTTTAATCGTGTCGAGGCGACCCCACCAGGAAAGGTAAAGTGGGTGCCACCTAGAAGTGAGGTCGGACAATTTCTAGGTACATTTATTAAGGCACAACGAGACAGTATCGGGAAGGGAAGGGGTATTGTATAAACCAAGATATTTGATGTGTGAGGGACTCAAGGTGAAATTGGACGCAGCAAAATCAAGTTTGAAAGTAAATTTTGTAAGGAGTAGATTTCACATTTGTCGTTATTCAACTTATAACCAGAAATTTGGGAATATTCATGAACTTCAGTTAAAAATGCGGGAATAGAGATGGTAGGATTGGACATAAAAAGTGGGATATCATCTGCATAAGCAGCAAGTTTGATGTTTGTTTGGGAGATTTGGAAACCATGCAAATTAGGATTTTGGCAGAGTTTTGAGAGAAAGGGTTCTAAAGCCAGATTAAAAAGGAAGGGGGAAAGGGGACAGCCCTGACGGACTCCTCTACCTAAGTTGAAGAAAGAAGAGACTAGCCCATTAGCACAAACCGCCGCTCTGGGACTGGAATATAGGAAAGAGACAAAGGAAATAAAATTAGGACCAAACCCAAACCATCTGAGGGTGGAAAAAAGGAAAGTCCACTCTACTCTATCAAACGCTTTTTCTGCGTCCAAAGCGATTGCCGCTAGTGAATCCTGGAACCGTGAGGATTTGGACAAGACATTAAACAAAAGTCTAGTATTATCTGTGATAAAACGACCCTTGACAAATCCAGATTGTTCCGGGCCCAACAGTTCAGGAAGAAAGGGGTCTAGTCTTAAGGCAAGGGATTTAGCATATATCTTATAATCAATGTTAACCGAGGAGATTGGTCTATAATTCTTGCAATGCTGGGTGTCTTTTCCTTCGTTGGGTATAATACATATGTGGGCGTCTGAGAAAGTACCTGAGGAAGTACCACTAAGAATAAAAGAATCAATAAGAGAATGTAGTCTGGGTAGTAGTAATTTAGAAATGTGCAAGTAAAATTCAACTGTAAATCCATCCGGACCCGGGGTTTTATCTTTCTTGAGTGACTGAAGTGCAATGTGTAGTTCGGAACTAGAGATGGGCAGTTCAAGAATGGATAAGTCAACAGGAAAATTGGGAGGTGCCTGAATGGTGGAGAAAAAGGTAGCGAGTGAATGGGGAGTGGGGCGAGTTTCAGAAGAGTAAAGTGGGGAGTAAAAACGGGAAAATTCCTCTAAAATATCAACATCACTGTGCCTTAAAACAGAATTAACATCATAGATAGACTCAATGTTAAATTTATGTTGCTTGACTTTTAAATAGTTGGCTAAAAGCTTCCCCGCTTTGTTCTTTCCCCCATAGAATTTTGAACTAGATTTCAGCAAATATAACAAAGCATCATCAGTGGATTGTTTATTAAATTGCATCTTAGCTTCAATAAGAGTAGTCAAAGTTTCCTGCGAGTGGGAAGTGTAGAAAGAATGCTCCAGTTTTTTAATCGTGAGGAGAAGATCATTAGCACGTTTGCGGGCACTCTTACATTTTCTAGCCACATGATCAATGATGAAACCCCTGGCTGCAGCCTTATAAGCGTCCCAAATAGCATGCTTGGGCAGAGTGGGTGTGTCATTAATGGCAAAAAATTCTCTAGTAAATTCAACAAAGGAGGTGGTGAATTTGGGATCAAGGAGTTGAGAATTATTAAAGCGCCAGCGTTTTGACCCATTGGACTTGGGTAAGACATCAATGTTAGCCAGTACAGGGGCGTGATCAGAGAACAAGATGGGGCCAATATCGGCATGAGTGTGGGACTGAGAGATATGATGGGAAAGAAAGATGTAATCAATACGGGACTGTGATTGGTGGGACGGGGAGTAAAAGGTAAACTCTTTAGTAGTAGGGTTACATAAACGCCAGGCATCAATGAGTTTGTGCTGGGATATTGCCTGAACAAACAGTTTATGAGACTTATTAGGGATATAAGATGCTTTGGAGTGCCTATCTAAAAAGGGATCAAGGGGTAGATTGCAATCTCCTGCCATAATAAAGTTGTCATCAACGTTTTCAGAGATACGGGGGGCAATTGTGCGCCAAAAAGCAGGGTCGCCACCAGTGGGTGCGCAAATATTGAAAAGGGAGATGGGAATACCCTTCGAGGAAAGTTTGACATACAACCATCTGCCTTCAGGGTCTGACTCAGAGGTCAAAAGCGAATGAGAGAGAGATTTGCGGATTAACACAGCCACACCATTTCTCTTACCATCACCAGGAGCAGAGAACACATCGCCTACCCAACCCCTCTTGAGCTTAGCAGCTTCAATATCAGACAAATGGGTTTCTTGTAAAAAGGCAATATCTACATTCAACTTGGCTAGTTGAGAGAGAATTATTTGCCTCTTAATGGGAGAATGAAGACCTTTAACGTTCCAAGAAACAATACGTATTGACATTAAGGATTATTAAAAGAGTAATGCAAAGAAAAATTAAGACATCGAGAAAAAGCCTCGCAAGAAATAAGAGCATAGGAGAAAGAAGAGAAGAAATAAGAGTAGAGAAGAAATGAAATGAACAAGAGAAAGAAAAGTAAGAGAAGACTAAGAGATGTCGTAAAGATAAAGAGAAGCAAAGGTGTTACTGAGATCGGTGAAAAGATAAAATGAAGTCCAGAAATACTGATAAGTAAGGTCCAGTAAAAGAGAAAAAAAACATACACAAAAAGACCAATGAACAAGCAAGACAAGAGAGAAGGAGGTCAAAGGGAGAAGAGTGTAAGTATGGGCCAAAGGAGAAGTGAAGTAAGAGGGGAATGAAATATATAAAAAGAGGGAAGTATGACCAAGGGAGCCAATAAGCGATGAGGAGAAAGAAGAAGCGAAAGAGAAAAGAAGAAAAAGGTCGCAAAAGAGGTATTGACACCAATAAACTTGAAAATATGAAGGGAAAGATCAAAATGAGTAAAAACAAAACGAGAGCAAACATGTCAAAAAAGGAATGAGGAATACTTACAAGGGGCAATTTAGGGAAGATACGATCAGGAACAAGGACAAGCAAGGACGTACGTGGAGGTGGGGGGAGGGAGGTAGGGCCAACTGGAGAAGGCAGGACACTCGGGGTCAGTGAGACGTTCAACCAGAGGAACAGGACGGAACGCTGAACATTAATCTGTGAAGGAAGGAAAAAAGGTAACAAGGTTAGGCGACGGCAAATGACAGGGGTACAAGACAAGCAATGAATGGGACGAACCAAAGAACTACAACAACACTAACCAATACTACAATGGGAAGCATAAACTCATCAAGAGAATATGCAAGTATGAGAACAGTTGAATTAGAGAAATCAGCAGACATAAGAAATTGGAACATCATAGTACAACAACAGAAAAAGTCACGGTGGAATAGAAGAGGAAGGCCCAGAAAGCTCCATGTCAGCCTGGCCGCAAGAGTTCAGGAAACTCCGAAGTTGCGTAGGCTCCTCATATGTCGTAGTCTTATTATTGTAGGTGACTTTGAATAAACAAGGGTGGAAGAGACCATATCTGGCACCAATGGAACGGAGGTCAGGTCTCATGTCCAAGAAGGCCTTACGATGATTTGCAGTGGCTCTGGCGTAATCCTGCGCAAAGAACAAAGTGGAACCCGACCATGTGAGATGAGGAGAGGCTCTGGCTGCTGAAAGACCCTCAGCAGATCTGTGTATTCCAGAAAATACATTATTACACCCCTGGGCTTCACTGGTGCGGATGAAGAGGAGGAAGCTCGACCATGCCTGTGGGCACGCTGGATATTGAGCGGGGGATCCTCAGGCAAGTGTAAAAGTTTAGGAAGAAAGGATTTGAAAAAACGCTCCCCTCGCAGCCCTCCACCAGGCCGTAGAGGCGAAGGTTGTTGCGTCTGTTTCGGTTTTCCAAGTCCTCCACTTGCTTCTGGAGAGAGGAAATCTGCGTATGCATATGGGTGACCTTGGCAGCAGAGTCCTGAAGCGAGGAGACATCACGCTCCACCGACGTCATTCTCTCATCCATCGAAGCCCAATTATCAGTTAGGACCTGCAACTTAGCATTGGTTTCTTCCATGAAAGGACGCAGGGCCCGTATCTCTTCAAGGAGTAATTCCATCGAAATGGTCGATAAGGACTTAGGAGGCGAAGGTGGATCTTTTTTTAACCTCTTAGGCGTCATTTTTACTGAAGGCTGTGAAGAAGCTTCCATGTTCGACGTCGTCTCACTGGTAGGGAGAGACTGAGAGGCTTCTAAATGAGCCAGCTCCGTGAAAAGCTTAGAGTTTTTAATATAATTGCGTTTTTGGATCTTGCTGGAACAGTCAGCCATCAATGTATCTATGGAGTGCAGGTTCACAGAGAAAACTCTGCTAGACTGAAAACAAAAACAAGTACTTTGCGGGATCCTAAAAATGTGGAGAGCAAAAAAGGAGCAAATGAAAGGAGTTGGCGAGAAAAAATGCTAGGCCAGGGTAAAGGAGAACAAAAAAAAAAAAAACAACAAGAGACAAGAACGTCACAGAACCAGGAAATGCAGGTTGAGGACCTAAAATGGCTGCCGGAATTGAAGAGAGCAAAAAATATCAGTTAAGTCCATGAAAAAGCCATAATGATTGATGAAAAGTCACCTAGAGATGCAGGTTTGTAACATCTGTGGAATCTGGAGACATTGCAGGATCAACAAGGGATCCGAGAATCCACTACGCGATGAAACGCATTGCTGAGGGGCTCTCAAGCAGTCATCGACAAAATGGCGGCCGCGGCCAGTGCAGAGCCGCGACCGGGAGCAAAAAGGGCAGCAGAGTTGAAGGCAGGTCCGCCGCAGCGCCAGAAGCGGGCTCAGTACACGCCCGGCACCTTCCGACATCGAAGGCTTCCTTCCATTGTTCGCGTAGGAAGCGCGAACCGCCGGTGAGCTCTGGCACGAACGGAGCTCCTACGCCACCGCCGCCATCTCCCTTGGGCGCCTAGCCACCTACCATGTTGATTTCAAATGTGTTAGCATTTGCCTCTCATTTGTGAGATATTGATTTGTGCTGAATGCTAACCATCACAGTTCAAGAAAACAATCTGCCCCTTTCCTGCGAGTGCAAGTCTTACAGAACGAGAGCAACACAAATTAAATCTCTGACAACAATTCCTGTGTGCACACAGACTCATGATGTGATTCTAGGCACAAAACAGTATTCCTGAGTGATACCAGTACACCTTAACTTATGGTGAAGACATACTCCATAATATCTTACAAGTTCAAGGCAGTTAAATATCTTCCAAAACATAAAATGTAAAACACAACTTTAAAAGAAGAAACACATTTCTATTATTTATATCAAAATGCACCACATACATCCCCTCTCAAATTCATAACTCACCTTTAAAAGTAGTTCGTTGAGAAAGAAATGTGGCACTCACACAGCAGATTATCAGAGCCAGAATCTATGAGCTGTACACCTCTCACCAGAACCAGTAAATGGCAAACGTTCCCTCTCTTTTTTCACACATATACATGTTAACTTCAAATCACATTGCTTCCCACATTTTTTCAAATGGAAACACACATTTCTATTGGTTGCAAATTTCAACCCTTTCCAAATGATTCCTACCCCCAACATGACTTCTGCCTGCTAGCATAGCAACAGGTCATGGAACACTGGTGTGAGCAGAGAGGTCAGAAGTTCAGCACACAATGTTTCTAATCCAAACAGCAAGAGTGCTTGACTTTTCAAACCTAACAGCAAATCCAAAGTAATGTTCTGTGGGAACACATTTTTCTGAACCAATACAAAACATGCTTTTAAAAATTTAAACATACAGCCTAGTTTTTAGTGTTGAATGGTCTGAAACAGCCAATGAGCTCTTTTTATTAAAAAAAAGTATGTAAGCCTCCATTTTACAACTATCTTTCTTTTCATATTGCCATTCTACTGAAAGACACCTTCTGAGTGCATCCAGATCTCATTGAAAGATGTTCACAGTGTGGATTGTAGGTCATAGCTATGTCTTCTGGAGTGAAAAGTATGCAGAAAAAAGAGGTATTGTGAAAGACCTTGCTTTGCCAAATGTAGACATTAAATGGATTGGTCAGAGAGGGTTAAAGTGGCACCAATTAATGCCTTTGGTGAAATCCTTTCTACATCTCCCACAGCCTAACCTTATAATTGTGCACTGTGGTGGAAATGACCTAGGCACTTTAACTGGGGTAGGTCTGGAAATGCTTGTTAAGGACACCTTTGTGCAATTGATGTCACTTTTTCCACAAACTACCTTTGTATTTTCTAATATATGCCAAAGGCAAAAGTGGAACTGGTCTAACCAATATTGTCCGCAGATTGAGAAAGCAAGAAAGCACGTCAATAAGTCTGTTTCTGCTTTCCTCAGAGACTATGGTATGGGTTCTATATACCACAACAACTTGCGTTACAACATGCACGGCATTTATAGAGGAGACGGTGTACATTTCACAGATGAAGGGAACAGAGTCTTCCTCTTGAACTTTAGACTGTTCATCGGTACTTACTTGTAGGTACCAAAAAACACTCAATGAACACAACGGCTCTTTTTAGAGCCAACCAACATCTAAACTCTTACACTTGATTTTCAATTCTATTTTTTTTACGAATTACCCCGCAAATTTTTGAAAAAAAATAAAATGTTTTTTTCACCCTTCGGGATCCTTCAGAAACCCCCTGACAAAGGCTAGAGGGTCAGGAACTCTCTACCCTGCCCCCTTTTCACGTTCTCCACCTTTCTTTTAAATGGAAACACACATTTCTATTGCTTGCAAATTTCAACCCTTTCCAAATGATTCCTACCCCCAACATCACTTCTGCCTGCTAGCATAGCAACAGATCATGGAACACAGGTGTGAACAGAGAGGTCAGAAGTTCAGCACACAATGTTTCTAATCCAAAGAGCAAGATTGCTTGACTTTTCAAACCTAACAGCAAATCCAAAGTAATGTTCTGTGGGAACACATTTTTCTGAACCAATACAAAACATGCTTTTAAAAATGTAAACATACAGCCTAGGTTTTAGTGTTGAATGGTCTCAAACAGCCAATGAATTCTTTTTAATAAAAATAAAGTATGCAAGCCTCCATTTTACAACTATCTTTCTTTTCATATTGCCATTCTACTGAAAGACACCTTCTGAGTGCATCCAGGTCTCCTCCTCACTCCCTGAAGTAGACTGCTGTTCTGCCATTTTCAAGTAAAATTGATAGCTGTTCAGCTCCTTGTCCCAGGAAATAAGAAGGAATAGTGAGGGGAGTGGGTGTGGTGTTTGAAGATTCTGGAACAGAAACTACTATGAACCAATGCTTCTGAGTGCATCCAGATCGCCTCCTCACTCCCTGAAGTAGACTGCTGTTCTGCCATTTTCAAGTAAAATTGATACCTGTTCAGCTCCTTTTCCCAGGAAATAAGAAGAAATAGTGAGGGGAGTGGCAAGGCATTTATAGAGGAGACGGTGTACCTTTCACAGATGAAGGGAACAGAGTCTTCCTCTTGAACTAAAGACTCTGCATCAGTACTTACTTATAGGTACCAAAAAACACTCAATGAACACAACGGCTCTTTTTAGAGCCAACCAACATCTAAACACTTAAACTTGATTTTTAATTCTATTTTTTTAAAGAATTTTTTGCCGTCGTGTGCGCACCGTGCGCGCACCCCGCGATTTTTTGAAAGAAAAATAAAATGTTTTTTTCACCCTTCGGGGTCCTTCAGGGACCCCCTGACAAAGGCTAGGGGGTCAGGAACTCTCTACCCTGCCCCCTTTTCACGTTCTCCACCTTTGTTTTTCACTGCCACACACAAAATGGCATCCGACACTTCCTGATTTCGACCGATTTGAATGTTGACTGACCTCTAACCACCAATCAGAATTATGCTTGAGCACGGCACCGTGCGCGCATGGTGCGCGCCTATAGATATTTTGTACTTTTAACTGCAATTTTCTCAGAAACTACTGAACAGATTGACACCATATATGCAAATGGCACATCCCTGACCTGAGGACCACCTCTTTGCCAAATTTCAAGTAATTCTGGTCAGCCGTTCGGGCTGTACCTTCGACTAAAGGTCCTATGGCAAAATGAATGGGAAAAATGCATTTTGGTACCCCCTTTTTTCTCAGCCCCCGCTTGACGAATCACCCCGAGACTTTCAGGGTAGGAGCTGAGCGGAGCGCCCCATTAGTTTTGAAACTTTTGCGAGGATTCGTCAACCGGCGCCAAAGTTATTCAAAATAGAATTTTCAGATTTCCTATGGGAACTCGGTCCTAACTATAACTATCTACTGGCGACTGCCAGTAGATAATATATATAAATATATACATATATATATATATATATATATATATATATATATATATATATATATACACTGAAAAAACCATAGGTTTCAGGCACGTTATAGTTAGAAATTAGCATTTAAAAAACTTAGAAATTCACAGAAAAAAATCAGTGATGTCATTGACCATGTCATGAGTGATGTAATATGTGAAGTCATCAGCAGTGCATTGCGGGCGCGCAAGTTATAGTTAGCTGAGATAACTATAACAGGGGAATTTCTATGGTTTTGTACGAGTGAAATGTCCAACTAACTATAACGCCCCTGAAACCTATGGTATTTTCAGTGAATTTCTAAGGGTTTTTAAATGTTAATTTCTAACTATAACGTGCCTGAAACCTATGTTTTTTTCAGTGAATTTCAAAGGTTTTTTAAATGGTAATTTCTAACTATAACGTGCCTGAAACCTATGGTTTTTTAAGTTAATTTCTAAGGTTTTTTAAATGCTAGTTTCTAACTATGCCTACAGAGGTAGGACATTTGAAGAAAGAAGAAAAAACGCACAGAAAGAAATGCAGAAAGAAGCAACAGAAGTCCTCAAACACGAAGAAAAGTGCAGGAAGAAGCAAGACATGTGCAGAAAGAACAAACAGAGGAGCAGAAAGAGGTCTTGTTACAAAACCATCCTGTGCCCACATCTTTTTCATACAGGTACTGGTGTTAACGGACTCTGACTAACCAGGCCTAGAGCCAGTGGTATGCTAAAAGACACTTAGAACACAGTGAAAACACCTACCTACACTAGGGAACACTATGCGTTGGGGTACTCCTGTGATTAGCATGACCTCCTCTGTAAGCCCCTAGTACATAATAGGGCAGGGGGATTAAAACTACCTTTTAATTCGCGCCACGGGGTGGGTTTGCACACTGATGAAGGGAGGGGGGGAGCCTGAGGTGACATGTGTGCAAACACGCCCTGTGGGTGTTTTAAGTTGGGGAATAAAGTCCCCTTGAATCCTGAGGGTCCCTGGGGTCCAATTAGCCCACTAGGTACTTCCAGTACGCGCCACAGAGCTGCGTTACAGAGAGGTGTAAAAAGGGGCACGGCGTAGACCACCTCTCTTCAACGCAGCGCAGTGGCGCTTACTGGAAGCACCTGGTGGGCTAGTTGGCCCCAGGAGCCCTCAGAATTGAAGGGGAATTATTTCCCCAACTTAAAACGCGCCACAGGGCGTGTTTGCACACGTCACCTCAGGCCCCGTCCCCTCCCTTCACCACTGTGTAAACATGCCCTGTGGCCATTTTAATTTGGGAGATTAAGACCCCTTGAATCCTGAGGGTCCCTAGGGTCCAACTAGCCCACTAGGTACACCAGTAAGTGCCACAGCGCTGTGTTGTGGAGAGGTGTAAAAAGGGGGAAGGCCTCTGAACACCTCTCTGCAACGCAGCTCCCTGGCGCATACTGGAGGTACGTGGTGAGCTAGTTGGCCCCCAGGGACCCTCAGTATGGAAGGGGAATTAATTCCCCCACTTACAATTCACCAGAGGGCACGTTTGTACAGTGGTGAAGGAAGGGGGCAGGGCCGGAGGTATCATGTGTGCAAACCCTGTGGCGCATTATAAGTTGGGGAATAAAGTCCCCTTGAATCTTGAGGGTCCCTGGGGTCCAATTAGCCCACCAGGTACCTCCAGTATGCGCCAGGGAGCTGTGTTGCAGAGAGGTGTTCATCGGTCACGTCCCTTTTTACAAAACTCTGCAACGCAGCTCTGTGGCGCTTATTGGAGGTACCTGGTGGGCTATTTGGCCCCCAGGGGACCTCAGGATTGAAGAGGAATTAATTCCCCAGCTTAAAACGCACCACAGGGCATGTTTGCAAACACGTCACCTCAGGCCCCGCCCCCTTCCTTCACCACTGTGTAAACACGCCCATGGCGCATTTTAAGTTGGGGGATTAACTCCCCTTGAATCCTGAGGGTCCCTGGGGTGCAACTAGCCCACCAGGTACCTCCATTAAGCGCCACAGAGCTGTATTGCAAAGAGGTGTAAAAAGGGGCGTGGCCTTTGAACACCTCTCTGCAACGCAGCTCCCTGGCGCATACTGGAGGTTCCTGGTGGGCTAGTTGGCCCCCAGGGACCCCCAGTATTCAAGGGGAATTAGTTCCCCATCTGCAAACACTCCAGGGGGCGCGTTTGCAGAGTGCTGTAGGGAGGGGTTGGGGCCTCCGGTGCGATGCCGGTAATTTTTTTATTTTTAAGAAGGGGGCTGTGTGGCCCCCTTCTTTTCCTATTTTATTGGCCCTGGGGACCCCATCCCCCAGAGCCTGACCCCTATTTTTTTTAATTGGAAGGGGGCTGCGTGGCCCCCATCCCGAAGCCATAATCGCCCCTGGGACCCCATCCCCCAGGGCACGGCCAGTTTTTGTTTTTACATTTATTTCGAGGGGGGCTGCCTTGCCCCCCTCCTCAGGCCATTTATGGCCCTGGGGACCCCAATACCCCAGGGCCGGAGTTGTTTTTTTAAATGTATTTATTTTTTATTATTGAGAAGGGGGGCAACGTGGCCCCCATCCCGGGCCGGCCCTATCCGTTGGGGGATCCCCAATCCCCCACGGTCCCGCCGGCTCCCCGCGTCCTGCGGGAGCCGGCATTGCTTTTCCACACGGGGAGCTGCTAAGATGCAGCTCCCCAGTGTCGAAAAGCAATCAGCTTTGGTTTTTTGCTCTCTCTTCCAAAAACCAAAGCAGTTTGCTATGGCAGGTCCAGCCATAGCAAACAGCAGTGTCCCAGGGGTGGGCACCCCGGGACACTGAAGGAGCCGGCCCTGGAGGGTGGCGGTCCCCAGGGCCATCACAGGGTTCCGGAGGATTTTTTTTTAAATCGCGGGATGCGCGGAGTATCCGCTGATCCGGCCAAAAAAATGTAATAAAACAAAGTGCGGGCTCCCGTGCTTCGTTATTAATTAGCCCCGGGTGGGCCAAGTGCCGGGGGCACTCCACCCCCCCGGGCCTTTTTTATAAATATTTGCGGGGTGGACATAGCACTCCCCGCATCCCCGGGGACTACCAACCTTTGCGGCTCCCGCCCGGTCATTGCAAACTGCTTTGCTTCATTGAAGCGAGAGCAGGCACACCTGCTCACGCTTCAATGAAGCAAAGCAGATTGATTTTCCTCATGGGGAGCTGCATGTTAGCATCTTTCCATGTGGAAAAGCAATGTCGGCTCCCGTAGGACGCGGGGAGCCGGCAGGACTGTGGGGGCATTGAGGCTCCCCCCCACGGTCCCCAATTTATGAGATAGGCCCCGGGGGATGGGGTCCCCGGGGCAAAGAGTAATTAATGGTAGGAGCCGTTTTTTTCTTATGGAAAAATAAGGTGTCGTGTAACTGGCGCGGCGCTCATCACGGCCCCTAGTGTGCATGCGAGGGATACGCGACTCAAAGCGCGAAAAGCTATGCTGGCTCCTGAAGGTCGCTGGGAGCCGGCGGTACAGTGGGGGCATTAGGGCTCCACCCACGGTCCCCAACGTATGATATAGGACCCGGGGGATGGGGTCTCCTGGGCAAATAGTAATTAATGGTAGGAGCAGTTTTATTTTTTACGGAAAAATAAGGAGTCGCTGCACTGAGCGCGGCCCCCTAGTGTGCACGCGAAGGGTACGTGACTCCAATTCGTGCTGGGTGCACGACTCCAAGCAAAAATATTTTAAAAAATTTAATAAAAACCTAGGTTATATGTTAGGATATTGGGTGGCTCTAAAAAGAGCCCTTGCGTTTATTGGGAGATTTTTGTAGCTACATGTAAGTGCCAATGCAGCGTCTTAAGTTGTTGAGAAGGAATCTGTTTCCCTTATCTGTGAAATGTACACCATCAGTCCTGTAGATGCCATCCATATGAAAATGTAGATTGTTGTTGTATATGGAACCCATACTATGGTCTCTGAGATAAGCAGAAACAGCTTTATTGACATTTGTTCTAGCTTTCTTAATCTGCTGACAAAATTGATTGGACCTGTTCCATTTCTGTCTTTGGCATATTTTAGAGTACACAATGGCAGTTTGGGGAAAATGAAACATAAATTCTGCAAAGGTGTCCTTCATTAGCATTTCCAGAGCTAACCCAGTCAATGTGCCTAGGTCATTGCCACCACAGTGCACAATCGTGAGGTCAGGTGGTTGGAGATGCAAAAAGGATTTAACCAATGGCATCAATTGGTGACACTTTAATCCTCTCTGTCCAATCCATTTAATGTCTACATTTTGCAAACCTATGTCTTTGTCAATACCACTGCTTTCAGCATACCTTTTGCACCAGAAAATATAGCTGTGTTCAATAATCCACACAGAAAGCATCTTGAAGGGATTTCTGTAGGTAATCAGAAAATGTCTGCAGCTGAGCTAGGCAGGTGGAAGAATACAATCTATCTAAAATGGTGGACAATATGCTGTTTTTAAGAAAATAGAGATTTGATTGGCTGTTTAACAACACTCTACATTCAAAAATAGGGTGCATTTCACTTGGTTTAAAAAGCATGTTTCTTATTGGTTATTAAGAAATGTTGGAAAAGTACAGCAGAGAGGATAAGGGCAAGCATTGCAAAGCCAACCACACCTGCTGTTGTAATTTGTAACATTGTGTGGTGAACGTGTGACCTGGCAGCTAAGTTGAATGTTGCATGACCTGTTGCTATGGAAACTGACCTTAAGGACAATGGGTGAAGATGTCAGTTGAAAAGTATTATTCTCAGTGACCAATGTAAAATCGTTTTTCAATTTGAAAAACACTGGGAAGCAATGCCATTTGTTGTTTATGTCTATATGTATGGAAAATAGAGGGAACATTTGCTAATACTGGTTCACCCTTGCAGAGTGTGTTGATCTACATTCTCTGTGTGAAAAAGAAAATCCTGAGGGAGATGGTGAGATTTTTCATTCAACAGATGTATTTAAAGGTGAGTTACATATTTTAGAGGTTAATTTAAAAAAGATTTGACATTTTTAAGAAACTGTGGTTTGAAATATATTATCAAATGCACAGATGTATATTGGGATTATTTTTATTGAATTTGAAGTTTGCTTAAAAAGCAGTATGTACAGTAATATATTTATTTAAGTGTGTTAGAAGATATAGTTGAATGAAGGCTTTTATTTACTATTAATTGGTTAAATATGTACTAAGAAGGAGTATTTTCTAAAAACATCATATAAGGTGTTGTTTATTAGGCATGATTATTTCTTCTGTGCAAAAAGGTATAGTTTAAAAATATTGCATTAATATAGATAGTGTGGTAAAATTAGGTAAAATTGTGCTGTTTGCAAGATGATCATACAAGATGTTAATAATTATGAATCTGTTATTAGTTGGTACAGTTTCTGCAGTTTTAAAAATCCTTATAAAAAAAAGTGTTCTTTATTACTGTTCTTCATTAAGTCTATTGAGAGGTATAGTTTGATGAAGTTGCATACTTGTAGATTTAAAGGGCAATATGTAGCTGCAAAGAAAGTCAGTAAATGTTATTCTTCCTGGTATGTAGTAGTTAGTATGTCATGAGTCAGGTTTTTGTTTACATTATATTTATATTTGTATGAATTAATGCTAGGTATCTAATATATTAGAGGACTGCAAAGGTGGTGAAAATGTGATTTTATAAGTGTATGAGAAGTGATTTTGTGGTTCTATGTGTAATTTCGTAGTTAGTATATAAGTAAATGTGCACAATGTATGCGGTGCTTTAACCCCCTGCAGACTACTGATTTAGTCCTGCAAAAATCCAATCAGTAGCCATGCAGATAAGCAATCACAATGTCATTCCCTGTCCAATCCTTCTATCATCCTGATAGCACCATGTCTGTATCTAATCTCTATGCTGAAACACAAACAGTTAAAAACTCAACCTTCTGTCAACTACCACCACTCTAACTATCTAGTTACTGTGCATACACCTAGAGAATGCTTCAGGCATTAAGACACAGAGTGTACTGTGAAATATGCGCAATGTATGCAGGCTCTTAACCCCCTGCAGACTACTGATTCACCCTTGCAATAAGCCAGGTAGTATTTATGTAGTGCCCTAATCAAGCTGTCACTCTTTGTCCACTCCTGCAATCATGCTGACAGAACGATATCCTTATCTAATGTCTGTGCCAACATAGAAGCACTTATGAACTCTTCCTGTAGTGAATGACAAGCATTGTAACTTTCCAGACACTATCCATGCACTTGTAGAGTGACTCAGGCTACAGTCAAATGTGCGCAATCTATGCAGGCCTCTAACCACCAGTAGACTACTGATTCACCCTTGGTATAAGCCATGTAGTATTCATGCAGTGCCCCAATCGGACTATCACTCTCTGTCCACTCCTGCAATAATGCTGACAGTAACATGTCCTTATCTAATTTCTGTGCCAACACACAAGCAATTAAAAACTCACCCTCCTGTCAACTAACACCTCTCTTACTATCTAGTCACTGTGCATACACCTGTAGAAAGCTTCAGGCATTCAGACACATAGTGTACAGTGAAATATATGCAATGTATGCAGGCCTCTAACCCCCAGCAGACAACTGATTCATCCTTGTAATAAGCCAGGTAGTATTCATGCAGTGCCCCAATCAGCCTATCAGACTCTGTCTACTCCTGCAATGATCATGACAGAAGCATGTCGTTATCTAATCTCTGTGCCAACACACAAGCACTTATAAACTCTCTCTGCTGTCAACTACCACCACTTTAACTATCCTCTCCGTATTCATGCACTTGTAGAATGACCCAGGCATTAAGACAAGCAGTGGTACACTGAAATGTGCACAATATATCCAGGCCTCTAACTCTCAGCAGACTACTGATTCACCCTTGGAATAAGCCAGGTAGTATTCATGCTGTGCCCCAATCAGACTGTCACTCTCTGCACACTCCTGCCATGATCTTGAAAGAAGCCTGTCCTTATCTAATTTCTGTGCCAACACACAAGCACTTAAAAACATACCCTCCTGTCAGCTACCAGCACTCTCACTATCTAGTCACTATGCATACACCTATAGAATACCTCAAGCATTAAGACACATAGTGCTACTGTGAAATGTGTGCAATGTATGCAGGCCTGTAACCCCCAGCAGACTATTGATTCACCCTTGCAATTAACCAGGTAGTATTCATGTAGTACCCCAATCAGCCTATCGCTCTCTGTCGACTCCTGCAATAATGCAGACAGAAACATGTTCTTATCTAATTTCTGTGCCAATACACAAGCACTTAAAAACTCACCCTCCTGTCAACTACCACCACTCTTACTATCTAGTCACTGTGCATACATCTATAGAATGCTTCAGGCATTAAGTCACATGGGGCCATATGTAGGTAATTTCTATTTACCGATTCCTAAATACCGAATTTTACCGATTCGGTATTTAAGAATCGGTAAATAAAATGTAGGTAAAAAATCGGTAAATTTTACCGATTCGGTAATATTCGTTATTACCGATTCGGTATTTACCGAATCGGTAATAAGGCATACCTTCCCATTCATTCCTATGGGCCTGAAGGCCCATAGGAATGAATGGGAAGCCATTCACTTTTACCGATTCGGTAAATACCGAATCGGTAATAGGGGGAGCATATTCAAGGGTGGCAGGGTGTCACATTGACACCCTGTTGCACCCCTGAATCATGCATGTGTGCACATGTGGCGCACATACATGCCCTAAGGGCATGTATGTCTGCCACATGGCACTTTTAAAAAAACACAAAATTGCATTTGAAAAGGTATTCGGTATTTACCATCAACTTGTAGATGGTGTTAAATAACGAATCCTTAACCTAAAAATGCACTCACTTAAGTACTCCCTACATTGGATTTAAGGATTCGGTAATTTACCGATTCGGTATTTTACCGATTTCTTAAAATACCGATTTGGTAAATTACCGAATCCTTCAATCCAGCCTCCTACATCTCAAAGGGCTAAATACCGGTCGGTAACGGAAAATTTACCGATTTTCGGCCGTTACCGACCGGTATAAGCCCACCTACATACGGCCCATAGTGTGCAGTGAAATATGCGCAATGTATGAAGGCCTGTAACCCCCAGCAGACTACTGATTCATCCTTGCCTCAAGACAGGTAGTATTCATGCAGTGCCCCAATCAGCCTATCAGATTCTGTCCACTCCTGCAATTATACTGACAGAAGCATGTCCTTATCTAATCTCTGTGCCAACACACAAGCACTTATAAACTCTCCCTGCTGTCAACTACCACCACTTTAACTATCCTCTCCGTATTCAAGCACTTGTAGAACGACTCAGGCATTAAGACGAGCAGTGGTACACTGAAATGTGCACAATAAATGGAGGCCTCTAACCCCCCGCAGACTACTGATTCACCCTTGGAATTAAACAGGTAGTATTCATGCTGTGCCCCAATCAGACTGTCACTCTCTGCCCACTCCTGCAATGATCTTGACAGAAGCACGTCCTTGTCCTTATCTAATTTCTGTGTCAACACAGAAGCACTTAAAAACTCACCCTCCTGTCAACTACCAGCACTCTCACTATCTAGTCACTGTGCATACACCTATAGAATGCCTCATGCATTAAGACACATAGTGCTACTGTGAAATCCGTGCAATGTATGTAGGCCTGTAACCCCCAGCAGACTACTGATTCACCCTTGCAATAAGCAAGGTAGTATTCATGTAGTGCCCCAATCAGCCTATCAGTCTCTGTCCACTCCTGCAATTATCCTGACAGAAGCATGTCCTTATCTAATTTCTGTGCCAACAGAAAAGCACTTAAAAACTCACTCTCCTGTCAACTAACAGCACTCTCACTATCTAGTTACTGTGCATACACCTATAGAATGCCTCAAGCATTAAGACACATAGTGCTACTGTGAAATGTGCGCAATATACGCAGGCCTGTAACCCCCAGCAGACTACTGATTCACCTTTTGCAATAAGCAAGGTAGTATTCATGTAGTGCCCCAATCATCCTATCAGTGTCTGTCCACTTCTGCAATTATCTTGACAGAAACATGTCCCTATCTAATCGCTGTGCCAACACACAGGCACTTAAAAACTCACACTCCCATCTACTACCAGCACTTTCACTATCTAGTCACTGTCCATATACCTGTAGAATGCTTCAGGCATAAAGACACATAGTGCTACAGTGAAATGTGTGCAATGTATGCAGGCTCCCAACCCCCTGCAGGCTTCTGATTCACCCTCGCAATAAGCCTGTTAGTATTTATGTAGTGCCCCAATAAGGCTGTCACTCTTTGTGCTTTCCTGCAATCATGCTGACAGAACCATATCCTTATCTAATGCCTGTGCCAACTTACAAGCACGTATAAACCCTTCCTACAGTCCATTACAAGCAGTGTAACTTTTCAGTCACTATCCATGCACTTGTAGAGTGACTCAGGCATTAAGTCAAGCAGTGCTACAGTCAAATGTGCGCAATCTATGCAGGCCTATAACCACCAGCAGACTACTGATTCACCCTTGGGATAATCCAGGTAGTATTCATGCAGTACCCCAATCAGACTGTCACTCTCTGTCCACTCCTGCAATAATGCTGACAGTAACATGTCCTTATCTAATTTCTGTGCCAACACACAAGCACTTAAAAACTCACCCTCCTGACAATTACCAGCACTCTTACTATCTAGTCCCTGTGCATACACCTGTAGAATTCCTCAGGCATTAAGACACATTGTGCTACTGTGAAATGTGCGCTATGTATGCAGGCCTGTAACCTCCAGCAGACTACTGATTCACCCTTGTAATAAATCAGGTAGTATTCATGCAGTGCCCTAATCAGCATATTAGTCTCTGTCCACTCCTGCAATTATCCAGAAGCATGTCCTTATGTAAGCTCTGTGCCAACACACAAGATGTTATAAAGTCTCTCTGCTGTCAACTACCAACAGTGTAACTATCCAGTAACTAGCCATGTATTTGTAGAATGACTCTGTCATTAAGATAAGCGGTGGTACAGTCAAATGTGCACAATGTATGCAGGCCTATAACCCCCAGCAGACTACTGATTCACCCTTACAATAAGCCAGGTAGTTTTTATTTAGTGCGACAATCAGACTCTCACTTTGTGTCCACTCCTGCAATCATCCACACAGAATCATGTCCTTAACTAACCACTGTGCAGAAACACAAAGCTTTACAAATTCACCATTCTCTTTCATTGCAGAACTCAAATGATCCAGTCAGTACCTATGTACTCATCTAATAACCCAGAAACTAATACATGTAGTATTACAATCATCTATACAGCATTATTCAGTTCTGCATTTACCCAGTTAGTACCTGTGTCTTGCAATAAATGGATAGTGATTTTAAAAGAAAACAATAAAATGATTTTTAGATACAATGTCTTTGTTTAGTGATACAGTAATGTATTTTATTAATTTAGTTTTAATACAAATATATATATTTTTTTAAACAGATATTGCTCATCTTCAATAAAAAGAAATCCGACAATGACTAGAATAACACATAAGAAGAAACAACAAAGAAAGGAATATTATTTGAAGGTAACAACAAAAAAATTAGAGGAACTACAACATGTGGAAAAAAAGAAAAAGCCTTCCAGTAAGAGAACCAAAGAATTTATTTAAAAAACTTTCAAAGGCTGGAAACAGTGTGCATAATGTGAAAAGTAGAAACAATGCCTCAAGAAGAAAGAACAATAACAAGCAAAAAGAAGAAATGAATGGGAACAAGAAAAAGTATATATGGTAAAAGGAGAAAGAATCAATTCACTGAAATAAGGAAAAGAATGTTTTAAAATAGAGTTGTCTTTAATTTGTTGAAAGATGCGAAGAAATATAAATAAAATCCACATTTTATAAAAAAAACAGATTGAAACTATTGTTGAAAAGGCTTTTGAATTAAAAAGTAAATTATTCATTGTAGTAGTAAACAGAATTCGATCATTAGATAAGCCAATACGTTTTATAAAGGCCAAAAGTAAAAGGAAGAGAGTAATTAACAGAACTAACTTTTGTGATTTTTTTTGGGTGAATGGAAACACAGTTCAAGTTCAGAGCCTTTTTTTAATGAAGAGAGCTATTTTCAAACCAATAGTTTATTGCATGCAGTTGATACTACTGGTCGTGCTTATGAGGTTAAAAACGGTTGTCCAATTGAAAAAGAAAAAATGGTTCCTAGAAATGTAGAAGAAGTCATAGCTGATGAAGTTCTAGGGAGACGTACTAAAGCCCCAGTGAATACTTGGGATTGTAGTAGTATATGCAGTATACGTCAGGAATCTACTGATATTTTTCGGAATTTCTTACGAGAGTATAGTAAAAAAAAGTCTTAAACAAAAGATTAAGATGTTGCAAGGACTAGATCCTTGCAGAGTGAGAAAAAATACTGGTTTGCAAGGTCATTCTCTGGCTTGTCTTTCTAGAAAAGTATGTCAAAGAGTTTTTCATCATTTTAGAATGTTAGCAGTACATCATTCTCAAATGCGGAAGTTAGTCAGAACATTGTATTACGCAAAAAGTCCAGCAATATTTTTAAATGAATTAAACAGTGCGCTTGTACATGGGTCAGTATCAGATGTAAAAAAAGTTTGTGATGAGATAGAGTTTTGTTACTTTGGTCCTGAAGAAGAGAGTAGACAAAGTGAGACGTTGATAGAAGTAGGCATTGAAGAAAATGTGGAAAAGATTAGTACAGAGAATTTTGAAGAAGAAATTACAAAGTTTAAGGTAAATTCGTGTGAAAGGCCAAATTATACTTGTATTTGTTATCAACAAACTCCCTATAAGAATCAGACGAGTGCTGTTGATCTGTATTTAAAAAGTGAAAAGAAAATAATGATAAGTGGAAGGAATTTGCAACATATTTGTTGGTAGAGGATTGCTTTGATTTGGGTACTAATCAACGTATTTGTAAATATTTTTATAATAAATTAGAGGATAATAAAATGCAAGGAAGAGCTGTCCATAATGATCTGGAGTTGGTACCTATTCCTCAAGAACTGATGGTTTTAAATACGTATGAGTGTATTCTAATTCAATCTGTGCACACGTTTCAGGCTATTGTTCATATGGAGCCTAAAACAGGTAAATTGCCTCCCACAGATTTACAGAGAGGATTACAAGGAAGAGTTGTATATTTACCTCTAGATGTAAAGAAAAATATTGCAACTATTGGTGTAGATAAAGAAGAAAGTGAACCCTTAATTATTCTTGTGAATGGTGTTCCTACTAAGAGTAAGAAAATCTGGCAGGAATTAGTGGATGTCAGGAAAGTGAAAAAGGCAACATTGTATTTTATAAAGAATAATGAATACTACAAAAATGTGTATGTGGAAGAAGAAGAAATACTTTTAGGAGATGATAGTGAAACGGTAAGTGGTCAAATTGAAGAAGTGGACATGTCCAAAAGTGAAGAAATCTATGAACATTATAGTGTACATCCACTTCATTCGAAAGAAGTGATGGGGAATACTATTGAATTATTTCAAATGAAGAAAGCAAAGGGGACTCTCATGAGTGTTTGGGAAAAAAGTTTGGAAGCTCGTTGTTTTCAGCAGCTGTTCCCAACTGGAAAAGGTGGACGATATGACGAACGATCAGTGCAGATTCCTGCATCAGAATATCGGACAACAAGATTGTATGCAGAAGATCCAAGATTTCGACAATGTATCCCATATATGTTTCATCTTTTGTTTGAGAGTGACTTGTCTGGACTTTCATATGCAGTTAACCACATATTACAAACGGGAGTAAATCTTCAAAATTTTTCTGCAAAGGAATTTATGGAAAAAGTACATCAGAGAGACGATCATTTAGAATCTCAGCTGATTAATTTATGGCATGTCAGCGTGGTACTAATGAGTATTGGTACCGTCGTCATGGAGAACTTAAATGTATGCTACGGAACTACATGATTTGTTACTCTAAGCTGTGCTGAATACGCTTGGGATGATTTACTTGAATTTCTTCGAGAAGCAAATTTGAATATAAAAAATATTGAATACAAGACGCCTGGAGAAATGTGCTCTTTGGATCCTGTTAATGTATGAAGATATTTCAATCATAGGTTTGAAGCTATGATGTTGTTTATCTGCAATAAAAAGAATCCTCCTCTTGGAGAAGTTGTGGATTTCTTTTGGAGAAAGGAGTATCAAGCTAGAGGTGCTCCTCATATACATATGCTGTTATGGATCAAGGATGCACCCAAATTCAGAACTGATTCGGATGACACTGTTTTGTCTTTTATTGAAGAATATGTCACATGTGCTATACCAAAAAGAACAGAAGAAAACACCTTAAGGCAACAAGTCTTACGATTCCAAAGTCATTGATGTGGCAAATACTGTCGATGAAAGTACAAGTCTAAGGAAAAGTTTTATACCAAATGTCATTTTGGATTTCCACGTCCAGTAATATCCAAAGGAAGAGTAAACAGTTTCATGTCAGCTGTGAGACATACCATTACTAGAAAATCTCCTAAAAATACATACAATTTGAGAAGAAGTGAAGAATCAAAGTATATCAATGATTATAATCCTGTTATTCTCTCAATGTGGAATGCTAATATGGATATCCAGTATGTTGCGGATAATTCCATTGCTTTTGCCCGGTATGTGATATCTTACATAACAAAATCAGAAAAGACGGAGTTGAAAGAAATGTGGGAAGAAATTTCTCACGAGAAGAGCCTTAGTAAGAAATTGTACAGTTTCAGTTTGAAGATGTTATCCCATCGAGAAATTGGAGCGTATGAATGCTCAGATCGGTTATGATCTGCAAGTTTATACTCAAATTCTAGAAGAATCATTTGGGTGAGTCTAGGTCTTGCTGCAATGCGAAATCGAGTACTTAAATCTGTACAAGAAATCGAATATTTCGCAGAAAAAGAACCGGAAAGTGCAGATATTGTCAAAACAAGCATGTTGGACACATATTATCCAAATAGAAGTAATCATCTTGAGAACATATGTCTTTATGAAGTGCTGCAATATTACACTTTTAAAAGGAATACTACAGAAAACATAAATGAAGTAAATATGCAGTGATTGGTTCCGAAGGATGTTTGGTGAAACAAAGGAAAGGAAATTTGCATAATCACAGAAAACTGAGTTGCGATACTCCTGATAAAAGGGAATTTTACTATTTAGCTCTTTTGCAACTCTTCAAACCAAGGCGTACAGAATTGGAATTACTTGGAGATTTTCAGAGCTATGAAGATTCCTTCAATGCTTGTAAAGATACCATAGAATGTACAGTGTTTGCTAATTATCTGAAAATGTTGAACAATGAAATTGATCAAGAAGCTTCTTAATTAAAGTATTGACCAGTTATCTACAGAAAAGAACTGACTCACATTTGTCTTGTGTTGTAACTGCTCCAACTGGGTTGGCAGCACACAACATTAAAGAAATTACATTACATCGTTTACTTATGCTACCTGTAGAGCATGAAAACTAATTGGAATATAACAAACTATCTGGAGAAGCTTAGTATGAAGTTTCAAGAGTGCTAAAGAAAATGAAACTTCTGAATATTGAGGAGGTAAGCATGGTCTCAAACTTAATGCTTGCTTTTGTGCATTTAAGAATGCAGCAAATTCTTACAACAGAGTATGATGTCTTATTTGGAGGAAAACATGTGATAGTTTTTGGAGATCTACTGCAACTTACTCCCGTAAAAGGACAACCAGTATTTAAAACACTTGTACATGAATACACCAAAAAGTCTTTGGAAGTGTCAGAAACGTTAACATTTGGTCATATTTTGAATACAAAGAACTCATAAAAAATATGCGACAGGCAAATGATGTTGATTATGGAACTATTCTTCAAGATATAAGAATTGGAGTACTGACAGAACATGGCAAACAAGCTTTGCAAAGTCGACTACTTACAAACTTGTTTCCAAATGAAAATATAGTTCCTGAAAAAATATATAGAATAATTGCAGAAAATAAATCTATAATCTGCTTAATGCCAACACTGCGCGAGTGTTCTATATTCAATGAAGAACTTTAGAAGCTAGAAAATGAACAAATAATAAAAATGGAAGCCATTGATAAAATAGAGCATGAAGGAATCACTATTATTTTGACGGAAAAATTGAAAACAAAATTGGATTCTTTAGAATAATCTATAGCTAAAACTGCAGGTTTAGAAAAGAATTTATATGTATGTTTAAACTGTCGGGTAATTTGACGGCGTAATTTGGATGTGGAAAAAGGTTTAGTAAATGGAGCAATGGTTAAAGTTGTTGGTTTTGTTAATTATCAAAACAGAGATGGAATTGAATTTTTGAAAATCAAATTTTATCAGATTGAAGAAGTAAAACAAATTGGTCGTTGTTCAGCTCGTTAAAGATTTATATGTTCGTAGAAAACAGTTTCCTCTTTCTCTGGCATATGCAGTGACTATTCATAAATCTCAAGGTTTAAGTGTAGATAATGCTTTGGTAAATATTGGAAATACCGTTTTTAAAGAGGGTATGGTATATGTTGCTTTGTCCCGAGTCAGAACTTTATCTGGATTGTATTTGATTGATTTTGATGAGGGAAAGATTAGTGCAGATGCAAACTGTGTAAAAGAGTATAATCGGTTTAGAAGAGTGTATGCTCCCAATTTAGGTGAATATCCTGTATATGAAAAGCGTGTTGTAGGTCGAAAAAGAAGATATGAGAATATCTGTAGTGAAGCTATAGAGAAGGAAAAAAATCAAGACAATTTTGAGATTGCAAGCAAAAAGAAAAAGGACACTATTGAAGAGATTGTCAGGTATCAGTTAGAAAATAGTTCAGGTATCAACTGCTATGCTAATGTAGTGGTCAATGTTGTTTTTTTTCTAGAAATTTTGCAAGAGCAAATTATGGAGAATCGTGAAAAAAGATTTTGTTCCTTGTTGCATTGTATTTATGAAAAATGGAGATCTGATAAAAGGAAAATACAAAGTGTTTCTGATATTCGTAATCTTTTGGATATATGTTCTGGTTCTACACAGTTTACGCAGAATATTCCAGAAGATGCTCAGGAATTTCTAATGTATATGCTTGCAGTATTTGGAAAATGAAGGAATAGAAATTGAAAATATTTTTTGCCTTCATTATAAATGGGAACATGAATATGAAAATTGTATGTTTACATCTAGCACTAACATACACACTTAAAGATTTATATATTTGACATTACCAGACTGTCAAACAGTGTCTTTCAACAAACTACTTAAAGCAGCAAATCAAAACATGGAGTGTAGCCAATGCAAATCAGAAATGTTATCAACATTATTTATAGAAAGATTTGGACAATATATAATTTTAATGATACACCATTGTACAGCTGATGGAAGAAAATTGGAAACTTTAATTAAACATTTTGTAGCAAGTCAACTATCAATATCAGGAAGAACTTTTGTAGCAGTAGCAATTATTTTTCACGATGGTCCTTCTACAACATCTGGACATTACACTGTCTATTTAAAATGCAATAAAGGATGGACATATTGTAATGATGCACATTTGGTTTTTAAACATCGTTTGACTTATGAATTACCAAATTCCTACCTAATATTTTTAAAGCCAAAGTTTTAAGAACATAATTTGGCCTATTAGGAATATGTTAAAATGTATTAATACGATTACTATTGGACAATTTCAGTATAAAGGATTTCAGGAATACCATTTTGCCCAGAGGAAAGGTATTAATTTCAATTAAGCACTTTTTCTTGGACATTCTCACAGCATATATTTTTAAAGAACATCATTTAGAGTATATGGAAATTATAAAGAATTGTTCATTGAATGATTATTTCAGTTCTTTCATATTGAAGTAAGAAAAGTCTCTTAGAAAGAAGCATTTTATATATGTGTGATTTGTATTATATGGTATGTTATTGAGGATGTTACTTTTATGGAATGTTGAAAGATAGTTGACTATATTGAAAATATTTTTGACACAGATTTGTGTTTTTTGAAACAATCTTATTGATTGTTTTTTTTTTTACCCGCTGTTATGTGATTAGTAACATTGAAGTCACTATTTGTAGTAAAATTCAATATATTCTGAGAACAGCAAAAAAGGCAAACAAAATAATTCATATGATGTTAAAATTATGTTGTGTTTTAAAAAATATTTTTTCAGATCCTAATTCTAAAGTACAACATTTTAAGAAATGTAATTTGTACAAAACAACTAAAAAATTGTTAAGCATTTTTTGATATGTACTACTGTCAAGGTAAGATTAAATAATGCAAACACTATAAATGCACTACTACATTCAGCTGTGCACTATATATATGAACTTCTAACCTACTACTAAGTAAAGTAGTACCTATGCAATCTAGGAATCCTCCTGTCTATATCATGCACTTCTCCAATCACCCATCCAGCACTATGCATATTCTATCACTTCACCAAAACCTAAGCACTTATCATTTCAGCATACACTCTCTTTGCAGCACTGAAATTACTCCAGTTACAAGTCGTATACTTAAGAAATGGCACCAGACACTCCTACATATTTACAAGTAGAGGAAAAGCCACCTTGCGTAACTTTTCTTCTCCTTGTAAATACAACCCCTTCATACAGAGCACTTTGCATTGAAGGGGCGTTCCATAAGTGTTGTTGTGGATGTTCCCACACAACACTCATAGAACAAGACATATCTCAAGATTTATGGGAAATCATTAATCTGGAGATGTGTGTGAATGCTGTGGCATCCTAGAATAAGTGTAGCAAGGCACAACGAGGAGAATTGTTTTCATTTCTCCTCATTTTTTTCTCTTTCAATGCATGTTACATTCCACAGCATACATTGAAGGAGGAAAATGCCTTTACTGATTGTTGTTGTGCAGGAGAGTGTCCCTTCCTGCACAAAAAACAATCTCCCCACGACACAGACATCCTTGCCTGTGTCACCACATGGCTGCACTTTGTGCAGCAATGCAGAGGGAAGCAATGAGTTGCAACATATTTATGTATATATGTCACATCTCTGTGCTTCGGAAGTGCCACAGAGCAAGGCAGCTAAAGAGCTTCCACTGCAACGCTGCAGTACTTCCTCATAAATCTTCACCTATAAATTCACCATACACTACTAATACATTCTTTCACTCATTCATGCTTTACACATATATTCAACCAAACTTTCACACATTACCATGCAATTATAGTTCTTTCTTTAACCAGATAAGGGCGTTCTGATAAGAACTTTTTTTTCTTCTTTTTTTCTTTTATATTTTTCTTTTATTTTCCTGAACAATTTTGTATTTTTTTTGGTGTTTAAAAAAACAGGAAACTCCTGGAATTATTTACCATTCCATAAAACAAAGGAAACAAAAAATTAGCAACGATGGTTCCGTTGCGCAGCACAAACTGCTTCCACTGACTGCTCTCCAAAACATATCAGTTTTTTGCACTTCATACAGTGCTGGTCTAAGAAGGAAAACTCTGGCCTAATGTCCGGTGCAGGTGTGCCTGATGATGTTCCGGATGTGCTTGGCACTGCAGTTGAAGGGTTCATTGCTACTATCCTACATTCCTCCAGAGCCAGATTGAGAGGATGTATTGTTTTTAGATGTTTGTACATTGAGGCAGTGCCACAAGAATATTTCTTGTCACTACCTCTTGACAGCACCCTTTGACAAATTCGGCAGGTCACCTTTGTAGCATTCACCTTTTTCTGCCCGGGTGGAAAGGTGAAGAATTTCCACACAATGGATTCAGGCCTTTGAGAACGTAGTGCCTCCTGCAAAAACTTTTCCTCTGAAGAGCCTTCTTCCTCCAGCTGCTGCTGTCCAGAAGCCATGTTTTTTTTTGATAAACACCAAAAAAAATGAACAAAAAAGGGTTCTTGAGGGACAAGAAATGTCTCCCTAAAGATGCTCCAACAAGAATGATTGAAATGGGTGGGGTCCTTCAATAGTTACAATGGGAAATGTTTTTAACCAATCAAATCTTTTTTTTCAGGTCATATGGAATCCGCGCACCCTGCGCTTACGAAGCACGCACCCAACGCGACTTCGCGAAAGTACATTTAAAAGTAATATAAGTTTATTTTAAGTACAAATATATTATTTTTATAAGTATCTTAGATAATGTCTTGCCATAATATGTATATTAAAGATGCATATATAATTTTAGACCTAAAAAAAACTTCCGGGAGTCGCTCTTCCAGCGCACACCAGCACGTATATGACGTCATGCGGTACCCGCCACCGCGCAAGCATCGCATACCGTAATGCGTATGTGTTGCGAATGTGTGGGACCAGGAGTCGCGGATCGGTCGCATACCAATCGCGCACATCACGTAATGTTAAATGTAAATGAGGTAACTGAAAAAACACGAAGCCGTCGATTAACGTACGCAGATGCTTCACAGCTTTTCTAAAATGGCGGCTAGAATCCGCGAACCCATCGTGATGGGCACGCTTTGGGTGCGCGACTCCCCAAAAAACTTGGAAAAAAATAAAGAAAACAATTATAATATATTAAATTTAAAAAATCGAATTAAACAAAATAAACAATATTTCAGTTTGAATTTTTTTAAAACATTTTTTGCAATTTTCATAAAAAATATATAATGTTATTTAATGAATAAAATATTTAAAAATAAACAGTTAAAAAACTGAAGAAAATCAGTACCAAAAAATAGATATAACTATTATTATACTTAAAAATTATCATTTAAAAACTTTTTGAAATCACTGAAAAAAAATAGCTTTCAGAGACATTATAGTTAGAAATTAGCATTTAAAAAACCTTTGAAATTCATTGAAAAAACCATAGGTTTCAGGGGCGTTATAGTGAGGAATTAGCATTTAAAAAGCCTTTGAAATTCACTGAAAAAACCACAGGTTTCAGACACGTTATAGTTAGGAATTAGTATTTAAAAAACCTTAGAAATTCACTGAAAAAAACATAGGTTTCAGGCATGTTTTAGTTAGGAATTAGCATTTAAAAAACCTTAGACATTCACTGAATAAACCATAGGTTTTAGGAAAAGTTATAGTTAGCTGGGCATTTCACTCGTACAAAACCATAGAAATTCCTCCGTTATAGTTAGTTCGGCTAACTATAACTCGTGCGCCCGCAATGCACTGCTGATGATGTCACATATTACATCATTCATGACATGGTCATTGACATCACTGATGACATCACTGATGACATCTCAAATGACATCACTGATGACATCACTGATGACATCATCCAGTAAATGTGGTTTTGTTTGTAATTTAAATATGTATTATATACATACCAATCTGCATTGAAGATTGAGTAGGTATATAACTATCTGGATGGAGGATTTAGTAGCTGTCTGAGTGTCTGTTTAAGTGAGTAATTAAAAGTGTCTCACTAAATACATGGGTTAGTAACTAAAGTATGCAAATATGTGCATCACTTTCTCTGTTGTTGAATAACCTGCTGTATCAGTTGGTCACTAACTACATAAGTGTCCATATTAGTTATTGATTAGTTGGCTGAGTATTTGTATGGGAGACTGAGTGTTTTTTTTTTGGGTGGGTGGTGTATAACTGTATGCATAGATGTGTGAGTGGTTGATTAACTAGGTGTATAGGTTTAAGAGTGCATGTGGAAACAGTTGTTTGGGTGACTAAGGGGGGGTTTATTTGTGTGTTGGTGACTGAATATATGTCTCAGTGGTACCTCTACAACAAAGTAAAAAAATAAAGGCATTCTATGGGAGAGTTGGTGTATATAAATAAATAAACGAAAGAGCCACTGATTGTGAGAGTTACTGTATGGATGAGTGTATAATTGTAATATTGATTTTTTAACAAAGTAATTGGGAGTTACTATGTGTATGAATAAATGAGGTGTTGTGTGTATAACTGTGTAGGGTAGTAAATGTAAGTGTGATTGATTTTTTTTCATGAGTGAGTCGGATGACTGCATAACTGACTAGGATGACTGCTGATGTGTCAATGTCTATAAAGGTGTATAAGTGCATTTGATAGTGTTCTATCGTTCAGTGACTGCATATAGAAGTGATTTTCTGGGTGAATGGGTAGTTGTGTGTGTAGACTTAGGAATCATTGAGTGGGTATGTAGTAAGTGGTATTGGTGTGTCAATGGTTTCAAATGTGGTACCCTGTATTTTACAGTGAGTGATGAAAGGTTATAGTAGTGTGTGATGAGGTGTATCAGATCGACACTGTGAATCATGACATCCTACGCCACAGATTGTCAGAGCTAGGGATAACCTCCACTGCTGCGGCCTGGCTACATTCCTTTCTTTCAGACCGCTCTTTTCGAGTCTGTGAAGGTAATACCACCTCGCCCAGCAAATCTCTCAGTTGTGGGGTTCCCCAGGGCTCGTCCTTGAGCCCCACACTGTTTAACATTTATATGTTCCCCCTCGCAGAAATAATACGCCCTTTCAGCGTTCAAGTCGTGTCCTACGCCGACGATACGCAACTGGTGGTTACCCTGACTCATCCCTCCTCTTACTCCAGCGATCTCAGAGGCTGCATGGAAGCAGTATGCTCCTGGATGAGCCAGTCTTATTTGAAGCTGAACGGCGACAAAACAGAGCTA
Source organism: Triturus cristatus (assembly GCF_964204655.1). Taxonomy (NCBI): domain Eukaryota; kingdom Metazoa; phylum Chordata; class Amphibia; order Caudata; family Salamandridae; genus Triturus; species Triturus cristatus. The sequence goes on from NC_140589.1 coordinate 1,372,203,961, forward strand.
ATGGTGCTGGGCAACTCCCCCCAAAAATCCATTGACTCTCTGTGGCCGCCAGCGCTAGGCCCAGCACCCCCAGCCAGGGATACCATCAAGAGCTTGGGTATCTGGCTGGATAACACATTAACCTTCGGCCACCAGGCAACCAAACTAGCAGCCACCTGCATGGGCATTATTAGACTCATACGAAAGATCCTACCGCTCCTCCCTTTTAAGGCCAGACAGATCATGGTCCAGGGTCTAATCCTCTCCCGGCTGGACTTCGGAAATGCCCTATACCTAGGAGCCCCCGATTCCACCCTGAAAAAACTGCAGGGTATTCAGAACTGCGCTGCTCGCACTCTCCTGCGCATTCCCCGCCGGCAATCAGTGAAATCTGAACTAAGAGTACTTCACTGGCTGCCAGTAAAGGATAGAGTCAACTTCAAAAGCATGTGCATCACCCACCGTGCTTACTGGAGGAAAGGAGCAATCCTGAATCACACCCTGATCACCCCCTACCATCCCAATAGGCAGCTGAGGTCGACCCTCGCCTTCCAAGTCATCAATCCCAGGTTCAAAAGAGAAAGAAGTGGAGGAAGAATGTTCTCAACAAACGCGGCAAGGCTCTGGAACTCCCTTCCACTCTCTATCCGCTCAGAACCTAACATCCTGCTCTTCCGAAAAAAACTAAAAACCTTCTTCTTCAGCCGATAACCTCGACCCGCTTCACCCACCTGTATTCTGCTAAAGCGCTGGGACGCCTGCGGGTAGCTATCACGCTATATAAAAACCTATTCCATTCCATTCCATTCCATTGTCACGTGGATGATGTCATCAGTGATGTCATTTGAGATGTCATCAGTGATGTCACTGACCATGTCATGAATGATGTAAAATGTGACATCATCAGCAGTGCATTGCGGGCGCGGAGTTATAGTTAGCAGAACTAACTATAACGGAGGAATTTATATGGTTTTGTACGAGTGAAATGTCCAGCTAACTATAACTTTCCCTAAAACCTATGTTTTTTTCAGTGAATTTCGAAGGTTTTTTAAATGCTAATTCCTAACTATAACGTATCTGAAAGCTATGGTTTTTTCAGTGAATTTCTAAGGTTTTTTAAATGCTAATTCCTAACTATAACGTATCTGAAACCTATGGTTTTTTCAGTGAATTTCAAAGGCTTTTTAAATGCTAATTCCGCACTATAATGCCCCTGAAACCTATGTTTTTTTCAATGAATATATATATATACATATATCTATATGTATAAAATATTAATTTTGAAATGTTTGCACTACATGTACTTTACAATTGGTCTCAATTTTCGGAGTCACTCCTTGGTTAGATTCAGTCTTTTGATTAGCCTTGCTGGGACACGTTAATTACTTTGTCTTCTAGCAGGTAGATGGAATGATTTAAGCCTGAAGCTGGGAGAAGAAGATGATGAAGCAGAATATTAATAGAACTGTGACTACTGGCCACTTGGAAAGTCACAAGATTGTGCTGGAGATGCCTGCTTTCTGGAATGTCCTCCCTCACTTAAAAACCTCTGCACAAGTAAGAGACTTTAAAGAACATTCTGGGACCTAGGAGAAACGACATCCAAGTAAGAAGCATGAGTGAAATCTCCCGACTTCTGCTGGTGAAAAGGGATTCAAGCACTCCTAACGCTTACTTAGGCTCTTCTGGCTACTAATGTAAAAAAGATTGATAGTCTTCTGACACCCAAGGAATAGGATTTGCCTCAAGGACCAGTGGTACTGGACTTGCCACTCTGGGAGCCAGCAGGAGTGGAGACTTCTTGTATATCGTGGAGAGACAGTTCTCCATAGCTTCTGTAGACTGGTTTTGTAGGAGGACATCCCCTTACTGAACACACACATCACTCTTGATGGATGCATAGGCACACTACAAGTGAACCAGAGGGCATGGAGCTGGGTAGTGAAGGCAGAGGGGGAGATCTTCTAAGAGGGTTGCTGTGTTATGCTCAAGTAACCCCTGGGCAAAGGAGAAGAACCAAAAGACCAGGCAAAGGACAACATCCTGGGTCCTGTGCAGCAACTGTTTGCTGGACAGAGGCATCAGAGTGCTGAGGGCACGGGAGAATTCTAGAGTAGGCCCAGAGAAGCAGATGGATAGAAGGACATGTCCCAACCTCTCCGTCAATAGATGAAGAGCAGGGGAGGTCAATATCTGGGGGATGTAAAACATTATGAAGAGTGCATAACACTACTCTTTCCCAGTCAACTGATCTGGGTTTAATCCGTCATCATTCTTTAGCTCACTCCACCACCCTAGTTCAAACATGGCCATATGCAAATCAGTCTGACCCAGTCCAGCCCGAACTCCTGGTGCCTGTGTCTGGAGAGAAGGGAATACATCTCACGCCTGATCCCACCCGCATGGAAGCAGGAAGGGGAGTGAAGAGTGCCAGCTCTGCTCTGAAACACACACAGCTGTTCTGGCTGGGTGGAGAGCCAACTGGGATTCACGGGCTTGGTCTCCCATGAGACTATTAAGTTACTTCCACCTGAGTCAGGGGCACGTGGGAAAAACATACAAAATCTACGCGCTGGAGAACTTTTGAAAAAAGTAATCTTTGTACTGAGGGGCACCTGAAGAACAATTAAAAGAAAGGCATAACACATTGGAGATTTATCTGGCCCATACAGATACAACCCCATGGCATAATCACTTCCCATAGCGTCACGCAGCAGTAATTTGATTATTACTTTGTGTTGTTTTCAGTAGGGGTAAGGACACACCAAAGTGTCCTGAACAATTCTGGGGATCACCTAGAATGACAATGTACTGCAGGACCCCATTTGATGTCTGTGATTGCCACCCTAAGGGCCTTATTTTGAGTTTGGCGGTCTGATGGACTGCCAAACCCTCAGTGGCAGTGCAGCTGTGGAGGTCCGACCTCCAATAACAAGTTGGGCAGTCAGACCACCACGGCACTGGTGCTACCGACAGGGCTCCGCGATCCTTGGTAGTATTGCTGAAGTCTGAGGCCCCTGATATGCTGGTGGTGCTGCTGGGGCACTGCCAACTATATTAGGAGTTTCTTTGATGCCACAGTTTTCATGGTGGTTACCTCTGCACCAGGGGATGCATACTGGGGCACATGGTATGCCCCCCTGTTTGCATGCTTTCCCAGTTCCTTCAGGGCATGGACTTGACAGTCCATGCTCTGCAGGAACGTGCAATGGTTTTCCCATTGTGGTGTCATGCTAACACTCACATATGAGCCATGGCACTGCAACACCGTGGGTCAGTCGCAGAAGGACGGCCCAACATAGATTCCTGTCGGAATCCGTCAGGGGGTCGCATTATGGCTTTGATGGTGTGGCAGCAGGGCACTGGCATGGTGGCCCGCTGCCAAGCCAGTTAGGAGGGATTCTGCTCACCCATCCATTTACCCCTGGTTTCCTGAAAAGTGAGCACATGTACTGGAGAGCTGATGCCCAAGTAATTGAGTTTCAAAACTTGTACCGCCCGGCCATCTCTATCTCTAGGAGGATTTAAATATTTAAACACCAAGATAAAACATATAGGACCAGATGTAGGTAGCCAAATAGCAATCAGTAACGCTGAAATTAGCAGAATTCCAGTGTTATCGCTATGTGGCTGCAAGCAATGTGGGTGAGTTTAAACCTACTAGCAAAATAAGGAATCACAAAATTCCGATTCCTTATTTTACTCTTGCATTTAAGGCATCGAGAATTGCGATTCCTTAAATGCAATGTAAGTAGCACAAAAATAAGTGCACTTTAGCCTTATGGAATCGCTAATTACCACCAACTTCAAGTTGGTGGTAATTAACGATTTCCTTTAAAAAAGCACTTTTTTACTTTTGTTAAAGTGCCATGTGGCACACATTCATGCCGTTAGGGCAAGAATGTGCCCATTTCAGGGGTGCAACAGGGTGTCCTTTTGACTCCCTGGCACCCTTGAAATAGCAAGGAACACACTAGAACAGAGGGGTGAGAGGATCAGGTCCCTCTTCGACCTCCTGCTCAGACTTTAATCACAAAAAGAAGAGGGAAAAAATATAGTGATAATAGGTGTCAGTGAGTGACAGGGAAATGCACCATGCTTTAAAAACTGCCCACACACAGCAAGCTGTGTCATGCTTCATCATAGTGCTGCTAACACACCTCTGTGTTTACCCAACACTGGAGGTGGAGAAATAGGGAGGGGAAGACAATACATCATACAGTGTGAAATCAAGGGTGAGAAATGGTGCAGAAAAAAGTGATGTAAAAACTGGTCTCAGGGAATCCTTATTACAGTTTTAATATTAGGTCCCCTGACCAGGGTTAAAAATGGAAAAATGTGTGGATGCTAGGTGGGGGAGCTTATAATAAGACTCCACCTGCTCCACTCTGCATGGGTGTCAACATGTTTCAGCCAGCAATGGCAAATGCCCTGGCTTTGTTCAGGACTCTCACCTCTGTGACCCTGGGTACTCCCCCTCCCTTCTATCAATTCAGAAGTAAAAGGGGATATCACCTTTCATGGAGCCCTTCGCAATTGAAGAGGAACCTGTACAGATATTTAAAAAAAAACAAAAGACATGTGACGTATTATGTGTTGGTGCCCCTTGCCTTATTCATACTTAACATAAATAAAAACAAAATCAATAATAATAAGGGTGCATCACCTCCAATCACTCAGATCACACAATTAAAATCACAAGGGCACTCCTACTACCCATTAAACCTTGGGGTTCGGGTGCTCTATATCTCTTACATTTAGTTAATGCCCCAGTCATATTTGAATGATGTTTATCCGTCCAACATATCATAATGAAAGTTATTGCCATGTAAACTCTCCAGCATATGATGATAGATTCCATCTGCGAGCACTAAATAGTGCAAAAAAACTCGGAGACGACACAATCATCCAAGCTAATCGTCCCAAAGACTTACAGAGTTTATATAAGTCTAAAACTCAAAATGGGGGGGGGAGTGAGAGCTTCCTGGGGAACAACCTTTACAACGCAACTTTTACAACGCACTACACTTACAACGCATTTTTTACAACGCACAATCCATTACAACGCATGACATTACAACGCATGACACTACAACGCATTTTTAAAAACTACCTTTACAACGCATTCCATTACAACGCATACTACCATTACAACGCATACCATTACAACGCATAATATAGTAATATACTATCCAGCACTTACCCTACTGTTGCACCCCCTGGAGTTAGAATAGTAATTTTTACCCCTATACTATCCAACACTTACCCTACTGTTGCACCCCCTGGAGTTAGAATAGTAATTTTTACCCCTATGCTATCCAACACTTACCCTACTGTTGCACCCCCTGGAGTTAGAATAGTAATTTTTACCCCTATACTATCCAACACTTTCCCTACTGTTGCACCCCCTGGAGTTAGAATAGTAATTTTTACCCCTATACTATCCAACACTTACCCTACTGTTGCACCCCCTGGAGTTAGAATAGTAATTTTTACCCCTATACTATCCAACACTTACCCTACTGTTGCACCCCCTGGAGTTAGAATAGTAATTTTTACCCCTATACTATCCAACACTTACCCTACTGTTGCACCCCCTGGAGTTAGAATAGTAATTTTTACCCCTATACTATCCAACACTTACCCTACTGTTGCACCCCCTGGAGTTAGAATAGTAATTTTTACCCCTATACTATCCAACACTTACCCTACTGTTGCACCCCCTGGAGTTAGAATAGTAATTTTTACCCCTATACTATCCAACACTTACCCTACTGTTGCACCCCCTGGAGTTAGAATAGTAATTTTTACCCCTATACTATCCAACATTTACCCTACTGTTGCACCCCCTGGAGTTAGAATAGTAATTTTTAACCCTATACTATCCAACACTTACCCTACTGTTGCACCCCCTGGAGTTAGAATAGTAATTTTTACCCCTATACTATCTAATACTTACCTTAAATGCAATTTAATATTATGCGTTGTAATGGTATGCGTTGTAAAGGTAGTATGCGTTGTAATGGAAATGCGTTGTAAAGGTAGTTTTTAAAAATGCGTTGTAGTGTCCTGCGTTGTAATGTCATGCGTTGTAATGGATTGTGCGTTGTAAAAAATGCGTTGTAAGTGCATGCGTTGTAAAAGTGTGCGTTGTAACGTCATACATCCGAGCTTCCTATTAGCACTCTCTGTGAAGGAAGCAAAGATACTCATTAAAGTCGCCCCCTTCTTTGTGATGTCAATAGAGGTCTTCTTTTTACTTGTTTATGAGGGTAAAACATACAAATGTATTTGAAATAGCAGAATCCCTTCTCGTGTTTAACACTTGCCCAAAGTAATAATAATGAAAGTGAAAATGAAGACGGGCCCTAGACCACACGCTTATTACTGAAGGCAGGACCCTTGAAATAGCGCCCGCTATTTGTCATTCTTTAATACCGAATCGCTAATAGTGAATATCTTCCCATTCATTCCTACGCGCTTCCTAGCCCATAGGAATGAATGGGTAGGAATTCCTTATTAGCTAATCTCAATTTGGGATTCGTTATTAAGGAATGTTAATGAATCGCTAATATTTTAGCGATTCCTACCTACATTCAATTTTGCGAGTCCTTAATAGCGAATTGGTCAAATTCGCTATTAAGGACTCGGTATTTTGGTTTTACCTAAATCCGGCCCATAGCCATATTATTTATGGGCTTAAACCAATAGTTGTTGCATTCCAGCGGGAAGGCCCTGAACAGATACAGCACGTTCAGTAGGAAAATCCTCTTGATAACATTGCTACATCTGACTATAGAAAGATGGAAACTGTCCATTCTGTGCAAGTATCTATTGTCTTCCCAATCATAGGGGCTAGATTGATATCAACTAATTGATCCAACTCGACCATCATGATAACTCCTAAATTCACAGGGGAAGATTTACAAGCCCCTAGTGCTGCCAGTACGTAACGTTTTGTAACGCACTGGCAACGCATTTTTCTGCCTCTGCATTTCCTGTCCTTGTAAATATGGCCCCTTTACACGCAGCAGTTTGCGTGAAAGGGGTGTTCCATGGGTGTTGCTGTGGGTGTTCCCACACAACACCCATGGAACCAGACACATTTCCAGATTTACAAGGAATTGTAAACCTGGAAATACATCAGTTTGCTACGGCACCCTAGGGGTGGCGTAGCCGGGCGCAACGAGGAGAAATGTTATAATTTCTTCTTGGTTTTTCCTTTTTCAATGCTTGCTGCATTCTACAGCACGCATTGAAAGAGGAAAATGCCTGTAGTGATTGTTTTTGTGCATGAAAGTGCCCCTTCCTGCACAATAACAATCTCCCCAAGGCGCAGGCATCCTTGCACCATGGTGCAAGGGTGCCTGCACCGGCGCATGGCAGCTGTTTGTGCGCCAGCACAGGGGAGAGTACAGGAATGCGACATATCATTATAGATATGTTGCATTCCTGTGCTCTGAAAGGGCTGCAGCGTGGCGCAGTAAAAGAGCTTGCGTGCCGTGCTGTGACACTTTCTTGTTGATCTGCCCCACAGTTCTCTTGACTACCCTATCGTCCCTAAACTATGAATGACTGTTACATACTACTTGTGTTTTGCTTTGATTGAGCAAATAGCGTGAGAATTGCCCGAATGCCTGACCCTCCTTTTCAATTTCAATTAAAGCCATCTAGGGGCTAAGGGTAACTATTGCCACATCATCCTCATAGGCGAGCATGTTAGTATCCCAGCAATGAAATTGCATGGGTACTATCCATACTGACCCATGAGTGTCCACAAGTATTTCCAAGAAACCCCATCAAATGCCTTCTCTGCGTATAATAATATCAAGGCCATAGCGTTCCCAGACATAGTCGAGGCATCAAAAAGCATAATGATTCCGCAGGTGTGGTCTGTAGTTCCCTTCCCGGGTACGAGCCCATGCTGTCTTGGCGATACTATATTACCTATAACTAAGCTCAAGAGTGAAGCTAGGATTTTAGAATAGATCTTTGTATCACTATTAAGAAGTGTGATCTGCCTTTATGACCCTGGTTCTTGGACTGGTTTACCTTTTTTTGGAAACAATTATATTTGTCGTTGACCATGAATCTGAGGCTGGCTGACCCTTTTGTATCTACAAAATTGTATGTAGCAGCTCTGATTATAGCTGTGATAAAAACAAACTTGAAAAACTTTACAGGATCTTAACCACTTGTATTGCTTTCCCTGAGGGCAAATTCTTGATGGCAGCTTGTACTTCTTCCAATGACAGGGGGGCCTCCAATAAATTCGTTCACACTATGAATCCCACAGGGGACTGACTTAAAAAAAACATATTATACCCCCTCCTAAGTTCTCATCCTATTTTTCTTCCTTATAAAGTCTCCCATAAAATCCACTGAATACCTCCTGAATTCCATCAGGGTCGGAGACCAGGACTCCATGAGCATCCCTTGTTTCCTTATTCCAGACTGAGTACTTTTCTCCCTAGTGTGGACTGCCAACAAGTTCCCCACATCTTCGCTATATTCATAGCACTCCCTTTTTCAAGTTCTATATTTTTCAGCAGCTTTCCTTCCTGAAATAGCTAATAACCTTCAGAGACCACTAAAACTATAGTTCTTTGAGCTGCCATTTTTCTCTCTTTTGATGATGTAAACCAAAACTGAAGGTTTCCCGTTGTACTCCGGCCCTAAAGGCATTCCACACTGCCCCCACTGAAGCATTCTCTCGATTAAACTCACAAAAATCCTAGATCCAGTCATTCATATGCTGAATGTAATCTTCATGCAAGAACAGTGTGCGCTCAAAGGTTCAGTGCCTAACCATAGAGACGAAACCTATCCCAGCTAACTCTTAGACAAACAGGTTGTCAGACATGACCCAAGGAAATATTTCAATTTTAGACCCTTGTAGAAGGCTATGTGAAACAAACATATAGCCCAAGCGGGCATGTGACCTTTGAGATACAGAATAATAAGTATTCCCGGATCTGACTCTTTAAGCTTATACAAAGCATCTTCCAGCCCATGGTTATTCCCCAGATAAACCAGTGACCTAAAGAATTTTGCCTTCTGACCTGAATATAAGCTTGACCTTGCCTCTAGCCATCCCCCACTTCCATTAAAATTAAAGTCCTGCATATTCCTATCGGGGTAGGCCAGAGAGCCAATTCAGTATTCAACCAATCAAAAATTGACGGTTCATCAGCTGCTGACCCATTCACTGAACCAAAGGTAAAAAGGCCTTTTGTGTTCTGACACTCAGTAATCATGCACCTTCCAAGCATATCTGCCTTTGTGTGAATTGAATTTGCAAATATTCCTCTGCACCATAATTGCCATCCCTTGGGTCCTCACCCCCTGGATTGAACACACAAACCAGTTTAAAGCCAATAGTTTTAAGCAGGTGTTTCCTTGATTCTTCTATGTGTGTTTCCTGTAGACAGAGTATACCGGCCTGCAGTATTTTAGATCTTGAGACACCTTTCTCATATTACTATTGTCATTCAGCCCACAGATGTTAACAGTTGTTATGTGTATCTTACTCATACTCCTTGTTCCAGAAGAAGTGCGATGTACTGAGTAGGTCTTGCTGGTAAACTCTGCTCCACTTGCGGAGTTTGTGGTGTTTTTCCTACTCTGCTTAGTTCCAAAAGCCTCCACAGAGTAGCATGCAGCAGAGGTTTTCCTCTCTCACGGCTCACCAGCATTAAGTTGGAGAGTGTGGGTGAGGAAAATCCAAGGATGGACCACCTCCCAGCGAGATTTCTCAACGTGGTTGGTCGCAGCAGGTCGCTACATCTCAAGTTGAGAAACCTGCCACTCGCGAGGAAGCTGCTGTTTGAGAAGAACATCTACTCGAGCGGCAGAAAGAAGATGTACCCTCTTGCGCTACCCGTGGTGCTGTTTGTGCTGATTTTACAGTCTGGAACAAATGCCTGGCACTAAAATTCAGCGCAAGCAGCGCAACTTACCTCACTCCACCGCTTGCAGAAATCCGCCTGGCATTGAGATAGGTTTTTTAAAAATTGCTTGTTGCAACAAAAACCTTCCAAAGTAAACCAATACAGCCCCGGGTCTATCAACTTGCCCATCTCGTGATTTTCTGAGCATGAGAGGGAAGCAGTGCACACATTGAACTTCTAAGTCCCAATTCCAAGTGGTAAGTTTGAGAAAAGCCCCTCTCAGGAGGCTTACCATAAACTCCCTAATATCGCTGCCTTCTATTCCCACTGCGAGACCCAAAAATCTCAGATTATTTCTGTGATGCCTATTTTCAAAATCCTCCATCTTCTACATTAGGTCAGACATCTGAGACTGCTGTAATTCATTTTGACACCAGAGCACCACTACATCTAGTTCCAGTTCCGCAGCACGCTCTTCCACAGAAGAAATCCTGTCCACAATTTCGGCACATGTTTTATTGACTTTCTGATGTTCCCTTGTACTTTTTTGGTGTCAAGGCATGCTTGGTTGCTCTCATTGTGGGCCTCTTCCTGCAACTGTCTTGTAGAGTTGTACATAGGTCTCAGTGAGGGTTCCCCTCCGACCTCAGAAGCTGATGATCATCTTCCCAAGGGGGTAAGTTTCTATGTAACAAAGGGTCTTCTGGATAGACTTGTCTTGTTTCAGAGTAGTCCCATTTCAAGGCTTGAGCTAATTGAGATCTATTTTGCACTTAACCCGCTTCTTTGAGCTTTCCCCTCTCAACTTTTTCCTCTAGTGTTTCTTTTGTTTAGCAGTACACAGTTTATCCAGTGTGCTACTCGGGCTAATCTCTGAGGGCTCCGAGGCTCATGAAGTGGCAGATGGCAGGTCTATTTCCAGATTGCTAGTGCTTAAATTGGAGTAATCCGACTCATCTGTGAGAGAAAAGAACTTGTCCCATGCTGGGGGGAATCCCTCATGTTGTTTAGTCCAGAAGACTGCCCTTTTTAGGGCACAGTTCTATCTGTGGGGAAGTAAGTAAAATTTGAACTTGAGGGGGCATTAGCAAATCAAGAATATTTTGCTCAAGGGAATTAGCTGTGGCCTGGGATATTACATTAAGATGTTGTGGCCCAACAAGTTAATTCCCTAGTTCCCTTTCAGCTTTCTCCAGCAGCACAGGGGCATCAGACCAAAAAGAATTCACATTCATATTTACTGCTGCTGCACTAGCAGTATGCCTTAGTTGCAATTAATTCCCTGCACTGACCTGCTTGCTTGCTGTCACTGCAGACACCTGGTCCAGTGTCCCCTCAGTCACTCCGTCCTGGTCTTTCTGAGTCTCCTTGCAGGTGTTGTGAGGCTGCAGCTGACGGTGTTCCCCTGTTCCAGCCCAGTCAGAAGTCAGTGCAGAAAGATCAAAATTACCCCCACCTGCCTCCCATCGGCTGGCATCCTCTTGCATCTGTCATCTAGAGTTCTATCTGCCCCAGCACCAATTTCCACTGTAGCTGAGGGAAAGTATTCCGCGATGAGGTCTGCTGGGTTGACGGCCCCCGTTGGTTGGGAGTTTTCTTGCTCACTGGCACAGGAGCATCATCATTTTTGCAGGGGTTCAGCTTGGATTTTTTCACCCCATATTTGCTCTGTTCCATCTTCAAACGCATCTGCCCCATGACCCATGGCCCTTCATCTCTCTCCTGCATGAGCCTCGATCCTTTAGGTGCCATACTCTGCCCCTGCAGACGCCGGGGCAGAACTCTGCCAAGAGCGCTAACCACCTGCAGCGTGGTCTGTGATACAGATGCAACTGCAATAACTGTTAGCACATCCGAATCTCCACTTGTCGGGCTGCCCACAAAGTACGGTGTGTGTTCCACAGGGGGGAAGTCTACAGTGCAAGTATAAGAGCGTCTGAAGTTCCGCAGCCTGTTTTTCCATCTTCATTCCCCCATTATCCCTGGTGACTTTAGGCAGGGCTTTAAGTGGGCTGGGTCTGTCCGGTGCTGAGCACTGGCAGTTTTTTTAAGGGTGCCTCAAAACAGGTCTCTATCGGGCTCTGTTTTCGGGCCTCGCACAGACGGTCAGTTTTTTCTGGGCTGCAGTGAAAGCATGCACATCGCTGGAGATTTAAGAACAAGGTCAAAGCAAAGGATACATAGCCACAAAAGCATTGCTTCTATTCTCGGTTTACTCTACCTTAACTTAGACCTGCCAAAGTATTTTCACAGTGTGAGAGGAGGTGAGACCTTAAAGGAGGCAAGGCTTTGAGCTATTCACTGACTTAGCAGCAATTGAGGGGTGTCTTAGTGGGTGGGCCCAGAAGACTTGGCGGTCATAGAGGACAGCACTACTTGAATCAGCACTCGTTTCCCAGGGAGGTTGCAAAACACCTGATGGTCCTCAGCTAAGCAAAGCCATCACACACAGTGGGGCTTGTACCTTGTTAAAGGCTTTTGGAAATTGAAAGGAGTCTCTTGATTTAGACCAAGCCCCTACTTGGATAGGCCACACCCCTTTATGTGGTTTGCCACGCCCCTTTTAGAGCACCCCCAGTTTATTCTCCCCACTTAAAGCCCTGAGCTTAGGACATGCCGAGAGCTAAGGTGAGAACCGGTGTGCTACTCGATCGCCATCTTGCCACACATCCCCTATATACTGAGACCATTTTTATTCTTAAAGTTAGAAGAAAAATTTCTATATTGAATGTATTCAACATTGACATCTTTACTGATAATAATAGTTTTAACAGTGAATCATTGCGCCAATTATTATTATTATTATTTTTTTTTTTGTGTCCTCATCTTCACCATGGCTGAAACTTGCGTAAGCCAAAACAGAAAAGAAAGGCATATAGGGCATTGACAAGCTGTCTCAACGAATAGCTGGGAGAGGCCTTACCGTAGATAGATGCTGACCATGACCCCACAGCTATGTCATGCGTCCCAACCAATCTTAACATCTTTTAATGGACTCAGCGTGCATCAACCAAAAGCCACTTCCACCATAGCTAAAATCCACGGGAGAATTGGCATCTATGCCATGCGGCTTAGCAGGGAGAATAAACCATGGCTTCATAATCATAAGACCTGGGGAAAAAAAAAAAAAAACCCAGTCTGTTATTGGGACCAATCAAGTAGGTGCCAGAAAGCTCTTTTACTCAAATTCAAATTGCCGGACCTGAGGAGATCTATTTTCGAGATTTGTAACATCGACGACTGCCAGTCATATAGAGTAGGTGGAGATGCCTCTTTCCAGCGCTTGCATATTTCTCTTCGAGCCATCAGGATGGAGTAGAACATAAGATTTGCTGCTGAATTTCGCTTCTGGTCCACAATTTCAAATATTACTAACCGCAAGTCCACAACAACTGTGAAACCCACATTAGAGGAAAGTTTAGTGCCGATAGCATCCCAAAAAGATGACAAATGGGGGCACTCAAAGAACATGTGGGCATCAGAAGCCTCAACTAAACCACAGCGGGGACATGCCACCAGAACACCCGGAGTAAGTTTAGAAAGCCTCTGAGGAGAATAATAGGCCCTATGGATAGTGAAGAGATGGTTTCTGCGAAGCCAGGCAGGCTTAACCAAGTCCCACATGGTGTTACATGACACATGCCAAAGTTCGTTCAGATTTTCATTTGGCAATAAGGTGCCCCACAGATGTTCAGGGAGAAGAAATTCCCCATCTATCTCATCCAAAATTAAATTGTACCAAAGGCAAACTTCTTTAGGTTGAGGTGCTCTATCCAACAATGTTGACACCAGTTGGCTATTTCCTCCTAGGGGCATGTTGTAACTCCGAGGGGCACTAAGAGTTGGATGTGTGTGGGCCCAACTTGAGATTTGTATATACTTTAGTCTAGAAAGGTTTGGACCGACCTTGTTTACCAGATACTCCCAAGGAAACACTGACCCTTCCAGGAACAGATCGCCCCATGATTGAATACCGGCATCCTTTAGTGGAGTTACCAAGGCTTCATTAGCCAAGCCAGGGGGAGTTGGAAGGTCCCATATTGGAGATCTGTTTGAAAAGTACCCTAGTTTGATAGCAGCCCTAAGGTTAGACCAAGTTTTAGCTAAGCCATGGAGCACCTTCAGCTTAATTTTTTTTTAAAACTTGGGGTCCCCAAACTTAAATAGAAAACATGACTGCCCAACTCCTTCACCCTGTAGTAAGGCTGAAAACATATTCCCTATTCCATGGGATGACGGAAGTTTTAGCAACATTCGAGCATGTGTCATCTGAAAGGCCCAAGCATAGATCTGGAGGTCCGGACCAGCCAGTCCACCTTTCTCCCTGCGCCGTCTGATTTTTTTCCATGCTATCCTCATGCTTTTGTTTTTCCAGATAAAAGACGAAATATCGCTCTGCATCTTGCTAATAAGCGATGCCTCGAAATATAAAGGGATAGTGTTAAAGATGTAGGTCAGCTTAGGCAAAATAGACATCTTTACTAAATTTGCACGGCCCAAAACGGTTAGGGGGAGATGGACCCAAGATGCCATTAACTTCCGGCATTCTTTAGCAACAATAGAGAAGTTCATAGAGGCAATCTTGTTTATATCTTTAATAATTCTCAGACCCAGATACCTCAAGTTGTTGCTCATTTGCTCATTAAATCCTGAAAGGTCACTGTTCCATGCCATGATTTCGGTTTTGGCAGAGTTGACCTCATATCCTGAGATACTTCCGAATTCAAGAGCTAAGTTAATAATTGCAGGGAATGCCGTACTGATCTCCGATGTTATGATCAAAATATCGTAGGCATATAAGGACACCCTTTTTTCCCAATCCCTATATTCAAAAGATTTAATATTGTTATCCTCTCTAATTTTTTGGGCAAAAGGCTCGATAAATATATCAAAAAGCAGCTGAGAAATTGGGCAACCCTGTCGCATTCCTCTTGTAATAGTAAAAGGATCGGACAGGCCTCCATTGACCAAAACAGATGCAAGGGGATTATGGTATAGGAGTTCTACAGCTCTGCGGAAAGCACCACCAACGCCAAACTTCTCCAAGGCCCCCGACAGGTACAACCAGTTGACCCTGTCGAAGGCCTTGGTGGCATCCAGCGTCAAAATAGCCAAAGGTGCAGATGAACTTGTGGCCATATCGATAGCTCCTAGAAGGTCATACGTCAGCTCATAGAGCTGGCGACCCTTAACAAAGCCTTTCTGATTAGGATGCAAAACTGAGGGGGCCACCTGACCCAATCTCTTGGCCAACAATGACGCAAAGATTTTATAATCTGCATTAAGTATTGAGATTGGGCGATATGAGCCACAGTCAGTCGCAACCTTACCTGGCTTAAGGATGAGAGTGATAGAGGCATTATTCCAAGAGTAGGGTGGTAGATCACAGTCTTGTAGAATTTGATTGAATAAAACCGCAAGGAAGGGCACAACCTCTACCACAAGATGTTTATATATCTCGGCGGGCATGCCATCGGGCCCGCCGCTTTACCCCCCTTGCAGTTTTGTATCGCCCCTACTACTTCATCTTCAGTGATCGCACTTTCAAGAAAGGAGGACTGCTCTAAAGATAATGATGGTAACGTAATGCCATTTAGCCAATCTTTTATTCTCTCGGGGGAGATGTTTTTATCCTCCCGATAGATGTTTTGAAAGAAATTTTTGAAGGCAGATCTTATCTCTGGGTCTGAGGATACCCTCCCAGCACTGGTTATGATAGAGTTAATGTTATTACGCGACCTGTCCGTTCTAGATTTCCAGGCTAACAGTTTACCCGCCCCTTCTCCAAATTCAAAATGCCCAAGTTTACTTGCTTCCCACCTCCAGAGAATGCGCTGATTAAGCACCGAGGCCAATTCACCCCAAAGTACAGCGAGCTTCTCACGTATATTGGAATTAGGACCATTACTGCAGGAATCTAACTCGTTCTGTAATGATGTCAAATTATCCTCTATGCTTGAGACTTCCTGAATATATTGCCTCCTACGGTATACAGTCTTGCTCTTTATAACCCCTCTCAGGAAACACTTAAGAGCGTCCCATACCATAGAGGAGCAGCCTGAGCCGATATTGGCTTGCAGAAATTCCTGTGTTTCTAGTCTCAAAGATGTAATATCCTCAGGTGATGAAAGAAAGGAACGATCAAAGGACCAAGACCTGGTCGTAGATTGAATCAGGTCCTCAAGCGCTAGCAAGACAGCAGAATGGTCTGACAGATGTGAGGGAAGATAGCTGATATTTTTTACTGAATCACGGAGAGCTCTGTTAATCAAAAAAAAATCAATCCTGGAACTATGACGATATTTAAAGTTTCGGAATGAATATCCAGGTTTCAAACCAGCTATTGCTCTCCAGATATCAATATATCCGTATTGGTCCATGCATTTGAGCAGGAACACTCTAGACCTGGACAACCCCTGCTGACGACTAGAGGGGGTTTAATCCAATAAGGGATCAAGCACGATGTTAAAGTCCCCTGCTAAAATAACAGGCTCGGGGAAGTGCAGAAGTTCAGAAAATAATGCTTCCAGAGCAGAGGGGTCGTCCCTATTGGGCCCATAGAAACCGGCTATAGTAAGAGATGTACCTCCTATAATCACTGAGACAATTGCCCATCTACCTGCGGGATCAGTTTTCTGCAAGATTAGTCTAGCATTGCTTGCCTTTTTGAAGAGAATAGAAACTCCCCTAGTGTTAGAAGATTGGGACGTGAAGACTGACTGATCTATCCATCTATTTTTATTTACGATCTCGAGCATCTCCGTTGCAACTAAGTGTGTCTCCTGGAGTATAATGATCTGCGCATCCATGTCACGTAGGTATTGGAGAATCCTATTTGCTCTGGGTTTGGTGCCAGGCCATTAACATTCCAGGAAAATCATTGCGCCAATTATTGAAAAATATTTTTAAAATGGTACCATCCTGAAATGATGTAATATTGATGTTATTGTGTTTTGATGTTGTAGTTCTGCCTTAGGTATTGTGATGATGTTCTCAAAAAGATAACAATCTTGACTTTTATGAATTGCACCTTGTGTGTAGCAGAGGGGGCTATTTTGATTTTAGGGTTCAGGGTTTACTCGTGCAGAGACGGCTATAGGTGCCTCTAGTGCCAGGGGCCCATGGTACATTTAGGGGTTTACCTGATTTTTGGAACCTGTCTTTAGTGCATGTCCCATGTCAGTTGTGAGGCCGTTTAGAAGCTGCCACCATAGCCTTGCCATGTAACATTCTATATATAGTTGCAAATGTGTGTGTAGTATTCAGTGGTGTGTGTAACAAAGAACGTTTACTTTTTGTAACAATGCACACTTACTAAATCGCAATTTATTCAGGTTTGTTTCTGAGTGCTGAGACTCTAGCTCCCATGAGCATGATTGGGACTGCTCTGCCTCACTATCCTGAGAGTCAAGTGCTAAAAAGGGTACTTCATTCCCAGATGAAGGTTCCGCAGTACAGACACCCCTGGCAAAAGTCTGTAGTTGTTGTAATTGGTGCCTTAGGACCTCCTGTCGTATCTAGGGACCTTGGGCCTGCTGTCCTGTTACTAAAAAACACTGTAACTCATCAGTTATGGTTAACTAAACTAATTCACTGCTTATGGCCTTACATGCTGAGATTACACATGAAATCTCAAGTGAAATCATTCATAACCAGATTGATATCATTAATGATCGTGCTGCTCACGAACCAGGAAGCAGAGGGGCAGGACCACATGTCCCAGTATCACTCACGCCCAGAGGCACTCTCAAATTTTGCTGCAGGCTGCTACTGTGCAGGAGACCCGAGAATCAGGAAGCAGAGGGGCAGGACCACACACCCGGCGTCACTCGCACACGGAGGCGCGTTCAAATATGGCTGCGGGACTGGCCTGGGTGCATACTATGCCAAAAGCGGGCCTGTCGGTGCCCATCGGCGACCGGCTGAGGCTGGGCTAGGCCAGGTCACTTGGCTTTTTTACGGGACCTCTGGACTCCTGGGCACCCTAGAAAGTTTAAGGTACTGTTTACATTTTTCCTTACAGTTGACTTTTTCATGTACTGATTGGCCCTCAGGCTTTGTTGACAGTTTAGTACAACATATTATGGCCAAGTGAAGCGTGTATTTTGTCCCTTTTTGGTGCGTTATTTTTACGGGACTTGTGACCCACTAATATTGGCCAAAAGGAAAACGGCTGCTGGAGGTGCAGGGGGAATTAATGGGGCAACACAGTAGCGACTATTGACTCCTTCCTAACCAGGGCAGCCAATGTCATATCAAAGGAGATAGCCTTAACTAAAAGAAAGCTCTCTCTGGAAACTGGGAAGCTCGTCCAGGATCTAACACAGTGGGGTATCATGCGACTAAAGGGGCTACTCCCAGCCCGGACCTTTTTCTGCATGTACCTATACATGTGCCTACGTTTCCATCTACAGTGGTTTCCAATATCGAGCCGACCATGTTTAAGGCAGGAGATGATTCAGTCCAAGATAGCACCCCCACCAAAAGGAAGAGAACTGGTTGTAAAAAGCCCCCCAGAAGACATCATTGGTTAAGCCTATTTTAACAGCCAACCCCAGCACTAGTTTTGAATCATTGCTAGACACCTTTTTTTCCAGGATAGAACAAATGATAAAGAACTTGTGGTACCTATATAACAAAAGCTGGAGGGCATAGAGGCAAGGCTTAATATTCTCTTTCCAATGGTCCCCCATCCCCCTATTGGGACAGAGCCAGAGGGGGGAGGGATGGCTTGTTATGGTAGGGAAGTCCTCATGCGGCTGCTTGACACAGAGTTACTTCCTGCTGCGCTTGGTAGCTTGAATCATGCAACGCAGCAGACACAAAACTCTGCCTCACTGGGAGTGGGTGAAAACAAAAAACAATGGTTCTGTTGGGAAGCACGCAAACTTATTTCAGTATGTACTTAATACAATTAACCAATGAGCAAGTACACATTCAATGAGAGACAACGAAACACACACATGAATCCAGAAATTCAGAAATTGAATTCATTTTACTCCATGGTGTGTATCAAAAAATATATACACCGGAATATTTACAGGATTAACCAACCAAGGAACACATACAACATAAAACAATTAGTGATTCAACGTGCTAGTTGACTGATCACAAATTCACACATAACAAATATGTACAATGAGCACTACACAGTGATAAACAAACAGATCCAACATCAAGAGCATAGACCACAGCAGGATATGATTTCCTAATTCTGTTTGTGGAATTGCGTGGAAAAATTGGACAAGCAACGTCGACGTTTCGACCCTATGTAGTAGTGCCAGATTGTGTGCATCAATGGTGGGTCTTCATCAGGACAAAAAGGATGGCTGGCGGCCTGTAAGCATAAAAGATTTTACGTCAGGGCCATGTGTGTGTCAAGTTACAAGGAAACAATACAAATTTCACTTCGCGGCGAGGTGGCTCACCTGGGATCAGAATGTTGTTTTATAGGATATGGATTCCTGGTATCACATTAAAGGAAATGTCAGCCGACATATAGATTGATCATGAATTCTGTAAAGAATAAATGTGTAGAGATAGTCACAAGGACTCCCTATTAAACTGATCAAAGTGTAACTAGTAGGAATGAAAGGCACGTACCTTGACGATAATAAGCTCAATTAATGTAGAAAAGTGGTGCCGTCATAGCGATCGCCACATACTGAAAACAAAAGTGGCATAATTAGAGTCGCAGGGGGATGCCTAAATAAATAGAAGTTAATTAACTCAAGCTGTAAGATTCATGTATTAACGCCCACGATGTGGCAAAAGTATGTATCAATAACGAACTATTTATCATGTGTTAAATCAATGAATGACCATCCGTATACAGCGTATACATCCCGAGTGACACGGGGATAATTGTATATAGAGTGAGAGCCAACTTGAATTAAGGCCCGTGGTCAAACGTTTTAAATCTTAACGAGTGATCTGTTACTCAAAAAGATATTCGACAAATCGCTAAAATCTTTTTAACAATGAGGAACCATGCACTGCACCCGGATCGCATAGATTAAGCTAGCAAGAACCGCTGTTGCGAAAACTTACATGATATGCTCAGTCAGGACGTCTATATCCGTCTAAGACTCGGCCGCTACTGACAGCGAGGGAGGGGTGAAACTGACTATATGACGTAGTCACAATCACCGTGTACGTGCGGAACGCTGACTCGGCGGGTGATCCCTAAAGTCTGGTACGGACTCCTACGGGATATTACTCAAGTTAAATCCTGGGACATCGTCTAGGTTTTTGAACCGCTAAGGATAATTCCTCAATAAAAATAGTATATCTACCTGTTTCCTCTCATGTGTGTTTGTAAGGAATTTATGGGAGATTCATCCGAGTATAAGGAAGAAGCAACGCAATAGTTTCACTGATAACTATGTGCATCGAATGGGTTCAGATTCAAAGATATCAGTGTATAGGCCCGAAGGATGTCAGGTATACCTTTGACAAATCAACTGTAAACATTTAAAGCACTACTTCATTTTCAAAAGACAGAGTATAGAACAAATGTGCACATCAAGTGACCGGCCCACAATTGGTATCTCTGATATACGTGACAGGCACAGCAATCGTATGACACAGGTTCATGAGCTTCTGCGGTAACGATTATACAGCCTTTGAAATGAATTGATTATTCCCAATTATTAAACGATACAAACAAATAATTAAAGTTGGTATCAGATATCTCATTAGCAGTTGGATTCTCATGTAGATGAATGAATATTAGAGCCACACATTATATATGACAACAACATTGTGGTGCCAGTGCCAATTTACACAAGGTATTTATATCACAGACTGGACATATTGAAATGATGTAATTCCACATTATTACAGTAGTTGTGTATGCCAAATAATACAATGGTGCATATACATAATTAAACCATATGAAAAAATCGCACTAGCCCTAATTGAAAGCATTGAAACACAACAAGATTGTGTGTTACTGTCACTGCACTACAAATCAGAGGTACAGGATTCAGGATAAAGATGTATACCATTAAGTCATATTACAGTTTACTCATTTGTAGATATGTCTCTTCATGCTCATTAAGGCCGAAACTAATGGCCTCAAGAGTATGGATCCAACGGCACTCTTTGTAATTGAGAGAAATGGCTAAATTCCCACCCCTCCGGTGTAGTGTGATTTTCTCAAGTACCGACCATTCCAGGTGTTCATGAGTGTGTCCTGCATTTGTATAATGTTCGACTAATGGTGCTCCCAGGGTCTTACATTTTAGTCTACTCTGGTGTTGCAGGATCCTATTCTTGACTTTCTGGGTCGTCTGACCCACATAGATCAATTGACAAGGACATCTGATGGCGTAGATCACATTTTGGCTGTTACAATTGGTAAAATGATGAAGAGAATAGGTCTTTTCACGATGTCTAAAGATGGTTCCAGTCAGGGTGTACTGGCATGCCTTACAATGACTACATTTGTGGTGTCTTGTGATTGGTGGTAAATTTAACTGTGATCTTGTGTCTGGTATTGGCGATGGTTCCAGATAGGAGGACACTACAAAGTCCTTAATATTTTTTGCACGTTTGAAAGCAAACAAAGGTGCCTCAGTGAAACCAATTTCAGATCCTACCAGATTCCAATACTTCTTGATGACATTTTTTATTTCATTACTTCTGGTATTGAACGTTGTTACGCATATCAGTTTCTCCATTGTTCGATCCTTAGGTTGTATTTCGAGTAGGGTTTCTCGTGGTCTGTACCAGGCTCTTTTTCTAGATCTATTGAGGAGTCCTTTAGGGTATCCCCTTTCTCTTAGTTTAACAATGAGTATATCTGTTTCTTTGAAGTAATCTTTTCTTCTGGTACAGTTGCGGCGCAATCTCAAAAATTGTCCATATGGTAGGTTGTCCCTGAGGTTTCTAGGGTGGTGGGAATTGTATTGAAGCAAGGTGTTTCGATCCGTGGGTTTTTTATATAGGCTCATCACTATTCTTCCATCCTCTGCTTCTAGTGTGAGATCCAAAAAAGGGATGGATTGGTCGTTGTGTGCCATGGTAAATTGGATATTTATGTTGCGGGAATTCAGCCATGATACAAATGCCATCAGTTGTTCATCTGAACCTGTCCACAACATAAGAATATCGTCAATGTATCTCTTCCAAGCAGTGATGTTATCAATGTAAGGATTCTGGTCAGAGTAGATATTCTTGTCTTCAAAGTGATCCATAAACAGATTTGCCAGGCTCGGCGCGAACCCGGCTCCCATGGCTACTCCTCTACACTGGTAAAAGAACGCGTTTTGGAAGATGAAGTAGTTTTTCTCCATTGCAATTTGTAATAATTGTATGAGAAAATCAGTAGGAACCCATTGGGGTGTAGGACGAGTGTTCAGTACATTCCTGATGACTTCTATGGCTTCATTTTGTGGTATACTAGTGTATAATGAACAAACGTCAAGTGTGACAAACAATTGTGTAGTTCTATCAAAGGGTTGATCCTCAAACAATTGAATAGTGTGCATAGTGTCTCTGATAAACGATCTAGTTTCCAAGACAAATGGCTGTAAAAAACTGTTGAGATATTGATTCAAAGGTTCCAACACGGAGCCACAACCCGATACAATTGGTCTTCCTGGGGGTTTCTGTAAGTTCTTATGTACTCTAGGGATGGTATAGATCGTAGGGATCCTTGGATTTGTCTTGTTCAGGAACTTACTTTCAGGTTCTGAGAGGAATCCTTGCTCTATGCCAGAACTGGTAAGATCTCTAATCAACTTAGCGATTTCCTTAGTTGGATCACATGGGATCCTGATGTAGCTGGCTGTGCAACTGAGTTGTTGATTAATCTCATCTATATAGTCTTCTGTATCTTGTACCACCACCGCTCCACCCTTGTCGGCAGTCTTAATTGTAATAGATTTATTATTGTTCAATGTGTGCAGGGCCAATCTTTCTTCTTTGGTGATGTTATGCTTAATATATTTGGTGTTGCTTAACAGTTTCATAACTTCACTCATCACTATCTTCTCAAATGCTAAGATCTTTTCATTCATCAGGTGAGAAGCTGGTGTAAAGGTAGATGACGGGCGAAATTCTGTTGCTGTCATTTTTTTGTTATAGCTCTCATTTTTCACAAAGAAGTATTTTAGGCGAATCTGAAAAATTGTTGCAGTTCTAGTTTGATGTTGAAAGAGTTAGGAATGGAGGTGGGTACAAAGGACAGGCATCTTGACAGGATATCATGTTCAGCTCTATTCAAAGTGTATTTTGAGATGTTCAATATGGGATCCTTCATATTCGTAATGGTCTCTGCTGTTCCTTGACCTATGGTAGAGACTTCCGTATTCAGAATAGGGTCATTAACTAATATATGAGTTACCATCGGTAAGTCTGGCGCCTGGTCCGAATCTCTCCGTGATTCTGTTGTGGGAGTGGGGGCGTCCCATGGGCCTGGGAATATTTGCACACCTAGTAATCTGGTTCCTGCAGCACAGGTGGTGCAAACACAAGCACAAGGGTTGCAAGTACCCGGGGGGGCCATATTGATACATCTACTCTGCATCAACCTGTTACGCCAAAAGTTGAAAGCGAGAGCATTTCAGATTTGACTCCAGAATCAGCACCGTTGGCCGTAATCCTAGTGGGAGTCCCCCCACTTCCACAAAGTTCAAGAGAAACCACTGTGGACTTTATACATAAAGTTACTCATTGGTGTAATAACAATGTAGTTAACGGACAAAATATATCTCCCGATATTATTATGGCCAGAAGAGTGGGCTGGTTTGGCCATAGTATTGGGAAAAACAAGGAGGGAGACTGTGTCATAGTTAATGTTAGACATCCTGTACAATCTAAAGCGCTTGCTAGCAAACATCAATCAGGATTCTCCCCTTTCATTATTTCTATCCTTTTGACCAGATATCCCTGAATCATCTTTATCAGATCCCTCCCAGACCAACCGAACCCGCCCAGGGTAGAAACATAAGTACTGTTTTTCCCCTGGTTACCAGATTTGAATCTCTGTTAAGTGTACAGGGCCTTGATGAAGATGATTGACTAACATCAGCTCAGGCAATGCCACAGGGCACTAGGCCCATGGTTCTGTCCTTAACATCCCAGTTTTATGTGCTTCACCTCCCAAGCAAGTGCCTGCCTGCCCACCTAAGCCAGCTCCAACATCTGATACTTCAGGCCCTACTTGCAGGAAGATATTATTGTGAAATATAGCAGGCCCAAGATCAAAAAGAGACAACACAATATGGCAGAGTCTCCTCCTACTGTGCCATATCATTGACCTACAGGAAACCTGGGATACCACAAATAGCTTTTTTCTGGATGGTTTTATTTCGTTCTATAAGTGTGCAACTTCCGAAATAGTGGGAAGAGCAAGGGGGGGGGTCTTCTTTCAGTGGTCTCAGTTGAACTAATCTTTATAAGTAGATTGGTAGAGTGTCAATCACCTCATCTATTAACAGTGGAGCTGACATTTAAGAATCAACCTACTTTGTTTGTCATTCATTTTTATAATTCTTTTACCAGAAACCTGCAGACAGAGCATTTAGTAGCCCTGGAGGGGCTGCTTGAACAATACGGGGAGGTGAAACTCTCTTATTATGAGATAATAATACTGGGTGAGTTTAATATCCATCAATGTCACCTTAATTGTATCAATTAAACAACACAAGAGTGTATCCTAGAACGGAAATGAACTAGCAAAGAGGTGTTTCACTGTGTTTTAAAACAACCCTCACTCACCAACCTCGTTGGTGACATGCTTCATCATTGGGTTCCCACCAGAGAGGTTGAGTGCCTCTCCGGTGTGCTGCGACGCCTGAATTACAGCGGAGCTGGATTGAGTGAAGTCAGTGCAAGTTGTGAGTGGTGAAAGTGAAGTTAAAATGGTGTCGCAATTTCATCCAAAAATAGTTTTAATGGTGGAAAACTGGACACAGTTAAAAAGGGTGTGTTGGACGTGTAGACACT
This sequence comes from Triturus cristatus, assembly GCF_964204655.1. Classification (NCBI taxonomy): domain Eukaryota; kingdom Metazoa; phylum Chordata; class Amphibia; order Caudata; family Salamandridae; genus Triturus; species Triturus cristatus. The sequence goes on from NC_140589.1 coordinate 1,372,228,785, forward strand.
GGTTATTATTAGACCAGCTACATCCAAAAATATGTGAACTCTGTCCAGTTTTCCACCATTAAAACTATTTTTGGTGGGAAAGCCCCTGGTCCAGATGGAGTCCCCTCAGATCTGTACAATCCTGTGGTCTGGGCGAACATTTTGGCATGAGTCTTCAATGCGGCCTGCATGTGTGATTTCCCTCCTTCCTGGGTCAAGGCTATCCTTATCCCCGTTTTTAAAAAGGGTTCAAGGGATGACCCTCCCTGTTATTGACCAATTTCGCTCTTGCACTCGGCCACTAAAAACATGGGGAAAGTGCTACTGGATCATTTAACAATGTGGCTAGATCATTTTAATGTTATTTCTGACCTACAATACAGCTTTAGGCAAGGCAAAGGGACGCTTGACCAATGTTTCAACCTGCACTTGGTGGTTGGGAAATACACAATTGCCAAAAAGGGAACTTTACATATGGCTTTATGGACCTGACGTCAGCGTTTGACTGTGTAAATGGATCCAAACTGTGGTTGACTCACCGGGATCTAGGCTTGGACTTGGAACTGGTGCCTTCTTACATGTCGCCCATAATAATACCATGGAGGCTGTGAGATTTAATGAGGATGGTGGCATGACAGACTCCAGGGTGGTCAAGAGAGCGGTCCGACAGGGGTGCATTTTGGCCCCCCCTGCTATTCACGCCTAATATTAATAATTTAGGGGATATCCTATCATCCGGTTGCAAAGACATCCAGAGAGTGGGTCCCAAGATAATCCCCGCCCTTTTGTATACAGACAACACGGTCCTGTTTGCCAGAACCGACGTTGGTCTTCAAAAACGTTTAAATGATTGTATAGATTTTATGGACTCACTTGATCGAGCCACCAATTTTTTTAAATCCCACACCATGTCGATAGGACCTTGGAAGGCTGTCAGGATTAAGTTTCTTTGCGAGGGGGCAGAACTAAAAAAAGTGCAAACCTTTCCATATCTGGGGGTGCTGTTTGATGATTGAGGATCCTGTTCTGCACAATGAATGCTCAAAAAGAACATCTTGCCTAGAGCAACAGGGGCTACTTTGGAGTTTGCAAAAAGCCTGGGGTCTAAGCCCATCCCTGCCTTGCTTTAGGTGTATGGAGAAAAATGTATTCCTATGGCCACGTATGAGTCTGAAGTTTGGGGTTACAAAGATGTGAGGCACATCCAGGGGGCAGAAATAAATTAATGCACAAACATCTTACAGTTCCCCCCACATTCTACATGAGGAACTGGGCGTGGGGTATATCTCAGACCTGAAAGCCGTGGTCCCGCTGTTGCGCTGGTTGAGAATTGGGGCTTGCCCCACCCCCACACTAGATCAACTTGTCATCACGAACTGCATTGCACATGAGGGGGCCCTACGTATCCCTTGGCTTAATTACATTATGGAGCAAACAAAATGATTGGGATGCCCTGATGTGTATGTTAACCATAGGCCCTAAGGCACAGTAGCCATTAGAGACATTAAACAACAGTTTCTGGCCAAGAGGCTGTGGCTCAGGGAATGCAATGTGTTAGTTAAGCCCACTGTGAGAATGTTTGTTACACTGAGCATGAGCCCACAGGTACAGCCATACCTGTTGCTTGTCACTAAAGCATTTCATCGATTTGTGTTACCCAGATTCCGATTGAATCTGGTACCCAGGTTATTAGCCGCTCCTAAAGGCTACACAAAACCTGGAGCCCTAAAGCCCTGCCCTTGTGACAATTTCTCTGAGCAGGATAGACTACACTTTATTTTTTTCTGTGATTTTTATGCCTCCCTACACAAAAAGTTTATACTATCCGCTGCTCAGAAATTGTCAATTTGCTCAGGTGATTCCTGCACTACTATATCTTCAAATGCTTTCTTCTCCTATGGTTTGTTTTGGGGTCGCAATTTTTTTACAGGGGCCATAAGATATAGGAAGATGTCCTTGCAGTAGCCAGCCTGAACCTGTTAACTGTGCTCTGGGAACCATACGTGCCATCTGGTGTCCGTTATGCTAACTCCCTAGTCCATTTATTGAGCTAACGTCTTATTATTTGTGCATTTTACCCGTTGTACTTTACGATTTTCATGACTCTTAGTGATGGCTTTTAACAATGTGTTTTTAATTTATACTTATTTGTATTGTTGGTTTTAGCCTGTTGACCTGTGTAATTTGGTTTTCTAATTGATCGTGCTACTGACATTAGAATATGAACAGTAAAAAAGGTTTTCAAAAAATTGATATGCAGCAGAGGTTGATGATCTGAGGATGAATAGGCCTAGGGCCTCTGATAACTCCCATTACCCATGGCTTTAAGCATCCACAAAGGGCTGAGTAAAGATTCTGGCCAGGCTCTGTGGCCCTACCCCTGTTTTGCAGGGCTGAAGACTATCGACAGCGGGGGTTGGCAGCTTACAAAACTCTCAATGCTGCTAATGGCTAAAGGCTTGGTCCTGTGTCAAACTCTTGTTGCACAAAAAGGCTGTGTACAGAGGGAATTAACTGTCTGTGAAGAGCTGGGTGCATGGGCTAGCCATATGTGAAGCCCTGCCCCACACCTCTTCTACGCACGGTTGATGACTGTGAGTAGTTGGATTAGGTGGCCTGCTGAAGGTTGGGGGCAGAGCCAACCCCTTCCACATTTTACTAGCGAAATAGAGTACTCCCTCACCTCTAAATGAAGCAGCTGAGCCTGGAGGTTGGTAGACAGGCCACCCTCCAACTTTATGGCAGATTGCACCTTGCAAGCGACCTCTAAATGAGACCCTTACACTTTACTGAGGTTCCTCGTTTAGGGCCTGACTCACAAAGGTAAATCTACACGTTTGTGTAATTAATATTTTTTGCTATTCACAAACTCTGAGTTAAGAGTAAGTTTACTATTGCGGAGATTCCTCAGTCGAGGCAGAGAACTCTGCACATAAAAAGATAGAACAGGCTTATCTTTTTATGTGTGGAGTTCCCTGCCTCAACTGCGATGTTTCCTCAGTCATATACTTAGGCCCTCATTTATGAAATGTGACCCATCGGTGCGAGAAAACAGCAATGCATAACTTTTCATTGAGCCCTCCTTGCGACACCAATGATGCGTCATATTTACAGTATGTTGCATCATGTCGCAAGGAGTTACAAATACGTCAGTATTTCTGACGTATCTGTAGGCGCAAAAATTATGCATTGCTGGAGTGTGTCACAAAAGTGACTAAACTCCAGCAATGGGTCATTACACATGGGCAAGTCCCTTGTTAAATGTGCCTGCTTCAGTCTTACGCCTGCCATGACGCAAGCGTATGCTATTGACGCATTTGGGTCCTAGAAGTGGCGCAGTGAAATCTTATAGGTTTCACTGCGTCCCTTCTACGACCCTTTCTTGCGTTGGAACGCCCCCCTGCATACATTATACCTGGTGCAGGTATAATGTGGCTGAGGGGTTTACAAAGTGATGCTTATACCTAGATGTGTCACTTTGTAAATATGGCACAACACAGCATTTTTTTTACACCCCTGGTTTGTCACAAAAAGTGACGCACCGGCGGCGCAAAAGTGACTCATGGGGCCCATAAATAAGCCTCTTATTATTTACTCAGCGTTTGTGAATATCGAAGAAATAGTAAACTTACACAGAAGTGCAAATTTACCTTTTTAAAACAGACCCGTATAACCTAATTGGTTTTCATCTTTTTGAATTGCGTCTGAATTATGCACACTGCTACACCGATTTGTGTGTGTCAGACACACTCACAGAAAAAACTTTTGTGAAATACATCAAGATATATATGCTTGCTTATGAAGCACTTCCATGACCTTTACACATTGCTTGCTTATGTTATTCCTTGGGTCACTTAATGAGATGGATTCTGTCTGTGAATAAGAGTGTTTTTGCAAAAACACAGTGGGCCTCTCTTGCAAGCCACATTTTGAGCAGCAAGTTTTTTCTTGTTGTTCAACTATGTTCTGCTTTAATAGCTTTAATTTGCCTTAATTTAAGTTGTCTGTCTTATAAGATGTATGAGCATTTGCTATTCTGTACTTGGCATTGCAATTACGTTGACTTCATTAAAAATAAGCAGATATATTTGTGCACGCAGTTCAATATTGAACATTATTTTCTATCACTCCTATTTGTCCAATACAATAGTGCCAGAACATCTGTCTCAACAGCGTGAGGATTTTCCACCAAGATGAAACACTTGTTGGTGGATTGCGTTCACAATGGCTTTATGCTGCTTTCTTTAGGGGTTCCTATTCATTATTAAGCATTATAATGAGATTTGTTACAATGATCCCTTCACTTTGAAGGATATTTTTTGTCGGTTTTTGTCCTGTGAGTAACTGCACAGAGGCTCGCTTGCATACCACAGAGGTAATATTTCACAAGATGTAATTTGAAAGTCCCCAAAGTATCAAAACTAATGATGTTTGACGCTTGCTGATGGAAATGATGTCTAACGGGATAATAGCTGTTACATGTTCTCATTAAGGTTGTCATTTAAAATAATTGCATGCAAGATACAGTGCTGCACTGTAGGTATGTCGCAGAAAATCAAATACAGTTGCAGCAAACACGAGCTTCCTTTCAAGGGTAGTGATAGGCATTACATTTAAAAGACTAATAGGATCATTCTCACTTTTAGGTCTGATGTTAGCCCAGACTTTTTGATTTTACCAAAATTGCATGCATCATATACTTACATAGAGTGGCTTTCAGCCAGCCCTCTTCATTCACTGCTCTATTATTGTGTTATTCAGATTTTTCTTCCACTCTCTCCAACTCTCTCCAACATATGCTCACCTAACCCACTGCCTAATTTAACTTTATTGTGAGTGACTGAATTCTGCCCTTTCTCAAGAAACACATCCAAACACAAGGGAGCTTATTCTAAAACTGCATTTTGTAATATGTTTAGTAGTATTACAAAAAGTACTACTCATGTACTAGAAAATGATATTAACAAACCTACATGCAGAGATCTCTTCTTCATCTGTCTCTTATGTGTGGAGACCTTCGCCACCTGCGAAGATCTCTACTCACCTTTGTATATATGTTTTTGCATTAAATGTGGAAGGTGGGGGGGCTAGAAATGAGGAAAAGTTATGACTAAGTAGGTGAGGGTTTAAGGAGGAGTAAGGAGGCTCTTAGAGAGGGGTTTAGGGAAGACCATGCACCCACCCACTAAAAAGAAAGTTAATTTGTAAATCATTTCTACACTTTTAAAACTACTACAGCTGAAAAGGTTCTAAAGCATTTGTAAATGTACTCCAACTGTGACTAGTACCACACATGGCCAACCACAGGTACTGCAACACTGCCCCATAGAAGATTTGGAGGCAGGGACTTAACATAATACCCCCAAAAAATAATGTTAAAGAAATGAATTTATGTTGACTCCAAAAATATATATATTTTTTAAATTGAAAATGTAAATGTATATATAAATAGCAAAAATATGTTAAGATATTTTAATAACTTTTTAATATAAAAATACACATACACTATTTGCCAAATAATGTAATTTAAATACATTCTGTACATATGTTCTAGTAATGTTTGCTTCATAATAAGTAGCTATAAACATTTTATTTTAAGTGTTTTTTAATAAATCTTTAAAAATACTTAATTTAATATATTTAAATTAATTAGATATTTCGTTCAAAATTGAGTTAATAGTGCTGTAGCTTTTTTATGTGGTTTTTTATGTAATAAATATACAATAACTATTTTTATTAAGTTGAATAAATGTTTTTAAATGTTCCCATACTTTACTCTAGGGAATTATTTGTCCTAAAAGCATATACCTCTGCCTATATGCGATAGGTTAGTAGTATTATCTTTACACTCATAAATTTTGTTCCGCCACTCATTTCAGAGGTTGAGACATGTAAGTCGAAATGTTTTCATAAAGTACTGTTAGATCTGGGGGTCTCTAGTTGGCAGAGGTAAGTACCTTTATACAAATAGGGACCCTTGTTTCTAGTCAGGGTAAGGGGGATACACACTGTTGATAACCCCTGCTCAACCCCTTGGTAGCTTGGCACGAGCAGACAAGGCTTATGCCCAATGCAAAGTATTTGTACCAACACTCACAGTAATATAATGAAACACCACAAAAGGACACTACACAAGTTATTTATAAAAATATAAATCACTTTATATAGATTAGGCAGATCAAAAGTGACATAAAAATCACATACACAATTAATCCTTTCCTTAGAAATGTTCTTCCGAAAAATTTTCACTTTATCAACGTTATTTTATAGAAAGAGTACTTGTGAGAATTATGGAAGTGGTTGAGTCCTTACAACTAAAGGACTCCTGCTCGTAGCAAAGTGAAAGTCTATTTTAGAAAATGTTGCCCTTGATAACAAAGTGCCACCACTGTAGCACGGGTTGTGCTACCCTTGTCTGGTCACTTTTTCTTTTGGAAAATCCCCCTTTTTCCCGAAGTGCGGACGCGCGTTAGCTTAAGAAAAGGATGCTGTACTTGAATACTGCCCCCGCTGTACTATTGGTGAAGAATGCGGTAGTCTTTGTATTCCGTGTGAGCGGGTGACAAAACAAATGGGACTACACAGTCCTTTTTAGCATCTCAGCTCTGTACTTAAGGTAAGGAAACAGGATTTGCGAAATACCCCCTGTAAGCCGGCCCCGGTACCAGACACCTATTCTGGCGCGCACGCAAGCCGGCCGACACAGCTCCCAACTCAGCAATGATCTCGCGCGCCGGTTCTGATTGGAACCGCTACCGGGGGTCACAAGGCAGGTGTGGGAGTCCGGTGTTGGCGACTCACAGGGGAAGCTCTCTCCTCGTAGATCTCTCCTGTCCTCTGGCGCAGCGCGGCTTCAACAGTGACGGGACTTCCTTTCCTCTGAGTCTCGATGACGTGGTGGCGGGAGTCCCGGTTGTTAGGCAACCTTCCGGCGGTGATTTCCCGGCAATGCGGCCCCTCTTCAAGCAAGGGGGGACACAGCACACAGCAGACAGTCCCTTGATCCTCTTCCTCAGTAATCACAGCAACTGCAGGTCAGCTCCCAGACACTCAGCAATGGCAGCACTTTTCCTCTGTCTTCCTGGCTGTTCTTCTTTGGCAGGAATTCCTTCTTGATCATGAAGTCTTTCCTAATCTAATTTTTCAGGGGTCTCAGTTCTACTTTTATACCCCAAAAGCCTTTGTTCTTTCTGTGTGATGGGTCCTGGACGCTGTCCAAACCAGTTCTGGGTGCACTCTGCCAGGGCACATCTTCTTCCTTTGTGAGTGTGGACCGGGGCCATCAGATGCAGCGCAGGAGGTGGAGCCAGCATTGTGGCAGGCAAGCACAGCCCTATCCAGACCCAGGTGCTACTCCTTCCCACCACTCTACAAGCAGATGGATCTATTCAGCCTAGTGCTGACTCACCCAGTCTCCTGCAGCCACCCACAGCCCCTGTCACTCACAAACCAGACAGTTAATCCACAAACAGGCAGATGCACACAGAAAGGCTGAACAAGAAAATAGCCACTTTCTAAAAGTGCTATTTCCAAACTTAGAATTTAAAAACCATCTTCACTAAAAGATGTGTTCTTAAATTCTGAGTTCAGGGATACCAGATTCCATAAGTCTATCTTGCCGTTATGGGAAGATATGCAGGTAAACATGTTACACAGCATTCCCCTTGTTAGCCTATGGACAAGATAGCCTTTTAATAGTGAAAAACGAAATTGGCAGTATTTCACTATCAGGACATGTTACCCACACTAGTACATGTCCTACCTTTCCCATACACTGAACCCTGCCCAGGGGGATACCTTGGGCCTACCATAGGGGTGTCCAATGTGTAAGTACAGGGAAGGGTCAGGCCTGGCCAGTTTGTACACTGGCCAGGACAACATGGCAGTTCACAGACTGCGCACAGGCACTGCAGTGACAGGCCTGAGACAGCATTTTAGGGCTACTCATGGGGGTGGCACAATCATTGCTGCAGGCCCACTAGTAGCATTTGAACCACCTGCCCTGGCACACTCAGTGCATTTTACTAGGGACCTACCGGTAAAACAAATATGCCAATCATGGGTAACCAATCACAGTAGTAATTTAACCAGGGAGCACTTGCACTTTGGCACTGATCACCAGTGGCAAAGTGCCCAAAGCATCTAAACCAGCACAACAAAATCCATCACAGTGTCATAAATGTAGGAGGTAGAGGGAAAAAAGTCAGGGGGAACCACGCCAAGGATGCCAGGTCTAACAGTTACACTCAGAAATAACGAATAGTGAAAGTAGTAAACTTACCTCAAAGTGTAAGAGTAAATTTACACCTGTAGAATTACTCACATGTAAATTTACCTTTGTGAATAGGGCCTCAAGTAGTTCAATTTACTGCCAGTGAGTACTCTGGAATTGTGTGCTTTTTGAGACCAATAAAATATACTTTGCTTGTAACCACTATTTTCTTTTTGTTAAATTGAGAAGGCATGGAAGCTTCCCAAGCAATACCGTTTTACAAACAATGACAAAACAAGCAATGACATGTCAAAATGTAGTCAGTCAATACCAGACCTATTGACCTTGCCATTGCATGTTTTAAATTGTGTTTGCTCGCTTCCTTGAATGGATGTGTATTGCTCATGCTCACCACATCCAAATCAAAAGGTTTGGAGAATTTTCTGTTAGAAATTTGTATATAAAGGAATCTTATTTCAACTGCACATACAGTACTATAAGAACGTGGCCCTTTTTCCTTCTCCCTTTAGAGGCTAAAAATAATGTCAATTTCAACTCTCTTTTTTTTTTTAATAAGACCGGTGATTTCAACCCTGTGTGGTCAGTGCTCGGGCTGTCCAACGCAATGTGGCAGTTCTGTTATCCGCTGTGTATGATATTAGAATGTATTGCAAGGCAACGGTGTCGTCACTGCCTGAGTTTATCAGTTCACTTTGCAGTGTTTGACTCCATCAACAACTGTAGACTACTTCAGTGGCTGGAGGTAAAAGGATCCTCTTATAGTGCCTTGAAATAGGTTTCTTGTTTGCTTGCCGGCAGTACTCAGTGTGTTTTGCTTCCCCTATTCAGTCTGTTTGCAGGCCTTTAACCTGAAAAGTGTTGTAAGGTTCTCATTTAAGTCCCACTTCCTTTAATGTGTATCTCAGCTGCCTTGTGCCTCTAATTTTATCATATAGCTTCTCGTTTTACTCATATGCAACAATAACCAAAGTTTAGTTCAATTACATAATCACCTGGGGGCTTTTCATTCAATCTTTGTATCCCAATGTTAGAACATTGGATGTTTGGAGCTCCATTGAAAACAATGGAGTGCTCCGGGCTTCTAATTGCTGGTAGAAGCCCAGAGCTCCAACATTCTAATGTTTATTCACAGCTGTTGCTGTAAGCAAAAGGCCTCACAGACCCTGAGGGGATTTCTTTCCCTCAGGTACCGTGAGGCCTTTGTTTTACAAATTAGAAAATTCTGCCCTCTAGGGGCGGAATGTTCTACAAGCCTTAGAGCCCTCCGTAGCAGGCTCTACCGGCCATTGAAGGCCCCCCTCCCTTGTTAAAGGCCCTGGAGTGGGCCTTTAAAGGCCGGTAGAGCCAGCTACTACGGGCTCTAAGGCTGTGGTAAAAGTCTATGACTGATATCATCTAACTCATTGAATCTCAGTTCCACCAAAAAGAAGATGTTATTCTAAGAACCCTCCTTTGCAGTCTGGACCATGACCTGGAGACCTTCGAAGCAAGTTCCCTTGCTTTCTCTTCCCTTTTAGCCGTCAACCTGGGGGTCATCTTTGATTCCAATAGTTTTTGGGCCCTCTTATCACTAAGGTTGTTTCCACCTTTTCCTTAGTGCTTAAGGTGTCCACTGGATTTTTCATTTTCTCCATCCTGAAGGGGGCTGTTATCTTCCTCCTTGATTATGGCGTTGCCCTGTTGCTCGAACTCCCCATATTCCTAAGGTACAGTTACCAGACTACCCAGAACATGTAACTCTCCTTTATATAAAACATGACACAGTCTCTAGGTAGCTATCTAAACTACATTGGCTTGCAGTTGGTGAGTAGATCAAGTTCAAGACAGTGTGTGGAGTTTATTGGGTAGCTAAAGTCACCGAGGGGCATATTAACAAGTGCTGGCGATAACATTATCGCCACTTTAGCGTCCGTTTTCGGGCGAAAAGTGCTAGCACGTGTTTCCTTGACTTAGCGCCCGTTTCCAGCATGCCTAACTTCGCACCTCTAATGAGATGCAAAGTGGGTGTTACTGGGCATACCCCAGACGCACTACCTTGTAAAACATCGCGAAATGTACATCGCGATATTTACAAGGATGCCCACGCATGTTTGCAGATCTTAGTTTTTGGCGAAAACCGCGTTTTTTGCCAAAAACTAACATCTGCAAAAATGCAGACTTAACTATACCTAACAATGGGGGTGGATTATGCTGATACGACCACAGGGTCGTATCAGCAAGGTTATCGCCGTTTTCCATGGAACATCGCTGGAAAACCAGTGATGTTCCACGGAAAACACCGCTATCGCTGGGAAATTATCGCCATTGCGCTATGCATTGTTAATACAGCGATAGCATGGCGATAATTGCCAGTGATAGCCGGCGATAAAAAAAATCTCTCTAAGAGCAGGCAGCGATAATTATCGCTGCCGCTTGATAATATGACCACAAGTCTGGCTAAATCAAGAGTAAATTCTGTTACTGTTTCTACTTATGCATTCTGGGGATATTTTCTCTTGCGCATTTATAGCTGTGTATCACTGTAACCCTGATGCATGCATAGCCATTTTATGCAGAAAGGTTACAATTCTATTTCCTACTGCTCTGCCTCTTTCTGGAAATTCTTTATTTTGTCATTATATACCACACCTGACTATTTTGTGTTCAAGAAGGTGCTCAAATCACTTTCTCTCTTTAGGTCGGCTTTTGGAATCGAGTGCATTGGCTCCTTCGGTAAGGATGTACTCTACATGTTTATTTCATTATCAACATATTCATCAACAAACCCACTCACAATATCACAGCCTCCCCCCATCTTTGAGTTAGCGATAATAGCTGATTCTGGACCCTTTCAGATTGAGGCATATAGGGTTTGGAGTAGAAGGGACGATCTGGCAATCATAAGTGTGTCACTTATAATTAGTAAAGAAATTAAGTTACATAGGATATGTATGTAATAGACATTTAAACAAGGCTGTATTGTTACAGACATCTGAGCATTCCAAAGATGGTCATTATTGAATTAGCCCCCTCGAGACTGAATATATCACACAGTAAAAGTGATTACTCAAAGGAATGTCTAAGGCCTGATTGGGCCTTTTAACTAATCTTTTCTCTTACTCAAATATGGTTCTCGGAGAAAATGTTTGAAGATTAAGTAAATATGAAATTTGATTACACAGATTTGTCGATCTGTGATGCTTTTAGTTTGTCTACCTGTCTCTCTTTGTGCCTTCTTGCTAGCGTTCTAACTGTATCTACTTTATGTGACTTCATTTTTGCCTGTACATTTTCTGACATCCTTGCCCCAGTCTAATAATCTACCATTCCAAACTCTCAATTGCACTAAGACTCTCATACTGTTTTTCTCACCTCCTTGAGGATCTCTTATCCTCTGGCACATCCCACTATCATTTGCCGCAGTCTATTGTTCTCTACTTGCATACCCGATGACGATGTTAGGGTATCAATTATAGCACACTTCTTATGAAAGATCTTTCACTTCAAAAGTCCAATTGCCATTCCCAACTCTTGTTTCCTTCTTTTCACTCTCCTGTCAAATTTAGTTTTTTGAGGTAGCCTTTGTGCAGCATAAATTGCTACACAAGCAACAAACATAACAAAAAACATATTTCTTCATCTGTTTGTATAGATGACTGGTTGTCAGATGGCCTGACAATGTTTGTCGACCTAAAGATCTGGGTGCATGGGTCCCATATTGTCTGTTAGACTGCATTGCTGTCTTTACATTTGTATGCATGCATTGTCTGATTCAATAAGTGCTTGATAGTTGTGTGCCTCTGTCCAGGGGTGAATACAGGTTCAAAGGAAAACTGCTTGAGGTGAATCAAGATGTGAATAATAAAAATGTGGCTGCAAGCCATTCATGAGAAGTCTGGGATAGTCTTACAACACAGGGGTGCAGATGTTGTTGGTCAAGGAGTTGAGGCTGAGTATGTTGAAAAATATTCTATTCAAGCAAGGAGACAGATATGACTGTAAATGGAGAAAAGTAAAGAGTCAGCTGGTCAGCTGGATGACAGGGGTTTGATAGTAATGAAAGGTTGAAGAGCAAATATATTTTGAGCGAGTAAGATGTATTGATTACTTAAGTGTTAAGAGTCTAAAATGGGCTAAACAAGGCTTATCTAAGAATATAATAGTCACTAAAGAGGCAGACAGGATGGTAAAGAAGGTGGATTGTATTGAGAGTCACAGGTGGTGGAAGATTGAGAGGTGATGTGAGAAAGGAGATGAGTGATGTACCGATGACGCACATCTTTCAAAAGATAAAGAGAGGGAAAACTGAGCATGAATTCCGTAACATAAGGGAGGTAGCACTTGTAGGTTTATGAATAGATGATACCTCTAAAGTCAAGGACATCAGTTGTCGAAATGCTCATTACTAGGCATGATCGGGAACAGATGTTTTAATATGAGGCAGCATTTTGTAAAATCCAGTAATATTTGTGTTTTTTCAGCATTCTCCAGTTTGTAATTGCATGCATGGTTCATGTATGGTGGAGATGATACAAAGTTGAGGGTATTGAGGGAGTTAAGGGCTGCATTTCTTAAGAACAGAGACAACACTGTGTCAAGACCTCTTGAATTTGGCATTGCCCAGTGACCACGAATTCACTTGCATATTGGGGGTGAGAGGGAATGGGAGAAAGGATACAACTTCATAGTTTATTCATTGTTATCAGCATAAGCCATAACAATACAAATGATAAAAGCAGTTAAGGTCACAAAATGTACATTCTATAAAACAACGCAACATATGACTTTAGATTAAATACAATCAAACAACTTAATAATCAAATAACAAATCAACATCTAATCCAGTGATTACATGGGACGCTTTCATAAATTTTGAATGATGCTGATCTAGACAACCAGCATGGAAGGGTCACTAAATAGATTATCAGGCAAATTATGCTATTAGATGAAGTGCAGTAAGAGTACCTCTATACTCTATTTGTTGGGTACTGTGTGCATAGTTATAACATGTGAGGTGAAACAATTTGATGAGTTTGGGAAGTTGAATTTAATATAGTCGAAATAGTAATGATCCATGATGGACAGTGTTTAATGTTTTGGAAAGGACGAGAAGTAGTAGAGCAGCTACACAGTTTCTGTTTCTTTCCTAATCGGAAGCCCAGTTGTTGGCGAATGAGTAATATGTTCTCTTTGAGACCGTTTGAGATCAGAGATAAAGCTGTTATTTCTATTAGCATTCTAAACAGATTATCAGGCAAATTATGCTATTAGATGAAGTGCAGTAAGAGTACCTCTATACTCCATTTGTTGGGTACTGTGTGCATAGTTATAACACGTGAGGTGAAACAATTTGATGAGTTTGGGAAGTTGAATTTAATTTAGTCGAATTAGTAATGATCCATGATGGACAGTGTTCAAGGTTTTGGAAAGGACGAGCAGTAGTAAGGAAGCTACTCAGTTTCTGTTCCTTTCCTAATCGGAAGCCCAGTTGTTGGCGAATGAGTAATATGTTCTCTTTCAGACCGTTTGAGATCAGAGATAAAGCTGTTATTTCTATTAGCATTCTAAACAGATTATCAGGCACATTATGCTATTAGATGAAGTGCAGTAAGAGTACCTCTATACTCCATTTGTAGGGTACTGTGTGCATAGTTATAACATGTGAGGTGAAACAATTTGATGAGTTTGGGAAGTTGAATTTAATTTAGTCGAAATAGTAATGATCCATGATGGACAGTGTTCAAGGTTTTGGAAAGGACGAGCAGTAGTAAGGAAGCTACTCAGTTTCTGTTCCTTTCCTAATCGGAAGCCCAGTTGTTGGCAGGTGAGTAATATGTTCTTTTTGAGACTGTTTGAGATCAGAGATAAAGCTGCTATTTCTATTAGCATTATGAAGAAATGTCCATTTGAGATAGGTGTGTCATTGTCTGGGTCTGCTGGGTTTAGACTATTTTTCTTAATGGGTGGTGATATGTAGGCTATTTTGACTTCTGCTGGAAATGTGTGTTATTGAGATGTTGATTATATTCATGGTTGATATTGCAGCCAAAGTTGAAAATAGGACATTCTTGATGGTTAATGGAGGGCTTAGGCTCACCGGCGGTGATCAAACAGGCCCACTAATTTCAACCAACAGATGGAATTGTTGGAGAGACACTTGCTTGAAGGAATTTAATTGGGTGAGCGTTCTCATTGGATTGATTCCTCTGTAGGTGCGTTCAGCTTGAAAGCTAGTTGTTCTGCTTGATAGCAAGAGTTCTAATTCATTGTGTTTGCTAACAAAGTGGTCTGCCATTAGGTCACAGAAATTTTGTGTTTGAGATGTCATCATAAAGGTGCATTCTGGATTGCTGAATTGTGATAGTACTATGGAGAGTTCCTTCATGGGGCACATGGCATTTGAAATTCTATTGGAGTATGGAGCCCTTTTTGCCATTTTGTTGGTAGAATGTCAAAGTTTATTTGGCTTTGGAGGTATATTTTATCTAATGAATCTTTAGATTTATACCACTGGTTTTGAAGAGAACACGGTTGTATTTTTCTTCTTTATTTCGTCTTCGATCAATGAAGTCTTTCTGCACTGTTATAGCTGTTTGAACTGGATTATTTGTCAAGTGATCTATTCATCCGGTAATACAATTTTTATGATGGCTATTTGTTCAGTTTTAGAAATTACCATGTGAACTTTGGGGTCTGCCAGGTTGAGATTTGTTCTATCACCTTTACATTGTTGAAAGTGAAGAGGCTTGCTCATAGTTTTTAATGGAATAACATGAATGAAAGAAATGAAGTGGAAATCACCAGGAAAAGAGGGTCAATTCTTCTTTCTTGGCTGATTATGTATTACTGAACTGAACATCCAATGTAAGTCCTGCTCTGTGAGTAGGAACTCAAATGAGTTGAAGGTGCTTTTGTGCTTCCAAACTAGCTATGGTGCTTTTTAGTTAAGGTGTTTTTGTTGTCAAATAAAATGTCCAAGTTGCTGAGGATGCAGAGGTTAGAGTATTGTATGTCTATATATGATATAACATCTCTGAAGTCTCCATTACTATGGTTGGTATGGTAGGAATGTGTTGTAATCTAAGTTTAAGTTACATGTTGGTACGGTCCGCACACCCCTCCGCTAGTGCCACTTGGTACGGCCTGCGAGAGGTGACAGTAGAACGTTGACACCAGAGCCTCAGTTCAGGAGAGCGGATGACAGGAAATAAAGATCGAGCTTGCCTTGTCCTTATTGCTTCACGTGTTCTCATTACTTACAACACTGGCGACGTCTCTGCGTGGGGGGCAGCCTGTCATCTCCCCTTTTCGTATTTCCTTCTCCTGTGTCAGCTGTTGTACGAAGGAGCAGCGTTATCGAAGTGTTGAAGGGCGGCGGACCGTGAGCGGAGCAGCTGAGCTAAGCCTGTCAGCTGTTAGCTGTCAGCTTTCGGGAGTTTCTAAACCGGCTGCGAGTCAGCGCGGATCTTCAAGGACTGTGAACTGCTACTCTGAAGGAGAAGAGAGGAGTGTACGTTCCGTATCCTGTCTCTGTCAGCTGGCAAGCTCTGCCAAACCAGCGGCGGAGAGTGTTACGTGTCTCTGCATATTTCGAGTCTGCAGCGAAGGGTTCTACACGCCTCTAGCTACTTCACCAGTCCACGAGAACCGGCTTCCAGTCAGCTTGGCGGAGTTTCCCTTCCACTGCCGCTAGTCAAGGACATCTTCTTTGTGGTTCCTGCGCAGCTAGAGCAGCAAAGCTTGAAAGGTCATCTGCACAAGTAAGACTTTTCCATTTTCTTCGTGTTATTTCTACTGTGATAGGCACACATCCTACGTGCCTTCTGAAGTATTCCCCTGGATGCGCACACGTTGTGTGAGGCAATATCGCCTTTGCTCTTCTGCGGCATAGAATTTGCCCGGGTTGGTGCACACACCGTGCGTGTTTCCATTAAGATTCCTTGGCTGGTGTCCTTGTGAGAGAGTTCATTTATTTTAACGTGCACTCCCCTGCATCTTCATATTAAAACAGCCAGCAACCCCCCAACCTGTAAGATGGGTACGCCGGGAATGAGCCAACCTCCATCATTTTTAAATGACTGTGGGGATCCTGAGATCCATTGGAAGGACTGGACAAAGTTGTTTGAATCATATTTGATTGCGATGGGCGGAGAAAGGTTTTCTCCATTACGCAAACAACACATACTTCTGCATAATTTGGGGGTGCACGGTCGCAAAGTTTATGAAACGCTTCCTGAGCCAGAATTGGAGGAAGAACAGGTTGCAGACGTGTATGATATAACATTGATGAAATTAGAGACTCATTTCGGCGACAAAGTCAACGTGGTGCTTGAACGCCACAAATTCTTTAGTAGGGTGCAAGGGAAGAGCGAGTCCATAAATAACTATATAGCGGCTCTTAGAGGATTGACGCAATTGTGTGATTTTGGTGAACTTAATGATTCATTAATAAGAGACCAACTGGTAAGATGTACTAACAGTGGAAAGGTGCAGGAAAAATTACTTGCAAAAAATCCGTCCTTGAAGGATGCCATTTCTATTGCCCAATCGATAGAGCACACAGCCAAGTGCGTGAGAGAGATGAAAGCTAAAGAGGAGGTGGTTGCTCCCATTCAGTGCGAAGAGTTTGAGGGGGAAGTATTGAAAGTGCATCATAGGGAAGGGGCTAAGAATATACCAACTTACAAAGATGGACAACATTTGAAATGTTACAGATGTGGCAGCAGTAACCATTTGGCCAACAGTCCATTTTGCTCAGCACGCAGTGTGTTATGTAAAAAATGCAATAGAAGAGGACATTTGGCCAGAGTATGCAGGGAGGGGCCAAGCAACACTTCTAGGGTCAGCAATCCAGTTGGTGAAACACAAGCAAGATTTATTTTCCAAGTCAAGGATAGCGATGAAACAACTAAGCCCAACTATCCTAAATGTGTTATACACATAGACAATAAAGCCATTGAAGTGTTCGCGGACTCGTGTTCCCCATATACGCTAATAAATGCTAAGGACTTTGAGGAAATTTTGGGTTGCAGTAAAAGCATGCTACATTCTCCCGACATTTCTCCGGAGGGGTACACCAGAGACCCTATTCCCCTGGTGGGGATGTTGAGTAGCCAAATAGAGTTTAAGGGTAGATCCATGGTGGGCAAGGTGTATGTGGTCGAAAAAGGTGCGAATCTGCTAGGATGGCAGGACCAAAAAGCCCTAGGTATAATCCTAGATCCTAACAATAGGGATCAAGTCATCCTGGTAGACATTCCTGAGAACAAGGAATGCCATCATCTACAAAATACCTTTCCTGACTTATTTACTGAAGAGTTAGGAAAATTGAAAGATTTTCAGCACAAGATCAGAGTGAAGAAAGGTGCTAAACCAGTGGTTCATAGGGCGCGCCCTGTACCGTTGCGCCTGAGAGAAGTTCTGAAAAACGAACTGGACAAGCTGTGTGATATGGGGGTTATACAACCCATTGATGCTTCCGAATGGTTGGCTCCCCTGGTTATAGCGTCAAAGGCCAATGATAAGGGCATCCGCGTTTGTGTTGACTTACGCAGTTTAAATGACAACATCTGGGTAGAGCGGTTTCCTCTGCCCAACATTAACGAGATGATGAGCACGATGGGTAAAGGGTGTTTCTTCTCAGTCATCGATTTGTCCATGGCCTATCACCAGGTTGAGCTACATCCTGAGTCGAGACCGCTTACGGCGTTCTCCTCACCGTTTGGTGCTTACATGTTTGTTAGGATGCCGTTTGGTCTAGCCTCAGCGGCATCCATTTTCCAGAAGGTGATGTAACAAGTGTTGGAGGGTGTCAAGAACACGTTATGTTTCCAAGACGATATTTTGATGTATGGGGCTACGGAAGAAGAACACGATGCCGTTTTCAACACGGTTTGTCAAAGGTTAACCAAGGCAGGATTGACTGTGAAACTAGACAAATGTAAGATAAAGGTGGACTCAGTTGACTACTTGGGCCATACTATATCGAAAGATGGGTTTAAACCTAAATACAGTTTGATTCAAGCAGTGATGGATGCCCACAACCCTACTAATAAGGACGAACTTAAATCCTTTTTAGGACTAGCGGAATACATGTCTAAGTATGTATGGAATTTTGCAGATATGTGTGATGAGTTGCGTGAACTGCTAAAAAAAGAAAAAGAGTTTGTGTGGGAGGAAAAACACAGCAGGGCAGTAAAGGAAATAAAAGTGAGCATATTAGAATCACCTGCACTGGGTACATTCGACCCAAGCAAGAAAACTATCCTGACCACGGATGTTTCCAACAAAGGGTTGGGGGCAATGCTTTCCCAACAAGAACAGGGACGAGTCACCATTATTGCGTTCGCATCAAGATCACTCAACTCAGCGGAGAAGAACTACTCCGTCATTGAGAGGGAGGCATTGGCATGCTTCTGGGCAGTGAACCATTTCAAGTTTTTCCTGTGGGGAATACAATTCGTCATACATACTGACCACAAGCCTCTGACCTTCATGTTTTCGCCAAAAAATGCGCACAATAATTCCCCACGTATAGCGAAATGGGTGTTGGGGTTACAAAACTATTGCTTCAAGGTAGAATATCTACCAGGTCCAAAAAATGTGATTGCTGACTATTTGTCAAGATCACCACTTTTGGAATATGCTAAAGAGGAACAATTGGATGCCCCCATTTTGTCCTTGCATCACTCTTCTTTGTCCAAGGAAGAATGGGATGCAGGTGTAAAGGGAGACAAGGAGATGAGCATCCTCAGACAGTTAATCATAAATGGTTGGCCTGAACATCGTTCACAGGTTCCGGATGAGGCCAAAGATTATTGGGAAGTGAGATTTGAACTGACATTGATGTCTGACATGATACATCGTGGGAACAGAGCGGTTCCTCCCTGTAATTTGAGAGACAAGATAATTGACCTGGCCCATGAGGGTCACTTCGGGAGGAGCCTCACCAAAAACAAAGTCAGGAACTATTTCTGGTTCCCAAGGATGGACTCCATGATCGAACTTAAAGTGAAGGAATGTAATAGTTGTGCTAGTAGCGATAAGAGCAAGGTTACACGCAAAACCCCATTATCCCCAGTAGAAGTGCCAGAAGTTCCTTGGACCAAATTGGCAGTAGACATAATTGGTCCCATGGAAGTTCTAGGTACCCAGAAAAGATTTATGTTTGTGTTAGTTGACTACACGTCCCATTGGGTACATTTTAAGTTTACATCACAGACTACCACGAGTAACCTAATCACATTTTTGAAGAATGTGTTTGTCTACGAGGGTATTCCTGCAACGTTGGTTACGGACAACGGAGTGCAGTTTACCTCAGAAGCAATGACCACCTTTCTGGATGAGTTGAACATAAAGCATGAGAGAACTGCGCTCTATTGTCCGAGAGCCAATGGTTTGGTGGAAAGGACAAACAGATTCATCAAGGAGCACATTCAATTGGCCATTTCCAGTGGGTTCAATGTGGAAGACTCTTTAAGGGAGTGCTTGTGGGCGTACCACACTACACCGAATCTGGTCACGGGGGTGTCTCCTTTTGACATCTTGAGAGGAAGGGAACCGTGTACCAAGCTGGTCCCACACTGGTTGAGGGGTGGTAACAAGGTGAACATAGACCATGGCGTGAGTAAGCAGCTGAGATCCCAACACCAAATGAAGTACAAGGGGTGGTATGACCAGAGTCATGCTGTCAAAACTCAAGAGTACAGCAGTGGTTCCACTGTGGCTGTTAAGAAGCCCACACATGTACAACCAGGTTTGAGCAAGTACCAGGCACACCAAAAAGTACAAAGGGAAGGAAAGAATGTTGTTCGCCTAGAGAATGGTCAGACATGGAGTAAGGACAGATTAGCTGCATCATCTCAGCCGTAAGACATACGTCAGGGCAATGTGTATTACGTGTGGTAGAATTCTTGTTTTCCATATAAAGGGAGATGTGTTGTAATCTAAGTTTAAGTTACATGTTGGTACGGTCCGCACACCCCTCCGCTAGTGCCACTTGGTACGGCCTGCGAGAGGTGACAGTAGAACGTTGACACCAGAGCCTCAGTTCAGGAGAGCGGATGACAGGAAATAAAGATCGAGCTTGTCTTGTCCTTATTGCTTCACGTGTCTTCATTACTTACAACAGAATGTCCCATGTATGGACAACAGGTGTGCTCCCTATTCTCAGTGCCTGCCTGCATGTGAAACTGGTATCCTGTCTTTTTTAGGGCCCTGGAGTCATGTCAGTCTAGCTTAAGGGCAGAGGCCCTAGGCCTCAGTAACACAAGGTCCAGAACCTGATACATTTCCAAAATGAATAACCAAATAATTAGTAAATTAAAAATAAATTACTCCCCACCCTTTACAACTATAAACACCACAACACACACCTAAAATTAATTATCCAAATTAATTACCAATTAATTAATTATAATTAATTAATAACCAATCATTAATTAATGAATAATAAATTACTTTACACATTTAAAACTATAACATATCAATTAAACAAATATTAATAAATACAAATTAAACAATAAAATGAAATTACGTCCTACCCTATTCCCCTATAAACCCACAACCCGCTACAGAACTAAAGACGTGAAATTCAAATTAAAAAATAATAATACATTTAATATAACTAAATTACTTCCCACAACCCACTACGGAACTAATAGCGCAAAATTCAATAAAAAAAATTAATAACTACTAAAAAAGTAACACATATTGAAAATACAAACAATTCTTATACAAAAAAACATACTTCACATACATACATGACAATAATAAAAAAAGATATTTTTAACAAATATATTTTTGCAAACAATATTAAACCCTTCGATATTTTTAAAATCGATATTACTTACCTTAAGTTGATATTCTTGACCACGATATTCTTGCTGTCGATATTTCTGACCCACGATACTAATGACTCGATATTTGTGCAACTCGATATTTTGTACTCGATATTCTGTCTCTGCACCGGCTATGGCATCCTTGTAGGATTGCCTTATGGAGCACTGGTGCCCTGTCATCTCTCAATCAGAAATGAAAAATAGACCCACATGTGAGTCAGTTATTAAATCAATGATATTTTGTCTATTCTTGCACACTGATCATACATTAAACAGTAGCCGTTTTATGTGGGGAAGACGGTGTTTGAGGGAAAATGTGGCAGATGCAGGAGATCAATGTGTTAAGTTGCCAGTTTGGTTCAAGTATGGATTGAGATAGATGAGAATGTTGGAGGTTGTAAACAATGTTGGAGTGGGTGATGTTATTAACAGTTGAGCATGTAGAGGCCAGTAATCTAGCGCAATCTATGTTGTCAGAGGAGTCTCTTTCCTGCTTGAGGAGATTTAGTAAAGAATTACAGGTGTTAGTTTGGTGTAGTAATTCTGATGTATCTGGTTGTTGAATGCAAGTGGCTCTGGGATAATCAGTGTATATTGCTAGCTCTGGAATAATGGTGCTCTTTGATGGCACAGTGTGAGCCTCCATCACATGAAAAGGTGATGCACGGACATGCATGGCAGAATCTATCCATGTGTGGGAGGAATATATGTGAGTACTTCATGCAAATGATAAATTGGCATTTTGGCACTGCTCTACCTCAGAGGTACAGATACAGAGACACATTAGTTAGAACAGATATACTTTATGATTTTTTTATTGATCCTGAATTGTCGGACGGGTGAATGGAGAAGAAGAAGCCCTGCCCTGCTAAAAGGTCATCCATCTCTCCATCTTCATGATCCATTTGGCATAAGACATGGCAGTGGAACATGGGCACCAACATGTCTATGTCTCCTGGTAATTGTAGACTATTCAGAGCTGTTACCCTAACATTCTACACTTTACCATCCCAACCCAGGTGCCAAAGTAGCTGAAAATCTTTTTCATAAGTGAGTGGGGATGTAGTATGTTGATTTATGTGGTTGCAGAGTAAGGTGATCCTTCCAGGTCACCCTGCAGCCTCACCCAAGACAGTCAGCGCAGAACACTGAGGAGGCAGACTGTTAAGATCCATGCTTCTCTGAAAGCCTTTCAAGCAACCCTGTAAATTTGCTGCAGAATCCCTACCTGTGGCCCTAATGTTGTCTCTATGTGTGCCCCAAATGACCCCTCGCATGCACCAAACATGTATGCTTCAAAAATGAAAATGTGTTATTTCAGGACAAAAATTGGGGTATTCTCATGCAAATTACAAGCTATTATTAGGAGATATGCTTATTTATGTTTATTTATTCAAAATGAAAGTCTGTTTTTGATAAACATGTGTACATTTTCATAAACAGACAAGCTAATGATGTTCATGGGCAAAAAAATTATTCTCTGTCTAAACATATGATAAAAGCATGTAATTGAGTGATAATCAGCACCACTGCTGAAACCCTAGCCTGTATTATTAGGGGCTCATTTACAATAAATGATGCATACCGGTGCTGGCCCATAAGGTAAGTGCAGGGATGCGTTGTATTTATGGCAATATGAGGCATCCCTACACTTTCCTTTGTGCTTGTGCCGTTTCGAGTGCCTACACCAATACAAACACTTTAGCGCCATTTTGCAAGTGTGCCTGCATTGAATTCAGGTTGCTTTTGTTTTGGAAGGGATACCTTCCTTCACAAAAAAAATTCTTATGCCTGCCCTGGGGAGGAGCATGGTTTTGATGCATTCCCAGATTTACTCTATGTTGTAAATCTGTGAATGTGCCCAAAACAATGGGCGTTGAGTGGGAACACCCAGGGCAACACCTATGGCACGCCTCCCTGACTCATTGTGAGGCAATGCAGTGACTTGCGCTGTGTTGCCTCACACCATATCTAATAGGCCATGAGAAGCTCAGCAGGGTGGCTTTCTGTGGCCTTGTAGATGTGTCTGCACCCTGCGCTGCCGGAATATCAAAAAAGGTGACGTTCCAGTGGTGCACAGGGCTAGTAAACAAGCCCCTTAGTCTGATGTATCTGAAAATCATACCTGTTCAGCCTCCACAACCTTAGCAACAACCATATTATATAAGCATTAAAATCAGTCTAGCACAGCCGATATGGCTGAGATTGTGAGTTTTGCATATTTTTTTTCTGTCTGACTCGTACAGTAAGATTGTCATTTATATCACGTAACTAATAATGTAATTAGAAGCGAAAGTATGGAAAAATTAAAGGAAGAAAAATGAAGAAGTGCATTTATAAGAGATGGCAAAAGATAGGTTACCCAAATTGCACATTCTGAGCTGCATGTTCATTTATTTTATTTAAATACTTTTTTAGGGAAAATTGTGCTGAAAGATGAATAATTTTACCACCATTTTCTGAAACTGCTCTTAAGACTAGCAGTCGAGCGGACAAAGGCGGCAGGGAATCCCACATGCGCTGCCGCTAAGAGTCTGATCCATCTTCCCCCGTCCCACAATGCACGGCGTGATTGTGGCTTCTGCTTCCAGGTCGAGGATGATGGCTGCAGGAGACGTGGTGATACACGCATGGAGCAACCGAGCACCCGACCATAATGAAATATAGTTTGCTGCTGAGGGAGTGGTAAATGTGAAGCAGATACCCGCGGCAGACCGGATCAGCAGTGGGCTGCTCGGGAATTGCAGCAGCTTTCTTGACCCCAGGGCAGGACTCCTGGTACCAAGTCTCTGGATTGGGGCATGCTGGGGGAGCAGAGTCTTCATTGCCCCTCACCCTCTCATCTCCCTCTGGCAGCCTGGAGCAGACTCCTGGAAAAGGAGCACCAGGACATGCTTTTATAAAGAGATGAATCTACAGTAGGAGAGAGACCTAAGAGCACCTTGTGATTTTTGCCTTATCCTGGATTGTGACAGTAAAAAAGAAGACATCAGAGGCTGCATCGGGGGGGGGGGACCACCAGGTTTCACACCAGTGGGTAAGTACCTATGCGAATGTGGCTGCATTTGTAGGGCATTCTGGTTGTGAGTCGCTGGGTGGTCTCTTCTCCCTAAACTAAGGCTAGAACAAGTGAGCTTAAATAAAATGGTGAAGCATCTAAGAATGGCTAATACGATGGGTAATTTGGACACTGCAGTGACCCTTAAAGCCAAACCCCGAACTGCCCAAATGAAGAATGCAGCATCAGAGGCAGCAAGAGCACAGCGCAGTCTAACAATATGTCAAGGCTGTGCAAAAGCAATCTTTGCGCTCAGAAGAATATACTCTAGATAATGGTGTAGAGGCCGGAGCTGCGGAGACAGCCCAGAGCATTGACGCACAAGTGTTACGGACATTAGATGGCTCAGGTGTAGAAACTCCCATGGTCAATCTCGCTGATGAAGAATATAAAAAAGCCAGGAAGGGGGAAAAAATCCACACTTGGATACTAACGAAACAAGTATCAATGTGACCCCAGCCAAAACACTACCCACTTATTGTAAAAGGAAAAACACCAACAAATGTGTCTCAGGAAACCCCTCTAAATAGCGAATTAGACTGTTCAGCAACTACACAACCTTCTGTTCATAGCCCAAAACACACAGCTCAGCAAGATGAAGGCATGCAGCTGTCCTTCGCCAACCAGAGTAAATACTCTATTGCAATTCTGCTTCAGGTGCATTCTCCCATTATAGTATCGGATATGCAAGACCAGCAAGAACAAATCTTTTTAGAAGAAGGTAGACCCCAAGAGATGCAACCATTAAAACAGCAGCAAGGTGAGGAGCCAGCTGTCTAATGGGATATAAAGACTATGCTGAACCTCACCTTGGAGTAAATTAGAGAATTAAAAGCTACACAAGCAAGTGAAATAGCATCCCTTCATCAGCGATTGTCAAAGACTGAAGAAGTAGTAGGTAGTTAGTTGGAGGACCAGATGAATGTCATTCAGCAACAAGTCACCCTAGCAAAGAAGGAAAAATCTTCACTAGAAATTAAAATTGATGAATTGGAAAATCATTCATGCTGCTCAAATCTATGCTGGTAGGGGTCCCGGAAGGTTGCGAGGGGATGCAAGTTCTTCAATGGGTTGAGACATTCATAAAGAAAAATGTTCTGCTAGAACACTCAGATGATCTTACAATTACACAGGCACAATTATAGGAGGTGATTTTAAAATGTATACAGGATTTAGTAACTGACACTTCAAACAATACTAAGAAACAATTAAAGCCATGTACCAAGAAAGTAATAGATACAATGAAACTGGATTATAAACAGGTATACCCATGGCGCAGAGCTCATCCAGAGTTTTATCTCAATATACCTGTTTTTCACAGCGATTTAAATCAGCTTCTCGTATAGATTTTTTTTTATTTCTCACTCTCTCAACTGTTTTGGTTCTAAAATATAGGCTAACACTTTCTCTGACTGTTCATTGGTTAGTATCAAACTGGAAGTTGAAACTAGGAAGAGGTCCAGGTGGCAGATGGATCGCCACCTTCTTTCTTACCAGGAATGGGTAGCGAACATGAGAAAGTATATTGAGGATTTTTTTCAGATAAATAAGGCCACTGCAACTTTTTTATCAGTTTGGGGAGAATTAAGGCAAGAATCTTGAGCAGATGGTGGCATTTATGGCCACACAAGCCAAAAATCTGGCGATATGTATAGCTGAACTCCAATCTGCAGTTTATAATGCTTTATGGAATAGGACTAGCAGACTCGGGACATGAAACGTAGTAGATATGCAATTGACTAAATCGAAGCATTAGTAAAGGGAATTTTTCATCTTAGAGGAAATACAGAGCTCATGGCTGTATCAGCACCAGGTGTGTAGGAGGAATGCCAGATGGTGGGGAAGTTCCTCACTTGGTCAACCAGGGTTAACCAGGAAGGGACAACGATTATCGAAGTGATGAACAGGAGAGAGGGGCTGTAGTTTCTGAAAAGGATACGATAACTCAAAAGATTCTGCAGCATTATAATATCTTATATGCAAGCTAGCTCAGAAGAAAATGCATATGGGTTCGTGGCTGGCAGGTTGATCTCAACTAACACAGGTTTCTCAGTCCAAGCACTTGACTTTTTTAATGTAAATCAGATGCCGTCAGTAATAGAGATGGCAGATGCCGAGAAAGCCTTCTACCTAGTTGATGGGAATGCTCTTTTATTTGGCCTAAAAAGGTTTGCATTCCCTCTACAATTTATTAATATGCTCCGTCATATATATCTCAAGCTCAGGCAAAATTGTTTTATACATTTGAATTTAGAAGGTATAGTTGAAATAAATAGGGGAACTCATCAGGGTTCTTCCCTGTCTCCTGTATTATTTACTTTTTTAATCCAACCAATCAATCAATCAATCAGGGGGATTATATGGCATGCTACTCACCCGTGAGGGTCTCAAGGCGCTGGGGGGGTGGGGTGCTGCTCCGGATCAGTCAAAGAGCCAGGTCTTGAGGTTCTTCCTGAAGGTGCGCAGGGTGGGGGTGCGTCTGATGCAGACTGGGAGCTCGTTCCAGGTCTATGTTGCGACATAGAAGAAGGCTCTTCCACCTGCTCTGGTCCTGCATATGTGTGGGGTCTCTGCCAGGGCGAGGTCGGCGGAGCGGAGGTTCCTTTTGGGTACATGGAAGGAGACTCTTTCGTTAAGGTATTTGGGTCCGATGTTGTGGAGGGATTTGTTGGCTTGGGTGAGTAGCTTGAATGTTACCTATGGGCCTATGGGCATCCTGAAATTCTTCTTAAGATTTTGACTTTTAGATAAATCAACCCCAAACTCATTAGCTGACTGTTGGCAATTGCCCACTTTGCAGGGTTACCCCAAACATTTTGCCTTCCTCCACCCTCTTTTCTGACATCATTGTTGTTAGCTATATGACTCTGAGAACTTTACCACTGCTGACCAGTGCTAAAGTGCATGTGCTTCTTCCGTAAATGTGTCTAATCAGTATATACTTGTTTGGCATATCTGGTTTAATGGTAACTCCCTTGTATAGTGGTATACCATAGAATCACTTCAAAATCAAAAATATAAAGACAAACTGTCTAAAGTTGCTATAAAGTAAATCAGAGCAGGCCAATTTCCCATGAAGAGAAGTACCCCAGTTTGCTGAGCTAGAGAAGTCTGGCAAGTTGAGGAGAAGTCAAACAGAAGGTGTCAGCAGATAAATCCTCTAAAGGCAGACTCAAATATATCAAATAAAGATTCAGTCAAGCAAGTGAGAAAGAAAGAGTGGAGAGGGCATCTGAACTGACTAACTTAGCAATGCATAGGTTAAATCATCTCTTCTTCAGGACGTTCAGCTCTCTATGATTCCCATAAAGGGAACCAATCATATGGGCGCTGACCATTGAGAACCTTAACAACCAGTTCACTGAAATAAAGACTCCCCTCGCCTCCCCTGATCCTTTAAAATTCCCCCCACTACACTCCACCTAGACAGCCCGTGACCACACCTTTAATTTTTTGTTAGAGATTCTAAAATCAATTTTTTAAATAAACTCAAAGACATCAAACTTTATGCAAAATCACACAATAACACAATTCAACATTTTACATGATTTTTACATTGATCCTCCATGTTTAATAGAGTCAACTATTTATTGAGTCACTTAACCCCTATACCACCCCATGCAACTGACTTCTGTGAGCTCAGGGTTGACCTGTACCTGGATCAGCCTGTGCCCAACCCTGAATTATCACTCTTATGCGAAAATCCCTATTGTTTTCCATCAAAATGCTATTTGCGTGAAATAGCGGAACTTTTCTGGATGCGGGTGGCCTGCTTACCTCAGAGCAACCCTACCAGGGGCACCGACAGCACCATTGGAGAGCCAATCTGGACAACTGGGCCATGCCTTGATCCCTTAGTGCAGACCTCATCCTCTAACATTCAAAAGGCCATTGTCACCAAGCATCAATGCGCATGCGTAAATCTGGGCAAAGGGGAGATGGGAGCAACCGTCTGACCTCAAATAAATCCCTAAGCCCCATTTGAGCTAAATCATGAACACAAAGATGGAGGATAACCAGAACCAGTGGCAGAAGCCCCCTTGGTACAAGTTTCTCGTCCATCATCCTTACCCATACCATCTCATGTTGAAACCACTTGCTTTGGAACATGTTACGAAGTTGCCAGATTGGTAGGCATCCTGAGCCATCCAAATTAAAGAGTGGCCCAACACCAACACCTCCTGAGGGGGCATAGCACCTGCATGCGCAGAGAATGGGGAAGGAAGAAGCAGCATTAAATGTAGACTATGTGCAGGCCTACATACCTCTCATAACAGTCAGGCTGCCATCTCCCAATCATTTGCACCCACTGCCCATCCAATGCCATCCCAGTCGCCTAAGTGGCCCTCTATGCAGAATGAGTGGGTAATAAAAATGGACGTGTGTATCCCAGTCACTGCTAGAGCAATCCTCAGAACCCTTGTAAACTGAAATGTAAATAGAGGGCAACCATCTGAGTGTAAGAACAGGGATTCACCAGCCCCTACGGGCATATGGGCAGGTAATCCAGGAGAGATTGGGCCGGACACTGGGGGTTTGGGGCCCTATGAAAGGTCACTAAGCCTAGGTGGTTCGTTTTGGAAAAGGGCAAGGTAATTGCCAATGGCTCGCAGGCCAGCTTATGTGATCAAACCAGAGGCTGTCATCAATGTCTTTCTTGGACTGCCCGACTAGCTCCCCCACCCAGAAAGCCACTTAAACGGCAAGGCGAAAGGATGCCTTAAACAGCAGGGCCTCAAAGTATAAATGGCACTCATAAGTCATCTTAGAGATCAAGGTAGTGAGTCTCCATACATCAATTGGCCTTCTCAGGAGCTGGTGCTTCCCCTCAAGAATCTGCAATCCTGAAACGAAATGAGTTTGCCCAATCTTTATGCCTACCCAATTTTGCATGTCCTATCTAAGCTTAGAATAGAATGATACCCAAGAAGACTGCAAGAAAACCTCTCCTCTGCCCCATTGATGCAAAACTACCAAATACTGCTGGAATGCCCTATCATAGGCTCTTCTGGATTCAGGTTCTAAGCTAGCTGCCATAAGGTCTGGTAGGATGGGGCACCCAAGGATGATCTGGGAAAAGCAAGGAATGAGCTGCTGCCTTCTGGGTTGTAGCACCTTAATTCCTGCAGCTTCACATGAGACAAACCATCAGCAGTGTTAGTGAATACAACTCAATGCCCTGGAAGGTAATCACAGTGGATGGGCAACATGTCTTGCCCTGAGCCAACGGCACCCTAAAGTGCCCCAGCAAGTCAACAAAATCTTCTACAACCTCAACGCAATGTGATGAGTCAGTGTGGCCAAGGAAAAGTAAGTCATCTAGGTAGTTCCGAACCCACTTGTCACCCAGTTACTTCTTAAAGACTGACTCCACAAAGGAACACAGGAAACTGAGCACCCCATTGGCATACAGCTGTCGAATTAAAATGCACCCTCAAATTGGAACCCCAACAAATGGAAATCATCTGGATACACTGGCAAGAAAGGAAACACAGCATTTAGTCTCCTCCCTCATCCAAATTTCATTGCTCGAGTCAAATATTTAAATAAATGCCCCACTCCAGATCTTCTGCAGGGGAGATGGCCCTCTAACTGATCTCGCTTAGACTCATTTCACCCAAACCCGGGAAACCCACGGGTAGCTGCGCGCTTAATAAATTCATATATAATAATAATAATAATGTAATGCGGGACCTGTAAGATACGGTACTTGCAGCTGCCACCTCATTGATCTTGTCTGGCTGTTATGGTTAACCCAGCCCATACTGCAGGGCTTTGGCCTTTGTCTCCCACTGTATTACAATACGCCGATTGCTGGAGGCCAACACAGTCCCTGCTTGGGCAGCTGGCTACATGGACTAGGGCTGCCCCTGGCCACCAGCTCCAAACTGTGCCACGACCTCCTTGCCCTCTCCATGTAGTCCCTCTCAGTTGCCCAAGCAGCTACAATCCCAACTCCAAATTGGAGAGGCCTCCAATCTTGGAGAGGAAAGACAACACACTTAAGAGATTAATTACTAAGCCTGATTGGGTCCCAGAGGTAGCTCACCCTTGTCCCCCCCAACCCAGCACTAGATCTGGGGTAGTGGCTGCCCCTCTCACTGCTGCACAATTATCCCCACTCTGGGCAATGCATGTGTTGCCTGCTGGCCCGTCTACCAATAACAGTGCTGGCTGCCCAGGGGACACTTTATCCCCTGAATCAGGTGCAGCAGGCGAGATTCTTGATCAGACTGACGCTTCCTCGCCCTTTTTGAACTGGGGAAATGCCGCTCTCAGGTGGGACCCTTAGCCTCCTATTCCACTCTGGCACCTCCGCTGGAGCCGAAGCCGCCTTGTGCCTGCTCTATTCCCCAAGCAATATTGCAACAGCAACTGGTGCATGGAATCCAGCCTCGTATACACCATTACCACATCCCTTTCTCTGCTAGGCACCCTCTTGGTCGCCTTAGGAAGCATGATCCCACTCAAGACAAAACCTGCCTCGCCTTAGGAATTCAGGAACAAGCACAAAGTAAGGCAGATAGACCCCTCCCCTGCTGTGCACTCTCTGTTAATTGTGCTAGCCAGTATATAGTGAAACATTTCTGCTGGGGAAGGGAACGAATTGTGGAGAGTGAAGCAACTGTCTGCATGCTCCTAGTTACTGATACCGGCAGCAAATCAAAGAAGTCACTTCGCTAGAGGAGCAACGGGGTCGACTGTCTGCCCATGCCCGCTTCTGCAAGGGTCCCAATCCCCGCACTACCGCTGGCCACTGTCCTGATGCACCCTTCCACCACTCTGAACCACTACAAATGATGCTGCATAAAGCAACAGCAGCAGTAGAAATCAAGGGATGGGTGGTCTTTGAGCAAGAGGAGGTGAATAAAAACCCAAGTCACAAACTCGCCCAACTTTTGAATGTCCCCCCCACAGCCTCACCCCTTGCCATGCCGCTACCACAGGACTCATGATACCATGGGGACAAGGATCCTGCAATGCAGTGGGCCATGCTTCCCATTCTAAGGAGGCTTACCAAGGTCCCTGATCCTGACGTTGCCCCTCATCATTATCAGCTCCTCTAATTTGAGGTGCGACTCGTGGCAGGATTGGAACTCTTGCAATAATGAAAGTTCCAGGCTTTTTCCACAACTTCCACATAATGGAGCCTCTGCTGCATGACCTTCGGATGGACATCTGTAGAAGGAAAATGCAATTTGGTCAGGACATTCCCACTCATAGGTGCATTCTCATTACTTCACTCTCTCAGGAATATGTTTAATTAATATTGGCTGGCACAGCTTGACTCCTCCAATGAGAAAGAGGGAAAAATACACAACAAGCGGAGAAGCATGGCATCTAAATGTGAGCCATTTTAAATTGAGGCCTACATTAACTATGGTCAACTTTAAAATGAATATCACACAATCAGTATATATACGTGCTGCAAATTAATGTAACTATGGGCCAGATTTATTATTATTTCACACAACCTAATGCAGCAAGGCAGCTTGCTGCTCTACACTGCATGAAAGGGGAGTGCGGGAATGCGACATATTTAACAAGATATGGTGCATTCTTGTCCTATGTCCGCGCTGGCGCTCAATCTGCTGCCATGCGCCAAAGCAGGCACCCTTGCCCCATGGGGCAAGGGTGCCAGCGTTGAAGGCAGGATTGTTTTTGTACAGTAATGGACACCTTCCCGCACAAAAGCTATCCTTAGAGGCTTGTCACTCTTTATACGTGTGAAGCAGAGTGCAGCACACATAGAAAGAGGAAAAAAACGAGGAGAAATAAACATGTTTTTCCTCATTATGCCTTCCCTGGGAAGGCAAAGCATTCTGAAGCATTCCCACGTTTAGTAGTCTTAGTAGATCTGGCGTGGCACCAAAATCCATGGGTGGATGCATGGGAATGCCTATGCACCACCTATAGAATGCCTTCTCACTGCAGAGTAATGCAAGGCAGAGACTTGTGCTACATTGCGTTACTCCAGAGTTACCAAGCAATGCAGGGCCATGAGAAGTGGCCTTGCGTTGCTTGGTAAACCTGACTTAAGAAGTGTATTGCCCAAAGCCAACACAATATAATGATAAATCTGTCCCACTGTGAGCAAAAGCATGTAGAAATAAAATCTTCATCACAGGCAAAACAAAGAGATTAAATGGCTAACTTCTTGCCTCAACTCTTATTGTCAATGCCGAAAGACCTTTGGTTGCTAGTTGCACTTTATAGGTTTCATATAACATAACACAACACAACATAACATACTACAACATTATGAAGCCGTAATAAATAAAAGAAAGATGAATACGAGATGCAGTACTGCTTGCACTGGCTGTACCCTCACTTCTTAAGTGGGGGACTCTTGCGAGTAATTTAATAATTTAACAGTATCCCTTCCAAATTGCTTTTTAAATAAGCACCTTTACACAAACATTTTCCAGACAATATAGCGTATTTGCATCATACCGTCCAGTATTTTTGAAAACCTCCCTTCGCACTCTCCATAGAAAATGTGAGCTAACTTACCTACTGGGTGAATTTCTGGGCTGGTCTATATGTCCCTCCACTTTTACATTCAATTTGCTGTCGCTTGAGATCAGCCGCACACTGGAAGAGGTCATGACTAGATTAGAGCCAGAGAAGCATGCATGCGTCTTGGCAGCCCATTCTGTTTTAAAAGCAGCCCCCTATCCAGTGGTGTAACGAAACTTGAGGGGGCCCCCCTGCAAAGTTAATAGAGAGGGGGCCCCCACACTCCGGACCCAGTCAGGAGCTTTCAGAACAAGGACTTCAACACCCGTGCACAGTGCTTGAGGGGAACCCTGGAGCTCAGGGACCCTCTGCACCACTGGTGCTTTGGGGGCTATTGTTACACCATTGGCTACACACCAAGGATTTAAGTGGTTTCTGGGAAAGGTGATGGTGTGACCACATATTACAAGGAATAAAGTACCCCGTGCCGTGGATGATAAGAATATTGTAAGTCACCTTCGGCATCGTTCCGCTATATGGTCATGGAACTCCTCAGTGAGTTGCAATATCCTTATAATGTATGGCAGGGGCTACTCAATCCCATAAAGTACCCCCATCAGTTTAACTATGGCCTAATGTATGCCCTGCTACAATTCACTTCTAAGAACTCTACAGATAGTTCCACTAGTGATATTCTAGACAATGCATGCAATACAAAACACATAGAGAAAATAATGCAGATGTCTGTGATAGTCCACGCAGGCATGAGTAATTGCTGATTTGGGTAATATATTTAAAATACTTGTAACTGAATTACCCTTTCATTTACCTGCATGGATTGAAATATATTATGTCCCTACACAACCAGTGCTTAATTTGGGCCAGTGGTCTCCGGTGCTCAGCACCACCACCTAATTGGTTTCCGGTGCTCGGTCCCGTCCCTTAATTGTCAACACCATACTTAGGACAGCCTGCCACATGTTGGCGCTGCTCACCTAATTTAGAGATGAGCAGAACCACAGTTGTTTATGAATACAATATACATTACAAATTACTAATATCTTCCTCCACAGTCATTCCTTTAGCTTTGGGGACCTCGAATAATGTGAACTATAGCACTTTCTGACAAGAGAGATGGCTAGTAGTTGTTTTGGCAGGGATGACAGGGGCAATGGGTGGTTCAAGCTGCAGTGGCCTCCTGGTCAGGGCCCTGGCACTTATTATTTTACCAATTAAGCACTGAACATAAAACCTCCCCTTGGTTTATTGTAGATGCAGAGGACACCATGCCTGCATTCAACTATTTAAAAAAATGCTATCCCTGTCCCCTTACAGCAGACCATTAACAGAACAAGATCTCTATGCGAGGCAGAACTGTGCTTGTCACTGAGAAAAAAGGCTGGTGTTGTAGGAGAGCATTTTGGGGGAAGGGGTCCACTTCCTTAGCACTCACCTACCATAATCACTCATATGCAATCACCCCTTCACATACTTCACCACTCATTCAACATTCTAGACATATTTTGTCCCTCTACTGCCCCTAAGCAGAGTCCTGATTATGCTTCTGGAGTTGCACACATCCTCTTCCTATGGTTGCCACCTGACTGGTTTTATAAGGGCATGAGCTGTATTTTAATGTCCCGGCGGAACAACTATTAGAAAAATCAGATTGGTATTTTTTTCCCCTTATTAGTTCCTTCTTTAAACAGGTAATGTAAGAAGAAAGCACTTTAAGTGTGCTCTACAGCTGCCCTGGTGACCCCTGTTTGAGAAAGACAGAAAGTCCATATTCAAATGAATAACCATGATTTCTTATAAAGTTCTATTTCAGAACAATGTAGGGGCCTTTGCAGAATGTTAAAGTGTGAACAGATACCTGGCCAGGGGCAGGATTTACATCACAATTGTCTTGCCTCTTATTTCACTACTGATTCATGTTTAAAAACTATCACTTTTAATAAGTACTTCTCAGCACAGTGTTATACTGTGACTATTAATGTCAAAGATTCCACGTGTTAAAGAAATACACTTTCTGGTTTACATAGTAAACATTTTCAGGGCTCGGCTCATGCACGGGCTCTAAGATCCGAGCCAGATGCTTGACTCGGCTCTGGCTGGGCTCACCCCTAGGGGTGGGCGGAATTTGCGAAATTAACTTTCGCAAATTATCGCGAAAATGTATAAATTATCGCAAACAAGCGGAAATATCGCGAAGATGCGGAAGTTTTTTTCCCGCATGTTCGCGAGATTTTCTGCATGGTTGCGGGTCGCCAACTTACCCATGTGGTTGCTTGCGGGCACGGCCATCTTGTTTTGAGTTGTCTCGCGGTGCATGATCGCGAGAAGAAAGACGTGATCGCGCGACGCATGACGTCACTGCGGGCGCGAACTGTCGCGAGACAGCGCAAATGGCTAAAAACAATACAACATCTCATGGAGAACGCGACCGGATCAAGAAAACTTGTCGGCGAACGCAGGGATTCAGGTAAGGCGATCACGCACGCGCGAGAATGTATTATTTTACAGCGCGAGCAAGAAACAAATTATCGCCAAGCTGCGGAAACCGGAAATTTTGACATTTTCGCGCTCTCCGCGGAACGCGAAAATGTCAAATTATCGCAATATCCGTGAACGGAACGAAATTTTCGCCCAGGCCTACTCACCCCGTTAATTTGATGCAGAATTTAAGGAAAGTTGTGCAAAATTAAATAAACAAGCGGAAACTTCCTTCATTTTAGTCATGAAACAAGTCTGAGACCTTCAAAATAAAAATCCTTCAGATCAGCAGTGCGTGTTCTGAACAAGAAAACAACTGCGTGTCTCAAAAGGTTCTGTCAGAACATTAACTCATCATTATTGAAGGAGACTTTATACCTTGCAGAGATAAAAACACAGAAAAATGTGATCCCGCAGTAGGCCCTACGAGATCCCCTGTTTGACATTGTCAGGGCTTGGTAGATTGCTCAGTTCTACATTTTCAGAAATGCCTGCTAAAAAAAGTTGTTTTGCACTGTTGCGCGGTGGCAGCAGAACTGCTGTTCTGCACCAGGACAAATCCCTTTTATTATGACAGAAAATACATCTAGGATTTGCTCTAGAGTGCGTGAAAAGTAAAGTTCTGACTCAACCGTAAATCTCATAAAAAATGCAACAAAGCGCGCCATTTTGTTCTCTGCTGCTAATTTCACATTTACTAATTATACAGCCTCTTCCAAGCATACTGTCCTTCACGGTATCATAAAACAAGACAGAGTCGAGCTATGAAAAATAACAGATACTGGAGGAATTCGCCAACAGTGGGGTTCTGCCAATTGTCTTTGACATATTATAATATGTAAATTATGCAAAGTGTTGTATCTCCATAAGGGCAATTCACGTAGTAATTGTTCTGTAGCAGCCGAGTCTTTTTTCATTTAAATTGCCTGTGTGCTGCATAGACGCCACAAAGTAAATATGCCTATCATCGGCGTCTGTAACTTGCCACTGAGAGAGACAATCATGTTTGTGATTTTCCACCTGCAGAGCGATAGTTCTCACTTTCAGGTGATCATGGGGTTTAAAATGTGTGTTGACACTGCTCTCTTCACTTAGCGTCCTATATCAGGGCTCGTCGAAAAGTATTGGATTTCACCTCAGGCGGAAGTGCTGGCTGGACCACCTGACGTTTAAACATCATTTGGCACATAAATAACCAATTTCCTTGCGCTTTCTGAGCTGTGCCCCACTCCTTCTCTAAATCTATCTATTGCACACGGAGAGTGAGAAAAAATAGTCCATCAGTGGCTGTGGAGGCAGAATAGGCACCATATTTTGACAAATTGCCAAGAGGCGCCCGCGAGGACTGAAGTCCATCAAGATTATGTATGTTATTGTGACATATTCTTTCAGTAAAGTCAAAGAAGCGTCGGCGTTTTCGTATTTATTTCTCTATTCTGTATTTATGGGGGATACAGAGTTATTTTTGAGATTTCAGTCTTCGTAAAATTAATATTGACCTATTCGGTAATATTTTACTGTTTATAAACGTATTTTTGTGTGCAGTTTTTTATTGCGTGGAGCAGGCCCAGGAACAAGTGCCAGGTCGCTGAACATGATGTAATAGAGAATTAGTCCGAAGTCATTAGTGGTTCGTGAAAACAGGAAGGATATGTAATATGTTAATAGCCCCGTCAAATACCAGTATATATAAAGACATAGAGGAAAAGCGAACTATAAGTCTTCTAAACATGTCAATTAATTAGCAAATCCTTCAGCCCCTTCTTTAAGATGGTAAAAGCAGGAAGTTCGGGCACCCAACGGGTGGGGAGTTCTAGACTGTGGTGCACTACAGGGTGAGAACAATGTGGGGGCGTTTCTTACTTTTTAGGTTTTGCCTACTGAGTCCTTGGGCTGTGCTTGACAAATCTGTTGTTTTTCATATAAACTTAAAAGGGATTTACACCCCGCCTCCTCTTTTTCCTGGCTTCTCATTGTTTCCTGAGCGTGTCACTTACCTTTCCTCCTTTTCTATTGGGTGTAGCATATTTTCCTGTATTTACCAATGCTTATTCCTCGTCTGCTTCTCTTATCAGTTTCACGCTGGAAATACGGTTAACATCCCCTTTGGTGGAACTATATTTCCATAAAGTTGTGACCTTTAGTCTTGCAGCGTATTTATATAACAATTTATCATGGGAGAGATTAAGTGATTTGTGTAGAATCACAGGATGTTGTGGAGCCTGCCGAGATTGGGATGCCACATCCTCTCCACTCCAGTGTTATCTGTCACAGAGCTCTTTCCTTCTTCCAGACCGTGATTGATGAAAATAGCTCTTTATTCATTACATAGGTGAAACCGATGCATTACCAATGCTTGTTCAAAGCTGAGCAGTTCTGCTCTTGAGATGGATGCAAACCGGTCCGAGGTGGAGAGAGGTGGTAGGAACATGGGGGCATATCAACAACAACCGGCGATAATTATCGCTCAGCGCTCTTAACGTGAGGATAATTATCGCCGGCTAGCGTGAATTTTTATCGCTGAGATAGCGTGCTATTAGCAACGCTTATCTCAATAGCGATAAAAATCTACACGCTAACAGGCTAACGTGAGATTATCGCTGGAAACACAGCGATAATCACACGTTACCATGTTGATAGGGACAGGCAAACTTAGCCATGATATCCTCCTTCCATAGGATATCATGGCTAAGTCTGAAAATTAGCAGACGTAAAAAAGCAGCGTTAACCGCGGTTAGCGCTGCTTTTTTAATCTCTAACAGGGTTAGCGACATTCTTGATAATAGGAGAAATGTCGCTTAGCGACATTTCTCCTATTATTTTACTCTGGAACGCCCCCTTTGCATCTCATTAGAGATGCAAGGGGAAGCGTAGAGTAAAAGGGTGCTAACATGCAAATTTGCGTGTTAGCACCCTGTTGTTGATAGGGCGCTAGTTTTATCTCTGCTTTTTTGGCTTTTAAAGCCAAAAA
Source organism: Triturus cristatus (assembly GCF_964204655.1). Lineage (NCBI taxonomy): Eukaryota > Metazoa > Chordata > Amphibia > Caudata > Salamandridae > Triturus > Triturus cristatus. The sequence goes on from NC_140589.1 coordinate 1,372,266,800, forward strand.
AGAAAAGATAAAGCCCTTGTTGATATGCCCCATGGATGGTTCCTTTCTGCAGAACCGATACTAAATCTTAGTGCTCTCCCACACTGGTATCCGATGCTACCCACCACAAGCCTAATGAGGGTTGTGATGTAAATTACTGGTACCACACATTTTGTTAGGGTGCTGTACGTGTGGTCAACACTGACACCTTCATGAGGTCGTGACCACCACCAAAAAAAGTGTAGGTAGTAATTATCCTGGTCCTGAAGAATTGCCAATTAATAGATAAACAGGCAAGAAACATGTTGACCTTTTTAGCACATACCCTCACACATCTAAGAGTGAGAATGTGCGTTTCACTATGGTTTTAATCAGGGTAGTGACCACAACTCATTAAAATAGTTCTGAGAGGATCACTATCTCCTGTTTTAATTTCACCTATCCCACACTTCACTATCACCTACACTAGTTACTATAAGGGCCCTCACACGCACTACACCCATCGGCATTGGAAAAAAGATCTCCGCAAAGAAGGCCCTGTCCGGGCACCTGATCGGGTATTGCACCGCCGACCCGATAAGGAGCTAGACCCGATGATGAAGCAAGACACCCGCTTCTTGGGTGTGTGAGGGTCTCTTTTCCATAAGGAGTGAATTCCTCTCCTGCCTGCCCCTTGACTTACACCTTGGCACCTCCTGTTTACTGACCACAACCTGCCACATCGTAGGAACTGCATACCAATCCTATTTCGCATGGATGCATTTCAGTCAAGCTATTTTGTTGTATTTAGATGAACTGCTTTACAAACCCAGTAGGTAGTCTCCTAAATGCCTCTGCACTCGGTTGGAAGTGAAAAACTGGTGTGGAAGCATCATACAGACGGATAACAGAAAGCATTACTATCATAGCCTGTAGTGCATCATTTAGTTGGACCTGCCTGATGTTTGGAACATCAGTGAGTGCTGAGTTGCCGTAGTCCTGCCTTGACAACACTAAACCTTGAAGCAGACATTTTAAGTCATGTTCCAGACTGAAGTTTCATGTTTTTAAGAAAGAAGGGTACATTAGAATACGTTTCAAATGTGCATGGCAGTTACTATTTGATATACTTATACTGGAACTGTAAGAAAATATTTTTTTTTCGTGGTCCACGCTTTTATTCCTGTCTGGTTTTGTTGTCCAAAATGACTCTTTTTCTTTTACTGCAGCACTGCTAAACATCAGCATAAAGCTTGTGCCTTCCCCTAAAATGTACTTTGCATTTGTTTACTCTATAGGGTTTATGAACATTACTATAATCCCATAGTAAATGGCACAATAAATCAACTCATGGTAAGATAGTTAAATGTTATATTTGGTCTGAGGTCTATTTACATTACAAAACCACCTACATATACTACAGATATGGCTGCCAGAATCACTGCTGTTCACTGGCTGGCCTGCAGCTTAAAGGCACTGAAGGAATACATGGCAATGAAAAGTGCTATATCCTTGTAAGAAAACCTATTTTTGTATATCAATAATTCACCCCTAAATTGTTTCTTGTATGTCCATAGGGCAGGGTGCCCAATATATTAAAATGGGCACACTGTGTATTTTAAATAAGTACACAGACAGTGACTAAAAGCTATTTCACTGTCTAGATTCAGCTACATTTTACTAAAGATAAGCTTGGGTTTGATTAAAATATTTATTTTAGATCTTTGCTTAGGAAAATGCTATAGAATTCCTTCAATGTTATTTTGCCCATATGAGTTAAATATCTGATTTTATGGTTGATTCATATATTTGATAACGTTAGTGGAAAAGTAACTGTATATAAATATATTTTGGACTGTCTGGGCTAGAACTGGCTTAAAAGTTCTGGAAACATGGCCTGCAGTCGAACGGGCCCAGCATCCGATAGATGAACTCCGCACCCAGACTCCCTGTACTGGCTGAACACACTGCTCAGAGGCATATACATTGCTTTACTTGTGAGGTACTGGATGCTGAATACCCACTGCAGTGTCTGATATGTGGACAAACCCCTAGGACTAGAGGTTCGACTGACAGGAGCTGGTGCTATGCCTCGAGATTGCAGAGGAGGTGACCATTTTGGAGCCTCTACAAAGAACGCAGAATCGAAAGTGAGGCCGGCCTCAGGAGTCACCAGGAAGAAACTCAGTACATGTATTACTTGGGCATTGAGAGTGCATCGCGTGTGGCTGGATGAAGGTGGGTTGATCGCTTCATTCAACACCCCACCAGGACTACATTTTGTAATTACACCTTACCCGAAAGTGGGGAGATGGCGCGCGAGGTTTCAGATTAGATCCACCCATGACATTCAAGGGAAGTGGGTCAGTGAAGTTAGAGCCTATAAACAATGCATTGTTGGTGATACAGCATGTGGGGACCCTTCCCAACCATTTTCTGTGGGTTTGTAGTGCATGCCAAATGATTACTGTGAGAGCTTGATGGATTGGCAAATAACCCTCTTATACTAAGACCCCCACCTCCTGCCAGTGTTTGTACTCTTAGTAATTGATACTACCGGTAGAAAAGCTCACAAGTAGCTGTGTCAATAGATTTGATGATCACTCCCTTTCTGGTCTAGCGCAAACGCATGAATGACAAATCGCTCCCGGGGCAAAAGAGAATAGGAGCTTTTTGAGGAACCGATGGGTGCACTGCTACCACCCCGACTGCAAGACTGATTATGTCACACAAGCCCCTTGCCATGGCATCTGGAACAGGGGTGACTGGGACCCTTATAATAAAGGATGATCTACAGAGCAGTCTGGGGGATCTGCACGACAGACTCTTGGATATGGTTACAACACAAATGAGGGCCTGAAGACGGAACTAGCATCTGATCTTTCTTTCATATCTGACTAAAGAAATACAAGCCTTGGGAGATCGGTTGGTGTCCAATGAGAATGACATTATTAACATGAGCCTAAAGTTCGAGAAAATGCATGGTATCCAGGTCAAGGGAGAAGATCAAATCCCAGCGCTCTGGGACAAATGTATGGACCTGGAAGACAGAACGAGATGAGACAACAAACTGATTCAGAATATCCGTGAAAATGAAGAAGGAGGCAATATCATTCAGTATTGCAGGTCCCTCTTCCTATTTGTGCTTAAGGAAAGTCGAGATACTGGCCATTTGTGCACAGAGAGTGGGAGCATCGATGAACCCACCTCGGGAAAGACTATGGGATGGTATAACTAAATTAGGCTCCTCCCTGCTATAAGACAGTAGGATGCAAGAAGCCAGGAAAGTAGATCATCTGCTTCTTTCAGAAACAGTCTCTCTACTTTTTTTTTTATGAATCACGACCCCCACTGAACAAGCAGCAAATGTTGTCACCCACGAGTGACAAACTCCATAAGAGGCACACTTACAATCGAGATATATTGCGCTTTACTCTGTGGTTCCAGCTGGATTCCACAGCTTTCATGATTCACTCGGTGGAAAAAGTGCAGGAAGTTTTAAGACTATCACAAGAAAGCCTACTGTCACAAATGGGAGATGCGCATAGCACAATACGGAAAAAGACAGAAAGCGCATGTTCACACAGGGAGAAGAGATGACCAATCATGGAAACCAGGAGAAAAGAGGAGAAAACAAGCGCACCACTGCAGACATCTCAGAAAATGGAAAAGAAAGAATCTGAACTAAGGACCCAGAACCATCTTTAGGGATCTTATTAGCATGATCATGGCTCCCCCTATCAACCTATAGCTTAGGTGAGACACATGAGGACTCACAGACTTATGAACCAAAGTGTGAAGCTCTAACTTATGCAGTAGGTGGAAGAAGGGAACTTTAATAGGTGCTTCCTGGTAAGAGGGAAATGTATTGCAAACACATCTGGTACTGGTGTCCTTTTTAAAGCAATACAAGCTGTTTAAGCCAAGGGGGGGTTGAGGCAGGATGCAGGCTACATCATGACTCATTATCACAAGAGGGATGCATCTGTTCTCCTCATTTGCGACAAGGTTTGAAGAGGTAATGGATCACAGAGTGGTGGGTGGGGGTAAGTGGAGGAGAGGACAAGGGAGGGCACTCCAGGTGGATGATAGTTAGAACAATATGGTCCAAAGAAAAGATCTCAAGACCAGGCTCTGGCTTGATACAGTACTTCCTTGGGACGGCTTTGTGTGCATCATTAGAATTAGAATACTGCTGTGTTTGTCTGCCTCATGGTTAAAGTCATAATATGGAACGCAAGGGGATTGAACTCTCTGGTTAATCACCATACGACATGGAGAGATTAAGAAGGTGTATAGGCCCAGCCCCCCTGTACTTACCTGCGATCAGTCCTCCAACTGGCCACCATCAGCACAGAGGAAACCACAGTAATCCTGAAGACTATAAACTCCAGGGCCCTGTTGAACCCTGCCCCATCACACCATTGACAAAGGAGCAACCCCCAGCACCAAGATCCTCACCCCATCCTCAATTCCTCCATCAGTACAGCTACCTTTCTAGAACCATGTAAACTTGCAGCAGTCAATGCCCTCTAAAAGAAGTCTTCATGCGACGAGATCAAACTTGCCAGCTACAGACTGATATCCTTCTTTCCTTACCCTGCCAAGGTCCTGGAGAAAGCCATCAACGAGTGCCTCTCTTACTGCCTCGCCAAACACCGCTTCTCGACCCAACACAGTCAGGATTCAGACCCAACCACAGCATGGAAACCACACACATGGCAGCAACAGATGACATCTAAAAGATCTTCAACAGAAGGGAAACCACAGCCCTCATCATCATAAAGCTATCAGCAGTTTTCAGCACCGTCTCCCATCCCATTCCGATTTGCCTTTCCATGAAGCAGGCATTCAGAAACACACCCTTGAGTGGATCTGCACCTTCCTCACCACAAGATCCCACAGCATCTTCATGCCCTCTACTCCTCAAAAGCACAGGAACTAATTTGTGGCATCTCATAGGGCTCTTCGCTCAGCCCAAAACTCTTCAAAATATACATGAACCCATTGGCAGACGTCATCCGGGCTTTACAACATAAACACCCTCACAATTGCCAACAACATGCGATGGATACTGTCCCTCTCGGGCAAAACACCCAACACCAGGAACAAGTTCACTGCATGCATGACCAGTGGCCACCTGAATAAAGTTCAACTTGACAAGAGCAACGAAAAGACCCAGGTTTGGGTCTGCCCTCCAAATGCAAATTTCGTAGCCTGACAAATTACAATTCAATGGTTGCATGCCCATGTGGACTTCGTTATATTGGCATAACCTATAGGAAGGTGAAAACCAGAATCTGCGAATATCGCAGTAACATAAGATGTAGAAGAGAAACCACAAAACTGGCTACACATTTCATTAGGCACCCTCTGTGAACTAATGATTTGAACTGGAGGGATTTGGAACAATTTGGGAACAGTAGCATCTCAGAGAATATTCTCTTTAAAAGAGAACAGTTTAGGGGATAGACTACAGACACATAAGACGGGTCTCACTCAATGATGAATCTCATGAAGTTCCTTTAGCTAGCAGGACCAATAGTTTTTATTGCCACTTCAGATACTCAGCATTGCCACCCCAGACCACAATCATTCAGCTCATCAATGTTTTCAGTCATTATTACATGTTTTTATTTATTTCTATCCATTAATTTACCTACTCATTTTTAGAAAATCTCACCTGTTTTTATTTGCCAATGAAGTACCTGAAGTTTTAATCTGCGACTTAGTCAAAACTGCAAGATGCCATCTTCTCTACCAGAAAATCCTGATAGTTTGGGTTTGTTTGGTGTATTTTAATGTTTTCATGCACTTCTAACATTTTCTAATGTTTTTACATTTGAGGTGTTTTAAGAGTTTTAAGCATTTTATATACCTTTCAGAACTGCTGATTTTCAGTCTTTAACCAATGCCTCTAGCACCATATAACATTATGGCGGACCCGTCCAGGAACCAGGAAGTGGATCCATATCGGGCGGACATCTTGTGAGGTGCAGGGTCTAGTGTTTTGACCGATTCTCTCAAGAAAGGCAGTTTGAACTGGTCCGGGAATGCAAGGGTGTATTTAATCCGTGCTCAGTCCTGCAATCAGTAACATGCAGGCTCTGGAGGCGGTGATTAGTTTTTGGGTCAAGAAGGAACTCATGAAGACGTGAGTACATGACCATTTACCCGAGGCAGAGGCGGTTTAGTACCGGCAATACCAACAGTGACAAATTATTTATAGTCCCATTACTCCAGAGTGTGTGACTATTGGGCACACTTCCCTCCAGAGATCCCAAATGGGATACCAGGCTTCCACTAAAAAAATAGGCATTTCATTTAACTATCCATATGGGTGTATATCTGTACTATGCATTGAGCCTATTACTTATTGTTTAGGTTTGCAGTATTTTTACCATGTTTGTATCGGCATGGAAGACACTGACACACCCAAAGCTTCTGTTTTAATGTTATGGTGTCATGGTACACATAGTACCTTTCTGTTTTTACCGCTTACACAGATCTTACCAGAATCCTGTTTTGAGCAATACTCATGGTCCCCTTTTGCGACTAAATGTGTTTCTTATCCTCAGGTGGACCTACTTCCAAGAAAGGTTATTATGGTAGTGTGCCGTGTATGTTTGTGGCATGTTATGAATGGTTAAAGAAATGGCCAACCACCCTTTCCCAAAATGGTATTAACAGGGACTTACTGATCCTGCTGAAAGCTACTGGATTGGGGTATGTGGCAAAAACTAACTGATCATACTTAAGGGCCAAGGAGTGATAGTAACTCCAACTAGCCCATTTTTCCCAGTTTGGGCAGATCCACCTGGCTGTCCAGTCACTAGATGCTGAAAACCCATTCAACAGGATCAGCTGGGTGTTTCTTTTTTAGATTTGAGAGTGTACTAACCTGGTTCTCAGCATGTGTACCTGGATGGCAGCCAGCTATAAACAGTTGTCAACAAAGGTTCCTACTGGCACGGGGGATGGGGCAGAGATGTCTCCTCCGACCCCTTTTATTTTTCCTGGTTGTAACACACCTTTTTTCTTACATTGTATTACTCACATTGGTGAAAAAGGAGGGCTTGATTCCCAGAGCTATGGTTATTCTGAAAACCCATGGGAAACTCTCTGACTCCAAAGTAAATCTTGAAAAGTCCGAGGTGCTTTGGGTAGGCATATCTCCAAGAGTCGAAGAGTGATTCACAGCAGTTATTCCCCTGTTCTAATCCAATAGAAAAATAAATCTCTTGGGATATGTGCAATGTCAAAACATCGATTATTATATGCCGAAACTTACCCTCAGCTGCCTTAATGCCTTTACTAATGACCTACATAAATGCCATAACCTATTTATATCCTGGCTAGAAAGAACTGCAGTTGCTAAGCAGAATGTGCTGCCTATGCTGCTTGAGCTTTGTCACGCTCTTCAAGTAAAACCCCGCAAGAGAGATATACTTGCCCTGCAGAAAGCCATTGACACTTTTCTGTGAGCAGGTAGGAAAATGTGGGTGCCAAGGAAAACGCTGAAACAGAAGAGACACTCGGACGGGCTGGGGCTATTGGATATTAAAGTATATTATCAGGCATCACAACTCCAAATCCTATTTGAGTGGTCCTTATATGAAACTGAGTGACTCTGGATCCACATGAATGCTGTCGCGATAAGTTATGCCCCTTGAGTTATACCCTGGCTAGCAAGGTCCCCCTACACTATCACTCAGAAATATTGAAGTCAACAATGGAAGTGTGGGACTCAGTCAAGAGAAATTGAAAACTGACCATCTTCCCCTTTCCGTACACACCACGTGTGGGCAATTTACATTTTTCCCCAGGAATTACAAAAAGTGATTTTGAGCAGTGGACAGAAAGCAGGATTTTGTAGGACTTGACTAAGGGGTGAAATTAAGCCCTTCAACCAATGCAAACAGGAGTACAACTGTGAGAAACTGACTATTCACTATTTTCAGTTGAGACACTGGGCCCACTATTCTGAGAACAAAGAGACAGCAACCAGGCCATTAACATCCCAGGAAAAACTATTTACTACTTATGAAGGACCTTAAGGTCTTATATCTGTCTAACATATACAACATTTTAACAGATGTTGGTACCACCCTGGAGTGTTTTTCTATCAAGCAATGGGATAAAATTCTGGGTACACATACACAGCAAAATCTTTGTGCTAACATCCCTTCCTTCGATACAAATTTACAGATTAGGTAAATCAGATGGACTTTGCTGGTGGAGGTGTGGACAGGTTGGAGATATGTTGCATGTGTAGTGGGCTTGGCCTAGCCTAGTGATTTTTTGGAAATATATCATCAGCATTATCAAGGGGATGTTGTGATATCCACCGTAACTGGATCCAGTGACCACCATACTCTAAATTAAACCACCGCAGATTAGATGATTGAAGAAGGCAGGTTGAAGATTAATAACAAACACAAATTTGGCTGCAGGACAACTAATAGTGCTTAAATGTAAATCTGTCATTTCAAATATGCAACAATGGGAGGGAAGGCTTTGAATTTTCCTGGCCATGGAAAAATTTACCAGGGGAATTAATGAAATGAGACATGGATATGAAGAGATATGGCACCCATTGGTGAGTTATCTGAAAGAAAAGGATTTTGCATATGGTTGTCCCAAATCTTTACGGTCCCTTTGACTCACTACTTGGCTAAGAGGACTAGACATTGAAAACTAACCAGACTAATAAGCAACAAACGGTGTGTTATTCACTTTATTCTGTGCATGTGGTAATTGGGCCATGTTGGGAATCTACCTGGAAGGTGGGAGAGTGAGGCAGAGAGGGAAGAGGGGCAGGGGATAAAGTGGCCTGTAGATGTTGTTGTACGCTGATTACTCAATTACTGTCTGTCTCTCAGGCCCAGAGAGTTTCCCACAGGGTTTCTAGTTATCTGAAAATCAGTAAGCATTTACTAGAAAAAAACAGTTCTGTCACGCATCACACCTCCGGAGACAAATTCACATTCCTGACTGGACTTGATAGCCTGACCTCTGAACCCAGGAAAGCAGAAATGTTGTCAATAACTGACTACTTAGCATGCACTCACGGCATGGGAGGGGTACACGACAGCTAGGAGAACAAAGGACTACCTTACTTCTTATGACTTGCTGATCCCAAATGAGATTAACAGGGTCTGTTCCCATTCATTACCAAAGCTCTCCTAGACCCTTTGACTCCACCCACAGCAAGAGGGTCAGTTAGTTTTGACAATGTCGAAGGGCAGCAGATCTCATCTAAATAGGGGTGTGGCTAAGGGTCTGCATGGAGCTCCTCAAGAGAGGAGAAGATTTAGCCATCTTGAATTTAGCCCTTCTTGTATTTTTTCAGTAAACAAAGAGGCAGTGCTGCAAAAGAATATTATATTCATCATGTATTTTCAATTTTTCCTGTCTGGTAAACTCCTTTTGAATTATATGTGTGTGTTTATTTATTATTTATGGATATGTTTTAAATGCATATGCACCAAAGTCGATTTTGTAAAATGTATGTTTCATTGCAACACAATCATTCAAGTTTCTTGAATATGTTCATGTTTTATTTTAGCATGATTGGAATATCATTTTCAGTCATTGTTTCTATGTTTTTGTAAGATTTCATTGTACGTGATGTCTTGCTTTGTCATATTTTGAACAATGCAAGATATCGCATAATTGTCATATTTTAAACAAATGCAAGATATCACATAATATAAGTCAGTGAGAGATCAGAAGAGCTTCATAATTAATTTGTTTCAAAAGACGTTCAGCAGCATGCAAACAGTATATTGAAAGTAAGCATTTTTAGATATAGAGCATCTTCCCTCTAGGAATTTGACACTAAGGGACAAATGGGAGCTGCAAACACCTTTCCTATGGAAGGTTAGTGGTTACAAAGAAGGCATATTGAATATTCAGTACGGTCTGGTTTATGTGCAAGTCTCGACTGCATAGCCACAGAAAAATGGGCACTGGAGCATCACTGTTTTCATTGAACACTCCATTGTTCAAATAGATATTTGGGTATGAACCATCTATGAAACTTGAATAGGCCCCTTTGAGTGCTAAATTAAGCTTAGTTAGCTATGGTAAAGTATGGTGGAGGTTGCAGGAACCTAAGTATGCTGTCATAATGTTACAATATTGTCTGTTGTTTTTTCTGCTCGCAAATATCATTGTCGTTATTGTTATTTATGTAATAACTATTATTCATATAGAAGGCAATACTATAGTGTTCTGATTTCTATAACATTTTGAAAAATGATTCCTAATTTTCTAGTTTTCTTGCATGTGTGGCTCTTGATGAGAGAGGGTTCACATTCCATAAATGCACCAGTGAAGTTTCATAGGCATGGACGCTACCAGATATGCACCTCCCTCATGAAATGCTCAGTGGGTACGAAGGGTTGCAGTGCACTGGGTTCTCTGTCTTATTTTGGCATATTGACTAATTCTTCAGTACCAGAGAGTCTAGAGAACTCTCCACTCAGTTGTGTATTGGAAGGTCCTAAAATGTATCAGGGAGGTCTAAATAGGAATGTGAAAGTAGCCAGGATTGGTTAGGGAAAAATCTTAAAACACTGGCTATTGCACAAGGTAAGATTGCTACTCTACCGCCACCTCCTCAGATCATTCCTGAACCCACAGAGCCTACATCGGGAGAAGAAGCCCCGATGATAGATTACTGACTCGTGACCCTTACTGGAAGAAGAGGACAACATATCTAAGGCTCCTTACTCTTGCTGGCACCCAGGGATTGGAAATTCTTTCCAAATTTCAAGTGTTTGGCCTCTTATTTGCTTGTTCATGGACACAGCAAGTAGAAGGACTCCTGACTCCAAGAGGGCTCAGCTGACCACAGAGGACTGGACCTTGAAGAAGCGCTGGCTGGAGAGTTATCTAGGGACTTGTGTTCAAAGTCATTATGAGGTCACAAAGAAAGTGATTTGCAAAATCACAGGATTTGCTAACACAAAATAACTTTTTTAATGTACTAAACCCATGCCACATTGCTATTTGGAAGAGGCATGTTTAGGGCATCCCTTTAAAATAGCCACTCATTAAGAAATGTATCAATTGGAACAAACATCCTGTCAGCAACATTGACTTTTTACAGATACCTCAAATGAAATGATAACCCATCCACAAATGGAAACAAGTCACCTTGAGACCTCTTCCCCTTTGTGAATGTGAAAAAAGAAATGTGTTGGGGAGTAGAGAGTGGTCCACTGCCAACTCTCAAACAAACTAAACAAAACTTATTTTTAAATACATCACTATTTACTTTAAGGAACACTGGCTGCAGTAAAGAAAAAGTTGTATTTATGTGATCTCAAACATCTTGGTCTGCTGACCCAATGATACCACTGCCCCTGTGATGACATCCAATCATAAGAAGTCACAATTTATGACCTACTTCCTTAATACTGAGAGAAAACAAGAGGAGTCAGGTTACGACATCCACTAGACACCCCAAGAGATAGAAGAGAGGGGAATGAGAAGGCGGGGCTGCCCTGCAGCAAGTGCAACAAAGCACCCCTGAAAATCCTAGAGGACCCAGATGATTAAAGCCTCCAGAAATCCCCAGAGACAGGGGCGAGGAGAAGGCGTGGGCACTCTGCAACAAATGTTAGAAGCACCACCTTAACTCCTGCTGCTCAAGACACAACAAGAGGAGCTAGGAGACTACAGCTCCCAGAAACCCCTAGAGACAGGAGAGAGGGGGAGGAGAAGGGGGGCTACCCTGCAGCAAGTGCTACATAGTGCCACCGTAACTCATGCTGCATGGGGGACAACGAGAGGAGACATTTGACTACAATGCCCTGTAAACCCCAAAGGCAGGAGAGAGGTAAAAGAGAAGGTGGGCCACCCTACATCAAGAGCTACATAGCATCATCTTTACTTCTGCTGTGTGGGAGACAACAAGAGGAGGTATGTAAGTAAAGCCCCCAGAAACTCCCAGAGACAGGAATGAGGGGGAGGAGAAGGTGGGGCCACCCTACAGCAAGCACTACTACATAGTGACACTGTAACTCCCACTGTGTAGGAGACAACTAGAGGAGCAAGGTGACTACAGCCTGTAGGAAACCCCAGAGACAGGAGAGAGGTGGGGGAGAAGGAGGGGTCACCATGCAGCAAGCACAACATAACGCCACTGTCACTCCCACTATTCAGGAGACAAAAGGTGGCAGGTGATTTCAGCCTCCAGAAACCCAAGACAAAGGAGCGAGGGGGAGGAGAAGGTGGGGTCACACTGCAGCAAGCACTACTACATAGCAGCACCATAACTCCTGCTACACAGGACCCATTGAGAGGAGCCAAGTGACTGACTGCAGCCCACAGAAATCCCCAGAGACAAGAGAGAGGGGGAAGGGAAGCCAGAGCCAACCTACAGCAAGCAGTACATAGCTCCACTATAGCTCCCACTGCAAGGGAGACAACGAGAGGAGCCAGGTGATTACAGCCTCCAGAAACCCCAAGAGACAGGAGCAAGGTTGAGGAGAAGGTGGAGCAACCCTTTAGCAAGCACTACTACATAGAGCTACTGTAACTCCCACTGCACAGGAAGCAAGTAGACAATGAGAGGAGTCAGGTGACTACAGCCCCTAGAAACCCCCAGAGACAAGTGAGATAAGGAGGAATACACGAGGCCACCCTTTAGCAAGCACAATAGAGTGCCACCGTAACTCCCACTATGCAGGAGACAATAAGGGAAGCCAGGTTAGTACAGCCCCAAGAAAACACTAGAACCATGAGTGAGGGGGTAGAGAAAGTTGGGCCATCCAGTTGTAAGAGCTACATAGCACCACCATATTTCCTGCTGGATGTGATTCATGCTGGGAAATCTGTGGCCAAGGTTGGTCCGTCATCCCCCGGGAGAGGTTGGACTAGCACCCTGCTTTGGCTGTCATTTGAGACTTTGTTCATCATTGTTTGGCGTAAAGTCTTTTTACAATAACCAGACCAAAGCAGGGGCAAGTTGCACACTAAACAAAATTGACACACTTATAGTGGAAGTAAAAAACACTGCTAAGAAGTGGAAAGGCACCTGTCCTAGACTGTCTCAATCATCTCCTAGCTTACCAGGAATATTTTGGGATAAAAAACCATTGTAGCATGCACAAATGTTATGCTTTCTGATAAGAGGGCAAATGTAACACAACCAAATCTATCTGTTCATAATCACTCAACCCGCCTGTAAGGCCTGCACAAATCCCACTTGAGCCCACTATCATATGAAGCAACATGTTTTCCGCTTTAGAGCATGACAAGGAAGGGGCGAGATGAAACATAGATGGTATTGCCAGTGGAGATGACCTAAACAAAGTGACCCAGACTGACACAACCAAACTAATAGCAGCTGCTTCGACTGAGTTCTGTCTACAACAGGAAGTCACTGAATTGATGGCGATGGCGGCCTCTCTATCAAGAAGGGTGAACAAGTTAGTGAGTCTAATAAGGACCTTGCATATACCGCACATGCAATCTACGTGGTATAATATGAAATATCGACAGTCAAACCATGATAATTTAGAATGTGCAGAGGGTGGGGGTAGGGCAACCATATCCAGGGGTCAAATATTTCACACAAGTACGGAATCAACAACAAATATAAGGGTCCCCATGCAGCGGATGCTGGCCCCACAACGTTCACTGAAGGAATTTGGAGAATCGGCTTTCAGGACCTGTGGCGGTCTCTGCATTTGCCGCAGTGAAGGGCGGGGGGTGCTGGCAAGGAACTTGTGTGTTTGCTACCCCCTTGCGGCAAATGCATTGATAGTGGGAGGTGCTGTTGCTGCCCCAAGAAGGCAAGTGATAGCGGGGGGAGGCCGACCCCCAAAACTCACACGACCCGGGGCGAACAACCCCTGCATTTCCCTAGCTACGCCCCTGAATTGGAGTACAAATGCCTATCAGGCCTCATGCGTATTACACAACACAATATCACACCAAGGGCACACCTGATCAATATGCTATCACAGGGTTCAGCCCTAGCACAGGTTTACTAACTGGGTGGTGTAAATGTAGACCTTATTAATTGCCACAGTATACAAGTACCACTGGTAGTAAATGATCTGTCCCAACAGACAGAATATTATGGGAACCTGAGAAAACAACTTTTAACTGATGCTGACTTAAGGAGGTCTATGAGTACTCCAAGTATACAAGCAGAAGCACAGACTGTAACCCTAAATATATTGTCTTGGAATTCGGCAGGAATTAAATCCAAAATACGGGGCTATAAATAAGATGTGACTAAAGAGTCAGTAATGGGCAGTAAATGCCCACAAATATCTTTTTTGACATTTTTTTTAATCCACGGATCCAACCGCTGGGCTCAGCGTGGACCCTGGTGTAAATCTGTGGCCAGATCTGTGGATATCGGCAAGCGCCAAAAAAATATAATCACACACCCTCTGAAACAGGTGGACAAACACTCTCACAGTCACTCTCGCACCCAGACAAACACTCACATCCATTCTCACAGCTACAAAGACACCTCATATTCACTGTGACACACTGGCACACTCTCTGACACCCATGCTCAAACTCAGACAGACACTCTTTCACCCACTCTCACACGCAGGCACGCACTCTCAGAAACAGTTTCACATCTATAGAGACTGTCTCATAGTCACTCACATCCAGAAACACACTTACCATTCCTGGGGCTGAAATGTGGGGGAAATGGAGATTTTGGAGTCAGGGTTCTCTGACCCCCTGTGTGTAAATAAGGGTTGGATAAAGAGTAAGTAATGAGCAGTAAATGCCTAGAAATATATATTTTGTAAAAGTTTCCTGAGATCCGTGGATCTACCCGCAGGCTCAGCATGGCCCCCCAGTGTAAACCGCAGCTGGATCCACGGATTCGAGAAATTTAAAAAAAGGGATTGATAGTTAAAATTAACAAGTATTTGGTAAATAGGGTGGCTCTGAGAAGAGCTGTTGTGTTTATTGTGTGTATATGATGACTACATTATCATGCAGATGCAGAGTTTGAAACTTTTCAGAAAGACCCTGTTGCCTTCATCCGTGAAGTGAACACCATCTCTTCTATTTATACCATACATGTCGAAGTGCAGGTTATTATTGTAGATGGAGCCCATGTTATGATCTCTGAGGAATGCTGAAATAGTTGTATTAACATGTTTCCTGGCTTTGTCAATTTGTGGACAGAATTGATTAGATGAGTTCCATTTCTGCCTTTGGCATATGTTGGAATGCACCAAGACAGTATTAGGAAAAAGTGTAATTAATTCTGCAAAGGTATTCTTCATTAGGATTTCCAGTCCTACCCCAGTCTTTGTGCCTAGGTCATTGCCACCACAGCACACAATCATGAAGTCCGGGGGCTAGGAATCCACAATGTGTTTAACCAAATGCAGCAATTGATACCACTTCAACCCTCTCTGGCCAACCCAAGTAAAATCCACATTAGGCAAACCCAGGTCCCAGTCAATTCCACTGTTTCTAGCAGCGTCTCTAGCCCAGAATTTGGGCTGGGTGGATTTTGCAGTGTTCCACTTCGCAGACTTCCATGGAGTAGCTGGCAAACTCAGCAAAATTGCACGGAGTTCCATGAGTGGGCGGAATATGTAACCATGTATTGCTCGGCTGACAGCCAAGCATTGCCGAGGTGTGTCTCTGTGCGCAAAGAGTCGGCACAGTCATGTTGCAGATGCTGTGCCCCTCCCCCCCCCTGCTGCACTCATTACCTGGGGTCCATGCTTGCCACAGCTCATTGCAAATAAGTGGCATCTAGATTAGAACAGCCAGGGTAATGTGGGTGCTAGGAGGGGTAGCCCACGGGAGGAGGGTGAAGTTCTGGTTGGCACATATGAGAAGCACCTGTCCTGGCTTGAGGTCAGAGATGAAATCTAGGTATCAGTTGGAGTGGGGCTGCTGGGGTCTGTAGAAAAACAAGATCTTAGTACGATGCAGGTTTAGTGGGGGCTATGTGGACACTTAGGGACACTGGTGGTTGGATTATTGAAGGGTGGCAAAAGCGCTGCATAGGAGAAACCGTTCAGATGACAGATAAGTTCTGAAAGGCCAGAAGATGCAAGAAAGAGAAAGGGGTCGTAAAGGGACCATGAAAAAGCAAAGCGACTCTAAGAAGCAGACAGCTTAAGGAGAGTTGGCGAGATCCCATAAAGGCCGCTATACAAGCACCCCAGATGAAATAATAGCAGACAGCAACCAAACACGATGTGGACTACACTCAAATCATATAATACAAACATATACACAATTCTAGAGAAGGGCCAAGAGCCCCTGTTGTTGCCACAAGTAAGTCCCCCACAGCAGGATTGCTGAGACATCGTTGGAGGTTCCACTCCCTTTGTCAACCACTCTACATAGTGGCCTCCTGGTGCACTACTGGTTGGGAATGAAGTCCCCTTGGCTGCTGAGGGTTGTTGAAGGCTAAGAACCTCTATTGTTGCCACAAGTAAGTACCACACAGCGGGATTGCTGAGATGCTGTCAGAGGCCTGCCTCCTTTCTCAACTACTCTGCAAAGGGGCCTCCTGGCGCACTACTGACTGGGGGAGGAAGTCCCCTTGGCTGCTGAGGGTCATTGGGGGGCAAGGACTGTTTCCTGGCTTTGTCAATTTGCGCAGTAGACATCACATTTAGGCCTTAGACTGCAAAAATAAGGTGCTCCCAGGCGCTGCAGCCCAAAGTCTCCAGGGCCACAGTGTGGAGCGCTCTTGCCAGCAAAGCGCTACCCCAAAATAAAGGCAAGTAAAGCGCACTCCCAGGCGCTTTAGCACCAAGTCCCAAAGTCCAGGGGAAAAAGAATAAAAAAGGGGGGGGCAAAGGCTGGGCCCAGGCAGGCCAGCTCACAGGGCCCTCCAGCAGGGAGGCAGTCCGTAGTGGCGGTTCCTCCTGGCACCCAGCAGCAACAGCAGGCCCCCCTCAAGTCAGGAACAACAGAAAGAACACCTTCATGGGGTCACAGCCCCTTCTTTTATACACATTTTTCCTTTGTTCACACAGCACATGGCTGGGGGAAAAACAGATGCAACTGGTTTGGGGGAGCTTTGGAGCACTTTGCTGTGCTCAGCTCCCCTCTCTTTTGTCAGGTGGGGGCTAGATGCTCAGACGCACCACAGGGGGCGGAGCCAGCATTGTGGAGGGAAGGCACATCCTATTCAGGTCCCAGGTGCAACTCCTCCCTCCCATCTAGATGCAGATCTCTCTATTCACCAGTGGGCTGACTCACCCTGGCTCCTGGAGTTCCCCACACCATCCAGCACCTGTCAATCACAAGCCAGACATGCACTCCACATCAGGCAGGCAGACACACAGCACACAGAAATGCTAACTTCTAGAAGTGGCACTTCTCCACCAGTCACAATAAATCTGCGCACACCATTGCGCAGCATTTATCCTCACGAGTCCGCACATACTAAACTTGACCCTGCACTCCTCTCACACCAGGAATTACCATGGACACACATATCCCCCATGCATTCCTATGGGAGGGCAGGCCAATCTCACCACACGCACTCAGAGCGCGCATGCACTTTACACTGGGCCACAGTACAAAAGAGCGCAGAGGCCAAAAAAACACTAACACTACATAGGGAAAAAAGCTAGAATAAATGCAAACAAGTTTAGGGGTGAACCTGCCAGAAGGGCAAAGTCCAACAGCGCCAATGATATATTACCTACTGGCAGTCAGCCAGTAGGTAGTTATAGTTAGGAGCATGTTTCCATAGGAAAAGCATTTTTTACTTGTCTGTATCATTGGCGCTATTTGACAAATCTTCACAAATGTTCCAAAACAAGAGTGCTGATGATATATATATATATATATATATATATATATATATATATATATATATATATATATATATATATATATATATATATATATGTATATATATACCTATATATATATTCACTGAAAAAAACATAGGTTTCAGGCACGTTATAGTTAGGAATTAACACTTAAAAAACCTTAGAAATTCACTGAAAAAACCATAGGTTTCAAGGACGTTATAGTTAGCTGGACTTTTCACTCGTACAAAACCATTGAAATTCCCTCGTTATAGTTAGTTCAGCTAACTATAACTTGCGCGCCCGCAGTGCACTGCTGATGACGTCACATATTACATCACTCATGACATGGTCAGTGACATCACTGATGACATCTCAAATGACATCACAGATTACATCACTGATGACATCATCCTTGTGATGGAGTGACAGACCTCCTCTCCCCCAATATAACCTTTGATACACACATTCAAAAATAGAAACTAACATTTTCAAAACAATGGACATACCAATACCAGTTACAACAACCTATCCAGTAATTCTAAGATCCACATACACATCCACTCATTCGCCAACAGTCCTATACAGTCACTCATACATGTACTCGCTCCTCATATGTACTCATACACCTATACATCCTGTTACACAACACCACTCATCCATAGAGTTACTCACACACATAGTCACTCATGCTAATAAAGAATCAAACATCCATTTACTTGCATATAGAGTTATACACACACCACCACACTTACTTCTACAGAAACTTACACATACTTAGTCTTTTAAACAATCACTTATAGAAACACATACTTATTCATACAGGAACTCTTTCAATCTCTCACTCTCATATATACTCACTTATATACACCAATAGTCACATATACTAGTTTAAAACATATGTAGTTACTCATAAAGACACTATTGAGACAGTCATTCACTCACTAGCACACCCATGCACACACTCATCCACCCATACAGTCCTGCACACATGCTGTCTTCAACACATACAAACAGTGAGTCACTCATTCATGCACCTATGCACTACGTAATACCCCCCACCGAACCATACAGACACTGACACTCATACTGATACTCAAAAAAACCAACTAATAACCTATATAGACACTCATGTAGCTACTCACCAACCCATGCAGCCACTTATACACAAAGTGAGAGACTGATACAGATATTTACATATTTAAACATTACTCACTAAGCCATGTATTCACTAAGATACACTTAATCAGTCAGTTATACAATCTATTTTTCAAAAACAAATCATCCATTTAGACACTTATATACCCATTTATTCTTCCATTGACCTTGAGATATACATATATAAAACATATGTAATTTTCAGCAAAACACACATTCACTGGATGATGTCATCAGTGATGTCATTTGAGATGTCATCAGTGATGTCATGA